>NC_045690.1:1403612-2603612 GCF_003331165.1 Xiphophorus hellerii
CATAGAACTTACTATACCAAATCTAAACTCTCAAGAATTTATAAGGACATTGATGACAGGTGTGAGCGGTGTCATTCTGCCCCAGCAAATATGACCCATATGTTTTGGAATTGCCCGAAATTAACCGAATTTTGGTCATCCATCTGTAAAACACTGAATGAAGCATTTAATACCAAAATCAAACCGTTTGCAGGAATGGCCATCTTTGGAGTATTGTTTGAGGAGCACATGCTATCTACTGATCAAATGAATGCGTTCGCCTTTGCTTCCTTGGTAGCCCGTAGACTTATAGTCTTACTCTGGAAATCCTCTGAACCACCTAAAGTCTCGGTTTGGCTCACTGATTTAATGTCTCTCTTGAAATTAGAAAAAATTAAATACTTTATTAGAGGCTCAACAAGACAATTTCACAGGGTGTGGGACCCTATGATGGAGTACTTTAAAAATCTTAAAAATATAGAATCACCTCCATAAGCCTATAGAGCCCTAAGATGTGTATGTATATGTGTGTATGTATGTATATATATGTATGTATGTATATATATATATATAATTGATGATGACAAATTGTTGTATTGTTGACACGTAATGTTCCCCGTCATTTTTTTTTTTTTTTCTCTCCTTCTGTTGAATGTGGGTGGGTGGGGTCTGGTTGTTAAAAGATAAAGCAAATTTAATTCATGTTACCGTATTTTTATGTACCTTACATTGTACTTTTTTGAATAAAAATATAAATAAATAAAAAATAAATAAATATATAGGAGTCTTTATGAATGTCTATGACTGTTGTCATGAAGTGTAATTCGGTAAATAATGACACTTTAATGCAAAGATGTGATAATAGTGCAATAAAAGATCATTGAAAGTGTCAACTTTGCAACTTTATGACAGGAGTTATGTCACATCAGTCTTATGCACACCTCATCAAATAAAGTGTTACCATAAACTACAATAATATGGGTTATTTACTTTGCCATGAGAGGAAAAAAAGCAGGTCAATTTTGTAAAGTCATGTTTTCACCACAACATTACTTTATAAAAAGCTCATTATCAAACTGCATATATAGATGTCAAGCAAAACACCTAGCATTAAACTAAATTTTCACAGCTATCAAACTAAATATTAAGCCCGGAGATAAATATTTAGCTATGTAGCTATACTTAATTGTGTATATTTAAATGTGTAGTTTGTAAACTAAATATTTAGCTGGCGTAAAGCTAATCAGGTTTGGAACTAGTCTGCTTACTAACACACTAGTAAGTACTAGTGTGTTAGCTTAGTTAGAAAGCTAACGAATCTAAATACTACAAACTAAATACTTTGGTTAAAAGCTACATATTTACTCCATAGCTAACTAAATATGTAAGTAACAAACTATTTAGCATTGCTAATTAAGTAGTTGGAAACTGTGACATTTACTAATGAATGAATAACATGACTGGAAAATAAATCCTCATTTTTTCTTCCTATGACAGGTTAAATTACCAACATTATTGAATCTAATTTTTTACCATGTAACTTTCAAAACATCACCCCATAGTATCTCTGCATTTCATTTTGTGTATTTTCATTGAGGTTTCACCACCCAAGCCCAGTTCCTACCTCGCTGGTTTTTTTAGTGATGTCATTCAAACTGAGAGTGATGACCTTTCCTCTGGCTCCGATGAAGAGCAGACCGATGTCTTCTCTCACCAGCAGGGAGCTCAAACCGTCAAAGTCTGGCCTCTTAAACAGCTTCAGGTTAATATCTGAGGGAAAGAATCCAACCGGCATCCTCAGGCTACTTTTGAAATCAGAGAATTTTCATAAACTTCTGAATTTAGTTTAGCTCTCTGCATTTTATTTAGAGATATCAGAGTAAGAGGGGGTAGACAGTGTCTTCATGCTACACTCGTATTATTTTAATCTTTTTAATGCACTTCTTTGTGTTTGTTTGCCATTCAAAGTCAATGAAACACTTGAGTTTGTGTTTGCAACATGACAAAATGAGGAAAAGTCAACAAGGTGTGAATACTTCTGCATTGGTCTGAACATTTCACTGCTGCTGCAGAGATGCCTCACCTGAGAAGAAAACGCTCCGGCGCGGTTTCAGGCTTTTTGCTGATCCTTCACTCATAATGATCAGGACATAAAGGAGCGCTACCTGACTCTTCATCATGACCTCACAGGAAATAAAGAAGAAACACATTTTCTATAACAGTTGTTATGGAAACAGCAGTTTATTTCCTGTCTTAAAGTTGGACATCACAGTTTCTGGTAGCTAGAAGATCTCAGCTGTAGCTTCACAGAAACATTATGGATTTATAAATGATGAAATGAATATTTAGCATCTGTAAGTGATACATAGCTTAGGTTAATGCACTTCACCATAAAATACGCAAGTCCTGATTTACATGCTTTTACCATTTATAATCACCAGCAGGAGCAAAGACACCACAATCATCTCTGAAGTTGATTGTAAATATAAATAGATTTAAGAAGTACATTACAGAAATTGGTTGATTATAACATCTAATTTTGTAAAATAAAACGATATCTGTTTGCTTACCTCTAACCGGTGGAAATGTAAAGGCAATTTACTTCTGATAACTACGAGAAAGCAAAACATGTTTATTTTTAAAAGCATTCCAATGTTTAAAAGTAAATAAAACTTCTTTAACTGACAGTTCTGTATTAACTGAAAGTATTAAGGTATATGAGGAGTAGCTCTCCTGAAGTACTTCTAGAAGTGGAAACACAACACTGTACTGTTGTATTTCTGTTGTGGAGCAGGAATCCTGTCGTTTTTACTCCGTTTTCCATTCTTCCAATTATTATGTTTCTCTGCTGAAACTGATATTGCAGCCTACCCCCCAAACTTATTACAACTTTTATTTGGTATACGGGTTTAATACCCACAGGGGCGGGGGAAAAGTTAGGACAATTCCAAGGGCCCTTGACCAACAGGGGGCCCCCCCCACAAAAAATATCTATGTATATTTTTTACAGAAATAGAAAAAAAAAATTGGGGTCCTGTCAGTTACTGTTATTGTGATTTTTAAAATTGTTTTTAGCAGTAAAATTTAAATGTTACCCCTCCCTGACCAAAAAGCACACATCCATATTGGCCCTGAATCCCCCTGCATTTGCAAGAAATGGTTCGTTCCAGTTTAGCACACTCGACGGTGACGGTGTTTAGCAGCAGTCAGAACAAGACCAGAACGGCTGTGGCAGTTACTATGCTGCCAAGAAAAATAAGAAAGTCAGGTTTTCAAAAAATAAAGATGAGAGAGAGAAAAAGACAAGAGTGCGAATTTGTAAGTTTTTCTCCAAGAGAGGTGAAAGAGAGACTGTGTGAGATTATCAACCAGTCAGTATAGTTAGCTTAGCGACAGACTACTGCTTGTCTCCATTTCACTAACATTTAATGAATTAAGAAAAAGAAATACCAAGATATTAATATATTTAACTTGTCCCTGTACCTCTTACCACACTTAACAGATGAGTCAGTCAGCAGCAGCTCTAACCCCGATACCAACATGAACCCCTTACCTCCGTCCCAGTGATAAAGGTGAGCAACACTGTGTCCAATGACAAGCTAGTTCAGCTAGTTAGCGTCATTCCAGGGAGTCTACAGGGATTTCTCTTTGTCTTTGCTCTTTTTACTATTACACAACAAAAACAATACATTTGTTGCTGACAGAAATTCAAACAATCTTTATAAAATGATAATAAAAAACAGCCTCCTGTCTGGACTGCAGCCAGTCCACACAGATTTACCTAGTTGCTGCAACTAGTTGCTGCAACTAGTCTAGTTAGCATAGCTACCAATGATGGCAGATAAACATTTTTCCTGTAATAAATTGTTTCTCCACTATTAGCACATTTAGCAGTGAGTGAATGAGGTTGATTGACAGCACTAAGACCCTCCTCCTGGTTCTTATTGGTTGTTTTGGTCAGAATGTGGCATTACTAGCAATAGTAATTCAGGGAGCAGGAGGAGACTGATTGTTTTCACAGATTATATGTCTCATAACAAACTGTCACGACATGGTGACAGCTTTAACAAATATGGAGAAAACATATTTTTTATTAAAGTTATATACTGCAGCTCGTATTAAATCCAACTCATAGCATTTTTTGAGAAGTCTGGATTGCTTTATGTATATTTTGCATGTTGTCTATGACTGTTGCAAGTGGGGAAAGACATTTCAGTATCTAAAACTAATAAAAAAAATTTAAGCAACCTATTTGCATACGGTTTGTGGACTGTTGCATGTAAAATTCACAAGCAGTAAATATTGTGCTAGTATCAGTATTGGACCAAAGAAAGCAAGGCAGTTACAAGACTTTAAAATTGTGACGCTTTATATGGGACAAATACACTCAAGAAATTGTAACAGTAGTTGAGCAGGGGGGGCAATTAAATTTTTTGTCATGGGGCCCAAGATTCCTGGCAGCGCCCCTGAACAGCCACACTGCTACTCAGATACAAATATTCAGGCAGGCTCACCAGTAGGTGGCGCTATGGTGGAAAATTTATAACTGAAAAACTGGAAGCCCCATTAACAAAATTGATGTCTGCAAAGTTTCCTAGAAAGATTCTCCAAAAAATCAGCCACTGTGCAAAGGATCAACTCTGAGCCAAATAAAACCTTGCACAATATACGCTGAGTAAGAAAAAAAAAGTTATGGTGGCAGATTTTTTCCCAATTAGAATGTAATAGCTAAATAAACAAATTGCTACGTAGCTACAAAATTAAACTGCCCTTAATTTTCAAATTGTAAAAAATTCCACAAATTCCTTAGCACCACCAGCTGCAAACACAATACTAACGATGTCCAGCTAGTTTTTGTCAACATCCACCACTAGATGGTGCCATAAAATTGTTACACAAAAACCACAGATTGTATTTTCGCCAAACTTTGCACAAACCTTCATTGCATAGGTCTTATCTTACCTATTTATTCAAGGTAAGCTTATTTACAAAATAGTGAAATATGCTTCATCTCACACTACTGAAATACATCAGACATTCTTCATTCTTTAAAGTTTGGTAAGAATCTGTGCTTCTTTGTTTGAACAATACCAAATTAAACTTTTACACTGAGTGCTCTTGATGTTTAATGTTGTTTTGCATTTAACAGAACAGCATGAAAAACATCCAGCATAAAAGAGAAGCGAGGGAATTTTAGCGACCTTTATAATTATGGAGGCAGGAGAATCATCCTTCCTCCACAGTGTAGTCATCTTATCTAGCTGAAGACACCGTTATCTGGGCCAGCAAAAGCTCTCAAATTTCAACCAAACTATGATTAATTTGAGCTCAAAGTGTGTTTAAACACATTTCTATAAACATTAATTTGGTTTTTCTACATGTACTTGATCGTGGCTCATCGACACACATTCACAATTGATTTTTAAAAATATATATCCTAAAATAATGCAGTCCTTTGCATTTTCCTTATTTGAAATGAGAAAAGCAGAACTCTGCCAGGAAATCTACTTTTTTTAATATGACCAGCCAAGCATGACTCTTTTCTCACAATAAAAAAAATATCTACTTCTTTCTATCGCTTTGACTGACAGTATAAGTAAGTATCTCAGTTGTATAACATTGAAAGACATTTTAAATGTGAATATTGCCATAAGTTAAAAAACTTTTGTCATGCTTTACTGTCAGTGGAGCTAAGCCTTGTCTGACTTTATCTGGGTGGAATTCCACATTGAAATGAACCATTTAAGCCATTGTGTCTAAATAAATGTTTATTCAGCCATTGTATAATTTATATACATGCAGTGCTGCCTGCATGTATAATGTTATGATGACTTATTATTATGGTTGTTTTTGGTACATTTTGTTGTGGTGTTTTCTACATTTGTTGATTTTTGTAAAAAGTACTTTTACATGACATTTTTCAACAGGTGAGGAACATCTTCCCACCAATCTTACAACCATAATGTAGTATTTCTTTTTGGCCACATGATGGAGCCAAATCTGGGTCAAAATGTTTCATTGGAGCTCAATGTGTGTTTATGTTAAGTCAACATCAGGTACAGATACTTGTGGCTCACTGCCATACCTTCACCATGAATATTTTTTAAATAAAAATGCTGCTTAAAACAATACAGTCCTCCACTCCCAGGCCACATGGGGTTTGCAGTTTCTTTTGTTGAAATGAGAAAGAGGAAGAACTCCAGAAGGAAATATTCCATGTCTGAACTGGGGAAGAAAGCCAGGTGGTTTTCTCCCAGTCAAAGCCCGTCCACTCCTTTCTACCTCTTTGACTCACAATCTGAGTCTCAGTAGTATAAGACCAAAAGTCATTATAAATGTGAATATTGTTAACGTTCAACAACTTTTGACATGCATTATTGTCATAGTTAACCATTGTCTGACTTTATCTACATGGCTTTCCAAGTTGGATTGATAAATCAGATAAAAAAATATTCACATTCTGCAGATTATTTAACCACCTAAGTCTATTTTTAAATATTTTTTATGGGAAAATTAGCATCTTAATACTGAAAATAAATTGACAAAATAGTTTTAATGAATGCTTCATCATTCATAGCAAAGGATTTCTTTTCCTTACAGAATTTTAACAAGTGAAGCTAAATCTGCCACTAGAGGAGTTTTGTGTAGAGCAGATTGCAGACAAGCATGTTTTTTTTAATCTAAAGCGAAAATGTTGTAGTTTCTTCTTAATTAGTGCTCTGTGTTGTTCTTTCGACAAATTGACTTTTAGAGCTTGTATACCCCAGTTAACAATTAATCACTTGCTAAATTAAGTAATGATTATTTTAATAATCAATTCATCCAATTAATCATTTTAACCCTAGCTACAAGCATAGATAACCACACTTTAATCATTTTTGTCATTTATTTTTACAGAGTTGATGGCAGTGATGCACAAAGTGTAACAAAAGTGGGTTGTTCTGTTATGAAACTATAAATTTGTTTTAAACTGTAGATTTTTTCCTCTTTTCCACCCCATTTGCTATGGTTTTCTTAGTATCAGGATCACTCTCACAGCTGCAGGACTTTGTCTTCCACTCTGGTCGCTCAGTGCTATCATAACTCACACTGGTAGTGCCAACACGGTTTCGAGATTTCTTCTTCCAGCATACGGAGATGATGAGCATTAGACACAGGACACAAAAAACAGCTAAAAAAGAGATAACTATAGCCTGAAGCCAGTTTACCCCACCCTCTGAAACTTTAACGTTGTACTGGTTCACTGCCTTCTTGTGCTCTCTGCCTTTAACTACTTCCACTGTCTCACAGGTGTAAAGGCCTTCATCAGTGAAGGAAGGTGTTAAAACGAGTCCCTGGCTGAGCAGAATGTGTCGGGGACCGGGCTCAAGGATTTTACCAGAGAAGCTCCAGCTGATGGGGAGATTGGTATCAGGGGAGCAGGGGAGGAACTGTGCGACGTCAACTGTGAGGTGGATGTCGGTAATCTGCTTTGACACTGTGGGAGAAGCCAAAACAGCCATTAAAATTATCCTACTTTTCTCCTCACTAAGGTAAATGTGTGTAAAGAGCTTTATGTGGGGAATACTTGCAATGAGAGCTTGGGCACATTGTAGCATCACCATCAATGAGGTTCTGGATCCTGCCACAAATGAATTAAATCCTCTGATTATAAACGTAGCACACAATGAACATGTCTTAGTTAGTGTGACATACATGGAGAAGTTTGAAGCACCAGCAACAGCAGCACACAGGCCTTTGAGACGGTTCCAGCCACAGTATGGATCTCTGGCTATAAGGCAGTCAGCACAGGATGTGTAGCGGCTGCAGTCCCTCACACTGAGCTGAGCAACAGCAGTTCTAGTTGCGCTGTACAGCTGACCCTGCAGATCATCAGAGTTCAAAGGTTAGCTCCAGGTCCATTTAGTCTACAGACATGTAGCTGTAACCTACTCTTCTAGAGGAGAGCTGAAGGAAGCGAATGGGCTGAGGACCCTGAAACAGCTGCAACTCCTCAATGATTCGCCCTCCATCATCACCAGACCACACCGCCTTCTGCAGCCAACCAGAGTCTAGAGGACAGAACCAGAGGTTAACTCTGGTTTCTACAGGGTAAAGTTTGTAAAGTTACAAAGAATACTAGCAGCAATGTTTTGGTTAAACACCCTCACACGAGGTTCAACATAAATAGAAATCCTTAGCGGAGGCCATTGTTTAGGGTGGTTATAACTGTGGGCATCAGGCTTCTCCCCAAATGCTCCTTTCTGCACCACAATGTCCTGTACCTGCACCAAGGGAACAGCAGTAAGGCTAAGTGTTCCTGTAGTGGAATGCTAGGACTTTTAGGATCCTGGATTGTTTGGAGTTGTTATTGGGCTTGATTTATTCTAGCTTCATTATTACTTTATGTTCTATAGCAGGGGTCTCAAACTCCAGTCCTCGAGGGCCGCAGTCCTGCAGCTTTTAGATGTGCCTCTGCTGCACCACACCTGAATAGAATAATTAGGTCATTAGAAAGGCTCGGAAAACTGATCTACACAAGAAGGAGGTAATTAATCCATTTCATTCCAGTGTTTTGTACCTGTGGCACATCTAAAAACTGTAGGTCTGCGGCCCTCGAGGACTGGAGTTTGAGACCCCTGTTCTATAGTCTCTTTCTTTGATTAGATCAGCCTTGTTTCTGTTACTTTAGTTTAGTCAGCCTTCTATTTCCTGAAGAACATCTCCAGGATTAGAGATCTAATGTGTCGACAAGATCTAGAGTGCATGTAGTTTTTTCCTGCTCATTGGTCAATACAGCCATTGTCCAGTCTGATCCTGCCAACAACACCAAGATGTGTTAAGTCATTATATATGATCCAGTTACTTACTGTTGCTAATAAACATGACGTTGTGCTGCTCTCCATCCAGAGAGGTTACTTTGTCAACAACAATTTTGGAGAACTGGGCCATAGATCGAACCAGCAGGGGCTTCCCAGTGAGCGGCGTCACCGCTCCCTCCATCAGAGGATGGTTCTTCAGAAACTGCAGGGTTGAGTCTGGGAGGTCATAAGAAGTCTTCACACCACTGGCTCGCATTTCATCATTAATACACTGATAATACAGATCAGAGATCATGTGAGGTGAATAATTTTCTTCACTACCATCTTATATTGTTCTGGTCTTGGTGCTTACTGAACGAGGATAAGGGGTAGGTAATGCTCCCATGAACCTCACCCAGGTGCCATAAGCAGTCTCGGTCATAAAGTTCCCCCTGAAAACTTGCCTGATGTCTGACAGCTTGTAGGCGCAGACAGCGGACTGACTGCAGGTACTGGATGGCTCCCTGCAAATTCAGAGAATCATACTTCTGAAAATGAAACATATCAGCACCGACCCCAAACAACTGTCACAAATGGTGCAGGATTTCTCCCAGTGTATTATAAGCCTGGCTGGCCGCTAGGCTTTACTGCCCCCCCACACCCCACCGCCAGACTAAGCATTGTTTGTTTCTGTTTTTATTTAAAAAATTCTTATTTTTATTTTTTAAAATAAGATAGCAAGCATCTCTGCTGCAGTGAGCATTTTACCAGCAGGGCAGAATTATTCCTGAAAGAAAGATAGGTATTGTTTTTTTTATAGTTTTATTAGTTGACACACAGGACAAGGAGCGCAGACCATCACACCACCAGCGCCTCTGTGTGTTTACCGCTTCGCACTCTGTCACTGCTTGATCTCTGAAGTTTACCTTGGCATGGATTGCGCACACCTGCTTTCACTCAAACTGGACACAGGCTCATCTTTATGGACATTTACACCAATCCCGTGTGAGGATGAGGACCCTTGTTTCTTTGGGAAATTTATTAAGGTAGGAATCAAGTTTAAATTTACCGCATTTGCTCTGCTCATGCAGCTCAATGTGAACCGCAAATGTTCACATTGAGCTGCGCTCAGTGTTCACAGGTGCGCATTTAGATGTGAATGTTGAGCATGCAGTCAAAATAATTGTTCTTTGCCTCGTAGTCGCGCAGCTTGCTGGTTTATTTTATTTATTTATTTTTTTTTGTGGCGACACAATCCCTATTGTCCTATACTCAGCAGCAGAAATGAGCTGTGCAGTGGATTTAGCTAATCATGCAGGGCCGGATCCAAGGCTGTATGAGGCCTTGAGCAGAATTTAACTTAGGGGCCCCTCTTGCTGCTAAGAACATCAGAAAATCCAACAGCATTTCAACATGGAATTAGTAAAGTCTGGGACAGGGGTTTAGTTTAGTTGGCAAAGTTTAAAAGCAGTCAGTGATAATTGTAGCTTACTCATTTGAATTAGTGAACAAACAGCTAAAACTCAAAGATTAAACTCACAGCATCAGATTGTTGCTATGGTAACAAAACAATCTAACTATGATAATTGTTCTTTGAATTTTTACAAAGTAAACTTGCCAGCTCCTTAAAATCTTAAATGTAAAACACTTTAAGATATTTTAATTTATCTATGCTGAAACCATTAAATCAAATTTAACTGCATTGATATTCTCCTAAGTTAGTTTATGCCTTGGGCCGGCTCTAAATGTGATCAGCATCACATTGTGTTTTTAGATCCACTGACTGATGACATAATTTGGATTTGACAAAAGTGCAAATAATTGATATTTTTTTAATTGTATTTTTGTTATTGCTTTCAAAACTGTATTTGTGGGTGTCAGTATTTTTGGAAGTGTCCTCCAGTAACACAATTACCCTCTAATGTTTTAGATTTCCTGTCAACTTATTATCTTTTAATACAAAAACATGGTGGCTCGCCTCGGCACCCCACCACCGGTTTTAGCCAGATTTCTGGGGAAATCCCTATGGTGGGTTCAGTTTTCAGAGATTTTTCTGTAGAACAAAACTCCAAACTATTTGTGCAAATTTTGCTCCATGATAAATCTGTGGTGAAGAATATCTAAAGTATATGAAAGAAAATGCATTTTGGTAAGCTGAAATATGGAGATATAATGTTACTTGACATGTTACTGGCTGCCATTTTCAAAATAGCCAATATTTATGCAATCTACTGCATAAATATTATGAATTGAAATGTGAGTTCATCTGTTCAACATCTACAGTGTGATCATGGATCCCAAACACAGCAGTCAGACTGATACACATTGGCAGAGAAAAAAAATGCCCTAGTCAAAGTCCATATGTCAGTGTGTCTGAAAATTATGTGGCGCATCTTTAAGAGAGCTGAGCAAAACCTTCAATGAACTAAAGCAACACTTTTCACAACATAAGCAGAACCACTGCTGAGTATTGTTGCTGCTGAAGGAGGTTCTGCTGCTGGTGGATCATAGGCTGTGCTTAGTTCTTCCACACAACTTATGTTTTGTGGAAATAAATGTCTGTGTTCCGGTTGGTCGGAGCGTTAGCGGTTAACGAACCAGCGCTAACCTCATCATGCAGGTTCAGCCGGTGAGGAGCTTTCGCTCTCGTCTCGTAGTCACGCATCACGCTGGTTTTATTTTATCATTATTTTTCCAGTTACACGATGCATCAAACCATATCAAATTCTTTGTCCACTTAGAGTTAATGAGCGCTGAGATCTGAAAAACTCGTCCATAAACTCAACCAACCAAAACAGTTTCTGTGTCTCTTGTTAAAACTCAACAGACATAAATGTTAGAGCTGCTAAAGCCACATTAGCAGCATTGAATTAAATCTCAGTTTGTTGCTCATCTCTGCTCAGTGCAGCAGATTGAACTCATCCTGCAGGGCCGGTCCAAGGCTGCATGAGGCCTGGGGCAGAATATGACCTAGGGGCCCCTCGTGCTGCTAAAACCATCAGCACCTCTAACAGCTTCTGGGTTCGATTTAATCTGGGAGAGAGAGAGTAGATTAACTGGCCAACATAAAAAACAATAAGTTATTAATTGTATTTGTGAACAAACAGCTCAAACTCACAGCATCAGATTGTTGCTATGGTAACAAAACAATCTGAGTATGAAGATTGGTCTTTGAACTTTTAGAAAGTAAACTTGCCAGCTCCTTAAAATCTTACATTTAAATGTTAAACAATTTAAAATCTTTTAATTTATGCTGAAACCATTAAATCAAATTTAGCAGCATTGATAATCTCAATAAATAAATGTTACATTTATACATCTGTGTTAAAATATCAGCCTTTATGGCCCCTGAAGCCCTGGGGGCCCGATGGAGCCGCTGACTTCATTTGGATTAAACAGAAGTGCAAATAATTCATATTCATCTTAATTGTATTTTTTTATTTGTTGATTTTAAAACTAGCTGTGGGTTTAAATATTGTTTCACTGGCCATGTTTTCCTGTAACATTATTATAAAAATATTACATGTTTTACAGTAATATTTTTACTATTCCAACTTAACATCTTTTAATACAAAAACACGGCGGACGCTTCGGCGCACCGACCAGCAGGCTCAGCAGGTTTACTGGGGAACTCAGTAAACCTGAGTTTAGCTCAGATCCTCAGAACAGCAGCTAGCATCCAAGGCCTTTCTTGTCTTCATTGTGGGAGTTCAGCCAATCAGCATCAAGGAAAGTTAATAGCACTCCTTGACTGGCTGCTGTGTAAACACCAGTCTATATATTGTCAAGTAGCACAGCTCTAAGGTAATTCAGCTTTCCAAGCTGAATTTTCTTGTTTCAGATGTCCTTTATGAAATAATCCCTGAACAGGCAAAGTTTTACAAATATTTTGTCTTACCACAGAAAGACAGAAGTGTTTCTACTCCAACATCATGGCAGTTGAGTAATAGAACTCAATTTATTTTATTAACAGCACAATCATAAAGCTGCAGATGAAGAGGTTAACAAAATCGGAATTCTTTGCACACTGAAACCTGAGGAGACATGACTTACGGGTTTAGGATGAATGTTGCGTAGAAGACGCTGTTCGTCAAATTATTTTCATCTCGTAGAAGAAAGACGTCCTGCACCAGAGAGGGAGAGCCTATGTCTCCGAATGGGCAGTCCAGACGGACTTTCAGGAAAGAGGTCCACTTTCTCCGCAACATTCTCATTCCTCCCACGTCACTCTGAATCGACACAAATATCACTTTATTACTGATTCATGTGGTGTTTAAAGGGAGTTTAGGTAAGGAAAGGTAGGTAAAGTAATTTTATTTATGTAGCACATTTTCTGTAACAAGGCATTTCAAAGTGATTTACATGAATTAGAAGGAAATATAACAAAAAAACAAACCAAAGGAAAAAAAACAAAAAAGTATAACCCTGTTTTGAATAAGTAGTCTGTGATTTACAAACTAATAGAAGTTTCTCTGGATTCTAAGCTTGTTCTAATTCCTGCTCTGGATTGAGTGAAATCCTCTGCATCTTTTTGTTCCAACTAATAGGTTTGATTCCTGTTCTGGGATTAGTTAATATATAAACTAGATGCTCCTGGTATAAGTATAAGTACTCCATAATTTATAAGCGAGAAGAAGTTTCTCTGGATGATAAGATAAATATTTGTCTAAAATAACAAACTAGACAGAACGACAGACAGCGCAAGAAATTATCAGGGAAATACAGCACATGTAGCAACATTCATATACAAAGACATGAGCTGGAAAAGGCATTGAGGTCAGGGAGTGTGTGTTGTCTGTAACTATGGCGTGTTTGCAGATTAGCCCATGTCTCATTACAGCCTGTTCTCCCAAAACAAAAGTCCCTCATAAGGTGGTATTATCTAAGAGCAAGTCCTTGAGAGTTCAACCATACAATTTCACAGGTGACTTTGGGAGGGGGTGAAGAAGGGAAAGAGCAGCTAGTTTACGTAAACTCCAGGAGATTTCAGATAGCCAGCAAGCCAAGGCCGGACAAGGGAGCCAGATTCAGAATAAATTAATTTTCTTTAGATCAGGCAGACTTAAAATGTCCATCTTCCCTAGAGTCTTAACTGATACAATTTGTTGTCGTTTCCAATGGGACAAAAACTAGCAAATTCTCCAAGATTGATTCCATTCGGCTATTGACTTTTAGCATCCAAAGTTTGCCTACGAAAGAATCGCATCCAACATGCACCTCAGTCTCACAGCATGTCAGTCTGAGTGTTCGCTAGTCGACCCAATCCATGACAAATTTGTCGATATGCCAGGTATCCACCAATTCCAAACAGCAGAAGTCCTGTTATCATGAATCCAACTAAATCCAGGATGTACACTCTGGGTGTACATCCTGGATTTACGAGAAGACTGGGCACAGGAGAGCCCACAGGACAAGAGGGCTCTCCTGTGCCCAGTCTTCTTGTTGAAAAAATTTGATCAACTGCATTTAGAGACCAACTAAGCACAATTTGTAGATTTGGAGGATGTGCAAAAAAAGGCTCCAAAAAAGCAGCAAAAACAGAGAGAGGAGGATGAGAATGGTTAGGAAGGCGTCCGCCTTCACCAAGAGCTGGAGCGAAAAAAAGGTTTAGCATTCAGACGTACTTTACACACTCGTGCAACTCTCGACAGCCGCAGGTTGCGTGGTTCTTCAATACCATTCTCGATGAGGAACAAGAACACGTTGTCGTCCTCATTGTTCTCTGAACTTTTGTTTATTTCAGCCATGTGCATGGAAATTATGGTGGGCTCTGAGTTCAGACAAAATAAAAAGTGAAGCGAGGTTTGACAAGAATATATATTTTAAAAGGGTCAAGTGGCCACCTCACCGAAGAACCAAATGAATCCATCTTCATTCTTGATCAGATTCTGCGCATGTTTTTGGAAAGCCATTCTTGTTCCCAGGAAGTTTAAGGAGCCAGCGGTATATAAAGTGTTTCCTATTGATAGCACAGGAAAATGTTTTACAATTTTTAAACTAATCATTACAAAACAATCCTTCAGCACGGGTGAGATCCACTCAAACCATTAACCTTGTTGTACAGCTGTTCAGAACTGGAGAAAAAAATGTTGTCTTAAACTGGATGTTGTGAAGATGTTTTCTGATGGATTAACACTTTAAAATGTTTAATTTATTTTAGTTTATTTGATTAGGGCAATGCACATTAATCAATATTACCACAATTCATGTAAATATGCAGAAGTTAGTACAAAAGCTCAGTTTTGTATTTTGTTCCAAGACAAGGGAGCACAAAAACAAAATACCTTACCATGCAATTCACTGGACAAAAGACAGTAACAGCACAAGACATTATGAATGAATACGAACTGGTTTGCATTCAACCAATGCTTGCGATGCTTTTAAAAAATTGTGTAGTTTTTACTGTCTTTGATGTAGGCTGATAGTCCGCTCCATGAATATGTCTAACAGACGCCACCTTCTGTCAAAACTGTTCTGTGCCTCAGCATGTTGCGGTCTCCTTTGGTTTGTTCTCTGGTTTTTATTTTACTTTATTTGCCGTTTCTGAATGAAATCAACCGACGGTGGTGGGGCAAGCCCATTCAAAACTTTAAAAATAATACAGACTTCATGATATATCTGTCAAGAATCAAGGTTTAAAACATTATGCTTGTTAATAATTTTATGATAATGAAAATGGAACAATTTCTTGTCACAGGTTTTCATTGTCCTCTTGAAGAAAGACATGATGGGTTTTACTATACTTGCAGCTGCATATCACCAGCATATGAAAATAAAAATAATTGCAGAATGGGTGGATGGATGGATTTGGGTTAACAACGACTCCAAGATATTTACATTTTGCAACCAGACCAAGTCTCTCTCCATTAATGTTAGGTGAAATGTATATATTATCAAATATTTGTTGTTTCATGTATCCTAATAGTGTTGCTTATATAATGATCTGTCTTATATGCCTTTATTGTTTTCTTTTCTTTCAGCATAAAGAATGTTTCTGTGTTGTTGAATTACTTTGTTTCCTTTTTACAAGAGGGCCTCCCTGAAGAAAAGCAGTGACAACCGTGCTCACAGGGTTTATTACTCAGCAGGAACTTCTTCTTCTTTTGACCTGCTAGATAGCTATAAAACCGTCGCCGTGAAGATGTACAACTTGCTCTGTTTTACCCTGTGTCTGGAACCGAATAATCTAGTGCAAGATAACATGTGTTTAGTTAGTGATTGTCATTAGCACTGCAACTAAGTGATGAAGTGTTTTGCCCCCACCCCTTCAAATGCTCGACTCTGTGAAAATGTGAAAAGCAGTTCATTGATTCAGACAGCTTAGCATTGCCTTCAATCTTCAGGAGTTTTTCTTTTTTTAAATTTTGTTCTTTCACACATCACACAAATTATCTACAAGTTAAGAATTGAGATGCATTTCTACTCTAAAATGTGCTAAGCAGAAAACAGAAAAGTCCCAAGGATTAGCGCTTTTTTCCCCCCCTCCCCGTCATGTAACAAATATAATCTCTTTTTGTTATTTGGAAGTTGCTCATCTTAAAATGTAAAAATAGACTTGCGTATTAAACAGATGTCAGATCTGCTTATTAACGTTCAAAGGCTAAAACAGGCTGTGCTTAACTTAGAGTTGCAGTACTCTCTGTGATAGGGACTCCGAAAGTAATAAAAAGAGAGGAGCGGACAAATGTGTTTTCAGAGTGGTTGGAGATTTGTGACTGGAAACACATCTCTATCCGTTCTCCTCGCGAGATCAAAAGAATCTAACTCTCTTGTCTTTTCTGTGTTTGTTTAATTTGTCTTTAATAGGTGTCGGACCTGACAATTAACAATAATACTTGGTTCCTGGCCATCTGTGGGTAAAAGGGAAAAAGAAGCAGCAGGTAGCAGGTACAAAAGGTGCATAGAAGCATATTCTTTCTTTGTTCTGGCATGAACAGGTAACACTGAATCCTTTGCATATAACTGTACTTTTACATGCGAACAAAAGTCTGGTAGGTCATTAATGTAAAGACTGAATAGGCTGGGCCCCAAAATGGAGCTTTGTGGCACTACAGCAGAACAGTTAAGGTATGTGAAGTTTTATTCTCCAATATATATGGCTTGAATTCTATTTGACTGGCATGAGAGAGCAGCATTTGAAAAATTAAAATTAGACTGTTTTCCCAGCAACAGTTCATGGTTAATGGTGTCTCTTCAAATCTAAGAATATGGCCCTGATATTACCACCCTCGTATTCATGATTTCTTCTAGCTGTTACATGAACTTTTCCTATGTACTTTTGAGTGCATGAAATAAAAAGTAAAATAAAATGTGAAAAGAAATTATTGCTGTTAATTATTGTTAATTACTTTACAAATGGAATCTATAATTAGGGTCATAAACATGTGGTGAACTAATAAACAGCCTGAGTTTAAAAGTTACTCTGAGTATCTAATCAACTCTATTTGTTTTGTCTCTTGCTGCTGTTTCCTCTGTTTTTCAACTGGTTACAATCCAGCAGCCCAAAACCCAAAAACTGCTAACTTTTTTTCTACTCTGAAGGCTTTGAAGCATAAAGAGACTGAAATCTCTGAGAAGGAGAAGCAGTGCAGGTTCACTGGTTGATGCTGTATGTAGATCCAAGTAAATGTACAACCATGCAGATGCAGGAGAACAACTAAACTTTTCATAGGATGAGGTTTCTTAATGCTCACCTGCTGCTTGGTCAAGAACTTAAGAATTTTAATCCAGAGAATGAAACACTGAGATACTGAGCGAAACGTCATTAAGCCTGGGATAAAAAGTGTTGCACCAACCATTCATCATGGAGGCAAATTTTTCTTTGGGGTCAAAGGGAATTTTCCCTCTGCCACTCTGAGTTGTGTCTTCCATGGTGACATTTCCTTCGTCGACTATCTGAAGAAACATTGAAGAATTTATAATAATTTAGAAATTATATTACTTACTCTTCCATGCATCTGTTTTAATTCGGAGGGTAAAATGAGAAAACAATGCAAAACTCTAATACCTTAGTGCTCCATGTTTTTACATCCTTTCCTGTTTTATTGCAATAAACTAAATTCTTCCTACACAGTAAATGCCCAGCCAGTGGGTCTGGTCCTACAGGACAACAACTCCAGCCCTAGTTATGGGAAGAACGTACCAGGTGTGTGCAGGTAGGGTCGAATGCTCTGGTTCCACAAACCAGAATTCTGCCATCATCCAGAGTGTGCATCATCATGATGTAGTTGTCACATTCCTGTTAGAATAACAGCTATTTCTACAAACAGACTATTTTAATTTAATGTGACTAATAAAACATTTCTTTATTTTAATGTGCCGTAGTGTACCTCGATACTCTTGCCTTTATTCTGGCACTGGGATTTGTCTTCAGAGCTCACCGTCCAGTTAGTCTGACAGAAAACAAACCAACAGACCATGTGTTTATGAGGAGACATTTGTGAAATTCCTTCATGTCTTTTTAATATGAAAAGTCAAATATATATCCGATGGGGTGCCTTTTGTAAAGTTACACAGCCAAAAATGAACAGAAATAATAAGTCATTCAGTTAGTAATAAGAAAAAATAAACGGCTTCATTTTATAAAGTGATAGCTTGAAACTAAATATTCATAGGCTACATAGCATACTGCAAATGCTATGTAGCTATATTTATTTATGTATATTTCAACATGTATTTTGTCAAGTAAATGTTTTAGCTAGCTCAGAGCTAAATATATTTAATTTGAAATTATTTAGTTTTGAGCTCAATATTCAAAACAGATGCTTAGAATACATAAATGTGTGGATGTGCCAAAACTTTCTCCAGCTGAACAGAAACAAAACTGAAGTTATTATTTTTGGACCTAAAGAGAAATGATCTAGAGTTATAGATCTAGAGTTATGGATCTAGAGTTATAGATCTAGAGTCAATGCACAGCTTCAGTTATTACAACTAAAACCAGCGATCAGCCCGAAACCAGGGAGTAGTGATGGACTCTGACCTGAACCTCCAGAGCCACATAAAGACAGTTACAAAGTCGGCCTTCTATCACCTGAAGAACATTTCCAGGATTAAAGGACTAATGTCTCAGCCAGATCTAGAGAAACTCATAAAGGCGTTTATCTTTAGTCGCATTAATTACTGCAACAGCGTCTTCACAGGTCTGTCCAACAAATCATTCAAACAGCTGCAGCTGATCCAGAATGCTGCTGCTGGCGTTCTGACTAAAACCAGGAAGATAGAGCACATAACACCAGTTTTAAAGTTCCTCCACTGGATCCCTGTAGCTCAAAGAATAGACTTTAAAATATTTAAAATCCTGTTGTTAGTTTATAAATCACTGAACGGCTTAGCACCACAATACATTAAAGATCTGCTGTTGTTGTATCAACCTTCCAGACCTCTCAGGTCTTCTGGTTCTGGTCTGCTCTGCATCCCCAGAACCAGAACCAAACGAGGAGAAGCAGCTTTCAGCATCTATGCACCACAAATCTGGAACAAACTTCCAGAAAACTGTAAAACAGCTGAAACAATGACTTCCTTTAAATCTCGACTAAAAACCCACCTGTTTAGGATTGTATTTGAAACGTAATCAATTATGAATTTATTGATGGAACTTGACTTAATGTCATGTTTTGATTATTGATTCTATGTTGCATTGTGATTCTGTGTTTGATATGATGTAAAGCACTTTTAAATGCCTTGCTGCTGAAATGTGCTATACAAATAAAATTTGATTGATTGATTTGATATTTAGTTAATAATTAATCTTTAATAATTAAGCTTCAGTCTAAATAGTCAGTTAACAAGCTAAATATTTGGCTTCAACCTAAACATTTAACTTCAAATTAAATATTTTTAAACTAAATACATTTATCTCTGAGCTAACTAAATATGTAGTTTGTACATTTCACATTAATCTTTCTCTGAGCTAAATTCACATCTTGGTCCTAAATATTTATCTAAACTTTACCATTTTGTTTTTAGATTAATATGTAAATAGGAGCTAAACATTAAATTGGTAAATTAAGCATTGTGTGTACTGTCCAGGTTCTCCAACCTGTTCCACCCAAGCCCAGTTCCTACCTCGCTGGTCTTTTCAGTGATGTCATCCAAACCGAGAGTGATGACCTTTCCTCTGGCTCCGATGAAGAGCAGACCGATGTCTTCTCTCACCAGCAGGGAGCTCAAACCGTCAAAGTCTGGCTCCTTAAACAGCTTCAGGTTAATATCTGAGGGAAAGAATCCAACCGGCATCCTCAGGCTACTTTTGAAATCAGAGCATTTTCATAAACGTCTGAATTTAGTTTAGCTCTCTGCATTTTATTAAGAGACATCAGATTAAGAGGGGGTAGACAGCGTCTTCATGCTACACTCGTATTATTTCCATCTTTATAATGCACTTCTTTGTGTTAGTTTATCATTCAAAGTCACAATGAAACACTAGAGCTTGTGTTTGCAACATGACAAAATGAGGAAAAGTCAACAAGGTGTGAATACTTCTGCATTGGTCTGGACATTTCACTCCTGCTGCAGAGATGCCTCACCTGAGAAGAAAACGCTCCGGCGGGGTTTCAGGCTTTTTGCTGATCCTTCACTCATAATGATCAGGACATAAAGGAGCACTACCTGACTCTTCATCATGACCTCACAGGAAATGAAGAAAAAAAACATGATTTCTATGACAGCTGTTATAGAAACAGCAGTTTATTTCTTGCTGTATAAAAATGATCTAACTATCAGATAGTCTAGCTTCAGCTGAGGCGCTGAAGCGTCTCAGAAACATTATGGATTCATACATTATGAAATGAGTCTCAGTTAAATTATTTTATTTCCCTCAGGTCTTTCAATTAGCATCTGAAAATGATTTACAGCTCAGCTTCAAGCACTTTACCATAAAACATGCAAGTCATGGTTTACATATTTTATACCACAAGGGGGAGCAAAGACACCAAAATAATCTCTGCAGGAGATTCAAATGTGGGAAACTAATATACAATTCACAAAAAGTTTCTCATGTCGGAACATTTTTTGTAAACATTAAGATGTTTATCTTTACAAACATGCATTATTTAAAAAACATTAAAAAGTGCACTATCAAATATGGTTGATTAAGACATTTAAGATGTGATTGCTTACCTTTTATGGGTGGTTATGTAGAGGCAATCTACTTCTGTTAACTATGAGAAACCAAAACATGTTTATTTTTAAAAAACAAAACATTCCAATATTTAATGGTGAATAACTCTCCTTTCCAGTTGATACAGAAGTTTCGGTTCAGAACTAGAACTTTGTTGCAGTTTCTGTTTTCAAAAATGTTATCAGAAGTAAATTGCCTTTACATAACCATCCATCACAGGTAAGCGATCACATCTTGTTTGTTATAATAATTTAAATGTCTAAATCCAACATTTTTGATAATGCACTTCTTAAATATATTGATTTTTTCAGTAATGTAATATTTTATTGACAAGCAAACAGCTTAAATCCAAACAAAAATCTAAGGCTTCGTTCACAATGCAGCCTGAAGTGACCCAATTCCGATCTTTTTGACGTAATGCGACCTGTATCCGATCTTTTCATGACAGTCTGAGCAGAACAGGTCAAATTCTTTTCGAATGCGACCCGGGCCACTTGGGTATCTGATACGTATCCAATTCAAACGCGACCGAACGTCCAGGTCGCATTTATCCGACCTGAACGTCACTGATACTCGAGAAACGTCACTATTCTGCATCCTGATACGCGCAAGCAGGAAAATTAACAAAAACCATGGCAGACTATATGAGGATTAAGTTGTTAATATGCTGCTCCGATCAGACAACTTCAACTGTGTAAGCTATGCTCCACTGTTAGCATCCATGTTTACTTCCCCAAACACTGAGCACTACTTCTTTTCATAGCGGTTGGCAGAAGACTGAGAACACTGACGTTATTGTGCCCTCTAGTGCGCATGCCGGACACTTCCAGGTCGTTTGCCCGTTCAGACTGCAGAACACGTACAGGTCGCATTTATTTGGAAGTGGGAACGGCCATGGGACAAAAAATCAGATTGGACAAAAAATCTGAATTGGGTCACTTCATGCTGCAGTGTGAACACAGCCCAATAAATCATTCACAAAAATGTTCTCATAGAACACTTTTTGGCTGCGTTAAACCTGCAGCTTGAAGTGACCCAATTCAGATTTTTTGTCCAATCTCATTTTTTTGCCATGGCCGTTCCCACTGCTGTTTCCATAACAACTGTTATAGAAAATGCGTTTTTTCTTCATTTCCTGTGTGAGGTCATGATGAAGAGTCAGGTAGCGCTCCTTTATGTCCTGATCATTATGAGTGAAGGACCAGCCCAAAGCCTGAAACCCCGCCGGAGCGTTTTCTTCTCAGGTGAGGCATCTCTGCAGCAGCAGTGAAATGTCCAGACCAATGCAGAAGTATTCACACCCTGTCGACTAAAATGCTTTCTACTTTTATTTTAATCTAAGTGAAATACAGGGACTAAACTAAACTCAGAAATGTCCTAATTAGTAGTCCGAGTCCACTTGTGACAATGTCTAAAACATTAAGAATGGCATACAGTAACATCAGTGTGATGTTACTGATATCTGATTTCAAAAGTAGCCTGAGGATGCTGGTTGGATTCTTTCCCTCAGATATTAACCTGAAGCTGTTTAAGGAGCCAGACTTTGACGGTTTGAGCTCCCTGCTGGTTAGAGAAGACATCGGTCTACTCTTCATCGGAGCCAGAGGAAAGGTCATCACGCTCAATTTGGATGACATCACTGAAAAGACCAGCGAGGTAGGAACTGGGCTTGGGTGGAACGGGTTGGAGAACCTGGGCAGTACACACAATACTTAGGGATGATGGAGGGTGCTGTTGGTAAAGTAATGAGTTATTAATCCTGTTTTAACAGAAAAAAAGCATGTAAACACTTAAAAATTATGCAAGTGACACAATAACAAACACCTTAGTGCCAGCTAGCACAACAATTAACTGAGTATCTCCATCATACTTTATAATAAGAGAAAAAAACCTTTTAGATTCCCAATAGAGGATGAAATGTTGACTATTTATTGATGTTTATACAGTTTGTTCATAGGAGGCGTTATAAGGTCAAAATCTATATCTCGATAACATCTTCAGGGATTTTGTAGTTGCTCATTCACTGCTACCCATAAAGCTTAATGCATTGTAAAGGCAACACTTTTAAGGGGGCACGTTTATGTGCTTTCCAGCCACATAGTGCCATTTTATACCACAATTAAGTAATTATGTACTTCGGTTCTTATAAAAATGTTGTATATATTTCAAACATGACTTTAAAAAAATAGACTTTGCAACTGAATAGAGCAAACAAATGAATCTCCTGATCTGTTTTGTTTCAGACTGAATGGATGGTGAGCTCTGGAGAAAAATCAGAGTGTATGATTAAAGGCAAGAGCATCGAGGTACATTGCATTCACATGAGGAAATATATTTCCTTAAAATGTTCTGTTTGGAGAAATAGCTGTTCTTCTAACAGGACTGTGAAAACTACATCACGACGCTGCACAGTCTGGATGACAGCAGAATCTTCACGTGTGGAACCCGTGCATTCAAACCTCTCTGCACACACCTGGTACGTTCCTCTCATAACCAAGGCCCCGGGGACACAAAGGCAAAAGCCTTTTGTCATTCAGGCAGTGGATCCATACAAATTCAGTGTCTTGGGAAACCAGAAACAATAATTTTTGAACCCGCATTCCACCTTTCAGAACGCCAGTTTCCGTTTGGTCATTGCAGCAAACGGAAACCTTTGCTACAATGTCGTAGCTCCATCTTGTTCTCCATCCCGCATGCGTTTGAGCTGGATATATTTACACACATGCGTGAGGCGCCCAACACATACACATGAGGCGCAATGTCACTTTAAATCATGAAGCAGCACTGGGATTTCTGTTTTACAATACCACTATCTAGCGACACCTAATTGGCCAATTGCCCAGGCATACTTACTACACCCTTTTTATGATGCTGTATCATGTCATGTGGACACACATTTTTCTTAGTCAATTACAAAAATATACAGTGCTTGTTTCAATGTATGCGAGGCTTAAGGCTGGAGTTGTGACACCAGAACCGTCAGCTGGGAAGATGCGCTGGGTTTTTACTGTGTTGGCAGAATTTTGTTTATTGTAATAAAATAATGGCATTAAAGGATTTAAAACATGCAGTACAGAGATTTTAAAGTGTTGCACTGGTTTTTTGATTCAACTGTCAGAAATAAAACAGATGCATAGAAAATAAGTAGCATCATTTCTAAATAATTCCAAATTATTTAATGTTTCTTCAGTTGTACAAAGGAGGAAATGTCACCATGGAAACTACAACTCACGATGGCAGGGGGAGAGCTCCCTTTGACCCCCATGAAGACTTTGTCTCCCTGATGTATGGTTGGTGCAAGACTTTCTCTCATGTCTCTCAGTGTTTAGCTCAGCATCTTAATGTTTCCTTCCCTGGATTCATTATTTACGTTCTTGACCAAACAGTAGGTGAGCATAGAGAAACTTCATTATATAAAATGTTTAGTTGTTCTCCTACATCTTCATAGATGTACATTTGTTCTGACCTGCATAAAACATCAAGCAGTGAACTTGCACTCCTACTTCTCTGAGATCTCGCTCTCTTCTTGATGCTTTAACAAGTTAGCGGTATTTGGACTTTGAGCTGCAGAATTGTAACCAGATGAAAAACAGAGGAAATGGGAGCAAGAGACAAAACAAATGGAGGTGATCAGATATTCAAAGCAACTTTTAAACTTAAACAGGCTGTTTATTAGCTCACCACAAGTTTATCATCCTTGTGATAAACTATGGGATGTTGTTTGTAAAGTTAAACAGAAAGTAAGAGATAATTTGATAAAAACAGCAATAAATGGGAGTAAATTTTTCAGTCATATTTTCTCCATGTTATTAATTTAGCCATAAATGTCACAGTTAAATATTCAATATTTAGTTAACCTAAAAACTTAGTTGGCTCAGATGGAAATATTTAGCTGACATGCAAATTCACTTGCCGATAACTGGAAGTGGACTACCAAAATAAAAGCTGGGTCCTCCGAACCTCTTTTCAAATTCCTGTTCTCAAATCGCTTCATGCCATCTCATCATCGCTTCTTTTCCTCTTTTCTTATCTAACATTGAAAACAAAGATGAACCTTTTTATTTATCGCCCCGCAAGGGGTCTTTTGTGGGCTCAAGTGTCCCTTTTTCAAAGTAGGCTGACAGGAAAGGAGGAAGGAGAGGGGGAAGACATGGGGTAAACGTTGTCGGATCCGGGAGTTGAACCCGCGACAGCCGCGTCGGGGCCACGTTGCCTCTGAATGTGGGTTGCGCTAACCCCTCCGCCACCACGGTACGCCCCAGATGAAACATTTTTAATGCAATACAGACATTTACCAACTGGTCTACAGCAGCAGTGATGATTTGAAGGATTCAGTCACACCAGCAGGAGTTTATATAGAAACTCTCAAGTTCCAGCTTTTATTTTGATAGTGCACTTCAGCTTATGGGCAAGTGAATTTGCACATTAACTAAATATTTAGCTCTAAGCTAGCTAAATAGTTAGTTTGGAGCTAAATAGTTAGCTTGCGTATTAAATATCTATGGAGTTAAATATTTAATATGAGACTTTAAAAAACATATGACTGAAATATGAGCCCCCGTTCTTTCACCTGACAGGCTAACTAACCAAAATTGTTGCTGTTATTGTTTTTTACTGTTCAGCGTGAATCAGCATCGGATTCTGTTTTCATATCCTGATTCACATTTAGTTCATTGCTTCGTTCTATGTCCCGGTTTCTGAGTTTTGAGCAATGTGCACGTCTTTTTTGTTTATCCCCTATGGCAAGTTGCTGTCTGGGAGCATATCGATGGGGAAAGGCAGACTGACGTAAACCTGTTACAACAACTGAAAAAATCCCGGTAAACTAAGTGAGATTTAAAAGTGCTGGTACTACCGTTGCATACAGGTGTTCTGACAGCTTACAGCACCAATGGTAGCTCTATAAAATGAACGCTCTCTATTGTGGTATCACCCATGGAAGGATTTCTTTATTTAAATGGGTTTATTTTTCCGAGGGATACACAATGAGGGTATTGTGATTTTAGTAAGCACGTTTTCAAGAGCGATATTCCATTGTCCTTCCATGGAAGCATGCAGCATCCAGACCAACATTAAAACACTTTTCCTTTTATTTAAAAGTCGTGTCAATGTTGCTGCTTTAACACGACTACACACTGCCAAAACATATGTATAAAACAACTCAATAGGACATAAAATATTTGAAAACCAGACACCTGTGACCTGAAAAGTGAATCACAGCAAAGCCATTAGCCGGTGTAACGCTGAACTGATGCGGTGAAGCTACTAGTAGCAGGAGAACGGAGCTGCACCAAGAAGCTAACAGAAACACTGAAGAGAAGAAGAGTTACCATTGATACAAGCATGATTTAATACTGCACACAGTTTTAGCAATAGCTCAAAGTCTCAACAGGTATTGTTATGCATATGAGATGTAAAGTTTACCTTCGAGCAAACGTCCCCCAAAGGAATCGTACATTTTTCTGCCAGGGCCCCCTGCTGTCCTCTGAACAACGCCTGAACTTTTGAGTTTTAAACTTTTTCATCAACTGCTAAAAAGCCTATTTGAGTTTAATTCCTTTGCTCTCTTGCTCACATTTTGAAGCTCTGCCTCAACCTGGCTTTGACAAACAGAGGACATCCTCACCACATTCAGTTCTGCCACTGTTGTCAGTTTACTAAACAGCTGCAGGTTCATTGTTTCAGTAGATCCCACCCATGCTGAAGGAATGTTTTTGTAAAGATTGGTTTCAGAAATTGTAAAACTTTTTCTTCTGCTCACAACAGAAAACACATTTTATTCGGCTGTTTCTGTAGACTTCATGGGAAAAAGAAAGCTTTTCATGAGAACCGGACGCATTTATCTCTCTACTGAGGACAAAATATCTTGGTTCAATGGTAAGGTGACTGCTTGACCCAGTTAAAGGTTATTTTACTTCAAATTCTATCCTGTAAAACATAACCCCATAATTTTAAATGTTATGAACTCAGAGCCCATCATGATTTCCATAAACGTTGCTGAAACCAGGAAAAGTTCAGCGAACAACGAGGATGACAATTTGTTCGTGTTCTTCACTGAGATTGCTGTGGAGGAACGACGCAGCAACCTGCGTTTGTCGAGAGTTGCACGAGTGTGTAAAGTAAGTTTTTTTTAACATATTTCTTAAAATTGTCACCATGTCGTGACAGTATGTATGAGAAGGATAAGCTGTGAAAAGATGGATCTCCTCCACCTCTTTCCTGTGTTACTATTGTTATCTGAAGAAATGAACCGCTAATGAGCCGTCCGGATCCAAAACAACCAAATGGAGCCTGGAAGAAGGTCTTAGCGTTGCCAATCATCCTCATTCACATGCTCATCATCTACCCCCATGCTAACTAGCTCATGGGCTAAATAGCTCAGCTGCAGCACTGAGAGCTGCAGCACAGCAGAGAGCAAGGAGATAGGGTGGGCTTTGCTGCGCCACACAAAGGGGTGACTGAAAGCACCAAGACCCTCCTCCTGGCTCTGAGCAGTTGTTTCGAGTTAGCAGTGGGAGCATTGGCAGAAGGTAGAGGAGTTTGTTTTTTTAACCTCCATCCTTAAAAGATAGGATGCAGCGGCTCATTCAAGATACAGATTATCTGTAAAATATTTTTATAAAAATTACATACTGAAGCTTTAATGTGTGATATTTGTGTTGATTCAGAGAGACTTGGGAGGCTTCGTAATTTCGGAGAAAAAGTGGACTTCTTTCCTGAAAGCCCGTCTGGACTGCCCGTTTGGAGACACAAGTTCACTTTCTCTCTTGCAGGGTGTCTTTTTTCTCAAAGATGAAAATAATGTGACAGAGAGCCTCTTCTACGCAACATTCACCTCTAGCTCGTAAGTCATGTTTCAATGTGGAGAGTTCAGAATTTTTTAACCTTGTCGTATGTAGCTTTGTGACTGTACAGTGATTAAAATAAATTGATTCTGATTGTTCAGTTGCCACAAAGTTAGAGTAAAAGACCCCTGTCGATTCTGAAGCATTTGTAGAAAATTTGCCTAATCAAAAATCAAAATCAAGGATTTTTCTGTAGAGCACATCTGAAATATTTGAAAAAAAATTAAACTTATGAAGCTGAAATACCTGGGAGCAATGCTACTAGAGAGGGTCTGGACTGTCGGTTACGGAGAAACAACTGCTTCTTGGTGGCATGGACAACAAGGACCAAACGGCTTCCTTCATTTCCTCCGCTACCATTACTAAAACTAAAAAACATATTTGGAAGTAAAAAGAGTGTACATACTTATAAAGTTCTACTTTCACTGATAAAAATGGTACTGTTTCTATTAGTTTCTTATAAAATATGTTCAGAAAAACAGTCACTATTAAAATCATATGAAGTTGTGTGGAAAAACTAAGAATAACCCCTGAACTTGCACCTGCAGAGGAATCTCCTTTGGCAGCAGCAACCCTATTACAATGTTGTAGAACGTGTTGCTTTCAGGTTTTTGCTCAGCTCTTTAAAGGTCTTGCCACATCATATTCAGTCACATTCAGGTATGGACTTTTATTAGGCCATTGCAACTCCTTGGTTCTTTTTCCTCTGCTATTCTGTTACAGATTGGTTGTGGTGTTAGGGATCAATGTTCTGTTGATGACCCAATTTGGTCCACACTTCAGATATTAAACAGATGGACTTACATTTGAATTTAATACTTTATACCACAGACCCCAAATTGGATGCCAGTCAGTAAGGTGTCATGTAACATTCTACTTCTGTATTTCAGCTTCCTGAGATAAATTTTCTTTCACACATTTTAGATATTCTTCACCATAAAACCTACCAGTGGGACCATTTTCCACAAATGTGTTGGAGTTTTGTTCCAGAGAAAAATCTGTGAAAACTGAACCCAAATGATCCACCTTCCTTCACCATGTTTGGCAATTGTTTGGGGGCTTTGTGCTGATATATGTAATTTTCAGAAGTATGGTTCTCCAAACATCTCTACTCTGGTCTCATCTGTCCACAGGACATTGTCCCAGATGTCTTGTCTTTCATTCAGATGCAGCTTTACTAATCTAGAGAGAAGAAACTTTCTCTTCTCTCTTCATACTTGCTAGGTCTTTTTCTAACTATTCTGTCATAAACTATAACCCCCCCCTACTAACTAAGACCAGAGACTGAAATCCAGCTTTACCGTCATTTCTTTGGATATTCCAAACTCAGGCCGTTAGATTAACTTTCTGGGACATTCACTCCTGGGAAGATTAACAGCTTATTTAAACGTTTTCCACTTGGGAATAGCTAATGCATATCATGCCCACAAGTGAGAGGTAGAATGGAGGGTGAGGGGAGATCTCTAAAGGTCTCTGGCAGAAGTTAAAGGTAGGTTTCTGTATAAACTGGGTAAGCACTGACACCCTTTATTCTGATGTCAGCTTCCACAGTGCTCCAGGGTTAATATTCATCAGCTATATTAAGGACACAAATGGGTCCATACAAAGATAATTTAAGAAAATTAAAAAAGAAACAATCACATAAAAAGATAATAATCACATATACAAGTCACTGATTTACAGAAAGGCTAGACCGCTAGTGATCCCACATTCTGGACATAAACCTGACTGAGCTTTGTGAAGTATCTGGATGATTTTGTTTGTAGAAACACATAACCTCCACATAAACCTGTACAGAAGGTTTTGTAAGACAGCATGTAAAGTGGAGACACCAACAAATACCTGACTAGCACTAGTCCATCTTGGCATCCTGAGCAGCATCCTCATTCCGTCATTATATGCCACTTTGAGTTTCTGTAAACTGCTTTGTTTATATTGTCTCCATAAGTGAGCAGTATACAGAGGAGTACAGTATGCTTTAAAAAGAGCTACTTTCCAAAACTTGCGTACCAGCATGTTGGCTTGTGCATTAAACAACATTGTCTGTAAATGTCCACATCAACAGTCAGGTCATCAGTTATATAATGTCCCAGGTATTTGACAGCATTACACACTTTAAGAACAACACCAGATAAGGAGAAGTCAGAAAATACCAACTTCTGATCCTCCTTGGTTTTTATAATCATGTTACTTTTCAATGCATTGTACATAATGTCATATTGCTGACCAGATTATGAGCAGGTCCTCAATAATAGTTGAAGACACGAACTACAAGGACTAAAAATAATTAAATCATCAGCATACATCAGATGGTTAATTATAGTCCCACCAACAACTCATCCTGTCTTACAGTGCTGCAGCGACTTTGATAAATCATCTATATATACATTAAAAAGAAGAGGACACAAAATAATTACATGTCTAACCCTGTTCCTTATTTTAAAAGGAGCTGACACACAATTACCCCAATTTATGTACATTAACTGATGCGTGTACCAAAAGAACAAAATTCTAACAATAGATCTGGAAAACCCTCTGTTGTGTAGCTTATAAAATAACGTTTCATGATTAACCTGATCAAAAGCCTTTGAGGAATCAATAAAACATAAAAAAATGGTAGAGTTGTGCCTATTATACACATCTAAAATCTCTTTCAAAGCAAATACACACATATCTGTGCCATGCTGATTTAAAACCAAACTGGTTATCTGAAGTAAAGAGAAAATGTTCTATCTTACTTAATATAATCCTCTCCAGAACCTTGAATAGTATACTGGCTAAAGCTGTGGGCCGATAATTATCCCTGTTATTTATTTTTCCAGCTTTATCCTTTATAATAGGCACTAATATAACAGCTAAAGATGAATCAGGTAAAATGCCATGGACTAAAAACCCAGTAAAACACAGAGCAAGCAAAGGAAAGAGTTTTCTGCTTGAACATTTGAAGTGCTCTGCAGACATCTCATCCACACCACAGGCCTTATTGTTCTCTAGGATCATGACTGCATTATAAATTTCTTGACCTAAAACTTTCACGTCTTCATCATGTGCAATACTGTCCGCCATAAACTGGGAACTTTTAACACAGTTAAATACTTCATAATAATGCTTATGCCACATCCGAGTAATTTCCTCTGCTCCATTTACGCCATCAATATTAGTTGGCAGAACAATTTTATAATTATTCATGTTCTTTATTTCCTTCCAGAAATCATGTGTGCAGTTGTTTTGCATTTTTCTTGCAAGCAAATTAGACTTCATTGTATTCTCATTTCTTTTAATAAAACCTAGGGCATATTTAAAATTTGCATTTGCCTTACTAGATAGAACCAGACTACTATCAAGGCAGAATCGCATCAAATGATTCGCAAATATTTTTACCTTTTATCAGAAATATCTGCATTCACATCGCCCACAATTAAAAAACAAGTGGTAGTGTTTTCCTGGATGACAGACATAAGATAACCTATGAAGATATTTGTCTTCATTCCTGTGACATTAATAAGGTGTGTACATATTGAGAATGATGACCTTCTGATCACCATCACTAAACTCAATTCCAATGACCCAGTCAACGTTTAATCTGACCACCTTAACCAGCTGATCATACTTTTTATGCCATAAAATAGCAACACCACCAGGTAATCTACCATAAACTACAGTATTTCATCACTCAAATCAGTGGTAGATTCGCCCACACCACAGAAGTCTTCATGCAGGAAATTAAGTCCTTCCAAGTCTTGCTTCAGCAGAAAAGTCTCTTGAACACACAATACATCACAGTTCGCCAAGAGAGTATTTACAGTTTGTTCTGAAGGTCATGTTGTAGTTCCTAGCTTCGCCACCAGGTGGCGCAGCCGTGTGTGGGTAGTATTTCTTTTTCATATACCAAAACATTGAGAAACCGTGCAGGTCAGTGGACGTGGTGTTTGAGGGTTGTTTTGTGATTTTGCTCGAGTGTGCGTCCATATGAGTGGTAGGTTGCAGTGTATTTATATTTGAGTGGCATATGTGTATTTTAGTACTTCAAACATTTTCTGTTAGATTTTTTTAGAATAAGCAAAGGCTAGGCTAAGTTAATTTCTATTCTAAAATGGTAAACCCTATTATGTTTAGTTGCTTTCTTTAACTTTCTTTAACTTTAACAGTAATGAAACAGACAAATAATATGATTATAATATGTTTGTAATGAGTATCTGCGTTCATAGTGGATTGTAATTTGTATTTATTCATTTCTTTGTAGAACCACACACCTACACACTTCGTTCCACGCAAATCCAGCCTGTGAAGTAGTTGTAACCGGCTGATTAAAGAGTCAAACCATCACCTGGCTTCATTATTGGCTCGGGGTCATCTGGGCATCTAATCGGTGCACATTCTGCGATCACCATTTTCATTCCGAACCCCAGACGTGCAAACAACATTACAACCCAGTTAAACGGCACAAGTTATTCGATTCTTTAGTCCTAACAGGTAATCTGTGTGCATTGTAAGAAACAATGTTAATAGTCATTAAATGATATTAACTCAAGAGTTCAACAGTTCTCCGGCCGAGCGTCAGACACAGTAGGCATCAAAAGCTGAGGCTCACCAGTACACCCATCCTTGGATTCTCTGGACCTACGGGCCTCGTAGAAACGACGAACATAAACGCCAGCTGGCCACAGCTGTGGGTCATACATGTCCATCACGTCTTCACATTCAGCAGTGACATGAAAAGAGCTGAACCTTTTCTGAGTGGAATCGATTTTGCGACATGTCACCGGTTTCCCCAGTTTATCAGCCAGATAGGAGCATAAGGTGTCAGTGTCGAGATTAGGTGAAAATCATGTTCCAAAAACACTCATCACCCTAGCTTTAACCACTGGGATGTTGTTATCCGCGCTGGTGCCAGTTATTGCAATCTTTTGGCTCTGTCTTTGTGATCCACCGTCACTAAACTCTCCGTTCCTGGGCTTTACAGCTTTGTTTTGATATTTCCGAGGCTTTTCTATCCCTTTCCTATCTCTACCACTTTGGTCCAGGGCGGGGATTTCGGCAGGTCCTTCAACAGCTGGACTTGCGAGTGGTGAGCAGATGTCCTCAGCTCCTGTGACGCTTCCTTGCAATGTGCTCGTATTACACTGGTCCGGTGTGCTTGACCTGGCGAGTCACACTTCTCAACTGCAGTCATCCGGCGATCCAGAGCTGTCACTACCGCTTCCAGGTTCTCATTCACAATGGTCTGAGGTGCCAAGATCTTCCTTAGGCGACACACCTCCAGGCTCACCTGCTCCACTCTGCTGAGTAGGGCAGAGGCATCCATGTTGCCAAAACCAACTGGTGGAAGTACATCCAGATAGTGCAAAACAAATCTTGGAATGTTTTCACCACCCTCGTTAAGCACCCTGAGACGGTCCGTTATGTTGTCAGCATCCGTTTGAGGGCCTTTGTGTTTGATGCAACGAATCGAGGTCATGCATAATTCAAACAATTGCCGCTTTGACTCCTCAATCCACTCAGAGGAGAAATATTTTGAGGCTAATAAAACAATTTTGCCCTGAGATAAAGTTATCATTTTTGTAAAAATGAAGCTCAAGAACTCATCCTCCACTATCACTTTCCCATCACCAGTTTAATAAATGTAGATTTCGCATTTTATTCGAGAACCTGTTCCAGTACGTGACACACCCCAATATCACACCACAGCCTTCTTGTCACAAAGATGGCGGTTGAGAAACAAAGTTTCTGACCTGGAATGAACAAGACTTCATTCACAGGTCATTCACCTCTACATCCAGTTCCTGCAGTCAGTCCGCTGTCTGTGCCTACAAGCTGTCAGACATCCAGCAAGTTTACAGGGGGAACGTTCTGACTGAGATAATTCCTGGAGGTTGGGTGAAGAACATAAGAAAAGAGAGCTACAGCTACCCTCGTTCAGTAAGCACCAAACCTAAACTAATATGAAATAGTAATAATGAAAATGATCCACCTCATGTGATCTCTGATCTGTATTATCAGTGTATTAATGATGAAATGAGAGCCAAGGGTGTGAGGACCTCTCATGACCTCCCAGCATCAAACCTCCTGTTTGCAAGGAACCATCCTCTGATGGAGGGAGCAGTGACACCGATCACTGGGAAGCCCCTGCTGGTCCGGTCTATGGCCCAGTTCTCCAAAATTGTTGTTGACAAAGTAACCTCTCTGGATGGAGAGCAGCACAACGTCATGTTTATTAGCAACAGTAAGTAACTGGATCATATATAATGACTTAACACATCTTGGTGTTGTTGGCAGGATCAGACTGGACGATGGCTGTATTGGTAAATGCAAAACTGTTACATTCACAGTTTCACTCTGTGACTATAACAGAAATCATTGGGGTTCCATTCTTTACATTATATTGGTTAATTTAGTCAGTCATTGAGAAAAAAGTGGTTAATTTTCAATGTCATCTTTTCATCATGTTATTCATTAATTTTTAACTGCCATAGTTCAGAATTAAATATTTAACTCAAAACCTAAATATTTTATTATCTACAATATCTACTCTTTAAATGGAGGGATCCATCCATTGCTTTTAATTCTTCTGAGGCACCCTAAGTTTTTTCCATTCTTATATAATTGCACTAAAGAGTAATTATTTGAAAAAGGTAAGCAGTATGATTTACAGATTGATGGCCGCTGTTAGAAAGAGAACTTGAAGCCTATTTCACTTGCAAATTTGTTCAAAAAAGTTTTGCAATGACCAACTTTTGAACCAAGTGCATTTAATCCTATCACTTTCACGCCCAACTTGAGATTTGAGCAACAAAGACAGTTGGTGTTGCAACTTGAGCATGGCAAGTTCAGAATAAAAGTTCAATTGAATTCAGGTAAGAAATTGAATGCACAAAGCTATATTTGGTCAAGTGAAGTAGCGCGGCTGGGGCTACACCACACTCTCCTTCAAATAATTATCATGATGTGGATGTGGCGTGTGGTTTATTTTAATTTTATTTTTGTTCAATCAAGAACTTAATTATTTTTTAATTCTGTCTCCATTTAATTTGGACCTAAATATTTAGGATGTAAATATTTAGTTATTCATTCACTAAATATATGAATGAATAACATGGTGGTTGTAGATTTTCTCTGATAGGCTAAATAACCCAAAATATTGCTGTTAATTCTTTACTGTAACTTTCCAAATGGCATGCAGAGTTAGCCTCTGGTTCTGTCCTCTAGACTCTGGTTGGCTGCAGAAGGCGGTGTGGTCTGGTGATGATGGAGGGCGAATCATTGAGGAGTTGCAGCTGTTTAAGAATCCTCAGCCCATTCGCTTCCTTGAGCTCTCCTCTAGAAGAGTAGGTTGCAGCTACATGTCTGTAGACTAAATGGACCTGGAGCTAACCTTTGAACTCTGATGATCTGCAGGGTCAGCTGTACAGCGCAACTAGAACTGCTGTTGCTCAGCTCAGTGTGAGGGACTGCAGCCGCTACACATCCTGTGCTGACTGCCTTATAGCCAGAGATCCATACTGTGGCTGGAACCGTCTCAAAGGCCTGTGTGCTGCTGTTGCTGGTGCTTCAAACTTCTCCATGTATGTCACACTAACTAAGACATGTTCATTGTATGCTACGTTTATAATCAGAGGATTTAATTCATTTGTGGCAGGATCCAGAACCTCATTGATGGTGATGCTACAATGTGCCCAAGCTCTCATTGCAAGTATTCCCCACATAAAGCTCTTTACACACATTTACCTTAGCGAGGAGAAAAGTAGGATAATTTTAATGGCTGTTTTGGCTTCTCCCACAGTGTCAAAGCAGATTACCGACATCCACCTCACAGCTGACGTCGCACAGTTCCTCCCCTGCTCCCCTGATACCAATCTCCCCATCAGCTGGAGCTTCTCTGGTAAAATCCTTGAGCCCGGTCCCCGACACATTCTGCTCAGCCAGGGACTCGTTTTAACACCTTCCTTCACTGATGAAGGCCTTTACACCTGTGAGACAGTGGAAGTAGTTAAAGGCAGAGAGCACAAGAAGGCAGTGATCCAGTACCATGTTAAGATGTCAGAGGTGGGTGGGGTAAACTGGTTTCAGGCTATAGTTATTTACATCTTAGCTTCTGTTTGTGTGCTGTGTGTAATGCTCATCATCTACGTATGGTGGAAGAAGAAACCTCAAAACCATGTTGGCAGTGCCAGTGTGAATTATGCTAGCACTGAGCAACCAGAGGGGAAGACAGAGTCCTGCAGCTGTGGGAGAGTTCCTGGTACTAAGAAAACCAAACCAACTAGGGTCAAAGAGAGTTCAAAATCTACCGTTTAAAACAGATTTATAGTTCGATAACAGAACAACCCACTTCTGTTACACTTTGTGCATCACTGCCATCAACTCTGTAAAAATAAATGACGAAAATGATTAAAGTGTGGTTATCTATGCTTGTAGCTAGGGCTGGGAATGAGGGCTGAAACTTTAAGACTGAGCAGCAGGTTAAAATTAGCCGCTAAGGCTATGGAGATTAGAACAGTGGCGATATTTAAGAATAAACTCACTTAAGAACACAAAGCAAATAGTTGACGGACATAAAAGGCAAAGAATGAATAAAGAAACAACAGTGCTGAAATAGTGTTCTCTCTCGTGTATTTTTAGTATTATTAGAATTTTTTGGAAAAAGTCCTGCAGCCTCCTCTCTGGAAAGGAGGCAGAGGAAGTGAAGTGACACAGGAGGAAACAGACCTGCAACTGTAAGGTAAGTAAAGAGTACGAGTTACAGTTTTCCCCCTGGATCTCATGTATGGTCCCGTACTGGCTGACTACTTGTTTGCACTAAGGAGTAAGAAAAAAATTGTTCAATGGAGACTAAGAAGCAGAGGTGAATACACTGCTTAACCCATGGAACAATATGCAGTTAAATTTGTTTCACAATTATTCAATAAAAAAATGTCAAATAAAAATAATAAAATTGAGATAAAAAATTTTGGATTTGCAAAAAAAAATTAAACCAAAAACAAAGTTTAAAAAGCTATTTTTGTAATTAAAATCGCTTATTTTTGTTTGATGAAGTGAAAAATTTATTTGCATAACAAACTTTTATTTGCGCATGTCAGATGTTTTTGATTGAGATTCTACGTTTTGTTGGTCGCTCCCTTTTTGTGGTTGAAGTGACACAGGAGGAAACAGACCTGCAACTGTAAGGTAAGTAAAGAGTACGAGTTACAGTTTCAGAATGCCGTTGCTTGTAAACAGAATGAACCAACAGGTTGATTAAAAACATATTTATATCTACATTGTCTATCCAGATGAGATTACTATCACACAGATGGTGAAAGAGGCATTGGGCTAAATATAAATACTTGTTTTACTCTGCACTTCTTTTCAGTGATAGCAAAGGAAAAATTAGAGAACTTAATAAATGTACATTTTAGCAGGTTATTGGCCTTTATTACAACATTCTACTTTAACTCTGATATATAGCACTAAATGGTGAGGAGCTAATGGCTGATCTTGCTGAATTTTTTTAAAATACTGAAAAACTAGATGCTGCCACAAGATGGCAGTAATAGATAATTAATAACTTATTGGTAAACTTGAAATAATTGTCTTTGAAAAATACTGAAGAGTATATATTGCAACATTCAGAAAATTTTAATGTCAGTATGAGCATCTTTGGAAAACAACATGTATTAAACTTGATTTATTAAGGCTGAATTTCTCCATTAAAATATTTTTTATTGATTTGATGTAATATGTTTATCTTAAATATTAAATTTTCACTGGCTGTCCACCCATCCATTAGTGATGTTTTTGGACTTTAGGAGGAAGGAGGTGTACCTGGAGAAAACCCAAGAATGGGTTTAAGCGAAAACTGTACAAAACTAACTTTATCTTGTCAAAAAGCCTCCTATTAAGAACTTTTGGCTTTCAATTATTAATCCAAAAGTTAGACAGACCTGCCATACACTGTATTGAAGAAAAGTAAAACAGAAAGAGCTGAGTTTTTCACATGATGTTAGAAGTATTTTTTAGCTGCAGAGGGGTCCTTTACTACAGATGATCAAGCGTTCACTAAAGAAATGCTGTCATTGCATTCTAGGCAACAAAATGTTTATTTATAAAACTTATTACAATAATTTTCCTGTTTCTGACTCTTTACAAGTGGTTTGTAAACCAACACTCCATTAATGAAAGTCCAACTACAAAAATGGCATAATGAAGGTTCTTTCAGTATGGTTTGAATTGTCTAAATTTGAATCATTGTTAAGGTTTTTCATAGCTCTTTTAGGACAGACACCAGGTTATCAAGGGACGTCTGCAGCCATGTGTCCCCGGCAGGTCCCCATGGGCCTGTGATAAGGGTCTGCAGATGGTTCCCCAGTCTAAACTGAAAAGAAGAGTGAGTTGTGACATCAAAATAAAATAAAGTATCCTGTGGAAAAAAAGTTAACCACAGAGAATAAAACATAACTTAATAAAATACAAATAAATTGTTTGTATTAGTATATGCACAAGGATGTCTTGTATGTATTTGTTTTGTGTATAAAGGTTCACGGAATAAAAATATCTGGGTCACAACTTTTACCCGAACTTATAAAAAAAGAGACAGGTTTGAGTGGAAGGGGGGGTGGCAGGTGCACGGTGCAAGGAGACGCCGAACATCAGACTGGTGGAGCTCCAGAGATTAGCTCGGAGAAGCATTTTTCTTGGATTGTTGGGGGAAAGCTTGACCCAATGCTGATGGAATTAAAAGGACTTCTGGATGAAAAATAAAGGCCACACAGGGAAAGGACCGGACCCAATACCTGGAGCGACTTGGGCGAAGGACGCTCCAGGCCTGACGAAGGAGACCATCCGGGTATACAGACGCCGACCCAGTGAGACGTTTCCATATTTTGCTTTATTTTTCTGGACAAAGACTGATGAAATATTTGGGCCCCAACGACATTTTTTTTGTGCGTCCACGGATACTTATTTTTTGAGAGCAAAACTGCGGACTTTATGTTGGACATTATTGAAAGGTCTCTTTTTGTTTTGTTTCAGAGACTGTTTTAGATTTGGTTGGGTGCTGTTTATTCATAAAGAAATACAAAAGTGACTGATATAATACGGAGATTCCAGTGTAACAGCTGATGTTTGTTTATTAAATATAGCGTGCTACTCCCATCCGCACTCTTATACTGACGTGTCCGTTTTTTTAAATTTCATTCACATCGTTCTTCCTGGTTGTAATTATGATAGGCAACAGACATACTCATTTCTAAATATTTATAAAATAATTAAAAGAACTCTCTTTCGCTTAGACGGTGATTTGTTACAGAGTGATCAGTGGTTTGAAAACACTGAAATTCTCCTTTGGACTTGAGATTGGTGGATTCTGTGGTCTTTTTTTTAATTAAGCTCAAACAGATCTCTCCTGTTATTTAATGCATTGTTGGCTGCTGTATTTTTTTGTATTTCTTTTAAAACATCTATATGAATGAAGGTTTATTTTACTTTTTATTTATTTTTAATATCAAATGTTTTCCTTGCACTCTTCTGCGGTTCCTCAGCATTTTAGTGATAGACCAAATCTTCTCTCTGGCTTGTTTTGGTGTTGCCTGGAGATGTAGTTGTTGGAACTTTTGTCTTGCAGTGGTTCAAAAACCAGCCTGGGTCCGTTACGTTTTGTCATTAATGTCTTCTTTAGATATGTCAAACTCATTTTTTTACTGCTCAGCACTTTGGTGTAACTTAATGTTTTCTAAAAAATGTGCTTAAATATAATGCTCTGGACTTGTCTTCTAAGTCCGTCGTCCCAACCCCCGGGTCCGTGGACCAATTGGTACCGGGCCGCACAAAAAATAATTAAATATTTCCATCTAATGTATTATATGAGTCTGAAGGATCTTTTATTTTGAAAATTCTTTAACCAAATTCTGTCGGTTACATCTTGCGCGCCAACATTGAGCCCACAAGCAGAAAAATGAGTAAGAAATAGATCAGATGTACCAGAGTTAGAGAGCGTTGGGGTCGAGACGAGATGAGAAGAGTAGAGCTTGTGAGTCTTAAGTCTGGTTCACACGTCCTGAATTAAGGATTGTCGGCCGATTTTCCAAACCTCTGTGACCAAGCAGGAGCTGATAAAAGTACAACAGGTTCAATTGGTTCTTGTGTCCATCCACATGGCAGGAGCAACACACCACACACAAACCAATTCCACTCATGAACATCCTGGTGACAGAAGAAAATCCCGTAGGACCCCCAACATACCATACATGAATTTAGAATAAACAAACACGGATAAATGACGATGTAGAAACAATAACGATAGTCTGTGGACTCATTTTAAGCGATAAAAGACATAACAAAAAGAAAAAGCATTGGATAAATGATGGTGGGTGGAGCTGCTCTATTTGCTGCATTAAGCACTAGACTGGGCTCTTGTCAACTTGTCAACAACTTGCACAATGTTAACTGTTTGGGATTCCCCTCCGTGCTTACGTCACGGCGCTTTCTGATTGGCTATCTGTCACATTCAACAGGCTGCGTCCTAGTCGGGCCAAGACAATGTTGAATATGCCCGATTTTAGATCGGAGCGGTCCCAACCTTCTACCGACTGAACCAGATCAGTCATGACACACCTCACAGTACAGGAGGATTGGTTACGATTATCCCAAGCAAAAATCTTAGAAGAAGATTGTCGCGCACCCCCCCCCCCCGAAGGGCCGCAGCAAAATTGCCAAACCTTGACTGGACCATGGTGATATAAAGGTTGGGGACCACTAACTGAATCACATCATCTGTAAAAATGAGACTGTGACTCCCTCCTTCCCATGTATTGCCAGATGAAAAGTACACAACTCCACCAGGTGAGCACAGCCATGTTTATAATCAATTGTGAACATTTTTTTGTTTGAGAAACATTTATTTCAGAGCTTGTTGAAATGAAAGGAAATGCAGAAGACAAGCAGAAATGATGATGAGGAAGAGAGTCAGCCGGAAAGTTGGCGCCTGTGCTGCTGCTGCTTGGAAATGGCAACTTGAAAGGAGGTTGTATGCTGCAAAGAGCTCCAGTTTCTAACTCAAGCTTTCTATGATCTGCATCGGCATAAACGTATTTTATCAAATATATCACAATGGTTGATTACAAAGACTGAAAGATGCTACATTTTCACCTTAAATGTCTATTTTAGCGGCTCTTTGGTATAGTCGTCTTGCGATCAGAAGGTTGTAGGTTCGATTCCAGCTTCCTCCTGCCACATGTCGATGTGCCTCTGGGCAAGGCACTTAACCCCAATTGCCTACCGGTCTGCGTATCGGTGTATAAATGTGTGTGTGTTTGTGAGTGCGACTGGGTGAATGTGACTAGTGTAAAGCGCTTTGAATGGTCAAAATGACTGGAAAAGCGCAATATAAGTTCAGTCCATTTACCATTGGAATAAGTTGCTCTTCTAACACAACCAATAAAAAATAAAAGTACCTTTTTACCCATCTACTGACTGAATGTGAGGACCCTCTTTAAACTTGAAAAGCAGTATACTAATTACTGATAAGTCTGAACTGAATTCTTTGTTGGAATAATTTTTCTCCCTTCGTCTCTGGACTCTCCTTGAATGTGTTGCCCTCCTTCTGTCCCACTTTCTTTCTGCTCTCTTCAAAACCACAACTCCGTCACTTTGATCCTGTGTTTGAAGTCTTAATGTTCTCCCACTTGAATCAAGGGCTCGCTGTAACCTTCTTTTAAAGTGATACTCTTAATTTCTAAAGAAAGTGCTCACCCATCTCCAACAGACAAAACCTCCAGCAATGTTTGAGACCTTGCTAAGAGTGGTTTTAGGTGCCAATACTGAGCTTGACTCCTAATTGATGAATTTCCTTAATCTTTAAGTATACAATAAGCAGCAGATGAAGTGAAACGTTATGAAATATACTGAAGAAGGACAGCTAAATGGTGTAAAACAAGTTTTAATATTTCTTTTTTCCATCATATTTCTTCCTCATGTCTTGTATTTTTACAGCCTGTATTACTGCATCAGGACCAAGATTTCTCTAGAATAAATAAAACAAATCTCCAGATTTTCTACTAGACAAGATGTATTTTGCAAAATACAGTCTCAGAGAAAGCAAGCACAGAAAAGGTCAATAAAAAGTCTGGAGCTTATCCCTTAGAGGTGGGGAGAGAGATAATGTAACTCCTGGACATACCACCATCATTCACAAGATTCAACATTAAGACACACAAAGATAAAAAAAAGTAAAGAAAAAAGACAATGTCTAGTATCTGAATTTAAAATAAAAAATTATACAAGATGTGATGTATGTATGTATCTATATATCTATATCTATATATATATATATATACATATATATATATATATATATATATACTGTATATATATATGCATAAAAACACAAGCAGTAAAAAACTTCAAGCAACAGAAGGGATGTTATTTGAAACTAGAAAAAAATTGCATTTCCTGCAAAGAAGCAGTGTGAATGTTGTAAGCTGAATCTTTTTGGTGATAATTGCCAAAGCATTTGAAGTCAGTTGCAGAAGACTTGCAGAAATGTAATAGATGTGAAACAGCAGCGTAAATATGTCTGCAAATCTTATGTAGAAAAACTCAAGTCAATACCAAAATCCTATCAATTGGTGCAGAACATTGCAAAGCTAAACTGCATGGTCATTTAGGGAAGAGTGTAATAAGTTAAAGTTCGTAGTACAGTCAGGGCAGTGTGTGTGTTACAGTTAGCTGGTGTTTTCAGCCAAGATGCTAAAGGTTGTAGCTTGCAAATAACATTTTTAATAAGATTAATTTACTCAATCAACTGTGGAAAAAGCATTGCATGAGCTAAAATAAGCTAAAAAACATCAAGCTAGCTAAATTACTGATGACAGCAGTTATGCTATAATTAGCATGTGGACCTAGAGTAACATACTCATGTCAAATGATACTAATGCATCAATAGCATGTGGGCTATAGCTAGGATGTTATAACTAACATGATGTCTCTATTCAGCTTGTTTAGATTAGCTTTTAGGTCAACATTAGCTGATGCTAGCTAAAATGTTCTCAACAGCATTATCACCAGCATGTTGATTAAGGTTAGTTCATTCCATTCAGCCTGTTAGGTTTAGCTTCAATATCAAAATCGGCTAAAATGCTAATTATTGGTAATATGCTAAAGTTAGCATTTAGCACATTGATCTGCAGTAATATTCTCAATTCAGCAGGCAAAAACATAAAACCAGCTAAATCTAATGTTATCTTAAAAGCTAATTTTGTTAGGTGGCTAACAGTAGCAAGTTGGCTAACAATGAAATGTGCTAAGACCTGGATTGCTTTGGGCTTTATTCTTTGTTCCTTAGTCTCTTTCTTTAATTACATCACTCTTGTTTCTGTTTATTTTAGTTGAGTCCTTCTTAGTGATTCTAGTTTATTTCTTGTCTATTTATTCCTTGTTACTCTATTTTAATTGTTTCCTACATCTAACTACTCTTCAGTGTTACATTTATTTCCTAGTCCCCTGTGTACTCTCCCTCACCCCCGTTCCTCTTTCTCTCCTCTTCTTCTATACCGTTTCTTGACAGTATACAAACTTTGTGTCTTACCGCCAACAACTGGACAGAGATGAAATTCAGAAATTCATTTTTCCTATATTTCTTCAAATCTTCAAATAACTAAATTATATACATACTTATACACTCTCATACACACATACATACTAAATCCTCTTGGCTAATTTTGTATCTTTTAAATATTTAATAAGTGCTTGAATTATGTCATACTTTATCTCTCTCTCCTCTGCCTGCCTTCTGCACTATCCCCACACCTGCAATCAATTAACCAATCAGCCCAGGTCCATTGTTCCACATTCACTCTCCCAGTACTTTAACACTTCTGCTGCTCTCACCCTTTGCTGGTTCTTCCAGCTATTCCCACGTTATCTCTCTGTTAAACAAAGTTTTTTGTTTAACATTTTCATTAAATCACCAAAAATCTGCTCAACACCTCTGCCTACTGCATTTGGATCCTTCAACGTAATATGACAATGTTCTCCATTTGTAGGTCTTTCATACAGTCTGTATCCAGAAGTCTGTAACAGTGCCGTTTAAAAATATTCACTGTTGTCCAGGTGTTTGAACTGGAACAAAAGGACAAGGCACAAATTAGTACCTATTTTTATTTTAGAAATCAGGTATAGTTGTGTTTTAAGAAGTGCATCAGTTCCATTAGTCATTAAGAAGGCTCCAAGCAGTGTGTTGAACTGTACAATAGCAGCAATAGTTATATTAATTGCCATTATGACCTTAAAAAACTGCATCCCTTCTTGGGACAGCCACTCTTCTGTTACTATGGTCACCAGTCTTTAAATAGACTTGTACGTGTCTGATGGTCAAAGTCTACAACAGGTTGCCACTTTAGTCTGTTAAACTGCAAGACTTTAAAACAGAAAATGATGCCTCTGAACAGCTTTGAATATCTCAAGAATCGGAAGGGCTGTGAACATTATACACAGACCTTTTTTATCAGACCATGATTTATGGGATTGTTCCTGTCCAACTTCATTTTTTGAAAATATAACATCACGGGCACAAAGTTATTTCATTCTATTTGATACCATTTTATGCTCATATTTGTTTAGTAGAAATTTTTCTCTAATTGTGACTGCTGGCCAGCCTCAGCGGGTCTTCAGGGCAGAGGTTAAGTGTGCTTAGAGCAGCAAGAGGAATGCCAGGCTGTAACATTTGGCACTGCTCTGTTCCCTCAGGGAGTTGATGATAAAGAGCTAGATTGCTCTTTTCTCGTGTTGATAAATATGAATTTGCCGCACAATTCTGAATGGGCCAGCTGATGCTTACTCTGAGATTCTGATGATGATAGGTGCAACCCCAGGAAATGAATTTCCTCTAGGATTGTTTAGAAGAAAAGCCCAGGTCCTCAGTAAAATTAACTACTTGACATCTCTTAGATGAAATTTTGATGATGTGAGTTAAAGAGGCGTATTGTGTCTCCAAACCTCGCTCCTGCAACTTGCGTCTCTGTTTGTAAATCCGTCAGACACTCGCTATATTAAACTTTCATGGCTGCTTGGTTTTGAGCTGCTCCTTTCCCCTCACAGTGTATGAATAACTTCAGTGTGTATGTTTGAGTGTGTACGGGTGCATTCAAGCGCATGACACAGGGTGGGTGAGGACGGCCGTGCATACTGGCCTTGTTAGAGGTTGTGTGTGTACATGGCAGTACCAAGTGAGAAGGGAGAGTGTGTGCTATGAATATTTGATGTGCTGCTCAGTATTCATGAGGGAGAAAGACAGAGAGAGGCAGGGACACAGAGAGGTGGAGGGAAGCAGGCATGTAAATCACTCTGCTGCAACACACGGTCACCATCAACACAACAATGCTGTCCTTTAATGTGATTATGGCTTTTATAGATTATGGTCATTCAGGTCCTGCTGTAGGATAACAAGAGGAAATGTTTCTGTGTTATCGGTGAATGGCTAACTTAGCAGGGTTTTATCGCTTTAAATCAGGAATTCAAAGACCTGGGCTGATAAGGATGTAATTAAATAACTTTGGAAATATATTAAATTAAATATGGCTAAGCATGAACTGCCTGCTGAATCATTCAGTCTCATTACATAACACTGCAACTCAAAATCTATCTAATGGAGCTAAACTAAATGGTTACAATGCTCATTTGTATGTTTTCAATAGCACCAGGAATTTAACACATTTGCTTTAATTCAAACATTATGTAGGTTTTAATGTAATTAATTGCATTTTTTTAGATACTAAAGTCCTGAATCAGAACCTTTGTATTGTGTTTTCTGGTGTGCCAGTAAATCCGACGCACGAGTGACATCTACGCACAAAAGCAATGGATGACAAAGCCGTTTGTCTCTGCCCATTGGTGGTTCAGTTTTGGTTAAAAAAATATATCTGATGGGACTCTGAAAAAGACTATTGTTGTGCTGAAGTTGTGCTAAAGAGTTTGCTTTTCATAGTAGCTATTCAAGCCTAAAATACCATCTTCATGCTAAACATGTTGCAGCAGCATAGCCCCAATACTAATGTCAGCATCCGCAGTCCACATTTCTTAAGAATTCCTCAATCCTTGGGACAGGATTAAGTCCCAAGTATTAAGTCAGTCTTACCTCGCAGGACCACCAGGGGCCTGTTTAAGCCAGTTCTCTACATGGATCATCCATTTCTCACTTTCTCCAATATGAATGTCACATCCTTCCTAAGCTTATTATCTCGGAGCTTGGACAATAAGGTCCAAAGGTGTTTTAGTATTTTGACTAAAGCCAACCAATAAAAACCTCCAAATCTTTCAAGTCTCTTTAGTCACCCTGGTTACACATCCAAGGGAGCCAATGTAGTGACTGTAAAACTGCTGTGATGTGCGCCAACTTCCTGGTTTTAGTACGAACGCGAGCTGCAGCATTCTGCATCAGCTGCAGCTGGAGGATCAATTTTTTTTAGGCGCTGGGGGTTTCATCTTATAACCCAGGTGTCAGGTGATAAAAGCATGGATTAGAGCCTCTCGGTGGCATCTAAACATGAGGAGCTTGATTCTGAGTACTTAACATTGAAATGTGAGTTAAGTGGATTTTTCAAGCGAGTTAAGAGAAGAAAGATCAAACAAATGTATACAGCAGGAGCTGCTGTATCTAAAAGGATCCATGATTTATTCTAACACATTATTTAACAAATATTTATTTCAAAACTAAAAACAGTAACAGTAAAAAAAACTAGTTTTAATAAATTAGTATTGTCATACATATGCCCCCAAGTTGTCTACGTTGCAATGTATTCCAGATAGATAATGTGCGTGAGGTATTATGAAGCTAGTGCTGTCCAGCCAAAAATAATTTTTACACAATATTCAGAATATGAACTGAAACACATTGAAATAGAAGGCAATCCAGAAATAAAGATGAAGAGAAAAGACTCAGCTGAAAAAGTTGATGTTTGTGCTGCTGCTTGAAAATGCCAACCAGAAAGGAGTTCTGTTGGCAAGAGCTCCAGTCCCAAAATGTCATGAATTTTAGGACTTATGATTAGCAACAGGATTTGCTTAACCATATTAAAAATGTATGAAATACATTTTCTTAAATATATTAGAATGATGTGTTACAATGACTTAAAGTTGCTTCATCGTCACTTTAAACATCTAATTATTGCCTTCCAATTTGTTTTGCTTTTGTGATAGCTCCTGCAAATGTTGCTAGCTCCTGATGATGGTGTTAGTTGTAGCTAATGGTTGTTAGCTCTAGCTAACGTAGTAAACAGTAAATCACGTTTACTTTTTTTTCCCCAACAGAAATCTCATGTATAACACCACATAAGGCAAATGTTACGAGTTGCCTGACTTCCAGTGTTTTTACCCGCGTTATCAGCCTAGAAGGCATTGCATAGGTGAAAATACATTTTTGAAATGTACTATTTTTGAAGAAATTAATTTTTACTTATCACAAGTAGCAACTTTTAAGTCAATAGTAAAATCTAAACATATTAAAACATTTTCAACTAGTTAGGGACCCCTTTAAAAAGTATGATTGTAGTCTTTCTTTTCATTTTAATAAAGGACATTTAGTGCCATTGATCCCCTGATGTTGGACAATCAAGGAGAGGCTAAAGAGGACAATGTATTTCCAAGATAAATAAACCAGACAGTCATTAGCACATAAATGATGATGGTGCTTTAAAAAGAAATAGTGCCAAGTTGAAGCAAATAAAGAGGACATCAAGCATGGAGCCCTGAAGTTCCCACTGGGGGGTGGGCAATAGAAGCAGAAATTTCCATCAGAGTTGAACTGATGGCCGTTAAAATACAACCTAGAAGATGTTCAGGAAATGAAGGAACTACAGCGAATCCATAAATATCTAGATGCCTGAACTGGACTGGACTTCCCTGAAGAGTTCTGCTTGAATGTAAACGTGGCACCCAGTGGTGCTGTTTTCATTAAGCAAACAAGAACAAAAAATTGATCAGAACAGTAGTCAACAAAGTTTTAAATGAGGAGGTAACTGTCTGACAGTGGTTCCAAACTAAGATGGGAAAACCCTAGTTTTTTTCTGGTAGGAAAAAAACTCCAGCATATTTATAAGTATATGAAGCCCCAGCTTTCCATTATTTGTTATTTTTGGCCAAAAAAAAATAAAACCAGAAATACAAATGTGATATTAAAATTTTCACTGTTCAAACTGTTAGCTACATATTTTGGGTTGTTAAGTATAACAAGCCTCTCCTTGTTCTGACCTATAATAGGATTAACATTAAGACGTCAATGTCTTTTCTTCTGCTGGAAATCCTTTTTGCTGGTTCAGTAAAATTAACAATCAGCATAAAGCTCAGTTTGTTTCACTGCTTTAACTGCTGAACAAACTGTAGAAGAAATAAAAAGGTCCAAATCCATTTTTAATGTTCCCTGTGGGAGGATTGGGTTATTACAACGTTAGAGCCAGCAGAGCTGCAGAGAAAATTAATAGAGGTAGAACAGATTGGATGTAGGCATCTAAAATGAACTAGTTTAGGAATTAAATGTTTTTGGTTGAGAATGATGGAGATGCTGATTGATGGAGTACAGTTCCTGTCATTTAAAGGTACTTTGAGTTGATCCCAGCTTGGTGGCTTCAGTTTCTTGTCTTCATGGGGCTCTGATCTGGGAATTTGTTGTTCTGATTTCTGAGGCAACTTCTTTGACACTACGGTATTGTGAAATGGTGTGCCATTCTGCTGGAGATTCTTTTCTGTCTGTTGTTGAACTGAAGAGTTCCTTCAGTGACAGACTCCTGTATCCAAGATGCACAAAGGAATGTTATAGGAGGTCCTTCCTATCAGCAGATGTTTAGAACCATCACTGTTCCAACAAACTCAATAAGGGTGTTTTCAAATTTGATAGTCTGGTAGACCCCATTTGTTTAGAGACATTGCAATATTTGTTCCATTTTCAGTGGCTGTGGCTCACCTTCAACACTGTACTGTGTCAAACGTCAAGCGATGTAAGATTTCGCTTTTCTGACGAGTCATTTCTCCCACTAGCACTAGACTCACACATTTTTTTGCTTGTATTTACCTAGAATGCCATGTGCTAAAGACCCAAACACTGGGTCTGGTATCCAAAGCAGAACTGATGCAGGTAATAGAAATGCTTAAAACAAACACAATGTGGAGAAAATGCAGCAAGTCACCAAAAGTGGAGGACAAAGTTCTCCATTTACCAATGATCATGAGACATAAATTGGAATCAAAAGAACAAGATCCTAGAGACAGGTCGCTAGACTTGAGCTTCCTTTGCAGGGTGGCTGGACCTTAACCCTAAGACAAAGGGTGAGTAGCTACATCATCTGGGGTGATCAAGGGGAGGGAATAGCAATGTCTCCTTGGAGTTTCCCTTTGACGGTTCTCCAGGCATTTCACACTTTAATGTGCCTGGACACATTAAAGTGTCCAGGCAAGTGTCCTGAGGTTAACCCAAACCCACATTAAAGTGGACACACTTTAATGTGGGTTAGGTGTAACCTCAGGAAGAACCAATTCCCTTGAGGTACTCTATATGCCATCTGACCTGGGAACGCCTTGGATCCCCAAAGTACAAACTGATCAGTTATTGAAGTAAGGTTTAATCAGTCTTTATATTTGAAGTAGAGCAGACATTGTATATTTTCAACAACTTGTTTCCTAAAAGAATTGATTTGCAAAACTAAATCCTAAACAGTCAGATACAAAGGCTTAGGAACAGTGAGCCACATAGTTGTGAACAATCTAAAGTGAATTTAACCAAAACCCCCAGCTGTAGCACTCTCTTTGGACCTCTACTTCCAGTGGCGTAGCATCACCATCTGACGATATTACGCTCCAAACCAGTAGATGACAACAAACGTAATTCACTTTTTGTTTTAAAAGTTCACAGGACAGTTGGATAGAAAAATAAAATAGCTATAGTGTTTGATGGCACAATCACTGAAAGGATGTTCTCTCAACTGTGCCACACACTATCATGTTTCAGCATCATCACAGTTGATGATGCTGATCTAGGAAAAGGTGAAGATCTTTTCCTATATCTTCAACTTTCTAAGAAAACTGAAACAGCAGGTATTCTGTTAACTAACTAATTATAATCAACATTCTGATTTCCAAAATTCTGGAACTTGCAAGCCAGACAACTAAAGTGAATGTTTAGCAGCTCCAGTCAGACTCCACAAATAACGGCTGGCTTTTTCACCCTGGCTGTTCACCCTCCCACTCACGAACACACAGAGTAAACCAACAATGAAGTTAACATGGCAACCTTGTCAATACAGGCAAAGAAAATGGACATTTAATTGTAGGGCAATCAAGCCTCAGAGCTTAATGGGACTTTTATAGCTTTCAGCTGCTCCACCATCCTCCCTCCTTTCTTCCTCATCCCATGTTTTTTTTCCTCTTCCTTTTTTATTAAACAGCTACAAGACATCGGCACTGCTCTTTTCCACCACATTTCCATTTCATCCGCTCCTCAAATTGAAATGACTAAACATCAAGCATCTATTTCCAATTAAAAGCAACTGTTTCTTAGTTGCTTGTAGTTCCTTAGTTTTCGAGGAACTACAGAAAAACTGGGCCATTGTGTCAGTACCTCCGACTCGTTTCTCAGACCTTCCCCTCATTTTATCAGGGACACTCACGGTATGGACACTACCGGATATGGTCTTGTAACACAGAATTTACATGGAAAATGCTTCTAAAGAAACAAGCCAAGAGTCCTTACTATCCTTCTGGCACCCTCCTGACTTCACCATGGTTGCCCCCAGCTCTCAATTGGTCTTTAAAATAAAAGGAGAGGAGAAAGAAGACAGATTTCCGCTTCTATTTTTTTTTTTACATTTACTACCAGAACCAGAGACTGCTTTTATTCTCTTCTGTAATTGTACAATATGTGTCATTTCAAAAGAACGTAATCAGAGCTTCTTTATTGACCTCAAAAGCATGAAAATATTTCATTGGTAAACATCTTATTCGTAAATCACTGAAGCATTTAAGACATCAGAATGAAGCACCATGGCATGCATTACAGGAACTGATCTAACAGCTCATACATTCACACCATCAGTACAATACATCTGTGGTGATAAGCATGAATCCAGTCAGTGCACTTAAAACAATTTATGCTCAGTAATTGTTCAGACAAAACCACTCACTGCTTTGACATTTTTATAATTACCTTTCTGTTATGTTGCCATTTTCTCAGGTGAGCTGCGTTCAGGGACTGAAGGGTTTTTCACAGAATTAAGGTTTTTCTTGGCTGCTGCTGGAGTGAGGTGTAGGAAAACCAAACAGCAAGTTTTCAGTCTGGAGTCGAGATGCCTTTTAATTGAGGAAAGTTTATGTTCAACAAGCTAAGACGTACTGCTTTGGTTTGTGTGACGTCCCCCTCCACTTAACGTGGAGGGATCCGTCAGTTATTGTGTTTTGTCCTGAGGAGGAGCAGAGTGGGCGGGACCAGGATTCGCCAGGACCAGCGCGTCATCGCTATAAAAGGGAGTCGGCTTCTCTACCCAAAAAAGGCTCTACAGAGGTGGCCCTTCCCTTACCTTGTCTGGCCACCCTGTTCTGGTTATGTTTCGTTTGTTTGACCTTTCTTTTCTTTTGCAGAACTTCTTCGGTTAGCATTGGATTCAGAGATGCCATCGACCACAGAGGGGGATACCCGCTTGTCGCTGTTTGGCTCTGTTCATTTGTTTGGGTTGTTCAATAAAGAACATATTCTTTATTTGATGGCCGTGTTTCTCTGGCTTTTGTTACGGCTCACGAGTCAGGTCGTAACAAAATGGGGGCTCGTCCGTTGTTGAATTCGGTTGCGCTTGGATAGTTTGTTGTTTTTTTGTTTGAGTTTGGTTTTTGGATTTTTTTTTTCGGTAATCGGTGTGTTGAGTGTTGATCGTGTGCACCTGTTTGCAGCTTTGGTCCCGTGATAGGCGATAGAGGTGCGTTTCCTTTGGGCTGCATCTGGTCGTGGTCTTTGTAGTGTCGCTTTTAGGTGGTTAGTGTTAACTGTTTACAGTTATCTCGGGAGCACGTCCGTGGGATTCTAGTCAGGGGATCTGTATAGATTTCCTTTCTGACCCGCTGGTTTAAGGTGCATAACAACCCGCCGCCAAAAAAGCGTGAAGACTAGGGATCAGTTGTTTGTTAAATTTTATATATATATATAAGGGTAGTGGGGATTCCTCAGTTTGCCTATTGTGTACACGATTTAGCGCTTTTCCCTGATTATTGTTTGAGTTCTGGTATTATAAGTGATCATGACTTCTTTCTCTGGATTTTTTGATTCTCCTTCAGAGGAGTTTTTGGAAGATTGCTCAAAAGAGCAGTTATTCGAGATTGGAAAACACTACGGTGTGGAAATTGATGGCCGACGGTCTAAAGAGAACGTGAAGTCCATTTTGGTTGCAAATTTAGTTGAAAAGGATGTTTTGCACAAGTCAGTTGGTGAAACTATTTCATCTAAAACTGCTGTTTTACCCCCTGGTTTGACATTTGAGCAGCATAGGGAATTACTGTTGTTACAGCTTGAGCACGATAAGTTCAAAATGAAAGCACAATTGGAGGCAGAGCATACTAGGTTGGAGATCGAAAGGACACGGTTACATTTGGCTAAACAGGGTGTCGCGTCTGGAGTCTCTCGTTCTCCTTCAGTTGCTATGGATGGTGCTGATATGGAGTTTGATGTTATTGATAATTTACGTCTATTGCCTAAATTTAATGAACTTGATCCAGATTCGTTTTTTGTCATTTTTGAGCGTGTGTATCTGAGGCGTGCAGCTGGTCTGATTCTGCACGTGTGCTATTGTTGCAGTGTGTGCTTGTGGGGCGTGCTCAAAAAGTTTTTTCTATGCTGTCTGACTCTGATTGCCATGATTATGCTAAGGTGAAAGCTGCTGTTTTAAAAACTTATGAGTTAGTGCCTGAGGCATATCGGCAGAGGTTTAGGAGTTGTATGAGAAACTCTGACCAGAGTTATCTGGAATTTGCCAGAGATATTAAAATGCATTTTATGCGATGGTGCGCGGCCGCGCAAGTTAAAACCTTTAAGCAGCTATGTGAACTTGTTGTTTTGGAACAACTTAAAAACTCAGCTCCTGAGGTTGTTGCAACTTATATTTGTGAACAGAAAGCTCAGACTGCAGCTGCAGCCGCGGCGCTCGCGGATGAGTATGTGTTGACCCACAAGTCCCAGTTTCCAATAGGGAGCGGTGGCAAGGAGGACACTGGGCGAAGCGATGGATTTTGCCATCCTAATGTAGTGCGTATGGTGGAAGTTACACCACCTTGTTCTTTTGATAATAATGATCGGTGTAACTATTGCCATAAGCGTGGTCATTGGAAAATGGATTGCCAGCTATTTAAGTCCAGAGCTCCAACATTTCAGTCTAGGCCAGGGGGCGCTGGTTTAGTGGCACCTGTGTTTACAGGTGTAGAGAAACGAAAGGAATCACCGCTCATAGAGCCTTTGAAATCATATTTACCATTTATAAGAGATGGTTACGTATCATTGGCAAAAACTGGAATGAAAATACCTGTGAAAATACTTAGAGACACTGGTGCGTGTAATTCTTTTATTCAGGCCGGGGTATTGCCTCTCCCTGAGCATGCGGAGATGGACAACTATATTCCGGTGAGGGATATGGGTTTAAATATTTTGTTGGTTCCTCTCCGCAGGGTGTTTTTGGAGTGCCAGCTTTTTTGTGGCTTTGCTAGCAGTGCGGCCTGCGTTGCCTATTGACGGGGTTTCGGTCATTTTGGGTAATGATTTAGCAGGTTCTAGCATGTGGACAGATGAAGCACCCACACCTTCAGTTGGCAGCGAGTCGGAGTCTCATGTCTGTCAGCTAACTGCAAAGCCTAACCAACCTTTAAAACCCATTCCTTTACTACCCATCCCTGTCGCAACAGAACCGTTTGAGCACCTAATTGTTGATTGTGTGGGTCCTTTGCCAAGGTCGCGATCTGGGGCTTGCTATTTGTTGACAGTTTTGTGCCAAAGTACTCGATATCCGGCGGCTTACCCATTACGTACAATAACAGCAAAATCTGTGGTGCGTGCTCTTTCTCAGTTCATATCTGTATTTGGTATTCCTCAGATTATTCAGTTGGATCAAGGCACAAATTTTTTTTCACGTCTTTTTGGCCAGGTGTTAAAACAGCTTCGTGTTAAACACAATAGATCTATGGCTTACCATGCAGAAAGTCAAGGAGCGTTGGAGCGTTTCCATCAGACTTTAAAGTCATTGCTTCGCGCTTATTGTATCGAACTGGGGAAGGATTGGGAGGATGGGTTACCATGGTTGATGTTGGCTGCTCGGGAGGTTACTCAGGAGAGTATAGGATTTAGTCCAAATGAGTTGGTGTTTGGACACACTGTTAAGGGTCCTTTGGCAGCTGTGGCAGCGGAGTGGAAAGAACCAGAACCACCCCAAAATTTGATCGACTACGTAAATGGGTTTAGGCATAGATTGTATGCAGCGCGGAATTTGGCTAAAGAAAAATTGTCTGTTAGCCAACAGAAAATGAAATCTTTATTTGATCGTCGGGCAGTGGAGCGCTCATTTTTGCCCGGGGATCAGGTTTTGGCGCTGTGTCCCATTATTACATCTCCTTTTCAAGCAAAGTTTTCTGGCCCGTATACAGTGTTAAAGCGACTCTCTGATCAGAATTATCTTATTGAAACGCCTGAGCGCAGAAAAAACACGCAGTTGTGCCACGGGAATTTGCTAAAGCCTTATTATGCGCGTGATCAGGTGAAAAAGTCTCCTGAGCACATACGGCCAGTTTGTGCAATTAAGGTAGTTGCTGGTGCGCTTTCTCGTGCCCCTGTATTGTAAAATACAGTTTAGATCTGGGTTTTTTTTTTTTTTCGGGGTTCCCTTGTGGGGACCCGTGTTTTGTGGGTGGGGGTGTGACGTCCCCCTCCACTTAACGTGGAGGGATCCGTCAGTTATTGTGTTTTGTCCTGAGGCGGAGCAGAGTGGGCGGGACCAGGATTCGCCAGGACCAGCGCGTCATCGCTATAAAAGGGAGTCGGCTTCTCTACCCAAAAAAGGCTCTACAGAGGTGGCCCTTCCCTTACCTGTCTGGCCACCCTGTTCTGGTTATGTTTCGTTTGTTTGATCTTTCTTTTCTTTTGCAGAACTTCTTCGGTTAGCATTGGATTCAGAGATGCCATCGACCACAGAGGGGGATACCCGCTTGTCGCTGTTTGGCTCTGTTCATTTGTTTGGGTTGTTCAATAAAGAACATATTCTTTATTTGATGGCCGTGTTTCTCTGGCTTTTGTTACGGCTCACGAGTCAGGTCGTAACAGTTTGTGTAAGCAGAACATATAAAGATTTTATAAATATCTGTAAGTGATCAAGAAAGGTAATAGACCTTTCTAACCCACTACTTGTTTGCATTTACTTGGTCTCTTTCTCTCTCCATGAAGCTATCTGCCATTGGCTCCATTTTACCTTCAGGCTTTGGACAGTCCTTCACATCGCCACCATGATGTTTGAAAGAAACAATTGCAATTTTACATCCATCCATGCATCCATCCATCCATCCATCTTTCCATCAATTCATCTATTCACTCATTGGTCCAATCATTCATCTATCAATTCATCTATCATCTATCAATCTATCTGTCCAACCATCTTTGCAGAGTTCAGGGGGGCTGCTGTCTATGACCAGAGGTCCTCCCTGCATGGGTCTACAGACCGTCTTAAAGCAAGTTATATATTCATAACTGAAGTAATAAATATTACTCACACAGATTTTATGTTCAAAGTCACATTCCTACATGAAACATACAAGCCTTCATTACAATCTAGGTGACATCTAGAGTGGTACATTAGCTTGTTCAACCTGTCCCACCCACAGCCATAGTAAACACACAGCAGGACAGACGATCATTGTGCTGCAGAGTCCTGACTTTGACACAAGGACATGGCAGGCACAGATTTTTCACAGATGCAGCATATTTCTGCTTTGTTGATCCTTTCACATGTAATAACATCAGGAAACCTCCACAAAAATGAGAACAGTTTTATAGCTTCCATCTGAAAGTAAATCCAGATTCTGGATTTTAGTGATGTAACAAAAATCATTGTTCATTAACATTAAATATATGTTTTAAACATATTTTATCAACTACTTTGCACATCAATGCCTCCATTTTATATTTACTGTACACCGATATCTAGGCATTTACAGAGGTCTTTAATTCCAAGTTTTAGGTGTGTTTCTGCTTCAACACACCTGAGTCAAATAATCAGGTTATTAGTGTAACCACTACTTAATTTAATTAGCAATAAATTCAGTAGGAAAGTTACTTTTGTTCTAGGGTCACACAGGAGGATGATAAGCATATAAGTTTTAACAACTTTAATGTGGAAAATAAAATCTGATTTTCCAGCCCATTAATTATTTTGTCCTCTTCCTAACTTGTAAAAGTTGTTCCTCTGCCTTGATCACTGTTTACTATGCTGCTGTAAATCACACGACAAAACACTATCCATCTCCAAAACAAATAGCCACCCTTCTCAATACTCACATACAGATACACTCCCCCCTTTCCCATACAAACTCACACCCTTTTTGTCAACCCTCATACACATACATGCATACATCTCCCCACAAACTGAGGACTTATTTACCTCAGTTTCCATTTTGATAATGCATATTGAGCATTCCTTCTAACTTATTTTACCTTGTACTTTTATGAATCCTTTACATGCTCCCTTTAATTTCCTTTTTTGGATAAATAAAGGTCTTTAATTTAGTTGACTTCTGCTAAAAGGGCAGCATGATTCTCATTCCCACAGTATGATGGCTCTGAATTTTGCTTTGTCCAGTCCTACAAAAATTTTATATCTAAGAGTGAATTTGTTCAGATGAAGTCATGGAGTTGCTCTCTGGGGTCTTAAGGTGGTTGTTTCTGTATCAAGACATGGGTGATACATCACTTCCTTCCTGGGCCTTTGTGACCATGCCTGCTCAGAGCACACAAGGGAAAAAATGTTGGGATGATAACTTGTATAATACTGACCACAACACAGTAGGGTAGATAAGGAAGAGGTTTCTGGCATGGTCAGTAATATGAAAAATGGGCTTTAAACCATCACAGTGTGTGCAAATCTAACATTGCTTCCTAAAACAGCAAACTCAGTCAAGTACAGACATAATATTCTTCCTTCACCAGGAAGGCCCTCCTGGAGGTTTCCTTATTTAGTTATGCGTAAAAGAACCACATTCAGCAGCCATGATTGCCAGCATGCATTCTCTGTGTGGAAAAATCTTTACCGTACTCTCTGAGTGTTCCACTGGATCACCTCAGTTCTTTATTCAGCTGAAGATCTGCTTGGATCATTGTCCTGTAATTAGAACTCTGAACCACCTTTAGGAGGTCATTTATCCCCACAGCCATCAAAACACAACTGTGGGCACCCAAAAGCCTGGCTGATTTAACTGCTCTGCTTCTTGTATGTTACAGACGTGGTAATTTCTAGAATTTGCATTTATTCAGTTTCTGTATTTTTTTGAATAATTTTTGTGCTATTTGGACAAAATTTAACAAAATAATCTTGAATACTGAACCTTGAAGACAAGCACAGGTGAGGAACTGTTTACTAAAGCTATGGCTAAAGTCTAACAAGTTGTTCTAGTTTTGGCTACTTCATACCTTTCTGTGTTACCCGATACCATATCATGAGTATGGAATCGGGTAACACATACTTATGTGCTATAGAATCTATAGAGTGCCATTTGTAAAATTACACAGTCAAAAATTAACAGCAATAAATTGGATTATTTAGTCGATTATGAGATTTAAAAAAATGGAAGTTCATTTTTCAGTCATATTTTCACCAAGTTAATCATTTATAAATGTCACAATTACAACTAAATATTTAGTTAGCAAGCAGATATTTAGCCTCAAACAAAATATTTAGTTAACTAATTATTTAGCTTGCTAAATGCATATTTAGTTTGAAACTGTGACATTATAACCAAACAAATAATAAAGAAAATCTGACTGAAGAATAAACCCAAGTTTCTCCTATGACAGACTAAATAACATAATTTATTGCTGTTAATTTTTGTCTGTTTAATTTTAAAAAAAACGGCACCTCATAGATAGCTAAAGTAGTCCAAGAGTCATTGTTAAATGAGCATCACAAATTTACTTCCACAAAATTTTCCATCAGTTCTGCTTTGATTGTTCAAAACAAATGAAGTTTCAAAAGATTCTTCCAAGCAATCCAATTCTCCAAGGGGAAGGTGGGAAGCAAAGCAGAGAAGATAAAGAATTGTCTCTGCTTGCATCAGTCACTGCCAAATCTCACAAACAGGCATGTTTGAAATGTTGCATTAATAACTTGGCTATCTTGTGAAGCTCTAAGGACAGACAAGGTCCTAATGTCAAGCCTGGGATGAGTTCTCCAAGCAGAAGTCTAGTTAAAGAATCACTGCACAATGAACATGTACTGGTAGAAGTGCGTTTTCACTGACTGTTCCTTTACATTTCCCTGTCAACCATCTGGAAACAGAAGAGGACATTAACCACAAAAGAAATGGCTCCTTTACATCTGAAGAGAATGAGTTCACGTTGGTGCTTGAAGGACAGGAGGCTTTCCATTTTCTGCACCTGGTCAGTGTGCAAAAGCCCCCCTGAGGGGATTGAGGTCTAAATATAATCTGCGACAGCCTTCCTTCTTAGGACCAGCCTTCCTTACAGCAGCCCTTCATTGTCACCCCTGTCCTTGTCTAGGCAGCAACTCTGCTGTGTCCTTCCCCATAGCTGTACATTAGATTTAGTCCAAGTCCCATGGTGCAAGGAAGCTTGGTGGGAAAAATCTGATTTATCCTGAATTAAATGAATCTAATTGGTGGAATATTTTAAGATTATGTGTAATATTGTATCCTATGTTGTTTTACTGTCTTTTAAACTGTAACGCATTGCAAATTAGCAAAGGCTATATAGATGTTATAGTATTCGGTATTAAAAACTAATTTATACACTGAATAGTGTTCTATAGAAACATTTAACTCAAATACATTCATAAAAGATCTTAATTTACTAAATTTACTGAATTTAAGAGACTTTGAATAACAATATTTATAGAGAACTAAAAAGAATAAAAAAAACAAAGATAGAAGACAGAAAGAAAAGTAAAAAGATAAAAAATAGGAAGAAAAAGACAAAGACAAAAATAGTATGGAAATAAAAAGAAGGAAAAAAATTGAATTTTTTTATTAAAGCAAGGCAGGATCGATTCATTTCAACCACTCAATGTGCCTGAGATATTAAAATTAAATTTAAAATCAATTTCTCGAATGCAAATGAAAACGAGACTGATATCATCTATTGTTGGAAATTTGTAGCCTTTTATAGTCTTGACCCCTTGGCTTCATACAGCTGTTCTTATGATAGTGCTTTTAAACTAGACAAACAAATGTTCTGAAATTTTTTCTTCCCCAATGTGAATTTTTTTCATTTCAGTCTCTGTAGACTGATTTTGAAAAGCCCCCCTGAGGGGGGCAATCTTTTCCCTTAAAATTAATCCACATGTACATTTTGTCTGCAAATGTCTATCCAACAAGTCCAAAATTAGCTTTATGTTCTCCAAGGAAAGTTTGTTTCAGCCTTTCCTGCAGCATGAAAACACCAGCTTTCCCCTCACTCACTTTGTGATGCCAGTTTAACCACTTGCCAATTTCAGAGCTTAAGAAACAAAACCTCAAAGACTTGTGATGAGAAACTTATGAAACCAAACAGTGTTACAGCATTTTAAGTCCTGCAGGGATTCGCATGGGATTTCCTGAAACTCTTTATGCAAACCTTCCTCCATTTTTTAGCACAAAATATTACTTTGGTCCTGGTGTGTGTTTTATGCACATACATTTGCGAAATGTTTCAGTTTGGGACGTAATTCAGCCTAAAATTTCCAAGAAGAGTAATTTTAGAAGAAAAAGACTTCAGCAAGAGAAGAGCTCTGTGATCAGATGGGAGATTAAAATTTCAGTTTGCTCAACAAATCAATGGTAGACAGAAGTCCTGGCTCTTGGCAATGACTAGATATGAATTCAGTCATCCATCGGTTTATACTGAGCTCTAATTTTACCTCATTAAACAAATGCTTTTATTTAAATTTTCATCTGAGCATTTTCATCTAATGCAAGCAACCTCATCAATAATATAGCATCAGTTCACAACTCACATCAATGATGTAAAAGTTATTTAAAAATGCAACATAATCATTCAGATTGCAGATAATTTTAAAACAATGGGATATGATTCATCTCCAAATATGGAAGTGGCAAACATCTTGACTTTGTGGTGGTGAAAAGATTGGAAACGGGCTGTTCAGGCTGCCATGAAAAAGGTTGGATTTGAATCTCCTGCTGTGTGAATGTACTGTAACTGCTACAAACCAGAGAAAACCATGCAGCCACCTTCACTGTACACAATCTTATTAGGTCATTCACAAACATAAGTCTGACATAAAGCCCTATCAAGAACTCAATTTAATAATAGTCTCAACATTTTGTTATGTTTGTTAAATAAAAAACCCTCATCACATATACACCATAAGTACATAAGTGAAAAGAGTCCTGGACTTTGTGAATTTTTTTACTATCAAAATCACAGATATTATGGTGCCAATTTAAAAATAATTGCAAAATATTTTGCAATATATGCTAGAAAAAAGATGGGAAAAATAAAACTAAGAAAAAATGGACTCATTTTTATTTAAAGAACTTAAAAAGCTCAATTTTGTTACTCACCACATCGATCACGGATGATAACTCGACATCAAGTAAGAATGAGACAGCAGAGTAATAGAAGTAAGAACTACCGCCACCTGCAGGTGAGATCAGTATCACTTAAATCCAACGTTTTGCACCATTTTTGAGGAAAACCTGTAAGCATTAGTGCAAAAAGATGAAAAGGAGATTTAGAATATAGAATATGTCAAGAAAACTGGTATGGGGTGTGAGATCTTTCCGGGTGCACGCAGAAAAGGTGCATAAAGGCCTGGGAGAAATAAAGCAATCTTGTGGTTTGATTAAAAGTTAATTAAGTTGAATATGTATGAATAATCGGTAATAAGGGTATAAGTAATCACTAAATAACTTTCTGTAAATAACTTTCTGAAAATGTATTTCTGAATAATGATCTGTGATGATAACAACAATGTAATGATTATGATTGATGGTATGAAATGTGATTAATTCCTTGATTAATTCTGAATGAATATCAGAAGTGTGATGATTTGAAATCAATTCAAATGTTTAATGTGTTAGAGAGAAAATAGTGAGTTATAGGAAAGAGAGGAGAATAAGGTTAAGTCAGCAGGATGGGTGTAGTCCTGCTGGCAGGAGATGTCGCAAGTTGGGGAGAGAGGGGACTTTCCGTACGAATCAGCAAAACCAAAAAGCTACCCACACACACAGATGGGGGAGACAAAGCAGAAGTTCAGAAAAAAAATAGTAAAGCAAACTCCACATACACACAAATGGACGTGAAAAGTATAAAAGAAGCCTGAAAAGAGGAAGCGATCGTTCTTAGTCCGCGACGTTGGAGAAGAGTCAACACGGGGAAGCAGATTGAAAAACAGCAGAGACCCACAGCTCGGAACCTCGGGGAAGTCAAGACTCCGCGCCGCCAAGAAGGGACAAGAACCTGACGCCCAAGCCCTGGGTTCCTGATTCGACCGTCGGTCCTGCCTCAACCCAAATATTGCAACAGACTTGGAGAAAAGACAAAGGTCCCGGAGGGATTAAGAGCTGGGTTTTCGAAGGATTTGGACCCGTTCTGCTTTGCATCTATTCTAAGGAGGATTTTTCCATACAAGGACAAAGACTCTGACCAAGGCTTCTGGATGTTCCTGTTGCTAAAGATCCATTAACAACTGGGTGTGAGTTGAATCTGCTCCCTAAAAATCTATCTCAGAACTTGCGACATAAGTTAGGGAAAAGAGACAGGATAGTATGGTTATACATGCGGATTTTATTATACTGCTCTTGAATTATATACAATTGATTATAGATTTGTATGTCACATATCCCTGCTTAAGCTTGCTTAATAAATTTATACTATAAAATTCTAATGAGGTTGGTGGACATTGGAATTAATTGAGTCATTTAATCATTTTTCAGTTCTTTTAATTGAGGTAAAACTAATGTACATGATTCCAGTAAATAGGTGGCTTCGTAATTTCCTTTGGTGAGTGTAAATAATGACCCTGGGACTTATATCTATGTCACTAAACTTAATCTAGCCGGTTCCAAGAGCGAGTTATATTTTAGAAAGCGAGCTACCGTTAACAGAAGTGGTTATTGGAATTATGCAGCTGTGAGGGCTACTCAGCTGATTGTTTCTTAACTGTAAAGGGTTGTAACTTCTGGATCGGAGGTAGTTAGAGCTAGACGAATCGCTTTTGCCACCAGTTTGAATAGATTATCTCTTATAGATCTCTTTTAGGGTAATACCCAGGTCTCAGAGATTTTCCGGACCTGTTAGACAGAGAACTGGTCAGTAGTCAGCCCAGGAGAAGTTGTGAGGAGTGGGTGGGGCTGGCTATTGCGTAATAACAAACAAATAGAATAGAAGTACTTTATTCATCCCAGCAGGGAAATTACTTTGCAGTTACAGCATAGAGACAAGACACAATAACAACTACCACTGAGTAGTAGTTGTAGATAAAATAAAAAATAAAATGCTATAAATTGTAAAAATATAAAATGCTGTTAATATAAAAAGCAACTTAAGAGCAGTCCTTGCAAAGATTCAAAAAATGCAGATATGTATATGTAAATATATGTACAGCAAGTGTGCCACAGTGCAGTTGTGCAAAATTGGACTGATTAGTGCAGAACAATGATTTAGCTTTTATTGTACAGTGAGATGGCCTGTGGCAGGAAGGATTTCCTGTATCTGTCCCTACAACAGCGGAGCTGGAGCAGCCTATGTGAGAAGGTGCTCCGCTGTCTGTCCACTATGTGGTGGAGAGGGTGCTGTTTATTGTCCATAATAGACAGAACCTTCTTCAGTGTCCTCCTCTCCACCACAGTTTCCAGGGACTCCAGCCTTAGTCCCAGTACAGAGCCAGCTTTCCTGATGATTTTGTCCAGTCTATTAGAGTCGCTGGCTCTGATGCTGCTTCCCCAACACACAGCAGCAAAGAAGATGGCGCCGGCAACAACACTGTGATAAAAGGTCTCCAACATCTTGCTGCACACATTGAAGGATCTCAGCTTCCTTAAAAAATAGAGTCTGCTCATCCCCTTCTTGCACACAGCGTCAGTGTTAGATGCCCAGTCCAGTCTGTTGCCGATTACAACTCCCAGGTATTTGTAATCCTCCACCTCCACCACCACTTCCCCTTTGATCTTCAGTGGCCGTGAAGATGTCTTCTTCCTTCTGAAGTCAATCACCATCTCTTTGGTCTTACTAATGTTGAGCCTCAGGTGATTCTGCTCAGACCACTCCACAAAGCCTGTCCACCAGTGTCCTGTACTCCCCCTCCCCTCCATCCCCTATAAACCCGACAACCGCTGAGTCATCAGAAAACTTCTGTAGGTGACATGACTCAGAGTTGTACTGGAAATCAGATTGGCTGATTTTGCGTGAACAGCCACAATTGCGGACTGTTTATGGTCATGTTACAGATGGACAAAAAAATTGTGAAATTTCTTGTATCTATTTTGTTTATTTTAAAGACAAAAATATTCCATACACCACTCTGCAGAAAGAGCATGATTAATACATAATGCCTTCCAGACATGAAATGATTGTGTATTACTCACAGAATGCTTTAGAAATCTTCAGTTCTTTGTATGGTTAATAAAATATTCATGGAAGTACCAGTAGACAAAGAAAAAAGTATTGAACTTTCTCCTAAAGCTTTATTTAAAGGGTGCACATATTTTCATGTTAGTTTTGTTGTGGTAGATACCTGATCACAAAGCCAAATCATTCTGTAGTGGTAATCAGAACTCAAGATGCAATGTGGAATTGGCCAGATTATTAAAATTGTCACCGTGGGAGGGAGGTTGGGGGGTTTTCTGCAGGTAACAGCCCACAGCAACCAGAAAGAAGGGCAAGGAGATGGGGCTGAAGGGGAGGACGAGAAAGGGACAAATTTGAGTGTTCATGATGGTCCGCAGGCAATGAGTCAGATAGAAATAGAAACAGTCTCAGAGCTGAACATGAGCTACGCTAAAAGACCTTGGAGAAATATGGCCACCTATTATGTCTAAAAGATGTACCTCCAGGGGAAGGAGGAAGGCGGCGGAGCAGGGAGCACTTCATTCTGGGAAAAGTAGCTGTTGAAGGCTTTTATCTTGGTAAAAAATATCGACCCGTTCAGCACAGATTTCATTTTGGCTCTGGGGGAGAAGGGCAAATTGTTGATGTTGTTCTGAAACGTCTCCACGGTTGATTCACCACAATGACTTACAGTCCTGCTTGCATGAGGCAAATCCTGCAGCTCCTCAGAAGAAACAACGTTCATGTCCAAAGTGTGGGATCATTTGCCTCTTTATGGAGATTTATGACCTCACTAATGTGGCCAAAAAAGACATTTTTAAGTCCTGTAGATGGCAAATCTAAACTGCCATTGCTTCTACATTTGTTATTCAGATCAGGTTTATAAAATAACTGCATTTATTTATATATATCTTGTAAAGACTTTAGGAATATTAAAACTCAGTCGCCATTACTGTAACTTTATATGGAAGCATTTACCTGCGAAAGCCTGAAAATAAATCCAGAAGAATCTCATATCACGAAATTTTAATGTTTTAAAGAGACATAAAACTTGCTAAAACCAGACATTTTCTCACTTTTGGGAGTTCAATCAGTGGTGAGGAAAATAAGTGGCACTCCTAGATTGATTGCTTTGCCAATAGTTTAAGTAGCATTGCACCTAGGTATTTCAGCTTCTCCAGCTATATTATCTTTTGAATGTTTCAGATTTGATCGATGAAAAAAATTCATGAATAATCTTGAGTTCCATAGAAAAGCAACTTCCATTACATTAGAAATACTTAAGGAAGAAACAGCAATTTGTTCTACTTCTATGTGTTTATTACACATAGAATAGCTGATGCATCCTCAGTTTAGACTAGAACAATGCAGCTCAGAGGTTAATGATCAAGTTAACATCTCGTTCTTGCTCAGTAGTGGATCTGGACTGAGGGGTCCTGCAGCCTGGCTGGGTATTTTCACACTGCTTCCCGTGGTGTCAAATAATCAATGTCCGTCAGTGAGAGTGAAAGGTTGATTTATTCCTGCTACCTGTACCCAGAACTGATGTGAGAAAATGCTGCTCATATTAATTTGTAAATACAACTGAACATTAACTACATTGATGGAGTTGTTGTTTCTGATAACCTCTAACAAACATCTGGCAGGAAAATTATTCTGTAAATGTTGATTTAATATTTAGGTGTTGGTTTGAATCATGTTAAACTGTAATTATATTCTTTTAATTCATTCAATCCTTCCCTCAAGATAGGTGTAAGTTTAATACAAGTATTGGACAGAACCATTCTCCTTCAATTCTCATTTATTCTTCTTCAGTCTCATTACACCAGCTTTGCCACCTTATCCAAGGTGAATGAGCAAAGGTCCAAACAATTATAAGGATGACCAGCTCTGAGTGGGAAGGTGTCATCTCAAAGAGCATGGTGCCTCAGCAGCTGTAAAAATGATGGTGTTAGAGGAAACTTCACATAGTCTAAAACTCAGACTATTAAAGTTTATACTGCCTCTACTTATGAATCTAGCACATAGATGTAAACATACATATGATTAATGTTCATCACTGTTATGGTTTGCAGCAATCTTCTGACCCACATGTATGAAAAACTAATGCTTGAATAATCTGAATGGTTGAAGAGGATTAGTTTGGAGTCAGAGGGGAGTGTATAGAGTCCAGGGGTTGGTCAGTGTGGGGATCCTATGTTTCTGTGTGAACGAGTCCTGACTCCACAGTTTCTATTTCATTCTACCACAGTTGTTCCACATCTATGATTAGCTCATCTGGTTCTCATGTCATTTCCACCTCTACGAGTTCTTAACTTGTGTTGTTCTTTGCTGGATTCTTCCATAACTTTCAGTCCGGTTACCTTCAAGTTTTCAGTTTTAATGGTTAGAACTCTATTTCCTCCGGTTCTGTATGATTTTGGGTCCAACTAATGTTTAACATGACAATCTACATTTTCTGAACTGTCTGGCCTCTTTAATTAGGGGTGGGAATCTTTTTCTATTTTCATTTCAGATATTCAGTGATTTCTAATTCAATCTATAGGTCTGCAAAGGATCTTCATGATCTATCACTCTGCTTTGCAAGGCAGAGTGACAAATGGAGTCAAAGTGACTTTGCCACTCCCTCACTGCATCCTTCATTTTGCTTTTATAAAGAGGTCACAGAGAGTGACACGTAAACATTTAGTTTCAAACAAATATTTTTTTAAACTAAATATTTAACTCCACACTAAATAGTTAGCAAGCTAGATATTTAGCCTCATACTAAATAGTTACCTTACTAACTTAATTATTTAGTTTCCAGAAAGAAATTTAGTTTGAGAACTAAATATCCTCATTTTTTCCCTACATAACTCCAGTTTTTGCTGGTAACTTGTAACTGCAAACGGCACCCCACAGTGAAACACCATGCAGAGAGTTTCTGACATTGATGTGATACAGATGTTTAATCTGCTGACACTTCTCTGAATATTGTCAGTTCTTGGCTCTTTACCTTTAAGTATATTGATTTTGTGTCTATGTGCAATTTCTCTATTAACACTTATTATAGTAGTGAGATTACTAATGAGATCAGTATCTAATTGAATTTTCTATTAGATTATTAATAGTGATTTGGAAAATAAACATTTTGTAGTAAAATATATTGAATCCTTTCAGAGAAATATGCAATGAAGACTATAATTAAAACAATTCCTTCTTATGAGTTGATTATAGATGAGACTAATAATATAACCGATATGCAAATTTGGTGAAGTTGCCTTCTCAATCACAACATTTAATGACTCACTGTTATTATTCACTACATCTGTGTGGGCAAAGCCTTCAAACAAAGGAAATTTGAAATTTTCTCTCTACTTTCTCAGTCAAACCAAGTTCAGTTTTCTAAGGTGTCAGGGAAAAATCTTTTGAAGGTTTTTTGTTTTGAAGCCAGAAAGCATCAGCAGGTAGAAATCAATCAGAGCTGCGTCTCTAAAGAGACACCACAGACTGAGGAGGTGGGTGGGCAGGTCATAGATCAGAGCACATGGATTAGAAGCAACTGTGCTTTGTTCTTTGGTTTAACTATATGCAGACCAACAGCTCATAGCACTCTATGGTTTAAAGGTTAGCATGTCTAACTCATTTCATATCTGAAATTCTTTTCAAATCTCCCCATCAACTTTAGAAGTAATCTACCATCTACCAGATCCTTCCCTCCCTGTTCCTCAGATAAATACCAGCCAGGCTCACTTTGACTTTTACCTGAACTAGTTTTGTCTTTACCTCACATCCAAGTTCAAGCCATCAATAAGATTCTTGGCTTTGCTAACACTTAGAAGACAAAACAGATAGATATTTTTTCTATACCATTCTGATAACAAACCAGCATAACTTCACTATGCTTACATAAAAACTGTTAGGTTCCACTTTCAAAATCACCCACTTCTTAGATTGTAGTCAGCAGCATTTTATGAGCTGAAATCAAACTTTTAAAAAAATAATCTGACCTGCATAACTGTCAGGATAACCCTGACTGTAGTCAATCACACATGCAAGAGTTGCTCCAGGTGAAAAACTAACAACCTTCTAGTGAAGTGACAGTGCAGATCACTGCGCCACAAAGTCGGCTAAATAATTGGTTTCTGAAACCAGTGAAAACTTGCTTGCAGCACAGTCTGTCTACACTGTAGATTTGTTATCAGATTAATAATAACATTGTACAGCATGAGCTTATGAAGCCTGATGGGAATTCAACAAGCTTATGAAAGAATAACTTTTCTATGATGGAATAAACCCCAACCTCTGATTAGACTTTCTCAAGAATGGGAAAACTATGCAGAGAACACTTGTACACTGATACCACATTCAGGTTTTGAGCATTCAAGCTTATTGTGGGCTTTAATAGGGGGTTATGAATATCAAAGTTATTTTCCTCCAGTAAGCCAACAGCTTTAACAGCTCCAGGAATCACAAGGACCATGACTGGTTGTTAATTTAGCCAGGCTTTGCAGCCTTGTACTATTCCCTACATAAAATTGATAATGAAGTCATAACCAGCAGCTCTGAAAAGTCAAAAAGATATGTTACATAATTTTCCACTTTATCCCTGAATGAAAAAAATGTTTTAATAATGTCATGTGTATTGGTCACATGTTTAGGGGGTACCCCATCTCTTGTCTAATGGCTGCTTTTAATGCACGATAGAAAATGGAAGGATGCTTGTTTGGTTGCATGTTTGTCACCATGTACTTTAACAACTGTGAGCCAAAGTTGACTAATTACAGACCTCAGAACAGAATAACAAACTGTTCAAATATAAATAAATTCTTAAAATGAAATAATATTGAATATTATTTATTCAATATTATTTGCAATTTTGTGATTGTTTTCGGGAGTTTTTACAATGAAAGTCAAAGTATTGGGGATATTAATTAAGAAATATTTGCACTTATGTACGATGGGAAATGTAACTTTTTATTACTCGTTACTCATAGAAGTAAGAAACTTCTATACACCTGCAATTGGAAATGAAAAGTACCTTGGATCCATTTTTGTGAAAATTCTGCAATAAACTCAATTATTGGTACAAAGAAATTCAGGGATTTGTTGACTGTGTGAATTTCCACAATAATTTGCAAAAAGTGGGGGGACTGATTGATGTAATTCGGCAGATAAAAACAGCTGTGATTTGATTGATGAAATCATTGTTAAGCACACCCTTATCTTAACGGTTCTATTTATGCATCCCTTTAGAGTCTAGAGGGCCACATAAAAAGCTATGGCGGGCCAGATTTGGCCCCCGGGCCTTGAGTTTGACACATGTGCCTTAGAACTAAATTCACAATTGATCTTTTCATTCCAGATGTATTTTTTTGCTTTGCTAAAAGCAAAGTTTGGGATACTGTAGTTAGTTGCAGTTTTGTAAAGGAAAATAATGTAGAGAAACATGATTATGTCAGCAAATACATGCTTTCATTACGCCAAGGTAATTTATTGCCGTTCTGTAGGCTTCAGGGGAAACAAGATTACTAACGATGCTGTAAGCCTGCAGAGACAGCAAATCACAAAAATCTCCTAGTTTTTATCATAAATAATTTATCCCTCAGACAATTTTTTTATTTGAAAATTGTGATTCTGATTTAAGAACTTTTATATAAACATATATAGAAACATACAGAATTAAGAAACAAATTAATTGCTCCTGGTGCAATTAATTTGGTGCAATCAAATGAACAATGCTTCAAGGATTTCTGAGCAGCCACAGGAATTTCTCTTGTATATTTTTAGCCTAATAAAACCAGAAATTAATTCACATCAGATGATATGGGAGAGGATTATACAGAGGGGAGGTATAGAGATGGATACGCATAACAAACCTGATATTTAGGTGTGTGTGAGAAGCAGGCATATGAATGTAATCATAACCCAGACTTCTCCCACATTTAAGCAGAGGTGATCTCCATGTTTAATTAGTCTAGAGCTGTCTGGAGGCCAATTACATTCAGATTCCTCAGAGATTCTTCAAACAATCTGAACTTGATATAATTTACTACTTAAAAGTCTTGCATTATACTCTGCAACAGGTTCTCATTGTGTTATCTTCTTCAATCTTTATTTAACCAGGACAAAACTTCCTCAGATCAAAGATCTTCATTACAAGTGTTCTGACAACAATACAGATCTAAAACTTTCAATATAGTTTATTGTCTGTCCTGAAAACAAAGCTCAATTTGTCTCTTTCCAATTAGACCCCGCTCGGTGAAGCACGGCCTGCTGGCATGCTTTTATGCATGTGTGGGAGTATCGCCATGAGTTGTGCGTCTCATTTATCATTTCGCACGCAGCATTTATTATATTTATTTTAACACCAAAAACAACAACATACAAATATGTCGACGGTGGAAATGGCACGCTCGTGCCACGGAGAACCCACTGGTGTGTGTATTGACCAAGACTGTCAACGAAGGGGGTGAGGAAGTGTTGAGGTGCGAGATGCAAAGATGAGGGCAGCGACAGCGGGTATCAGCAGGAATCCTCATCTGACAATAATAATAATGATGACAACAGTGACGAGCACAGGCGCCGCGGTGAGGAAGCGCTGTCGCATCTGTCCCTGCACCAAGGATGTGAAGACACGCACGCAATGCGCAAGATGTCAGATCCCGATGTTCGTGGGGTGCGGCTCATTTCTCTGTCCCGCCTGTGTGATGGTGTCACAGCTAAATAACCCCTCTGCGTAGACCTAGCTGGCTAGCTAGCTATCTGTGTGTTTCAATAAATTGTGTTTCAATAATTTTTTTTTTTAACTGTGTGTGTGTGTACATTACTGTCTGCTATCTCTACGTGCCCTCACATAGCTTAGTCTTTCAAATATGTAACGCATAATGTAGTGTGGCTCTTAGAAATACACAATCGTACAAAACACAAATGCTCTTCGTTGGTGTGGAGAGAAAAAAGAAATCTTTATTCATATGTAAGGAAGAATACACACACACACCCCCACGCACACACACACACATATATATATATATATATATATATATATATATATTACTTGCAATGGTAAAACACAATTCATGCTCTGTACACAAAGTCCCTGTACTTGTCTCTGGTGGATTCCCAACATTGTTGGCTCACAACAGGCCGACTATGTCAGTCAACAGTGAGAAAGAGAGTTCGTGGCAAAGTGTGAAATGAAAACAGGTAATCTCGCCACGAGTCTCTTCCCAGGTGTTGAACGACTCGGTTCTGTTAGCGCACAAATTATCATTATTTCTCTGGTATCTAATCACGCTGCATTACAAGCAGCAAAACTATCATCGTCGTACACCAATTACATCATTGAAAGTGAATGGGAAGCCGAAAGATACCGCCGAGGATCAACGAAACCAGGTTAACAAACTAGCTTGATAGGCGGAAACACAAGTACAGTACAGTAAGATCACGGATTATTGTGGTCTTCAAAATCAGTGACCAGTGTGATCCTGGTTATTTCAGAGTTAAATATTGTTATACATACATTTAGATAGTGGTGAACAGGTGGCAGAACTCTGAAAACCAGTTGTTTTAAACTCTGACATACTTTACAGTTCTGTACAGTAAGGTCATGGATTATTATGGCCATCAAAATCTGTGACCAATGTCAATTTGGCTACTTGACTGGTTATTAATTTGCTATTTGGCATCAACTGTATCGCTTCAATTTCGCACGCACAAGGGTTAAGGCTTTTTATACCATGTAAGGCTATAAATTTAACAAAATCAATTTAATAACTTTCAGTGCTTTTTTAATGCCCTGCAGTAAACTTGCACTCCATAAAGAGGACCTGAACGATCTATTTTATAAGTAATTGAACTTTGCTGTATATTAATATTCTTAATGCATACTATATGAACTAACTGCCTTAAGGCGTGAATATGAGTTGCAATATTTTTGATGTGTTGGAAAGGAAAAAAAAAACAAGTCAGTCAGTCAGATTTAACATTGTGTCAGACTAATCAATAACACCTTTCATATCATCTGCTGCTCAGCTGCAGGAGCCACAAGTGGAAATGTAATTAATCTTAGTTTATTAATATTAATGCTGCCCAACAGCAACATTTCTGCACTCCTACCTTATGATAAAGATCAGAATATTTGACTAATTTCACATATTGCTGGTTGGAAAAAACCTAAGAGTAGGATATGCAAGGATAGTCAAACAAAAAATAATTACTCCTAAAGATATGATTTTTGACCACTTTTCCAAGAAAAATATTTGGTAAATTTGATTGCTGATGTGTTTAAGTTTCTGGATTTTTTTTAAACGAGTCTGCTTTCACATGTATCTAAATGTCAAAAGAGGTGGATCTAATTTTTTTTAAGTGCAAGACAGACCAAAGTTGGTGTGGAGCTCATGCAGTGCTGCTCTAGTTACAAACTGGCTGAAAATCTAGGTGTACAATTTACGTAAAAACACTGACACTGCTTTCACAGAAGCTTTTTGTGGAGAGCTAATGCTGCATTATTCACAGTCTGTGTTGCACAGCTCTTCCTGTTGGTGTTTTCTTGCTCCCGCCTTTGTAACCCTTTTTGTTCCAGCAACTATTTTGCTTCTGGAGGCACATTTTGTTCATTAAAGCAATGTCTGAAGTTGGGGAGATGCTGTCCTGGAAGGAAAATGAATTGTCAGAGATTCAAGAGCTGAGAGTCAAGCCCCTCAACCTGAATCTGTCAGGTCGAGGGGATGTGAAGAACAAATTTTAATTACCTGCATGAAAACCTTTTTCTGTGGTAAACCTGAATTATTCAGACAGTGAATCAGGCCTCAGATGATGGCATGTTCAAGAGGATGGGTGTATTTGTATTATTGTGCCATGTTATATGAAAGAAAATATAAATTTTTCCATATGCAGATAAAGAGTGGATTCCTTATCTAGCAATTCATTAAGATGATTTTTGATAAAGCAAAACATATACATCTTCAAATATTTTCATCAACTGAAGGAGTACTGGACCTATCTGAGAGACTTCTGCTCCACCTCCAATAAACCAGACCATGAGTGTAATGTTTGTATACTAAAAACATTCAGTTTATACGAGAGAATTGACATATCTTAATTATAGAATGAAATGTGTGCTAGTTGTCCAGAAATGTGTGCCATCTGTTCATGTATTAAGAATCCCATTAAAGAGATCCACGATTAGTTGTAACTAAACGATTTGGGAAATATTTATTTTAGATGTAAAAACAATACAGCAATAATTCTGTAGACTATATAATTTTATACATTTTAATAAAATACTCACATAAACGTCACCATGTTGTTCACGCAGCAGTGCATTCTGGGTAAATGACATCTAATGATCCAACTGCCTGGTTTGTCCAACCAAAACAGTGATGAATAACATTATTAAGCCTTTTCCAATTGAATCGGAGCGCATTGAAATAGATGGAACGTAGAAATCACAAGAGTTAATGAAGACAAGGAGGACCAAACAGAAGAAGAGGACAGAGATGTCTGTAGGAGCTGGTGTTTCCTGCTCCTGCTACCTTCAGCTTCATAAATGAAACAATGAATGATGCGTACCTCTTGTTAGACTGTGTGATCCGGTAAGTAGTTCTATATTTTCTGGAGAAAGGTCCAGGTAACAGATTAGGTCCTTTGGAAGTTCTCCTTGCTTTCAAGTGGGAAATTATCCAGATTCACCTCACTTTTGTTTTTTTAAATTACAGCCAACAGTGACACAGTGTGGCATTATTTAAAATTACACCAGTCAAACACAGTATGATAAACAACTACTCCTAACAAATAAAGTTAGCCTTCCTGTGTTTCCTCTGTAGATTCGATGGACGTGTAACAGTCCATTACGTGTCCATGAAGCCAAATGGACGTTACGCATCAACCCATCGGGTGAAAAAACGGTAACCTTGATGGATGAAAAATATAACAAAAGATATAAATTTTTGAAGTAATTATGAATTTTAGCAATTTTTTAGTTAAGAAAATTTGAACATATTTAGGCCAACATCCATTCATCCATCTATATTCTGTACACCGTTGTCCCTAGTGGGGTCGGGAGGGGTGCTGGTGCCTATCTTCAGCGAACATTTCGGATGAGAGGCCAACATGTTAAACTAATTCTGAATCACTTTAAAATCTGGCTAAATTTTATTTATGTCCAACTTCCATTTATGTTATCTCTTTAATCGTAGAGGGTGGCTGATGAACAAATGAACACCCCACAAAGGGTCCAACCGCATGGGCTGGGGTGTGTGAGGAGCAGGAGCAGCTGGCACAGGCAGGACTGCACCGTCCAGAAAGCCTGTGAGAAAATCATAAACAAAATGCTCTTCAGTTTGTGTGGTATTTTTGGTATACTTATCTCCTGTTTTTCCTCAGAACACTCTCCTAAAGTGATGTATGTTGCGTAGGCTACCAGTCAGTGATTGATCTGAAACAAAGCTATTATACTGTAAATCTTTAAAACTAGATATTTCAACATTGCCATTGTTTTAATGTGTAATGTAAAGTCAAATGCCAAATGACCAGTTTATTTTTAATATCTGTTGACTGTTTAAAAATTGTTTTCCAGTTTCTTTTGGTACTTTAACTTATAATTATAGCTATTAGCAGTTTAATTGGTAGGACTTATGTGTAGGTGTCCGGGTTTGGATTGAGGTCTTGGTATGTGCCCTGGAACATTTGGACCACATTTGGTTATTCCCTAATGCCCTTCCACTGTTCTGATCTAATAATTAGTTGGATCTCTTGTAAGTTTACAAAATAAGGATTTAAACTGAACATATACTTCTATAGTCAAAGGGTGAATATCTTCACTGCAGCAGTAGTTTCTTCAGAGTAAAAGTAAAAAGCCACAAAGTATTAATTGGCTTTTCTGAATCAAGGCTCAGAACAAAAGACTGAGGAAAATAAGGTCGCGTGTACAAAAAAACGTCACCACTTTCATGCAACTACAAAGAGGAAAAAAAATCTTACTCAATAAAGAAATACAGAAAGGTGAAGAAATGAAACAAAAGTTTAGGCCAAATCATCAAAACAGTAATTGCCGAGAAATAAAAGAAAGCAGATAAAAAAAATGGGAAAAATGTATAAAATAAAGGGACTGTAGCTTCAGATCCAATGAAGTAATGAAGTCGAGCAGAAACTCAAACCACAGAAGCTGCAACTACATGTTAATGGTGTACAAATGAGAGTTTGGGGGCGTGCCGTGGTGGTGTAGTGGTTAGCGCGACCCATATTTGGAGGCCTTCAGTCCTTGACACGGCCGTCGCGGGTTCGACTCCCGGACCCGACGATATTTGCCGCATGTCTTCCCTCTCCTTCCCCATTTCCTGTCAGCCTACTATCATATAAGGGACACTAGATCCCACAAAAGACCCCCTGGAGGGGTAAAAAAAAAAACCCCAAAAAAAACAAAAACAAATGAGGGTTTGGAATGTTTGTATCTTTGGAAAAGATGAGAGCTGAGTGAACAAAACCACATCAAAGTGAAGGTGGCAGTCTATAGAAACATGTTGTGCTGAATGTGAGAACATGTAAGTCTTCAGGATTTTATTCTGACAACAAAAACAGTGGAAATCAGAAAAAAATTATGTCTAATCCTACGTATTTTTGGTGACAAGTAGGATAACATATTTAAATAAAACTGCAAGCAGCCTCGAACGGCCCACACAGCTCAATGCCGCTCTGGCCTTGTGGCAGCCATAGGAGCTCCAGAGACGCCGCCCAATCGCCGCCGTAGACGCTCTCGCGTAATTCCCGCACCCATCCGCCAGGCGATACGCATCAGTGTTTCCCAACGACGTAAGACGACCATGAAACATCAAGGTGCAATAACTTCTACATGCAAGGTCAGAGATTCATCAAACTTTCTATGTCTCATTGCAGACCGGCCCTCATCACATTCACATGATTAATTGATGATATCACATTAGCCCCGCCCACTTCCAACCGGAAGTCACCTGTTTTTTCTGGTGGATGTCTTACTTTTACTCTTTGATTCATATAGGTTTAAACCTATCCAAGTGACATAAAATGACATGATGATGAATTCTGTCAACACTGGCTGCTGGCTGAACCACGTGGGCATGGCCGAATAGCAAATTTCAATCCCTCGCCGTATGCATACGGTCGAATCTAAATCATAAATGAATCATCTGATTTGCACCAAACTTTTTGTGATCGACTGCTGTGAACCTCTAAAAGCCCAATAGCATTAAATTGTAATTTGACTCCACTGCGCTACCTAGGTTATTCCATCGGCTACATCTCCTCACTACATCAGCCGATCTGCACCTGAAACAATATCAGGCTGCTGTGACACTGAACACCTTAAATTTCACCCAGGCTCACTTTAAAACCACATAAAGCAAATGGCACAAAAGGCAAAATGCCTGAAGGGTCTTTATCTTCGTATTATAACAAGTTGATTTCATTGATAAAATACAGACATGATCAATAAAATGCTCAAGGGCAACAGTGAACAACCTATTGACGATAAACGTCAAAATTGTAGAGAAGCTGCTGAACATAATTTATCTTTTTGTGTGTTTATTGAATGAAAATCTGTAAACTTGTTAAAATGGGTAATTATTAGGTAGACCTGTTAATCAGCCAATGACAGCAGCATTCTGTTGATTTTAGACCTCTAGACATGATGAGTACAACTTGCTTAAGTTCAGACTGGGAATCAGAATGAGGAAGAAAAGGGACTTCAGATAGTCTGAATGTAGCATTGTGTTGGTACAAGATGGGCTGGCCTCAGTATTTGCTTCCCGATTTTTTAATCAGGATGATGAGTTCTTTAACTCAAATGAACTCAAGTCACCAGATCTCTACCAGAGCTAAGAGGATGCGTTAGTTTACTCAAAATCTCCAATTTGTCCAGATGTATCCAAACTTACAAACATCTCTGCATGCCAAGAGCATCATGTAATAAATGGTTTTTTTTCACTCAGATTCCTTGAATATTAAATGGCTCGATATAATTCAACCTCATGTGTCACATGCATCATTTCAAACAGAAGGACTGTCGTTGGTAAATGTAGGTGGGTGCTGATTTTTGCAGGAATGGTGGTGTTTGATGCTGGAGTACACTTTGTCCCTTTCATCCTAATCATGTCTTATTATTGCATTCATCAATGAAAGCCCGTTTTTTGTTTATAGTTCTTTAAAGACAGCGTAGGTGGATGTTGTTAAATGGTCCATCATAGGAATCAAAAGAACTCAGGGTTGAAATGGACATGATAGAAACATACTGCAGTGCTGTTTAACAGCTTTTAGGCATAAATAAAAAGTTTATCAGTATACTGGATGTTTTGCAGGATCTCAACATTAATTTTGACAATCAAATGCTATTGTCAATTCATTTTTAATCCTTAAGCAGTATGATTTTTCTTTTTATTAAAAAGCCACCAAGTTTGGTCCATCAGGATGATGTTCTCCAGTAATCTCAAGTTTGCTCTGATGGGTTTTCCTCATTTTACATTTTTAAAGGTCCATGACTAGTTGAACACAGTGGCGCAAGTATGAGGCAATTTTCCTATTACCACAGAACAGGGGTCACCCAGTCTCTTTTTGAGACCGGGAGCTACTTCATGGTTACAGTGCAACACAAAGGGCTGCTTGTTTGATACAGACATAAATTTTCTTGGCTCAGCCTTTATAACAATATTACGTATATAAGATTACATGCTGCTTAATCATATTAATGTGAGGGACTACTCACAACAGTTATCAGTAATGATTTACCATGGCAGATATGGTTAATCGTTATTATGTGATCAGAAGTTCTTAGTCCACAGAGTTTTAAGTTTGATATGTAGCGCACATCAGATGTTTTGGCACCAAAAAAAAAATTTTTTCTCCACAATTTTGTTAATAGTAAATAGGGCTAGATAATAAAAATTACAGAATAAAAAATTATTCTTGTTTTTTTACTTAAAGGAAAATCTCGGGGTACGCAGACAGCCGTACAGCTGCAGGCGCTGCTGCCCTCCGATAATATCCTGCAGGTGTCTGCACTTAGTTCTGAACTTTAACCATAGGAAAGAGTTTTATACATAAAACAACTTATTTTAAACCTTTTTATAGTCGACTTTTTTAAAATTCTAAATATAAACAAATATTCAATGTAAAAACATTAAATTTTTTTTGGCAGTGCTCCCTAATGACAATGGCTATTTTTAGAACTTGTTCCACAGGCAACTGACAATGACCATTAGGGCGACAGGGCACCCGTTGGCAGCGTGTTGGTGACCCCTCCCTTAAAAGTTGTTGTTTGTGATACATAAAAACTCAATTACTTCAATTTTTTTTTGCATATTTATAAGATTTTTACTTACCGGGATCACTATTCTTTTCACCCACAATGACTGCTGGGACAGGTAGGTCATAGCGGACTGGAGTCTAAACAAAACACAGGTAGTTAAGGTGTTGGAGACTGATGAGGGCAGTAACAAAACCACTATACTAAGACAAACTGCCTCAACGTTTTCAAACCCTGTTACACACAACATACCTGTTGATATGAAAACAGGTTAACGTGATCGACTTGTGATCTGTTGTTTACTACATTAGCTAGAGCTGACACAATTAGCAGGAACTAACATCGATACCATGAGCTAACATCGACAGCATGAGTAAACATCAATAGCTGGAGCAAGCATCATTAGTGGAGGCTAACATCACTAGTGGAGGCTAACATCACTAGCGGAGGCTAACATCACTAGTGGAGGATAACATTATTAGCAGAGGATAACATCACTAGCGGAGGATAACATTATTAGCAGAGGATAACATTATTAGCAGTGGATAACATTATTAGCAGAGGATAACATCACTAGCGGAGGCTAACATCACTAGCGGAGGCTAACATCACTAGCGGAGGATAACATTATTAGCGGAGGATAACATCACTAGTGGAGGATAACATTATTAGCAGAGGATAACATTATTAGCAGAGGATAACATTATTAGCAGAGGATAACATCACTAGCAGAGGATAACATCACTAGCAGAGGATAACATTATTAGCAGAGGATAACATCACTAGCGGAGGCTAACATCACTAGCGGAGGATAACATCACTAGCGGAGGATAACATCACTAGTGGAGGCTAACATCACTAGCGGAGGATAACATTATTAGCAGAGGATAACATCACTAGCAGAGGATAACATTATTAGCAGAGGATAACATCACTAGAAGAGGATAACATCACTAGCGGAGGCTAACATCACTAGCGGAGGATAACATCACTAGCAGAGGATAACATCACTAGCAGAGGATAACATTATTAGCAGTGGATAACATTATTAGCAGTGGATAACATCACTAGCAGAGGATAACATCACTAGTGGAGGCTAACATCACTAGCAGAGGATAACATTATTAGCAGAGGATAACATCACTAGCGGAGGCTAACATCACTAGTGGAGGATAACATTATTAGCAGAGGATAACGTCACTAGCGGAGGATAACATTATTAGCAGAGGATAACATTATTAGCAGTGGATAACATCACTAGCAGAGGATAACATCACTAGCAGAGGATAACATCACTAGCAGAGGATAACATTATTAGCAGAGGATAACATTATTAGCAGAGGATAACATCACTAGCGGAGGCTAACATCACTAGCGGAGTGTTGGATCAGAAAAGGTCTTAATTATATTATAGATGAGAAATAATACTCTGAGACGAGTTCTTCAACTGCAGGCCACGGCGGGTGGAGATTTATTACACTGTTCCACAGATCAATTTACAGTACAAAGTCAATTCTCAAAATTCTCCCCAAAATCTCATTGTATTCTTAGTGTCAGTCTGTTTTATAGAATCTCATTTTCATTGGTGTAAGTTGGTAAGTTTCGACCAATAGCATTACTGCCCGTGTTTGACGTGTGTCCTTACGCACGAACTCTATCAGCTTTCAAATGAGTGTGTATTGGAGTTTCTTAGGGAGTTTTAAGACCTATTGACCTCCAACATCTGCTCCATTTCAAAAGTGCAAAACAAGCCCATTATTATTCTTATCTATCCAAACAGTTTATTTCTTCAGACATTCTATCCGTCTCACTTGGCTTCGCACATACAGGGAACTGGAAGCCAGGTCAAATCGACCTTCTTTGGCGCCAGATTTCCTTAGTGAAAAAACAACCTTATAAGGAATATTTTCGCTCTTACATAATAACATCACTAGCGGAGGATAACATCACTAGTGGAGGCTAACATCACTAGCGGAGGATAACATTATTAGCAGAGGATAACATCACTAGCAGAGGATAACATCACTAGCAGAGGATAACATTATTAGCAGAGGATAACATCACTAGAAGAGGATAACATCACTAGCGGAGGCTAACATCACTAGCAGAGGATAACATCACTAGCAGAGGATAACATCACTAGCAGAGGATAACATCACTAGCGGAGGATAACATCACTAGCAGAGGATAACATCACTAGCAGAGGATAACATTATTAGCAATGGATAACATCACTAGCAGAGGATAACATCACTAGCAGAGGATAACATCACTAGCAGAGGATAACATCACTAGCAGAGGATAACATTATTAGCAGTGGATAACATTATTAGCAGTGGATAACATTATTAGCAGTGGATAACATCACTAGCAGAGGATAACATCACTAGTGGAGGCTAACATCACTAGCAGAGGATAACATTATTAGCAGAGGATAACATCACTAGCGGAGGATAACATCACTAGCGTGAATCCAATCAAAATGTAGATATTGAACGAATGCTTCAAGTGAAATGAAGCATCATTAAGCCTATAAAACCAATGTAAAATATTTAAGAAAATGTTTTCATCCTGATACTTACCTTAGCTTTATTTTGAAACTGGAGCTCTTTCCTGCTGGGCTGATATTTCCAAGCAGGAGCAGCAGAAATGTGTTTGGTCTTCATTTCCATTCCTGCTCTGTCTCCCATTACAACAGGCTCCGGTTCCAATCAAAAGGGCTGAATGTTACTTGCTGTGCAAAGTTTATTGTGGCGTGTAAATGTCAGCATGGTCACCGATAATAGCGGATAGACAATCTTACTGTAGTGGTAAGTTGTTTCTCCACCTTGAGCACATTGATTAGAACATACACAAGGGTGATTGATAGCAGAATCCAGAAGAAATGCACTGTTTTGAAGAGAAGCAGAGCATTTCTGCAGATAATAGTTGCACTGGGAGGAGCAGCTACCTGACTCATATCATACTGCCACAACATAGTGGCAGTTTTAACAAATCTGTAAAAAAAAAAACAAAAAAAAAAAAAACTTTCAAAATAAAAAACATTTACGTACTGCAGCTTTAAGGTAAGATTAATTGAAATTAGTGGTTATAAAGGGGTAACATAGAGATACCCTCCATAAACATTTTTGTCTGCCTATTTTAGCAGTTGAAACACTAAATATACATTATAATATGCACCAATACACAATAGAAACCATGTTAGAGCTACCACAGAGGAAAGCATCCAGTCTTCTGTATTTCTGATGTTGAGGCTACAGCCAATCAGCACCAAGGAAACTGAATTACACTCCTGTATAAAGTTTGCTCTGAAAGTCAGTCCTACCACACCGATGAATCCTCCATACGATGTTCTGACTCACCACAATCAGAAAAGGAGGTGATGCTGGTCCACTCCCTCTTTACAGAAAACTTCCAACTCATTTCCAGGACTCTCAAAAACCTGAAGCACACAAAATACAGCAATCTAGCCACAAGAAAAAGGAACATATATCACTCGTAACTGCCGAAAAAGATGTCATAAAAACCGCAAAACACTATTGAAACAGCAAATTTCCTCATTGTGCAATATTCATACATTTATTTATAAAATAAATATTATTAAATGTTACATTTTTTAACCACCAATTATGACTGTAAAATGGTTTTGTAAAAATAAAACATCTTTAAAAAGGCTAAAATAACTTTAAATTCGGAGTTAGTCACATTTACATGTATCAATTTTATAAAAATGCATTTTGAAACAAACAAATTTCCTTTTTCCCCATTACTGCCTTAAAGCAACATCACCACATTGGTTATTCAAAAAAGAAAGAAATAATAGATTCTAAACTCAAACAGCAACATAGCTTCACATTAATGATTAAAACAGCAAATACATTTCTAGTTTACTTTCAGTAAAAATGTAAAAAATTACTTCTGATTTTTACAACTCAACTTTGTTTATGAAAACGAGCTGTTGGCCATTTTGGCTAGCTGCTAGTCAGCAAATGGCCGCCTTAACTCAATGTTGTCAACTCACCAAGTCGCGAATCAAAACTCCGCTTTTTCGATGCTCCGATCATCAAGGCTGCGACATCTGCTTCACATAATGTCTTCAGATTAGTAATGTGAAGAAAAATTCATATAATAAACACATTTTTATAACTTTAACGCACCGATTTAATCACTCAGCTATGTCTCTTCCTGTAGCGTGCGCAACTTTGAGGGCGGAACTTACTCAGCTCACCCAATCACAATTCTGCATTTCCTGATGCAGCCAATAGGGGGACATAAGTGTGATTGACAGTAGTTGAACCCAATAGGAGATCGCTCCTGACATTTATTTACCAAATTGGCTTTAAGAGCCAATAGTAAATACAACCATGACTTAACAATTAAAGTGACAAAACTGACAGAATCTTTTAGTAAAATAACAAAAAGATAACTGTATTTTTCTAGCGGGCTACAGCTGCTTTGCAAATACTAATAATAGTGGTAGTAGTGTACTAAGTAGCATTTCATCTAAGTATTTCAGCTGCCTAAACTGCATTTTAAAAAAGATATATTGCTTTAAAAAACAATGTGTAAATAGGCATAAATGATTTTGTGTTCAACAGAAAAGTCAACAAATAGGTTAAACCACAAGTTCTGAAGTGCGAGTAGTCGGCTGATTTCTGCTGGTGTAATGTGGCCGAAGCCCTCAAAACTAAGGAGATTAAACAAGTTAGAAATTTATCTACAGAGAATGACATAAGCATTGAATGTGTCAACATTTCTTAACAATTAAATACTTTGTAGAAAACCTTTTTTTTTTGTGCCAATGACAACTTAAAGATGTCATTTACGAAGAGTTCAGTCAGATATATTGTTCAGGTGTGATTTTAACTCATTCCTCCACAAGTCATGAAGGTTCTTTGTGTCCTGTCTGTTTACTGGTCAGTTGATAATAATCGTGGGAACGGCACAAAGATACGATGAGGTGTAAAATTAGCCTAATATCTGAAAACCAAATTACTTAAGCCATTCATGGTTTATCCAAATGTGGATCTTTTTAAAGTTTTGGCTCATTTGCCTCAGCTTCCATACGTCTCTTCATTTAATATGTAATTTCTGTAATTCAGCAATTCTGAATGGTTTGTAGGTGGTATTTTTTATTATGCATTTTAAATAATGCAACTTTAAATGAACACAGAACCACAAGAGTCTGTGGAGGTTTGTTGATTATTTCGCTCTGATGGATTTTTCAATTTTATAAATTCTGCACTCAGCTTTGAAATCTCAGTCAGGTGCTGCTTTTCTTTCAGTTTTTCATAATTTCTTTGCTTTTTTAAAAACTGTGTTTAAGTTAAAACCAGTCTCTCTTTGAGCCAGCGCTCTTGGAGTTCAATCACTGCTAATCAGCAGAGCCTTTCAAACAATGTCCATTCACTTCATTTTACTTTACCTTGTCATTCCCTTTTAGATATTTAATTAGTAACTCTGAACATATTTGTTTGTTTACTCACTTCAATAACAGTGGCAATAAGTGTAGATAGAGAATTATGCAAACTAGCTGATGATGTAATTCCGGCACTTTTAAGACAGCCAATAGAGACGTTTCTTACTGAGGAGTTAGCTATCATGCTGGTAGCTGGTATAGGGAGCTCAGCTCAGATGTAGAAATAAATTTGGAGCCTTAAAAACAAATTTATAACATCTAATTAATCATTTCAGCCCTAGTTCAGGTACAGATGATCAGCAGGTAAAAGTGTTTATCATGATAGTGTTGAGGTGGAGTTGGACCCAAATGCAGATGAGAAATAGGTGTCAAACAGATGGCTATTTAATGAAAAAGATTATTAAATAAACACTGGGAACACAGGGAATCAGAGCAGAATAAAACAGGAACAAAGTGTTCCTGTTTTACAGTACAACAGGTAAAACAGAAACTAACTATCCAATGCCCTGACATCTTTAAGATCACCTGGTTACCTGAGCACCCTGCTGCTGCTGTTTTTAAATAGACTGTTGACAACACTAACAGTGCAAAGCTTCATAGTAATACAACCCATAACCTAATCCTTCCCTTGGGTCATGCTAGTAGTTGAGGTTAATCAGGTCATGATTTACTGACTTCTCTGTACATATAAACCTAATTACAGTCCCCTGGTTCAGCTCTGTTGTCTACATAATAAAAACACACAGCAGCACCACAGATGTGAGGAGGAGCTTTAATAACCTCGACATGGAGATGGTGACGTGATCAATTATTAACCTGCAGATACATTAAAACAAGAGGTGGTAAACCCTAAACACTCCCATCAGATTGTACATTTTCAATCTGACAGGTGAATATAAACGTTTTTCAACATTTACACTAAAAGTTCCACCATGCAAAGAAAACACAAAACAGTCCAGTAGGTTAGTAAATCATGGGTCTGTCAGAGATGTGAGCTGAATCACCATTTTGTTTTCTACAAAATGTAGCTGATTTCCGTTTCCTGGGGGTCCACATTGAGCAGGGCCTCACATGGAACATGAACACCTTGGAGCTGATAAAAAAGGCCCAGCAAAGACTGAACTTCCTGAGGGTTCTCAGGAGGAACAGCATCAAGGAGAAGCTGCTGGTGTCCTTCTACAAGTGCTCCATAGAGAGCATACTGACCTACTGTATCTGCGTCTGGTATAACAGCAGCACTGCGGCTCAAAGGAAAGCTCTCCAAAGGGTTGTGAATACAGCCCAAAAAATCATTGGCTGCCCTCTCCCCTCACTGGAGGACCTGCACAGCGACCGCTGTCTAAGAAAAGCACAACACATCACAAAGGACACTTCTCACCCCGGACCTTATCTGTTCACACCGCTGCCTTCAGGCAGAAGATACAGAGCAACCAGAACCAGAACCAACCGTCTCAGAGACAGTTTCTACCCGATAGCAATAACAAAACTAAATGCAATCAAAAACAACCATTAATCATCATGAATGATGTATGTGAGAATGTGGCTGTTCTTATTTATTAGTTGTTTTGTTTTTTTTACCAGTTATTTGTTAATTCTTACATTGTGTGTGAATTGTGAGACAGTTATTTTTTGTTTTTAAGCATATGCACTGACTGATGGCACCTTTTAAATTTCGTTGTTCTTGTGACAATGACAATAAACATTTATCTTATCTTATCTTATCTTAAAATGCAAACACTAATATTTATATAAAGTGAGATGTTTTCTGTAGCGTTCAGTCTCTCCCAACCCAAAGTTGGTTCAAGCAAAAATGCTTTCTTCCTTCCTCTCTGGAATATTTTCTCCATATGAAAAATATCTTTGCTGTAGGTCTAGTTATTAATAACAGCTTTCCACAGGAAAACAACATGGTGAGGATTTGACATGCTGTGTATTGTAGCCCTTTCAAGTGCTAGTAGGCTAACGTGGGATAGGAGCTCACTTTATGTGACTACACACTCGACCGTGTCTGGAGGAACTACGAACAGAGCAAAAAACACCTCATTAGGAGAGCTGCTGATGACACTGAGCATGTCAGAAACACTGGGACATTTCTGCCTTTGCATTGTTATCCAACAACAAAGACTGCAGGTTTACACGTACATACATAGTCAAAAGAGCTAACAAATTACAACTGGACAGAGAAAGAGGAGAGCGGAGCATGCTATGTGTTTCGCTGCGTTTGGTGGAACCAACATTGTTATCCAGCTAAAAGACGGCTGGCAGGCAATCATCCAGGGTAATAAGCTGCAAGAGACGGTGTGAAATTCTGCACCTCTAATCGCTAAGAAAGTTTGCAAACTTAAAGAAGAAATGTGCTGTCATGAAGGAAAGGCAGAAGACATATCGCCATGAATACACAGAAAAATGGGCCAGTCAAATGTCCAGCAGTGTAGAAGTAATGTTGTGAACCAATGCTGGGTCACAGACAACATGTTGAGAATCAGGTGATTTATTCCTCTAACTGTGAAGTTCAGAACCATGAAAAGGCAAAAATCTAAAGGTGCTCAGAAGTCATATTTATCAAGTCCAAGTTAAATCTCCTTAACTCCTGAACTTCAACACCTTTTTAATGTTAAAAAAAGATATTTTGATTAATAATTTCACAACTATTTCGACGTATCATTTTAGATTTATCCTGGAAAATTTAGACCGACTGAGTTTTACTTCAGGTTTGTCCATCATTACAGCTGATGCTCTTTACTTTGCAGGGATAACTGGCTCTTATTAAAAACGAGGATAATTTAATGCTAGCTTTGGACAAAAACGTTTGGCTCTTTCCTCTTTAATTTTTCCCGGGATCCTCGACGAGTGGCGGCGTGCTGCTAAAACGAAACAACAACAAAGCGTGTTGACGTCACAGATCACAGAGTTTAATCCCATACAAAGCAATCAACAACAAAGCTGCAGAGGAACAGAGATATGCATTTTTCTCATAAAAATAAAGACAGACACGGGGAAGACAGACAAAACACGAAACAAAGACAAAGAAAAAAGGCAAAAAATAGCGGCCGCTCTCTCTATTTTAGCGCTGACCCGGAATTTTATACTGAGTGGGTGTTTCCTCAATTTAATATATGCAGTCAAGGCGTTCCTCCTATTGACCAATTAGAAACTCCGTAGGGACTCAGAGAAACTTAAGAACCTCCCTGATCTACGGCAAAGATTGAAGGCCGTCTGGTTTTCGTCTCAGTAAAAGGGCGGACCACTTAGTGCTCATCCCTGTCTGATACGGGCAGATCCCTGGCGCCGAAAATCCTAAAATGAGATTTCGCAGATACCTCTGAAGTCTCTTCCCCCAAACTTCCTTACCTCTGCCCCATCGGAATGTTACTTTTATTGCTCTGTGTGTCAGCGGGGGGGAAAGGGGCCCTGCTTGTCTGAATGCCTGCTATTCGGCTGAATTCCCACATGCTCAACAGAAAACTGTTCCAAATAAGAGTGCTGAATATAACTTTTAAGATTAACTGTATCAAGCATTAAAAATAATCATTTTTCCTTAACACTCTGAAGACAAACTTCTGAGAAAAACTATTTACTGTTTGTTTCCGATATTTCATTTTAACTTATGAAAACCAAAGAAGTAACAGCTCTTATACTGTCACACAGTATAAGCTTTATACTGCATTTAAGCTTCTTTTTTTGCTACTTTTTACTTCCACTATTCCTAAATTTTAGCATAAAATAATGAAAGAAGAAACTGTGTCAATTGCTGGAATTTGTTTACAGCTTTTTGTGCTAAATTAAATTTGTAAGGAAAGAGAAAAGGATTATGTTGAGAGCCAAAAATCTCAGCACAGAGAAATAATTCCCATTCTTAAAGAACAATGAGCGTGAGAATCAAACCAAACACTGGAAGTATTTGGTTTGATTCCTCCAGCTGCAGGAAAGCCAGGCGGACTGTGACTGATTTACTCCTGTGCTGGGAGGACTGGTCTATTGGCCTTCATGTTGTGTTTGTGTGGAAACAGATGTGAGAGACTCGACAGAAAAAAACTACAGTATCAAAACAAACTACAAATTTTATTGACCTGCAGGAAAGGTGTAGGATTCTCTGAAATAACCATGTTTCCTTCTAACATGGTTATTTTTGGTAGCAAGCTAAGAAAACAATAATTACGGCTGTGTTAGGGAAAAAAATTATCCATTTCATATTGCTCAATTTAGAGCAGGACAGAGGAAATGCAAAAAAGTGAAGGACCAGGAAACGATACTCACACAAATGACCTCCCCTTGTTGGTAAATGTTATGAAAATGATCACTGCACTGATGTTTTCAAAAGCCTCTCAGATATGATCAAACTGTTCCTCATTTCACAGAGATTAGAGCTTTTAACATGGAAAGGAGCCGGTTTAAGAAGTCTGCATGTGTGATCCGATTCCTTCTGGCAGCTTCCTGTCGAGTACCTTTGGGCTCGTCAACGTGGAGATCCAGGAAAACATGGAGAGCAGAAGCAACATTTGGGTTTAGGATCAAGAAAAGAAAAAAACTTTTCTCCATCTCCTCATAAAGACGTTGATCCTTTTGCCCTAAAGCAGAATGACTTTAGCATAAAAACCTTTGATTTCACTCCAGTGGTGCTGGAGCTCACTGGAGATTTCATGATTCTCCAGGTACTTAGAGTCATTCAGGATTCAGGAAGAAAAGCTCTGATGATCAGAAGCTGCAAATTGTCCTGGAAATAGAAGCAGGTTGATCCTAACAGTGCAGAAAATGATCCTGGTGTGTGAGGAAGACGGATCCAATCTAACAGAGGAAGGCCAGACTGTGCAAAAAATAAAACCAAGACATGATTATGGATGAAGGAAAACAACTTACCAAACTAAAACAAGAACTGAGATCTGTCCTCAAGGAAAGGAAAGTAGGATTAGATGATTTAACACAGATGGGGACTCAATAATTCAAAACCTGAAACAAAGTCCTCAAAAGTGAGACAAAAATAAAATGAGTTAATCATGACATTAATCAGAGCATCGAGTTAACCAGCAGCAATCCCTCCTCCTGAACCAGCAGGGGGCGACAGTAGAGAGGAAACCCTCACGTTTAACAGGAAGAAACCTCCACCAGAACCAGAACCAGAACGGTCATCTGCCACAACCAACTGGAGGTTTGAGAAGACACAACAAAGAAACAGAAGAACTGAACCAGGAGAACTTTCTATGTTAATGAAAAGTAAAACGCTAACAGAAGGATTAAGTGATGGCAGCATCATGTCAGCTGATTACAGCCAATCAGAACAACAGACCAGCTGTAGTTTCTATGCAGAAAACATAAAGTTAGCATTAAGTTAAAGATACAAATTGGAGAACAGTAAGAGAAGAAAGTGAGGAAAAGTGGCCGGTTAGTCCTCCAGCGTGTAGCAGCATAACTGCAGCTCAGCATAACCTAACCCTCAGGATGAATGAGTGAACTGAGTTCTGGACTGTACTTCTCCAGAATCCACAAACTTCTGAAATTTGAACAAATGCGATGCATGGCTCACTCAGTTTGTCTGTTTAATGGAAGATAAAAGCAGATCCTTCTGAGAATTATCACAACAGAACGTCAGAAAGAAAGTCCGGAAGCTGAACTGACCTTCCTGCCATCTGGATCCATCGTCCTCTAAAAATATTCAGGACAAATATTAAGATAATGGAGGTCCTGCACTGACATCTTCTGTCAAACAAGAGGCTGAATGAGGTCTGCTGTCTGTCCTCATGGGCCAAACACACACAACAGTTTAATGGTTAACTGTGAGCTTAAAGCCAGAACATTATCCATATTTTATGTTTCATTTTAGTTAGATGCATCACATTGTCTAACTGCGTAGCTTCACTCCTAAAAGCATTTTTCAGATCAGAACTACATTCTCACTTCCAGGCAAACAAAAGACCATAAATCATTGTGAGTTCAATAAAATTAAATGAATATAAACAATGTCTTGTTTTGTTGTTCCACTTTTGTCTTTTGCTTCTGGTAATTTTTCTTTTCTGATCCTTTTAGTTTATGAATGATGTGTTTTCTGTTTGGATTAAACAGTTGCACAATCAGGGATATTTAAATGTACAGCTGAAAACCAGAAGTTTCATACAACAAAGATTAAACACACATCCACCTTTTCTTACTCACTGAAGTTAAATCAAAGCATTCCTTTTTTGTTTTAGTTCTGCTACAATTATGTCTATTTTGTAAAATCTAATATAACAAGAGAAAGAATATTTCAAAGAGTGTTTTTTTTGCTAAACCTCCATTGTTTTATTTTTTATGACAGGCTAAATAATCCATATTACTGCTGTTTATTTTTGACTTGGTAACATTAAACGCCACAGAGCTGCCAGTGCAAGTCTCTGTTTTGCAAAGTTGCCTTCAGGGCTGCACTAGTCAAACTATGCTGACATGAGCTGCCACTGTTCTTAAAAATGTTCAGTTTTAAAGGGTAATTATGACGGGTCTTTTCAGAGCAGCGGGCCGATGGTCCCGCTCCCAGAGGGAACCACTGAAGTATCGGACCTTTATCTCCTGCTGCAGAATTAAAGCAAAGCTGCTGCGACTTGGAGCCACCGGTGTCTGCTGACTGATGTGAGCCGGACTCACACACCCTTCACACACATTATCAGTGCTACAGAGCTGCTCGGTGTAAAACTGCTAAGTGGCGTGGTGAGAAGTGCACAGCAACATGGAGGCCTGTATCCATGGCAACCCTTCAAGGTTGCAAAACCAGCAGTTGCCGCGTGCAAAACGCAGCAGATGAGCATAAAAAAGGCACTTCAAGTAAAATAATGGATGAAGATTCATGCAGGACCATGAACTACCTGAGACAACCAAACTAAAAAATACTACAAAGAGCCAATATGTCTGGGGAATATTAGGTATGGAGGCATTTAGCTGCCAGAGGTAGGAAATACATTCAGGAGCAACATTTTGAAATAACATGAAAGTTTCATATTATGAGAAGATGTAAAACTCATTATAATGTTTGACGTTATAATGAGATTTTATCATTTTAATCTCATAATGCAAAATTTTCTCAGTATGAGATTTAAAACTCATAGTATGAGATTTTCATAAAACTTAAAACGAGAAATCTTCTAGTTTTAATGAGATGAGTTATTATATCCCAAAACTTTCATGTTGCAGCAAAACATATTCAGACACTCCTCTGACAGATTATGACTTCTTAAAAAGGTATAAAAGCATTTCCTCTCATTCTCCTTTCTCACCCTTTGTATTCTAAACAACACTAAAACATCTAGAAATGTTTCTGTTTCACAATATTTCCAATTTAAATGAGAAGATATTTCGGTTCTAACAAGATATAAATCTCATAAGTTTTCTGTTAAAACAAGAAAGCATTCTCGAAAAACTTGTGCATCTCGTTTTATTTCCAAATTCATTCACTTAGACACTCATTTGGGTCATGTGGTGGGGTTTTGAGCTGGTGAGGATAAGATGTGATGGACCAAGGTAGTAGAGAAATTGAGGATTTTAATGAAGATAAACACAAATCCAGGCAGCACAGGTGAGCAGAGGCAAGGAGCTCAGACATTGTTAGCAACTGTGAACTGTGCATGAAAGGAACAACAATGACATACGACAAGGATCTGACAGGGAACACAAGGCACAACTGGGTTCAAATACACCCATCTGAAGGTAATCAGGGGCAGGAGACACAGATGGGAGAAATCAGGGGCAGGAGACACAGCTGGGAGAAATCAGGGGCAGGAGACACAGCTGGGAGAAATCAGGGTCAGGAGATGACTCAGGGACCAAATTAACAAACAGAAAAAAACCAAATCCTCACAATTTGGATCACAATTTCAAATAAACATTTAAGTAGCAAGCTAAATATTTAGTTTGAAACTTAATATTTAATTATTAAGCTAAACAAGTTAAAGATTTAACTAGCTATTTTGTTAAAAAGTTAAATATTGAGTTAGCTAAATATTTATCTTGCTAATTGAATGTTTACCTTGCTAACTAAATGCTTACTAACATATAGCTTGTTAGCAAGTTAAATGTTTAACTTGCTATTTGTGTTTATCTCAGAGCTATATATTTGACTTGCTTACTAAATATTTATTTTCAAACTGTATATTTAGCATTGTATGACACTATTATTGAGGCATTCAAACAAACGTGAAGTACATCAGCGTGAAGTTAAATGAACTTATTTCATGGCAAATTTGCTTTTAATGAATAAAATTCACTGGAAGTTTAATAAACACAAAAATATACAATAGTTATATTACTGGTTTTATTGTAGGAATAAACATTCTTAATCTTAATGGGCAATTGTTTTTTGCAAGATAAATAATATTATGTTCAACTGGAGCTCAGTTCCTCCTTCCATGTGTTGTGATTTTCTCTTTACAGTCCATTTAGCTTTGTAGCACTGACTCATCATGGTACCAAATCGAGCAAATGCTGCCAGCATAAAACAGAATTTTGTATTTTTAGTGTTTGAATGTAGAATTACAAAAAGAAGCAATTTATATGTTGTAATACTAAATATTTGTCAGAATGAGGCGTGTAAGAAGGAAATCTGATCTGTCACAGTTTTTGCTTCTCGTTGTTCATGGTCGTCCTTCTGCACATGCCGAAGCATCAAACATGGATACTGTGGCTTTAATATACACCTGATGGCACCCTGCGACTTTCAATTAACCATTATCTAAACTTTAATGAAGTCTGACTGCGTTCATAAAGAAACGGAGCCAAAGAGTGAAAGCTGCTGAGGAGGAGCAGGCAGGTGAAATAGAGCTGAAAAACCGACTGGAAGCAGCTTATTAACTTCACAGCTGGAGGATCAGAGTTCTTCCTTTTTACAGAAATCCCTTCAATCTACAAATATTCAGAACATGGCAGAAGCAAAGAATAATTTAACATTTCTACCCAGACTACTGATCAGTGATCATTGATTCTTTCTCCACAATAAACAAAGCAACACATTTAATGACCACCAGGCAGTATGGCAGCATTTCAACCCACAGCATGACTCAGCCACTGCCATGCGAGGTTTAATTTTTTCAGTGTTTGCATCATTTTACATTAATCTGCAGGTTTGATTTGTTCATGAGGACAGAATCACCTCTTTGGTTTGTTATCAGCCCACTGCTTTGTATGCAGTAGTCTTAATGCTGACGCTGACTCTGCGCCTTGTCAGGCCTTACTTGGAGGTATTTTGCAGTTAGTCAAGGGTTTTTGACCACATGCTTCCTTAGGAGTCTGCAGATACTGTTGATGTTGCTACTTTATTGTTAAATTTTAACATTTGAACGTTACTTCCAGCTGCAGGACCAATCCAGATCTCTGCTGTCTTTTAGTGCATTTTCCTTATTTGTGCAAAACAGTGATCCTGCTCTGAGCTCCTAAAACGATTCTTTGGATTAATGGTGATGAATCAATTATTGAAACAATTGTTGATTAATTTATTGGTGGCTGGAGCACACAGACTCAAAAAAGCCAGTTGCTGAAACAACAGACTCAGGAGTAATTAAGCACCTCTTGCTATGAATTATTAATCTGTTAATCCAATAATCACCGGGTCATCCTACGCCGGGTTGAGTCCAGCAGAAAGGCCTGAGCTTTTCTCATCGTGATGTTAGAAGGATTTAATGTGCTGCAGATATTTATGAAAAAGTGCTGCTATTGTATTTTATATAGGCTATAAAATTATCATTTCAATTTTTAAAACAGAAATGTAATTATTTATTTGGTTTAAAGGTTTAAAAACTTGCTCCAAAGTCAAAGGAAGCCAACTTTGTAATATTGTGAACAAATGTCTTTTCTCCTCTCTTTCATCTCTGTCCTGATTACACATTCTTTGCTTTCTCACTGTTTTAAATGGATATTTTCTATGAGCTTCTTTGCAAAGAATAGGAGGAGGAAATCAATAGCTGCGAGTGGACCAGGGCACAAACCAGACATGAGGAGCAAAATAAAACACACTGGCAGAGACCCACTCAGACAGGAATGTAGTTCAAGTGTCTTTTCCGTTTGTATGTACAGCCATAAATCAATAGCAGTTTTGGAGGCAATGAGGCAGAAACAGAGACATCAGGGGAATGGGAAAACCTCACAACCGAAGACACAAACACACTTTACTCCTCCAAGGACTCTGGCCAGATAATCCATGAGAAGCAGGTGGAAAAGATCATAATTGTTCAGTATTAATTCAGCAGAAGTGAATCAGCATGTAGGCAGCATCCCTCCTTCTTGCAGCATGTAATCAGTAGCAGGAGCCATCGTTCTTCCAGAATTCACCCAGGTGACATGCAGGTGACCTCCAGTGTGTGAACCAACTCCGGCTTGGCTTGTTCCCCTGGGAGCCACTGCTGCACACACAGTGTTCAGGTGGGCCTCACAGGTCCTGCATGGTGATGACTTGTGTTGCATCAGAAATTCAGAGCAGCATCATTGCTTTTGGATTCACCTTCATCCATGAAGCCATTTGTCACCTGCTTCCCAGGAGAGCGGGTGGAGAGAGAGGAAGCCGTTGGCTGCAGCGCTGCTTTGTTGCGGCTCAGGGCACGCTGACATTTCCACACACGCTGAAGAACGCCTGAAGTTTCACAGAAAGCGAGAATCGTGACAAACAAGACAATTAAAATCATTTTTCCATTCACAAGTGGAAAATCACTCCTGCTCCATGCTGAGCTGCTGCTGCAGGTCCAGCCTGCTGGATCCTGAATGCAGGCCCAGCAGTGGATGTCATGACATTGCAGAGCTTCCTATCAGTATTTGCTCAGCCGCATATCGCTCCGCCTGCTGGGCGCTCTGTGGCGAGCCGACACGGTTAACAGGTTGGCAGAGAAAAGGAAAGATCCAGGCCAACCATCCTACTGGCTGCAGTCATTCAGGCTATCAGTGCAGCAGAAAACTGAATATTTCAGCAATAATTGTGAACATGCGGATAGCAGAACCTGCCACAGATGTTTCCAGCTGGGAGATTTCTGAAAGGAAAAAAACACTAGCCAATGAAAAATTGAAGAAAGTTACAATGGTCGTCAAGGTTTCTGATTTATCAATATTTATCACAGATTAATACTTTTGGTATAAAATCATGCATAATTGAACCCATAGAAATTATATTTATTCATAAAATTAGATTTTTCAAGCTGGCCACCATAGTTGTCATGGAAAATTAATTTTTGCATCCATATTTTTATATTTTCTTGATCTTCTTTTTTTTCAAAATGGCTGCCAGGGTGGTAATGGAGAATACATGTTTACACTAAAATAGGCAGCAGTAATAGTGAACCAAACAGTTGGGTTGTCTAAACTCTGATTCACTAAACAAGAATCTTAGCTTTGCTCTCGCTAAACCACTGAACACATAAATAATTAGCAGAAGCTAATAAGTCTATCGATTGCAGTCAAATAGAAAACAAACCATTAAGGATTAATGGTTTCTGTTTGCGGCTCCAACTCGTCCACTACTTCAGGCTGGATCCCATGTGTGACTGTTGGAGATATTCAGGCTTCCATCACTTATTTCCAACTTGTATAAATGATCATCAGTTGATTTTTAACTGAACAAGAAAACATCTTATCAGTATTAGCATCTCTTCACTGGCTGCCATATTTTCTTGTTTCAGTCACTTTGTTTGAATAAATTGATTCATTTTGGGGAAATTCCTTTACTTGGACATCTAGAGAAGAAAGGTTCCTACAGATATAAATAGTTTTACTCACAGTCAGACTTCAGTCCAACTCTGCTAACTGGTGAGAAGACACAAAGTGCATATCACACTTAGCTGAAAGATATAATTTATCTCCAAGGAAATCTTCTCGGGCTTTAACAGTCAGTGGCCCTTAGAGAAAACGGCACCGTCTCATTTCAGGAAAGCTCTCAGAAGCCTTAATTTCTTCAGGTTTGTTGGCGCTGAGTTATTTCCATCCAGCGAGGTCTGAGCAGACTTTGCCCCTGGTGATGCCGTTTCAGTGGCTCTGAATTTAAAGTGTTGATGTGATTTGATTACTGAAGTAAAGCCTTCCATTTAGCAGGACACCAATCAGTTCTGCTTAAGATGGTAATTTCCTCTCTTTTAGCAGCAGCAGCAGCAGCAGCAGCAATCATTTCTCGCTCGCTCATGTCTGCCAGAGACAATTTGTATTCTCACCACCTCTCCTCTCCTGTGGACGGGACAATTATTGCAGGTTCCAGTCAGACGGGGTGTTTCCAATGAGAGCATCTCTCATTAGATTGATTAGGGAAAACCTCTATTGACTGTAAAGACTGTAGGAAATATAAAAACACACAGTTAAAGTTCATCTGCATATTATCTCACATGGTTGGAAACGTCCAGAAACCACAACAACAATATGAGGTGCCTCATATAATCCTATCTCAGGCAGAAAATTGATATTTTAAAGGATGTTTTTGTCGTGTGGGTGCAAGAAAAATATGAGTTCTGCAGCATTTCAGTTCGATCTGCAGCTTGAAACAAACAGGACTTTAGATCACGTTCACACAGCAGCGAGGAATCTCCAGGCAAAGTCTCAGCATCTGTTAGACGTTCTGATCCAGATTTCATTTCGGCTGCGCTAAACCCGACTACTCCTAAATGTTCTGTAGTCATAATGTTCTTGCAGATGTTGGAAGAGGCAGAGGCAGGAATAGAAATTCAGATAGTGGAGAGTTTTGAATCATAGCATGTTAATATTTTAAAGAGGTTTAAAAATAAACCCTGGCCCAAGATGAGTGGGAACATCAACATGAGCATAATGAGGTCATAGGCCATCATGCCTGGCAGAGAAATTAAAGTCTGTGGGCAAACATGTCAGAGTTTGATGTTAGTTTATGAATATGTTAAAATTTAAAGCTTGCTTGTGCCGAAAGCTGCTGTAGTTTTGCAAAATTAATGAAATATCATTCTCAACTCCCATTTAGGTCACAAACAGTTTTTATTTGTAATACCTTGAGGTTTGGTTAAGCTGCTTTGTGAGCAGGTGGAAATCTCAGCTGGTGGTGGATTTTATTTTCAACCTGTTTGTAAGTGAGAAATATAATAGATTTTTACTTTAATGTATGAAGTAAAATAAATTGAACTGAATCCCTCTGATCATGTGATCTTTTACTTTGGGGGGATTTTGTGGTTGATTTTAGTGTTTAAAGGGCTTCAGAAATATACTCTATATTTATATTCAGAGGGAAGAAGAGAGGAAGAAGCTGATATTTGTGATCAGCTGTGAATTGATTTCATATCTTTTGTGTGTTTGCCTAAACTAAACTCATTGATTGGCTACAGCCAGCCTGATATCGGCTCCTTCATTAGCTGTGGATCACGCGCTATAATTCATAACTGATGGCTAATAATCCACATTAAAACACCTCCTTAAAATAAGATCATGAGTAAAAAAGCAGAAATTTAATTTCAGGTCTTAAATACGGCATGATGCTTTTCCAATCCATGCAGTCAGGGAGACATTTCATTTTAAACTTGTGACCTTATAAAATATACAGTTTAAAACACAATAACTAGTCCTTTTAATGTAGCATGAAAACTGTGAAACTTTTTTTGCTCTTTCTTGATTTCAGTTTATTTAATAAAATAATAAAAGTGAAGCAATAAAAGCCAGACTATGGCTTAAAGCCTTTTCACCGCTCAGACGGCTCTGCTCAGAGTTAGAGTCGGAGCGGACCATCGCCACAGCCGCCACGTAATGAGGCCGCAGCAGTTGCCACAGCAACCACAGCCGTTTTGTCTTGAATGCTGATAGTCAAGTTATGAGCATCCAGTACATGACATAGTTTCTCCGATAAGAAAGAGAATATGAAAGTTTTTTTCTTTCAATCTGTTTCATTTGAAGAATCTGCAGGTTTGTGTCTTTCTGCATTAAACTTCCTATCAGGATGCTGCTGAACAAGAATCTGTTTTTGTTCAGAAGGCGTTTGTAAAATAACTCAGACAAAAATGAACAGTGAGAAACTTGGTTATTCACCCTGTCATAAGAGAAAAAGGTCATATTTTCACCATATGAAAATGGTGAAAATATTAGGGTTAGGGTTATTACCCTGTTATTCATTCATTTGTAAATGTCACAATTTTAAACAACATTTTTAAATAGTAAGCTACATTTTTAGCTTCCATATTTAGTTTGAAGCTATTTAGCAAGCTAAATGTTTAGATAGCCAAAAAATATTTAGCTTCAAACTAGATATTTAGTTAGCAAACAAATTAAATAAGATGCAAATTCACTTCACAATAACTGGAAGTGAAGTACCAAAATAAAAGCCTTCAGAGCGTCTTTATAAACTCTGACTTTTGAATCACTTCACCTCTTTATCGATTTTCCACTTTTTTCTTGAACCTCATTTCAGCTAAAAACAAAGGATGAACCGTTTTAAAGGCAATCCAGACATTTACCAGCAGATCTACAGAAATACATCAGCATTGAAATATTCAGTCTACAGCTTGGATTTTGATTGGTCACTTCTGCTTATGGGCAAACACTTAGTTTGCTTCTAGTTTGGAAATAAATAGTTAACGAGTTAACAGCTGTATAAATTCTCCCTAACCAGTTAGCTTGCTATTTAGGTTGAGAACTAGTTACCCATCCATTCATAATAATAATCCATAGTAAATATTTAGTAACAATGGAGCTGATTAACTAAATATCTAGTTTGAAACTGTGACATTTAAAAATGAATGAATAACACTGTGAAAACTGGACTTTGTAAAATGAATCCCCTAAAAAACCCAAATTATTACTCTTAATTTTTTGATAGTAGCTCTACAAACAGCGCCCCCTAAGGGTGAACACATTACCACGACTACAAAGAGTTATGGTAGGCGTTGTTCTCACTCCTCTGGTCTGTCTGATGTACATGAAAGAAATGGAGATCAAAAATGAAAGAAAATCAGCTGAGTGGCCATGTTGCTCAGACTGGGCCTGATTACGCTCAAACGGCTGCATGCGTGTGAGTTTGTAAGGGAACAATGGAGTCTGATTATCCAACCATCACCTACCTGCAGGTCTCTGGTCTCTGGACTCCCAGTAATCATGTTCAGAGTCCCTGAACAACCTCCATTAGCTGTGATCTGCTAATCTGCTTCCTGTTCAGTGGTTACGGTGAATTAATGAAGCATCAGGACGATTCATTATAACTACAGTGTTTACAGGTATGCATTTTTTCTTGATTAAAAAACAAGATCTACATGAGACACAACAGATGAATGACTGAATTAATTAGCTCTAAAGAAAGAAGTAGATGAGATGTCTGTAAAAAAGGTGAAAATATGTAGAAGTAGCAGCTTTATTACTGCAACCGTAACCATCTGATTTTTATAGCTTCCCTCTGTTAGGATCTGGGGAAGGCTGGTTGGGGGGTCTCTAGTTTCTCCACCAGGGGGCATCCTGGGACCTTCTGGTGGGCGTGAACCTGGAGCTGCACACCTGCTGCCACTTACCATTGTTTGGAGGGATTTATCAGGACGGAGCCGTCGACACTCCAGTGCCAGAGTGTTAGCCTGTGATGGTAATATCATTGTAGCTCACCTCCGACCACCTGTTCTCCCAGTAACCTCCTTTTGTGCTGCCTTTCCTAGGTTGTCGTTCCGTGAAGCCCTGAGTTTCTTCTAACTTCTACGAACCTGGTCGGATTACCTAAGATCCTCGAGACCCCGCGGAGTCTACCCGTTGGTGGCCACGTCCCTGAGACCAGCCCTCAGTTCTGTCGGCGGCAGATCCCTGGTCAAGCGGATCCCTTCCGGCACCTGTCTGAGGTTTCCCTCCACTCACCTGTCCGCCCTCTAGAGAAACTCACGCCCTCGTTCCAGCCTGCAGCTCCGGATCCTAGCGGTTCACCTCTCCGTGCTCAGACGAGCTCAACGGCAAAGATCCAGAACCACGCAGACGAGCACCAGTTCCGGACCACCTTGAACATACCTGTTAGCACTGTATTTAATAAATCACCATAACCTTTACCCGTCTCCAGAGTGTGTTCTGCGCATGTGGGTTCGACAAATTAATCTCAACATGACACCCTCAAAACAAAATTATTCAAGAACAAATGTAATCAGTTCAGATAAAAACCTAAAAGCTAAATAAGAATCCTGTTTCAAATTAAATTCAGTTTAAATAAAATAAGTTATTTATTAAACCTTGAGGAACATTAAATATTTAACCGCCGGTTGTTTCTGCCCCAACGTTGCTACAAATGCAGTTATTTTCCTTTGAACTAATTAATATTTTGTAACTATTTTTAGTCAAAATATTTTGTCAGAAAGTCAATAGAATGTGACTCTCCTTTGTAACTTTGCAACACAACTGTTTGATTTGCAAACTTAATACTCTTTTGAGAAAGGGAGGGGCGAAGGTGTGTATATATATCTATATATCTATATATAGATATGTATATATACATACATATATGTATATATACATTTAATTTGCGTGCAGTTTCCCCACTTGAAAAGGGACAAGTATCTCTATAGATTTGTCTGTGAAGATATTTTCTTAATCAACAGGATTTCACTCAAAGGACCAATCAGTTTTCTTCATTTATCCTCCATTAAGATTCTCTCAGTTGATCCAGAAGCAGGAAAAATCATTTAACACCCCCAAGATAAGAATCAATAAATAAATATTAATAACCTGTATTACTTAGGTTTGCATAATTGATTTCATTGCAAAGAAAATAATACTAAGTAAAAACAGTCTTTACATTCAACTGAACAAATTAACTAACTTCATTTCTTTAACTTAAGTGCAACATTTTAAATATTAACATTTCAAAAGTTTACTTATTGATATTAATCATGAATGTTTATTTTACAATTATATGAATACTTACGTTATTTTAACTAGTTTAAATAATTTAATGTTTAATTAACACATTAATTGACTTAATCAAATCCATAAGTTAAAAATCACAATACAACAATCATTAATATGCCAGATTTCATAACTACAATATAATATTTAAGTTCATTTAAAACACACAGTGAGCCAGTATGCAGCCGGTGGCTAAGCTAACGCTAATCCAGAGTGGAGGTGATCCAGCAGTCCGATCATAGTAATGCAGTCTCCGCCTCGCTGCTTGTTTCTAGACGTTTCCGGTCATCAGAGCAGATCGCCGCTGAAAAATGGCCTCTGCTGTTTTTGATTCTTCAGTCATGTTTATGGTCTGTGGAGTACAACCACCATGTTTTCTTCTGATTGTCCATTCCTTACTACCAGTGCATCTCTTCTCTTTATTTCTTTTTTCTCATTTGACTTCACTCTTTGCATTCGCTTCGATCTGTTAGGCAGCAAACCTGGGATTATCAATCTGGGACCAGAGGTTACTTTACATTATTATTTTACATTTAACCTACTTCATGTTGTCAGGCAGGTTCTATTAAAGAGATTTCTTGATTCTACAGATTGAGTGGAAGCCCAGCCTGGGAAAAGCTGCTGAACCCAAATCCCAGTTATTTCATGATTTAACACATATTTTCCTACAATAACAGTTTGGATAGATTTATTCAACTCTTAAATGAAATTATTCTTCTAAAACTGCATATTGTTTTTATATATGTTTGATGACCTGAAAGATAGAAAAGATTAGATGTGAAGAAATCAGAAAGGGAACATCAGAGTTTATTTAGTACAACATTTAACCTTTAAATAAAGATTCATTTAATTTATAATCTAGTTTTCTGTTTACTGCAGTTGAAAACTAAACTAATACGATTCATAAAATCCAGAGCCTAAATTAGAAATGAGTTTGGCTTCATGCACTCGCTGACATCCTGCATGAGACGCTTCAAACAATCAAACTGGCCTCAGAAAATCTGAAATAAACAGTCAGAAAAGCAAACAAAGCGCTTCTTCTCCTCTGACACTTTGAGCCGAGCAAACAGCAAGAAAACCAGAACCAGAACACAGGAGTCGCTGGGCAGCTGGAGCTGGACCTGCTCTCAGCATCGGCTTAACTTCCCTCTGTCACAGTAAGCTTGTCTTTGTCCACCGTTTCGACCAGGCTGCCAACACAAAGGTCAAACAATTACTGGCCCACCTTTCTGATTCACGTTGCTCTTTTCAGTTTGCTGTTCGTGACTGTGGACAGTCGGCTTGAATGTCAACTTAGAGGTTGCAGTTTGCTGCAAAACAGCAGTAAAAAGTGGTGTTCATGTTTTGTTGTTTGAAGCTGTTGTTCCATCTGCAGCTGTGACACAAACGTCATCGTTCCCATTGAGTCAAACGATGCTGGCGAGACGGAGAGCTGCTTTTAATAAGGCCCTAATTTAGCGCCATATTTAACTCGTCTTTAATCGTTTCTCCTCAGGGTTCGGGCAACTGCTGGTTTTCGTTCTACCAACATAACGAGGAATTGATTTACACGCCTGTTAAAAGTCATTTTCTGTCATTTTTTGCGTAAGTGGGAATTCCTGGTTGCCCTCAAAACCCGGAGCAGCTTCAGAACCAGAACTTCAGCACATTGAGTGCGTATATGTGGAATGCATCGCTCCGAGTCTGATGGAAATGTTGAATGACCTTTAAAATATGAGGATATGTGAATATTAGTCTGTGGAGTTGGCTTGCTAAATGAAGCAGAGTGTCTGCAGCGAACATCCTGACACATAAACTCCTGCTCTGAGACGCTTCACTGTGTAATTGACTGACTGTCTGCCTGGCTGACAATGTAAGGCGACCGATTGGCTGAGTGACTGCAGTAACAGGCGACTGGGCCGGTAATTGTGTTGCTTAATGAGGGAGGGAGTGTTTGGCTAAACGATTTAGACACAGCTTGATGCTGATAGAACCGAGTGCTGTAATGTGAAAATCAGTGTGTTTCCTGTCCAGAACTTGATCAAATGTTGGACACGGTTTATCCTTAAAACTCTGCTGACATTGTCTTTGGTTTAAATATTTAAAATAACAGAATTGTCTAAGATTTAAAAAAAATCTGACACATTGTATTTAGAGCAGGGGTCTCAAACTCCAGTCCTCGAGGGCCACAGTCCTGCAACTTTTAGATGAGCCTCTGTTGCACCACCTGAAAAAATAATTAGGTCATTAGCAAGACTGGGAGAACTGATCTCCACAAGGAGGAGGTAATGAAGCCATTTCATTCCAGTGTTTTGTACCTGTTACACATGTAAAAACTGTAGGACAGCGGCCCTCAAGGACTGGAGTCTGACACCTGATTTAGAGTGCTGACCCCTTTTGTGGAGGAATATTGACCCACTGCTGCTGGCAGAATTGATTTAATGCAACACTGAAAGTTTGTCCACCATGAACGCCATGTTTAAACTCAAAACAAGTAAAACTAAAATAAATATTTAGTTCTGAGCTAAATATATAAGTAATGTGCTAATTTACTTGCCAATAAACAAAAACAGACTTCAGAAATCTCTTTATAATCTTATCATCGTTTCTTTCTCTCTTTTCTTGAACAACACTTCAGCTTAAACAAAGGATGAGATGTTTTAGGGACAATCCAGACATTTAGCACTGATCTACAGCAGCAGTGATGCTTTGAAGGATTCAGTCTCACCAGCAACAGTTTATAAAGAAATTCTCAAGACCCAGCTTTTATTTTGATAGACCACTTCCCCTCATTGGCAAGTGAATTTGCATATTAGCTCAATATTTAGCTCTGAGCTATCTAAATATTTAGCTTGGAGCTAAATAATGAGCTGACTAGCAGTTAGCTTCAAACTAAATATTTAATTTTGGAGTTAAATATTTAGTTAGCAAGTTAACTATTTGAAACCCAGTCAGTCACTTTATTGTTTTTGATTAAATGTTAATCTTTGAAGTTCAAACAAAACCTGTCAGCAGGAAACTTTTTCTATCTTCCTCCAGATTTTTTTAATTAACCGCCTCATTTCTAAGTAAACCTCAGTGTGTCTCTTTTTAAAGTCCCAGATTTTCTGTCTCTTGCCTCTGCTTCAGGACAACGTTCCTGTCAAGTCTCCCGTTTTTTCTGGGAAACTACTTTACCTTCCTCTCCCGCTGTGCTCCTGTATTAGTATTTTCCCGTAAATATCCGTATTTTCCCCCCTGCCTGCTTATGTTACTTGAATCATTCCCCACACTCATATTAGCTTCTCTCTGCAACAATATCTTGAGCTTTGACTGTTTTCTTTTCTGTATATCAAATGTTTTAATCACTGACACTCAGTGTTTAACAAGCTGGTAAATTTCCAGCTCACATCATTTCAGTCACTTTTCTCAGTTGCTGCTCTGCTTTTTTGGCAAGATGCAGATGAAGACAAACAGACATCAAAAGCAGCTCTGTGATAAAATCTGATCTGTTAACTAAACATGTTTTGTCCTCTGGCTTTTCATCAGTATAAAGGCTAAAAGGTGGGCCATGTTTTCCTGCCAACAATGCTTCTGATTATTTAATTTAATTCCTTTATTGTCTAATAAAAATACACTCAAATTACAGAAATGGAAAGTATTTCTGTTTATCTGTGACTGATTCACTGACTCACTCCTCACCTCAAAAAGAAAAAGTTGAAGTTTCTCTGTTTCTCTGTTAGGTGTAAAAAACAGATGGATATCTTGATTTCTCATTCAGAAGATCCATTAGAGTCATCCAGTTGCCATTTTATTCAAAAATGCATCCTGTGATTGTTTCTTTCTCATCCTGAAACGTCGGACCCGACTGGATTGATATTTTACTGGGAAGAACAGGCACTGATTGGTAAGGGTGCCGGAGCCGGGCCGGCGCTGATTTCCAGCAGGTCATGAATACATTCCACACACCAGCAGTTTATGTAGCCAACACAAATGTGCAGGGTTCAAAAAGAAAGTTTATTCTTTCAAGCTTTAAATTCCCGAGTTTCATTAGAGGGTTCCTCATTATGTGGATCGATTTCAAACAGCCGGGTTTGTTGGTGGTCCAGAGAAGCCAGCTGCAGAAAGATGAGTGACAGATAATCTGCTGCACAGACCTTTTCCTGTATGACATTATAGCGTTCACATTTGGAAATGTGTGCCTCCCCCTCCTTTCTTATTTGCATTTCTTCATTCTGAGAGATGAAAAGAGAGAGACAGAAATGGGAAATGAATGAAAAAGCTGATTTAGTATGCAAGCGTCACAACATCACAATGGGGAAAAGCTAAATTGAAATGTCATTTTGTATTCATGATGAAGCTGTAATAAGCTTGTGTGTCGTGTTGCTGAGCATGATGGGTGTTTAGTTTGTGGACGTGTGACAGGAGGAAACAGTGAGGCTGTTTTCTACCTGTGGAGCAACAGTTTCACACTAACAGACGAAAGGCTAAGGCAACGTTCACACAGCAATCATTTCAGCAGCAAGGCGGTTCAAAGTGCTTTACATTATGAAAACATAAAAACATCATAAAACATCACAAACTCACCAGCTGAGAAACCAGAATCAAACTTTTCAAAGTCATGGATGCAGATCAAGTCTATCGGAGAATGACCCGCTGACTATGGGTCAGAAACAACTCGGGTTTAAAGGAACTCAGTGTTTCAGCTGTTTTTCAGTTTTCTGCAAGTTTGTCCCAGATTTGTGGAACATAGAAGCTGAAAGCTGCGTCTCCATGTTTGGTTCTGGTTCTGATTCCAGAACCAGAACCAAACATGGAGACAGAACCAGCAGACCGGTTGATCTCGATGAACAAACTTCTCCTCTTCGGTCTCAAATCTTCAAGTGTCTTTTGATTTATTCATGGTGTTTTATTATTTTAAGAGACTTTTCACTTCAACCCCTCCAAGCACTGGCTGAGTGTTGTGACCTTTGACCTTTAACCTGAAACTCTTCAGGTCGTTTCTCTGACCTTCTTGCTCTACGTTGGGCTGAATCTGCTGAGAAGATTCAGGTTTAGAGTTTAGAGATGACCTTTGACCCTCTCCAGATTAATGAGGTCATTGCTGATGTCTTTCCACCTTGGCATTGTGTGACAGCTTTTTGCTCCAGAGCTGCTGTTTGCCTTTAAGTTACAATCAGATTTCTCATTCAAAGCATTTATTTCAGCTTCTTTTCTTTTTTAAATGTCATTTTTTTTGTGTGTATTTGCAGACTTTAGGTTTGACTCAAGTCATTTTAGAAGCAGGTGTAAAACCATGAGCTGAGGGTTGGAACCTAGAGACTTTCTGTGGGTGGCAGCAGAACGAATCAGTGGGAAATTTTTACTTGTTGGCCCTTTCTGCGTTTGCATGTCTCCCATTTGCATATGTGGGCCGTCTCCAGGCGCCGCCGGTATCGCCTCTGATGGACTGGCAAGCTGTCAAGCATGGCCACCATCTCTCATCCCGTGGCAGCTTGGATGAGCTCCAACTCCTGGAGATCCTGGAGCGTAGAGTGGGTGTGGACTGGCAGGTGGGTAAACGGCGCTCTGATGAAATATTAGAGGGGATTAAGAAGCTAATTACACTTTCACTTGGATAGATGAGCTATTCTTATTTTCACAGTTTTTACTTATTTTTAAAAGACAAAGTCATTTTGGACTTTAGTTAAACCATCTTAGTAGCATTTCTTGTCACTTATTAATTTTTTTAATCACTGGGAAAACGGGAAAAAAGAAAAATGCCCAACAATACTTCCAATTTTAATTGAGTTTATTCGTATAGTGACATTTTACAACAAATGATCAATAACACATTAATTTCAGGTGGTACTAGTCATTAGCCAGGGTACAAAGCTCAATTTATTATTCAAATTAGTTCGGGTAAGAAGGTATTTAGAAGACCTTTAATTAAGCCCACATTTCTGGATTAAAAAGATTTTTTATTGTTCTGATAAAATATTCTGATATTACATGGATCATCTTTGTGAGCTGGAAACAGAAAATAATCAAAATAAACAAACAAAGGCTTGAAAACATCTGTCATCGTTATGTAACTGCAGATTTAACACATGCTTGCTTCTCTTTTCATTGTTTTACATATTTTATCTATGGAGGACTTATCTTGCCATACTTTAGACCAGGGGTCTCAAACTCCAGTCCTCCAGGGCCGCAGTCCTGCAGCTTTTAGATGTGCCTCTGCTGCACCACACCTGAATAGAATAATTAGGTCATTAGAAAGGCTAGGAGAACTGATCTACACAAGGAGGAGGTAATGAAGCCATTTCATTCCAGTGTTTTGTACCTGAGGCTCATCTAAAAACTGCAGGACTGCGGCCCTTCCAGGACTGGAGTTTGAGACCCCTGCTTTAGACTGAAGACAGAAATAAATGAATGATTTATTAAAATAATTGCAGGGTTAAAAATTGGATAATGAATTAATGTGCCATTGATTGAAAAAAGAGAGGTGTATTTAATAATTGATACATTGATTAGGTACAATATATATTTTTCTTTTAATTTTTAAGTTTTGTAAAAAAAATTCTGTCCTTTTCTGTAATTTTTTAAATTTAAACTGATAGTTTTCAGTCATACATTTTACTTAAATTATATATTTTTATTGTTTATTTTATTACAACCCTTTTTTTCTTCCATACTTATTAACACAAATCTATTTAAAACAAGTTTCCCCAAAATAGACTTTTTTTTGGTTCTTTTGATTCTTAAACACTTTTTTTGTATTTTGCCTCTAATATGTTTCTGTTGCTTTCTTTTTACCAAAACGATTTCCCTGAGTCCATTTATTTCCATTTGAGAGGACAAAGTAAATGGGTAGTTGCTGAATTTGCTTTGCAAAAGTAAAAGATATTACATTGAAATGAGAACAATTTTGGTCTTTGCGGTTAAATATGGATGAGAAGAATTGTTTTTTTTCCTCTGTAAAGCGAATGAAAACAAAATCACCCAAAAATTGCCTGTTTTCTTCTCCAAAAAGGAATCAGTCTAAAACAGCAGCATTTCATGAAAACAAATAAAAACCTGAGTTGTGCTTTAAAAAGAAGTGCAAGTTTTCCTTTTTCATGATAAGTCTCAGGTTGATGTGGACTGAAATGGATTTTACAGCTTGAAGATAATTTCACTGGTTTTATGAAAGGACAAGTTTAGGACCATGGGATATGTTATAAAACAATATTAAAAAGACCAAACTCTTTAAATGTTTGAAAAAAGAGGCATGTGGACAGATTAGTAGTACTCAACCTCTAGATGAATATTCCCTCTTCTCCTTTACTCAAAGCAGAGATCCGCCATTTCTTCTGCAGATGAAAAAGTGACGGAAAACTTTTTTTTCTATTCTTAATTAGCTTCTTGGACTTTTATTTAAGAAATATTCCCCTCCAAGATACGCTTACCAAGCGTTAGAATAAATGTAATGCACATTATATAGGAACAAATCTTAAAAACTAATCAGAAATGCCATAATTTAAGCGGGGATACGGTTAGGCCAGTCCAAGCGCCCCCTACTGGCTAAATGTGGCTTAAGAAATTGTAAAAACATCTTATAAAAAAACTGCAAACCTTTTCTAACAAGACAAACTCGACATGCAAAATAATATCAAAATAAAATCACAGAAAAAAAATTCCCACAGGGAGTGAATGTTCACAGTGAACAGTTCAGACGTTTGGTGAACGTCAGATCCGAACATAAAAGATTCACTTGCTAGCTGGTAGCCCACGTTTCTGTATTAAATGTGTTTTTAATCGTCTGATGTAATATTATAAATTTAAATGTCATATTTCTATTACTTGTAAAATCATCATAATTAACAGAAATAAAAGCTAACAAACATCGACCTGTGTGTAATTTATGCAGAATGTTTCAATTAGTGATACATTTTCTGAAATAAATGGGCTTTTAGAAGGAGACAGAAAGCAATTAATAAAAAATTAACATAATTTTACAATTGAAAATGTTTTCAGATTAAAGTAAAATAAATAGTCAATCATGTTTTTTTATGTTACACAAATCTAATAGAGATAAACTAGTTAACATATGAATTTACTTACTTAGTTTAAGTATTATTAGTGATGCATTTCAGTTTACATTTTCCCCTTTTAACTGCCTGTCCAAAAACCCGCCCAGTTGGTGGCGGTAGTGTACCAGTGCAGCTGGTCGCACAACTGTCATTAAACAAAAGAAGAAGAAAAGTAACTCGGCGACTAGTCCACCTGCTGGAGTATCGGGATTTTATGAGGACGGGTAGAGACCGCTGCAATTAAAGTTATCTGTAAGTTATTTTTCGGATACATTTCTCTAAGTTGTTTATTTTTTCCCTGGAAGTTATTGAAGATATTTTTGTGTTTCAGCGGATCTTCTAAACTGAGCGCAGAAAACAAAGCGCACCAGGCCTCAGCGGCGGTTGGTTTGGCTGCTGGACTCCATGAAACATCTGGGAAACGGAAACGGAAATGGCGTCAGGAATCGGCAGCAGGTCGAAGATGGACGTTAAGAGGATCTCAACTCATCCAAAGGGAGGTGAAACAAGTCCTGTAGCGGCTGACCGAGAAGACGTCTCAAGGTAAGAGCTGCTGCGGATGGTTGCTAAATGGTTTGGCTTGTGCTGTGCTGGGAGGTTTGGGTTCTCTGCTGAGAGCCCAGGAGCTAAATGAGCTCAGAAATTAGCTGCTGTGGTTGGAAATATTGTGTCTGGCGGTTTCCTGCGCTGTTTGCGCTGTGGTCACGTGATCTGCGGATGTTTCGACGCAACAAACATGGTGAAATCTGAGGTTCAAGGTTGAAAACCAGCGTTGTCTTGCAATGGGAAGCAGTTAAAAGGCAAATAAATATTCAAATAGAATTAAAAAGCAGCCGGAGGGGGAATGTTCTCTCTAAAAAGTGATTCAGAGGTTTGGCAAATATGACTTTCATAAACTTATTTGAAATATCTAAATATTAAGCGACCATTTAATGTACCTGTACCGACAAATGTAAGTATTGAACCAATGTTTTGAGGTTAAAATAAAGTCTCATTTAGATTTTTAAGGAAATCTAAATGAACTACATAAATCACTATTCTTTTTTCTACAACTACCTAATATTTAGCATGAAATTGAGTTGCAATATTCGAGAAACGGGTATCCAAACTTATTGGTATCGTCTACTACCATTATCAATAGTTCAAACTAATATTCATGTTCTGCAACAATTTAATGTTAAACTTGAGACCGATTATTTCTGGCGCCGGAAGAACGCACAGCCCTCATGGGATTTATCTTTTCTGCCTGATGACTGTTGGACAGATTCAAACTCATTGGAGTCATCTGCTGAAGCTGCAGGTCAAAGGTCACAGAGGTAATGTTCACGTTGTCTGATTCACCATCTGACTTTCACAATATAATCTTCTCAAACTGTTGTATCCAAGCTTTTATTTTGAAATTTGTTGCTTTCTTCACATACTAGTTTGTTGTTTCTACTTCTGACTCAATTATAGAAAATTAGAAACTTTTAAAGAAAACCTGACATTCGATCAATACTTCATTCTATAATGTTATTTTTTCTCAGCTGTATCTTATTGCATTGCAACAGAATCTGGCGCTATACAACAAGTATGAAGTACAATGACTCCACTGCGCTGATCCACCTGGAAGGTAGAGAGCACCGGATCGTTTGGGTTCATTAGGAATGAACCAGTTGGAACATTGATGCTGATTGGACTCTGATTGTGTCCAGGACCTGTTGGACAGTCTCTGCAGGAAACTCCAGAAACGAACTGTTGAGGTCAGCTCCACCAGGCGAGACTTCCTCACTGCCTGCTGCTACTGGATGGATGGAGATGCAGGAATCAGTTCTGACCTTGTGTCGCCCCCTGGCTGTGACTATCAGCTGCACCAAGACAGAACGGTGAGCAGATTGATCCAGAAACTTGTCTTTTTTCTCTGATCTCTGTGGGGAAACTTCATTTCTTCACATTTCTTGTCATGACGTCAGCTCTGATGGGAGATCAATCAGTTTATTGATCAATTATTGTCTCCATGTTTCTTTCTGCATGGGGAGCAGCTGTACCCTCCTGAAAACAGGTTACAGCTGCTCCAACAAATGAGACTATTCGGTACTGTTATCATTGGATAAGATAGGCTAGCTGCTAGCATGCCTTCTTCCTTTGCTGTTCTTTAGCACAGATGGCTAGCATTAGCATTGCATAGGCTAACAACCAGCATTCATATCCTGGTTACATGCGAGTCGCACTTTATTCTTTACAGAAAAGTTTATCAAGAAAAACGGTTGTCCTACAATATGTGTAAGTGAAATACTTACACATCTGAAAAACCATCAGAAGCTCAACAGATTACCTCAGGAGGAAGCAACTACCTAACCTGGTGATTTTCAAAGTAAAAGTTCAGTTTGACCTATGGAGTCATATATCATGTTCTCTTTTGTCGCTGGTGTTGCCATCCACTGTTTACCTCCCAGGCTGCAGAAACGCTGCGTCTCTAATTGTGTTGTGTGTTTGAGGCTCTCGGTGTAAATGCCAGCTGCATCATTCAGAATGAAGGCCAGACTTTTACACCGACCTTTAGACCCTCATCAACCTGCTGTCTAACCACACACACAAACGTCTGGCAGCCAGTAATCCTCCTCAGTCGTTTCTACCTCAGTTTAACCTGGAGGTAAATATCACTCGTCTGCTGCCAGAACTCCCTCGTTCTCGCCTTCTGTCTCTGTTCAGTTCATTAAAATTCTGTCTCAGCAATGCTAAAATCTCCAATCCACCAGAATCGCCTTTCACAACTACCAGCAGGAGGTTTTGCTGACCATTAAAACAAAAACGATGAAACTACAACTTGTCTTTATTTGTATCAGACCTTTTGTTAATCTGAAAAATAAATAGCTTTGCCTCAAATCAAATTGAAACTTGGGGAAAAAACCTGCGAATCCCAGGATATTGTGCCATCTTTGTCTATCAGTGATGTTTAATTTATGCTTCCTTAACACTTTGAAACACAGTTCAACCTGTAAATGTTTAAAATAGGTTAGTGAAGGGCTGGAGAGTGTTGCAATGAAACAGGACTAAAAACCTCTCTACAGCTTAAACATGAAGATAATTTGAAATGCTGCCACTAATTCACCACACAATTAAAAGCTACTTTAGTTGTTTTGATTATTTCAAATTAAAACCCTTGAAAGTCAGATGCACCCTGAAATGAATATATTCACTGGTTGAATGACTGTTTTGTTAAACTGTATAGCTATTATGTTGGAGAATAATCAGAATCAATTAGAATTGTTATTAAGAAGTAACTTTAAATGCTCAGAGAGCAGCAGCCTCTCTGAGCTCAGATATTACAGCTCAGGCTTATTACTAGGACAGGTGCCCGACTGTTAATCAGCCTCCCGGCAAGAAATTATTACATTAATGATTTGAAATAAACAAATTAGTCAGAATAATTTTACATTAATCCACAAAATCAATCAATTCTGTTTCATATTCAAAGTAAACCTCCATAATTAGAAAAGAAAAGCTGGCTGAACTGTTCAGTGAACATAGACGATCGCACACGTAGCATTCAGAAACTGCAGCTGATGACAACCTGAAGTCAACATTTCATGCAGGTAAAACCCCAAATAGTTCTGGTAGATTCTGAGAAAATAACCGATTCCTACTCTGAACAGTCAGTGGAAAACCTTGATTACCATAACCTATAATTACTGAAGAGATTTTTGCATATTTCCTTTTGCTATTTAATGGTTTGACTTGAGGAACTCCAGCTGTTTGTCACTGGAAGGCCTTCTTTACCATCACCCTAATCTTTAGCTTGCTGCACAGATGGTTAGATGGAAGATGGAAGAAGCAGTGGGACTAAAAGTTGACCAGAAGCATAAAAGATGAAATTTCATGTTGGAGCCATCCAAACTCATAGATTGAACTGTTTGAGTGTTTCTGTACCTAAACCTCATTGTTTCTGGGCAGGATGCTCAGCAGAGACGCATTTTAAGATTTCCTCCAAGAACATTGTAGTCAAAATCACAACACAGATTTTAACCACATGGTTTAAGATTTCGTTAAACAAAATCAGGATTTTACGTATCGATTTCATCCACTGCTCCTTCCCTGGCATTCAGTCCAGATCCTGGAACAAGGCCACTGTTTCTGTCCTGACAGAAATGGGACTCTAACCTTTAAGTTTCTTACTGAACACCATCCAGCTAAGGCTCTGTAGCTTATTAAAGATGCCTGAGAGCAAAATGAATAAAGATCTTGACATCAGTGAGCTTTAATATGATTGGTTTTTCCTGACGTTTTGAAGAAATCAATAATGAAATGTCTAATTTATTACTCCTGCTTGTTTTATTGCACTTTTCCATAACAGCCTGATGGATAAAGTAAAGGAAAGTGGATTTTACTCAACGTGACACATGTTGTTCTCCTAGTTAATAGAAAACAGAACTAAATGCAGCTATACTTCACTTGGCTCAATAATACTGTTTGTTGCCACATGTGCAAGCAAATGATGTCTGGAAGGCCTGCCATATGTTGTTGCACTGAAAAATGTTGCTACTGTAATGGTTAAAGCCTGAAATGGGTCTTTGGGTGATTGGTATTACAGGCTTCATGCACCAACAGAGAAACAGTCAGACTCTTATTGTTTTCTGCAATGTATCATTGCAGAAAAGTCAATAAATGGCTGTAAATCTGTCATTTATTGTTTATGATAATTTTACACATTCTGTTTTGAGAGATGTCCATGTTTTTTGTCAAACAAAATCCTTAGTAGAATAATTCAGACTTGGCTGTATCCACACAGGATGAGGCAGCGATGGAGGCTTTGGAAACCTTCAACCAAGAAAAAACCTTTTTCATGTTCAAAAGTTCACAAGATGAAATCTCTACAGTAACTGAGGAAAATGTGAATTTATTCTACTCACCTAAAATCATAAAAAGGGGACAAACTAGAAGAATCTTTTGTCACATTGGTGAAATTCAGGTGTAATGGCAGCAAAGTGACAAAGCATGTAGATTCTAACTAAATATATAGTATATAGTATATACTATATATATATACATACAGTGATCCCTCGTTTTTCGTGGGGGTTACGTTCCAAAAAGAACCTGTGATAAGCGAAATCCGCGAAGTAGGAACCTTTATTTTTTTAACAATTATTATACAATGAATACTGTATATATAAACCATGTACACAAACAAACTTAATGACATGCTGGACAGTAAATGCAAAATTCTAACATAAAATATGATTAAGTTGGAAACCCAGACCTATCCTTTTTTCCAAGATATAGTAACAAACTGTTTTTAAGTAGTAATTTAAAAAAAGAGAATATTACAAATTAGTGCATTTATTTCTGAAGCTCAACTATATTGATTAATTCCAAACTGATAAGTTTTTATTTCTGTTAATTTGATGATTTTCTGCTAATGTAAACACAATTAAGGTTAAAATATTATGTCAGGAAAACACATTTAATACAGAAATGTGGGTTTTAATGAAAAGCTTAATACCTGGTTAAATATTTTCAAAAGATTAATTTGACAAACAAGTTTTGTTGACCAGTGAAATTATAATTTTTTTATTAAAAACATGTATTAATTGATTCACCTCACAGTAAGTCACCTAAATGATGTCAGAGATTCTTGTTTAAAGCAAATATTCTGCTCTCGTTGTTACGATTTACTGAAACATACATTTGTTCTCCTGATGTAGTAAAACTAATTAAAATCACAAAGTTCTTTTTAGAGTCTGTGAACATCTGTCGTGTGGCTGGTTTTTAGCTCGTAGAGCTAACCTCCCATAGCCTCAGATGAAGTGAGACTGTAAACTGAAATTCAAGACTTGAGACAATAAAGTGGTGGGAAAATCCTGACTCAGCCTTTTTCTAGTTCAGGAGTTCATGTGAAGAACAAACGATGGAAATCGAACACAGAGCCGCCTTTTCTTCACTAGGAAGGTTTAATCTTTGGAACATTTTACTTTCTAAATCAAGAAACCTCAAACAGACAAGAATGAACTGAAATCTAATACTTTCGGTTCTGGGAAAATGGATCAAGATATGAGATCTTTCATTTTTTTAAAAATCAGAAATGAGACAAAAATGACCAAACTATTTTTTTTTTAGTAGAGCTAACATACTGCATGTGAAATACATTTTTATTTTTTTTCTACTAAATGATGGGGCTTCTTTTGCAGATTTGGTTTCTGCTTTCTGAGACATTTTCCAGAATCTTCCTTCTCTGTCCTGGATGGTGGGCTTGTATAAAGATGTAAAAGGAATATTATAAAATAAAAGTTTTGATTACATTTCATTAAAATAGCATGTTTGAAGTTATTCAGATCTTACTGAATAATCAGAGGTGAAACTTACGATTCACAGGCTTTGTGTCTTTACAAGCTTTGTCCAGATAATTAATATTACTTCCGAACAGAACAAACATGTTGTAAAATGATTCTTTCAAAGCTAATTCTCAATGAATTATTTTCTGTTTGATCAGCTACATGAAAAGGAGCTGGGGGCCACACATGTTCTCTGAAACCCAAGTGGACTCTAACTCCTGCAAACACTCCCCGCCTGCAGCAGCTTTTCTGGGGTTTTGTACATCAAAACTCCTTCAAGCAGCTACTGAGGATATTGGAATCAGGAAACCAGTGTAGGTTCTCCCGAGAGATTAACTACATGATATAAAATCACGCAAACACACACAAACACCCCCCCCCCCTACACACACACACAGTTAGACTACAGTTTATAGCTGCTTCGTCTTTCTGCACAGCTCTCCAACTCGTCCACCTTAATATTTAATGGACGTCGGTCCACTTTTTCCTCCTTTCCGTTATTTCCTTTTCTACTATAGCTCTCGGCTTCTCAGCCTTTTCTGCCTTCTTAACATCTGGGCCCCTGAGAGATCGCTGGATCTTCTTTCTGTATTGTTTTAGTTGAATTTCTTTTGCTTGGAGGCACAAAGAAAAAATTTTTTTGGATTTATTGTTACTTCATCACAGCTTTCCTGGAACAAATGCTGATTCTGTGATGTTTGTCTGCAGAGCTTCTACAGCTTTTGGATGTAAAAGGCATTTATGTTTCGCTGTTAAAGACTTACAGAAACAACTTCCAGATAATAAAGTGGGATTCAAAACATGGCATTAAGTTTTGAATTCTCAATAGGTCCTGCTTTTTGAAAGTTAAGTCAATGACCTCCACAAACAGCGATGGACGACCAAGCTGCTTCTCAAGGCCACTGAAGGCTAATTTTTGTCAAAGAAAAAGATCTGATGGGACAAAGGAAAATACTTATTGTTCAAGTTCTCAAATTAGTTGATCTATCAGCAAATCTATTGAAGTTACAGGCAATAAAATATCTTGTTGCTAAACATGTTGCAGCAGCAAAGATATCAGCGTCCATAGTCCACATTTCTAAAGATCAGGGCTTCCTGAAGTCAAAGCTGAACAGTTATAGTAGCACTTCGCACCAGTCTGATGATGCATACATAAATATATATATATATATATATACAACCCTGCAGTTAACTAAAGCATTTTAATGGAGTCCCACCACTAACATGAACACAAAAGGTTTATAAAAGTGACAATATGTTCAGATTTGAAGCTTTTTAAAAGGCAGGTCTGTCCTTTAATGAGAAATCTCTGGAAATGTCGCTGATGCATTTGTTAACCGGAGCTTTGGACCTGAACTGCAGTGACTCTCTTTCTGCAGCAGAATAATAGACGTGGGGGTTGGGGGAAGCGCCCCCTGCTGGTGGACCAAAGCATGTCTTCTTGTGCAACAAGAACACTTTTGTGATGACTGAGCAAGGACCCACACATTAACAGGTTAAAGGTCATAATGCTACTGATGTTGCATCATTGTACCCTAATCTATCCGTCCCTCCTGTTTTTCACAATTTTCCCAAAATTTACACAAAATCAACAGATCGCCTTAATGCATAACTGTCAGTGTATTGCAAACTTTACAAAAAAGAATCAAAGTTGGGTTTAGTTGATTCTAACTCGTACCTGCAGGTGGCAGTATTTCTTATTGCTACTTGCCTCTACTGTCTGAGTTTTACTTGCAAGTATTGTTTTGATTACAAAACAATTATGAAAACCTGGAGGGACTGTACTGTTCATAAAATACATAAGATCACAATATTACAATTTAGATTTTCTAAACAATAAAAGTCTGAATTAAATCTCCTCAACAATTTACTACATGTTGCAATATGTGCCAGTGTTTAGCATTATTAGCATACAGGAAACAAAGAAAGCAGATCTGAGAAACCTGTAAGCCTGTGATGAAGACTGTCTCATAAAAGCATCGCTTCTGCCTGACATTTCAAGTCTCCTGCTTTTGGGTCATTTTAACGTCTGAGAAAATGTCAAGTGGACCAGTGAGCAGACCATAATCAGGCAAAAGGTTTGAAAATCATCTTCAGAATATTAGGCTGTTCCAGAAAACTGAGCAATGGCAAATTATTTTTACATAAATGTTTGAAAAGGCCATGGTGGCATTTCTTTAGAGGAGCAGTAAAAACCCTCAACCTTATAGAAACCAACATTTTATCCCACAACAATAATGAATGTTACTAGGAGAAAATGTGCAAAAAACTGATAAATTTAGGAGAAAGTGCCTGATTTAAACATGTCTTGTTTTCACTATCATTTATAGTGAAAAGGTGGAATTTTAACAAAGTTCCAAGTTACTGAAGTTAAAGGATGATTAATTATATTTTTATTATTCCTTTATATAACTGAACCTTTCTGTTGTTGCTGAACGTGATATATTTTTTTAGACGGAGAGAAAGCAGGACTGCAGAAATACTGAGTAGTCAAATTAACAAGGATCAGACATCGTCAAACTTAAGAGATCCAAACTCGACTTTTAGATGAGCTCAACGTTTCAGAACAGTTTTTTTGCTTATGTCCTACGTTTCTACCGTTGTTTCCCTGCGACTTTTAGCTGCTCTAATTTCTGACAGTAACGGGTAAAACTCATTAGAAAAGTTAAATTGAACATTAGTAACTGACTTCTTCTGCCTCAACAAAGGAAATTTGAACCATACAGAAAAACTGAACTTGAAACTTTAACACCCAAACTGAGGTAAAGCTTGCAGATACACAGAATACCTGAGAGGAAATACCTTTCATCTTTAGATGTTAATGTTTCACAAAGAAACATTAATTAACCTAGAAATGTCTCATCATGTAGCTAAATTCATAAACTTAGTGGAGAGACTGGATTTAAATGTTTGTGGTAATTACATGGTCAGTAATTAAACTTGTAGCTTCTTTGAAAAAGAAATCCTTTAGAAATGTTGATGGTGACATTAGCATTGGACATGTTTAGCACTGAGACGCTATTGTAGGCTGGAATAGCTTCGCTAACAGTTTCTTTCTGCTTGTTCAACGCAGAAATGAACACCCAGTGGGCCACCGCTGTTTATCAGCTTGTGCATCAGATTTACTGGTGTACCAGAAACATATGAACACAAAGGTTCCACCCTGGAACTATTGCATCCGACAATCACAATGTATTTCTTAAATAATAATCAAATGTTCATAAACTCACCACTCAGTCTTGTTGAAAGCCTCCCAGATGAATGTAAGCTACTTCAGACAGTATGGCTGCATGAACGTTTTGTATCTCTTGACTTCAAGTCTGGCTGCCTGCTATTGCAGCACTAACGGAGTAATTATGACGGAGAAACCACGCTGCTATGTGCTACCAGAGCTTTCCAAATGGTAGCTCTGCTTCTCCACTAGTGGCTCTGTTAAACTCGGCACCAGGAGTTTCCTTTACTCCATTGCATTCTAGACTACAAGACTGAGGTCTGCATACTTTTATTTTCTTGTTGCTGGTTCCACATATTCTCTTCCCTGCCTCCTCTTATGTCCTCTAGTCTTTCTTGTGTTGTGCCAGAAACACCAGTCCCACTGTGCTGCTGCTGTTTCCTGCCTCCCTTAAATCCATTGGTGACAGCAAAAAACTGACATTGTAAAGTTGCTCCCAGCTGGCCTCTGACTTCCCGCCTTAATTACCTGTTTCAGCCCCTTTGTGCAGTTCCCTCCCCACACACCTATCACCATTTTTAACTTATCGCTTCATTCCACAAAGCTCCCTCATGTCTCCTGCTGGACAACTCATATTTTCCTTTTATTTCCCCTTCACCATCATATAAACCCACCACGACCAGGATTATTGTGATATTCAGGAATCTCAACATTGGGCTTCCTTTACCATGTTCAAATGATGGATTGGTCAGAGCTCTGGGCTTGGGAGTTTAGAACCCAACCTTGCTATAAACTTCTCTAACGTTCTCCTTGACCTTCATCAAACCGTCTGTTCTCTAATGTTCTCTAAAGAATCAGAGGCCAGACATTACAAATCGCTATATATGCTTTCCCCTGGATGTTTTACAAATATGTTCTTTGACTCATGTAGCCGAATTGTATTGCTGAATATTTTGCAGACATCTTCTCCCGGTCCCAGACAACCACTGCTCACTTTCTTGCAGTACCAGCGTCAGGGGATGGGAATGGATGAAAGCAGTAAAAAACCCAGCAACGACTCGCATTATTGCTTGAATTGAATCGGTATGCTTTACATCCAATTAAACTAAGAATGTCAGGAAATAAACTGGACAATTGGACAATGAAAATAATTTTTATCTCCACAGTTGTGGTCTTCACCAGTCTTGAAATAAATTCTTGATTCCTCAATGTCTGAAACAGAGAACAAATGAGGTTGAGACCAAGTCGAGACGTAGGCCAGCGCCCACACCAGTATTAGCTGGTCTTGCCTTATGAACCAAGCTAGATGGTTCACCTTGCTGACAAGAAATGGAAACTAAAGTCCTAAAACACACTGTGTGCATTTTACACATTTAGCCAACTTAACATATAGCTGATGTTGACTATATTGCTCGGGTGTGGTGCAGGTAAAGGTAATTTTATTTATATAGCACATTTTCAGAAACAAGGCAATACAAAGAGCTTTACAGGATTTAAAAGGAAATACAAACAAAATAACAAACCAAAGGAAAAAGCAAAAGAAGAAAAAGCTAATAATGTTGATCCAAAGTAAATGAACTAGATGCTCCTATTCAGGGTTGGTAAATCAGTAAAAGTTAATATCCTCTGGTCTAATTCCTGTTCTGGGTTGGGAGAATAGGAGTCTAAAAAGTTGTTGCTAAGGTAGTTTTTCTGGGTTCCAAGTTTTAATCCCTGTTCTGGGTTGATAAATAAGTATAAGTATTCTTATAGTAGGGAATATTTCTAGCTAGTTAGCTTTGATAGCATTGTAATTTGGTGATATTTCCACAGTTATGGTTTTGACTGGTCTTGAAATAAAATCCAGTCTAATTCCTGAAACAGAGACGAGACAGAATCTTGAGCTTAAGACCGATCTAGAATAAAACACTAACCAGAAGCATATGCACATTCGACAGAACTGGAATTTGGAACGACGTAGTAACACTTTAACATGCACTTAGGGTGATTTGTAGAATAAAATGTTCCTTAACTTTAGTGATTTTTCTTTTACTCCCCTTTTAAATTTGTCTTCATTGTTGGCCTCTTTAAACCGCCACCATCTCCCTTTAATTGGGCGTCATTATTGAATCTTCACAAGAGTGTGATAGTCTGCGTCTCTGCACACCAGGTGCCACTGTGGTTGGTGACAGTACAGTAATAATGAGGACTGAAGCTGCAGAAATCTGGTTTCTGTGAGTGTAGAGCTTGGCACACTCAAGGGGTTTGCTTCTGATCCATGAATACATTTATGTAAAAGAGAAAGTTGGCAGCAGGAAAGTTAGTTTTTACCTCCAAGATTGTCCAAGACCATAAGAGGAATGTTACCCAAGAAAAATCATCACAAGTTGATGGTTCTGACCAGTTATGATACAAAGATTGTTATAGTCAAATTTGTTATTCGCTAAATTAACCGATTTTGTACAGTGATATAAAATGGAACATATCTGAGAAATAAGAAAAACTTTTAATTAAAATAATCCGTTTAGGTCTGAAAATGAAAACATTTCTCTTGTACCTTAGTGAGGAAAGTTTGTTACAAGTTTTCCTCTAAATGTTGTTTTTGAATCTTATGCCGATATGACGTTCCAGATGTTCACATGGATCCAGATGATTTCTGAAACCGGAATTAAAATATCTAAACCCTGATTTCAGATGATCCCATCATGTCACTTGTAAATAAAAGGAGGATTCATCTGACTGCTGGTTTTAGCAGAAAATTATCCTGTTTAAGAACAGATTAAAATCGACCTGCAAAGCGGAGAAACAGCTTCTGCTGCAATAAAAACTGTCCATCAATGCTAGAACTAGAAAACATATTTTGGATTTGTCTGAACTGCTAGTTTCACTTTGAGGAGATGCACTGTAAAAACTCTTCTTTTTGGGCATTTCTTTCCACTTAAATGTTTCAGATCTTACTGTTATGATCTTTTGCTTTTAACATCAGAGGTAATGAGACCTTCCAGAAAGGTCCACTAATGTATCTTCTGTTTACAGAATATTTTCCCAAAGGTTTTGTCTGACAGTATCACCCAGTTGGGGCTCAGAGATGTCAGTCTTTACAAAAGTAGGAAACAGCTAGCTTAGAAACAAACCCATCTCTTTTCCCCTCAGACATGTTTGTTGATTTGATGAAATTGATGCCAGATGATTTATCCCACTGTCAGAAATAGCATTTCCCCTTTCACCAGAGCAGATTTTAAGATTACCTCCTAAATGCAGTCAAGTTTCCCAGAGTCCCGATAATGACCTCATTATTTGTGCTGAAGCAGAGATGCATCTAAAAGTTGCATCTCTGCTTCTTTAAGCACTGGAATTGGTTTACCATGCAGTGTTTTGCATGGTAGGCTTCATGATGGAGGGTTTTTCTCCATGATTACTAATGATGAGATGCACACCTTCTACTAAAGGAATACTAGATTGTATCTTACTAATTTGACCTTAAACGTTTATTAAGCTTATAAAAAGTGTAAGAGAATCCTTATGACTGACGGCTGCAGACTGTCAGTCTTCTTTCCTCAAAAGGTTTACGATGAGTTTGGTTTGCCTCCTGTCTGTGCAGCCGGCTGCGCAGCACCCTGTCACCGTTTTTACAGCGTCATGGTGAACATTTTAACATCCGACATATGGACTCACATGGGGAGGAGGTACATCATTTCTAGTGCCTGTCACATACTTCTATTAATTAGTGTTTTGTTCCAGTTGAGCGGAATGATTCAGTTTTAATGCACAAAGTGTCATATTTATTTTATTACAGCTCTTTAGAAATAGCTTGACTTGATTTGAGCTCAGACTATCTGATGAGAGTCTATAAATATCCTGGTAGGAGACAGAGCTCAGGAAGTCGGCAGTGTCTGTGTTAGTCTCTTCGTCTAACGTGGAACCGATAAAGCCCCGAGTCAGATCCCTGATAAAAGATAAGTACAAGATTGAGATAAGAAGTCGTGCTCCTCTAACCACAAAGGAGAAGCTGCTGATGAGGGTTAGAGAAGAGCTCAGACACTCTGCTGACACGGAGACTTGAGCTGCTCTGCTTTCCCACCTCCTGGTTTGCATCGGCAGCAGGAACCTGACAAAGCAGCTGATCTGAAGCATGTTTTCACTCACTAACTTTACATGATATTTTAGCTCAACTAAAAAAAGCCTCTGCTACATGGGAGCGGTTCATTAAAACTGTGATTGACAGAGTAAAGGCAGTTACCCATATAGAGACAGTGTTACCTGCTGTAACTGCAGGATAAACTGCAGGAGTAAACCAGCAGCCATGTCATCCTACAGTCTTTAACCCTGCAGAAAGTCTTCAGCAGATCTTGACAAATGTAATATTAATATGTCATCTACTGTGTTTCTTCTGTTTTCTTTGAGAATAAAGTCATTAGATGCTTTTCTGACTCAATTAACTCCTTGTAGCTGGGATTTCTTTACAACTGTGTATACTTCTGTAGAGAAATCTGCTTGAATGTGTATTCAGACCAGGAGTGGTGGGATTGTGATGAACTTCGTTCATAATTTCAATTTCTAGCCACTTGTCTACATCAAGATTTACTGCGGCTGCCTGATGCAGAATTATGATGCATGCCTCACATCAGTGAAGTAAAAGTCATAAAATGCAACATGGCCACTAGAGGGAGCCGACCAACGAACCAGACCTTCAGTAAAGTGATTTAATGTGATGTCCAGAGGACGTCCAGGTGTTTTATATTTCATATCTTTTTGAGACATGCGGTCTTTTACACTATTATTGAACATCAGGACACTTGCATAGGTAATATTGCATGCTTCAGACTCCCCCTAGTGGCCTGGAGGACTTCAGTTTTGTGGAACAGGTTTTCTCATTTGCAGTTTTCCCTTTCACTTCTTTTCTGTGGTTGGAACTTTTCGTTTGTGGTTGCAGTATTTTTTTGTTTTCAGAGTTTTTCTGTTGCATTTGTGTTTGAGTTTTCATCCTCTGTGTTTTTTAGCGTGTTTTACCGTTTGTTGTGCGTTTGCCACTCTAGTTTATACACCTTAAACAACGTGAACTGATATTTTGTAAAAACATCTGATGATTTACAAACAAAATGAAAAGAATAAGCAAGTATCTACAGAAACCCGTTTTCAAAAGCTTCCTGCTGTGACACCGACAAAGGAAACATTTTAATAATAATTAACCAGAATAGTCAAATTATAGCATCATCAAAGTCTAATATTGAAACTCTGCGCAGAAGAAAGGCCTCTGTTTGAACACCGTAGTAATGAATAATTATCACCAGATGCTCTGCTCTCATGTTGAGCTGAGCTTTTCTGATGCTGATCCGCCGTCCTAAAGATAGAAAGCTTGGGAGAAACCAGGAGGATGTGAAGAGACGGCTGCAGAAGCAGAGGAGGCTGATATACTGTCAGTAGAGCTGAGAGGAGATTGACAGCATCAAATCTGTGTGAAGAGAGGTGAGAGAAAGGAGGGAGGGCAGCGAGCCCAAGTAATTATACTCTTACCCTCCCCTCAGCTCTTTGGTAAATAAATGAGCATCAGTTACAGACGACGGCTTCCAGTTGCCCCTCTGCTGAGGCACTAATTAATTTCACCTTTTTTTTTTCTCCTCGCTGCTTCGTTTCAGTCCAATAGTTGCTGTTGATGTTTTTTTTATTTTGTATCTCCCATTAATAATTCTGCAACGTCCCGAGAGTCTGGAGAAGATGGAGAGAAAACCTGGAGTTTAGTCGACGTGAAGCGTGTTCTGGTCTGCTGTCGTGTTTTTGGATTTTCTTTTGAGTCCCAAGGTTTTTTTGTAACTTAACTGTGTAGGAAGACAGTAAAATCCACCTTGGTAATTTCATCTTTTATATCATGAGCAATAAAATTATACAATACAATCTGGCAAATAAATTGTATAGAAAAGCTGTGAGGATGTCAAAGTGAAAAATGAAAGTTAAATTTGACTTGAAATAAGTTATTGCATAAATATCCATCAGTATTTAGCATTTGCACCTCTGGCTGCCGTCCCAGCAGGGAGTCTGTGCAGTTTTCCTCCATTTCTCCTGCTAAAATGTTCCAATTCTTTCAGGTTGGTGGAGCTTAACTGTGATCAGCTGTCTGGGCTTTGACTAGGCCACCCCAGAACCTCCACCTTGTTGTCTTCAGACCATCTCTGTATAGCTTTAGCCGAATGCTTTGGGTTGTTGTCTTGATGGATAATAAATATCTGTGAAACGGTGGTCCTCTGGGTGACGGACCTGCTGCTTCTCATTGCCTCTTTTCCACAAGTCTTTGGTGAAGAACTATCAAAACTTTTCAGCAAGTTATTTAACATGTTTGCTGATATTTAACATGCTAAAGGAGGCAGTTTTAACATTAACATTGTTAATCTCTATAATGATTTAAAACAAGCTTTGTCATCTTGTTGAAGTTACTTTTAAAGTGCTTGTCTTATTACTAGTGTAGTAAGATACGTGTAGTAGAAAAAACAAACCAAAAATACTTAGTACATTGCAAAAACACAAAACTTTACTGGCTCTTCCTCGCCGCCTGTTTTGGCCTGGTTGTTGAGGTCTTTGTTGGTTTGTTGTAGTTTGACTCCCAGCTGGATCAGTGCAGATGAAGCCAAGTCAGGATTAAATTCTGGGATTTCTCCGGTGGTTTTAATATAATCCAGTTAGATTTCTGAACAATTACTATTTAGATGTCAGTCAGCGACATTTTAGAACCGTGATTCACTTCCTGCTCGACTGCTTCTGAAATTAAACTCCTAATTGATTTCAGTCTTGATATTGCAGCAACTTTAATTACACGCATTTAGTGAGGGAAAGTGCTGATATTTAACATGCTACAGGACGAACCAAACAGAAACATATTCATCCATTTTAACGGTGCAGCAGGAGCTGCTGCTGCTGCCTCTAATGGATATCACTTTATCTCCCAGCTCTGTTTACCAGTTGAGGCTTCGCTGTGATTTGCTCTAATGGTTCAAGTTTTTGCACCTGAACATTTCTGCAGCAGAAAGGAGCATATTGTTGCTATAGCAGCTGGGAAATGTGAAGGTTTATTTCATCTGCAGTATAAGAGACTTACAATCAACAGAGACTTGAATGTGATTATTGCTTAGGCAACTTTAATTCTAGATGACTTTAGAAATAAACCAATTAACTATGTACAGATTTAGTAAGTAAAGTTTATCTACAAAGCATTCTGGGTAACGCAGTAGTTTGGAGAAATGACAGCAAGAGGAACAACAACTTTATTATTATTCAACTAATTGTGGAAAACTGGCTTAAATTTGATTAACTTTAAATAAATTATTGTATTTCTCATAAACAACAAATCAGATGTCAATGTAAAGATTGTTTGTAATACATAATTATGCATTATATGTTTATTGGGTCTCCTGTTATACTTCACTCACTCACTCACTCACTCACTCACTCACTCACATACATACATATAAAATAATAATAATGATTAAAAAAAACATCTAAACTTTTTTTTGTAGGTAAGGAAAGTTATTTTAGATCCAAAACTCAAAATTATTTTTCATGTTTGTTTTATTAAAAGATTGGCTCCTAGTTTTCAGGTTTGATTGAACAAATGTATTTTTATAAAAACTGCTATGGTGTTTATAAATGTTACTTAAACACTGTTATGCTATAAAAGTATATTTAGCCAAGTTTAATAACTGAAATAAAAGCTGATTTAGGATGAGCAAAGTCAGTTTTTCAGTAAAGCCACAGGATAAACCTGGTTATCCTGATTATAGTCATAAAGTTTAATAAACACATTTGTATGAACTGCAGTTAGGTAAAGATAAAAATAATAAATCAGTCCAAGGCAGAAATGGCTCCAGGCCATACTTTATACATCCCTGATTTAGATTAAACAAATATATTAATATCTTGTTATTGGAGACATTTATCAGTCACAGAACATAATTAATGCTGGTATCCCTGCTGTAAATTAGCAATAATTTCCTAAATATTTAATAAACCTTTACAGCTAAACTTATCAAACTGTAATGAACTTTTTTCTCCAATTACATTTCAAAGATCTGAGCTGCACTTTGGGGAATTTTATCAAAATATCACAATGAGGCGTTGGAAGTTGATCCGATATTTGCAGCTCTGGCATGTGCCTCAGTTATTAAGCTTAGTAATTGGTGCTGAGCCACGTGTGTATTCCTGGTCGCTGAACTCTGTGTCTGAAGAATGAACTTGTGCTGATTTATTGATCGCGCTTGCAGAAGGAGCTGCTGGTGGAGAGAGCTGGATCGAAGAAAGTCAGAACGGGCAGCAACAATCAGAGCAGAGGGCTGGAGCGCATTTCTGAAACCTGAATCTTTCTGCTAACAAACTGTCTTATTTTCTGTCCTCCCAGTGGTCTTTAAAGATGAATAAATTTGTTTCTGATAAGAAATATTTGATATGCAGCTCCGTGATGTTTTGAAAATTATGCATTCATGTAGCAGCTGACAGCAGATTCGGTTAACCTGAAACTGGCCAGATGTTAATGGTGTCAACACGGACAATACGACGTCAGCTCACCTGAGAAAGGGTTGAAATTCCACTTTCTTCTTGCTCTTAGCAGGAAATCCTGTTACGATAGAGACACAATTTTACCAGAAGAAAGTCATAAAATTCAGGAAAAAATTGTTTTAATGAGAAAAAAATCTTGGATAGATTTATCAAGATCTGACGTGACCAGCTCAGCAAATCGGTCGTTATTTCTTCTAAACAGAAGTCCCACTGTTGGAGAAAAGTTGATGCTAATGGTTAAAAAGATAAATAATTTCAATACCAATACCAAGTATAACTTCACAATGGATTCAATGATCCTCATTTTGATTTATTTTTTCATGGAGGAATAAATTTACTTATTGTTACGTTTGACTTTCTCATATTTAGACTTCACTGTTTGTACGACTTTATTTCTGTATTATTCAGAATTTATTCTGGTATTACTACCACCTTATTTTTGTTATTTCAAACTTATTCTTGTATTATTAGGACTTTATTCTGGTATTATTCCGAGTTTATTTGGGTGTTATTCCATCTTTATTCTCTTTATTTTCATATTATCATGATTTTGCATGTAATATTCTGACTCGTGATATTTAGATTTTCTTCCTGTAAAATCATAGCCTGGTCGATGAGGAGCCAGAACGGATAAGGAACAAATATTTTTTCACATCACTGTATTTCTACACTAAAATAGCTGAAAACTGTTTCTAAAGGTTCACATTTAGTTCATTTCTATCAAACATTAAACACGCTCCTCGGGTTGAAGGTTTATATAAACTATTACTGATAGTTCTGAACATCCTCAGTAGATCGTACTGCCTGAAAGTAAAAAGTGAACTCAAGGTTAATCAGAAGTTGTATACATTTTCCAGAACAGTTTTGAACTTTTCCAAAGACGTCCTGGGAGGTTTTATGTGACATATCCGGGCCTCTCAGTCCGGCGGCTGCTCCTCCCTCTGTGCTCCCTGTGCATCAGTATGTTTGATCACTGCTGCTTCAGCCTCATCCGTTCCTGACAGAAGTGTTGAAAGCAATCTGTGTCCTCACTTGTCTGTCATTTGATCCGTGTCTCCGTGTGCTTAAAGGAAGACAAACAAGGCGTCATGGAATACCCACTTGGCCGTGGCAAAACGCTGGAACGCCGCAGAGACTCGGCGCCGGCCAAGGGCTTCACAAGCAGACGCAGACGTGCAGCTGGCATTCAACGCATTTGGCCAAGTTTCCCCTCTCATCCAGTCCTCCGACACTTTCACTGAGCAGTTTTTCCTCTACTGATATTTCTTGGGATGATCATGAAACAGTCCTCCAGTTCTACAAAATTCTTTGACTGTTTTATCCACATTGGTATTGTGATTTATGGAAATGTTCCATGAATAAAAGTAACATTTTGTCACAGAAATGTTTACAGTGTATCCAGAAAGTATTTAGTGCTTCCCTTCTTTCACGCTGTTATGTTTCAGCATTTTTCTCCAAATTGAATTAAACTGATTTCTTTTTTAAAATTCTAAACCCAGAAACCCGACTTCCTCCCAGGGATGTTTGGTCAGATTCATGTCTGGACTCTGGTTTGGCCCTCCGGGATGCTGTGGTTCTGAAGTTGATGAATGACACGTGCTCCATGCTAGTTAGCAACCTCTACTTCTTATTTACTGCAGCCCAGTGTAGCATAAACACCTGATGAAATTAGGCTGCATGTAACCTGCTCCATTTGCTCCAGATCAAAAAATGGAAACATTTTTAATGACATTTTAAAGGTTTGCTGAAAATTTACATGACAATTGAATGTAAACATGGCTATTGACTACATGATGTACCAAACTAAACTGGCCTGTGTATGAGGGAGCAGAAATAATGAATCTAAATATCTTCCTTTAGTGCCATGTACTTGTATGTTGCTTTCTTTGGTTTGGTGCGATGCGTTGAGAGATGACAGGGAGTGTTTGTAGAGAGGGAGAATCATGATTGACACATCGAAGGCGAGACGAGTAGGAAACCCGGAGCAGAACTGAATATCAGACACACTGGAACAAACAAGGACCAGAACAAGACATCTGAGCAGAACCTGAAATCTCAACACCTGCACATCATGACGGGTATTGTGTTTGAGTGCTGCAGAGCAAACATCCATACAAATAAGGCAACAGCACTGAGCTAAATGATGGAAGCTATGTTGATACCTGAAATTATGTTTAATATTCATAAATTAGTCAATCTAAACAGGATGATGAGTTTAAACTGTAAAGATACAGAATGTTTTCTAATCGTCTTAAAGACTAATGTTCAGCCCACCATCTGCTCTGTACTGCAGTTGGTAGCAATGTTGCCTTGCAGCAAAAGTCTTAGGTTTGAACCCCAACCTGGTTGTTTTGCCCAAAACGAGACTGGCAGCTTAACTGCTCTTTCTGAGTCGTCTCTAGGTATGAGTGTGTGCATGGTCGCTTGTTCTGTTGGTCTCTGGCCCAGAGGTTTTCAGTTTCAAACAAACTTATGTACTTATTTTTTGGCCCCAGTGTAGCTCCATACAGCTCACCTGAATCCAAAATGGCCTCTTCCAGTTGAACAGAGGTTGAATGAATTGTTCTACATTATACACATTCTTTCTATCCGTTATTGTAATAACTTTGTTAATCTTTAAACTTGGATGTTCCTATTTATTGCTCAGTTTGAGGTTATTTATATAACAAAATTGTTTAATCATTTAGTAGTTGATAAATGTTGGGTGTTCAGGAAGTGCTGTATTTGCCATTGCTGTTTATTTTGAATGTTTTCCCTTCCTGCAGCAATGTGCCAACTGTCTGCCTTTATCGGAAGAGCAGCTGCTGTTTCAGATCAACTAACTCAGGGAGCTGAACAGGAAAGGGTTCATAATGCCTGGATCTCCATGGCAGCCTGGGGGAAGTCTTTTGGTTCGGACACTTTGTTTTCTCAGACGTGGAGGAGAGATAACTGCCTCCCTGCAGCCGCGGGGTGGTAGACGACTTTTTGAGATGGAGAGAAGTCAGATGGCTGCGACATGAGGCTTCATGGTGTGTGGCCCAGATGGCTGTTTTACAGATACATTTAACACCCACACTACAACACACGCCTAACAAAGGGTGAGGGCGAGTGAAGCCATTTATTTCTGTTACCAATCACCAATCTCAACACACACACACCAACGCACAGACATCAGGCCGCCCTCAGGTGATTTATAGCTTTATTGTTCGTGTGTGTCTGTGTGTGTGATGAAGTGTTTGCAGGGAGGGGACAGGTAATTGAAATAAAGGCCCTCTCTCTTCTTACCTTCCTGAAGCTATCTGGCTTTCTGCTGTTCTGGTAACAATTAGGATCATGGGGGATGAAAAAGCTTTCAGGACGGACTGCCGCCGCCGCTGGCCTCTGACTACTGACATTTAGAGCAAGAGTTACTGGACGGAGACTGCCCATGTCCTCAAATTTATAGTTTTAGCCTACAATATAATAACACTATATTTTAAATCTTCTTTGTACCCATACTAATATAGTATCTTCCCACTAAAGATGGGAAGATTCATCCAAAATATCAATTCCAAGTCAGATTGATAACTTGGCTTGAGATTCCCTCTTGAAATTTTATTTTATTTTAGTTTAGTTTTAGTTTTTTTTGTCTGGGTATCGTGTTAATAATAAGTATCAAAAGGCGGTTATAATGAAAATGGACTTTTTTGAGCCTTATATTACTCCTTCATGAAAAACATCCCTGGAGTGTTTTAATTTCTTACATGTTTGATGAATCCTTCAATCTCCCTTGGCAACCATTCTGGATGCAGAAGAACTTATTCTCACCAAACCGAGCGTCCGTTGGCTAATCCAGACTAGCGGCAGCAGTAAACCTTGTTAGCAATAAGATTTTCAGAGGTTTTTTCACTAATGTTGAGTTTCTGTGGTTTAATCATCAAAGGAGATTTTAAGATGAATTTTATTCCAAAGGAGGAGGAAAGACTCGTCTGAAATCAGAGTCGGAATGGTTTAGGCAAAATCGTTTTTTCTAAATTTATTTTATAAAACTACAGAAAGATGAATCGCTGAGTCAGACGGTCCGGCAGCGAATGAGTGAAACAGAAGAGAGCTTTTAACCAGACTCCATGACAGTTTTAGTTTGTTTTTTTGGCCATTTGAAATATTTTATGGGGAAAAAAAAACATTTTTAAGAGAGAGAAACTTTCCTCACTATGGTTAGAACACTGTTGGGTTTGTGCTACCAGTTCCAGATCTATGTTGAGACTTACAAGGCAAATAAAACAAATACTAACTGAAACGTACTGAATTCCAACACAACCAGTAATGTTTTTGTTCCTTCGTGACTCATTCACTCACACAGAGTCTCATTCAACCTTCCCTTTGCTCAAAGAAGCAGTAATTAGTGATTTTACAGACCATCACATTAATTAGAATGGAGAATAGGGACAAAGACGCAAACAAAACACACTGATGCCCTCGCATTGCATTAAAATGATGAAGTAACATGCACACACACACACACACACACGCGCGCGCGCTGAGGATGAACAGATGCAGACTGGAGGAAAGGAAACGCTGCAGAGCAGAACAGATCAGGAGGGAGAGGATAGAGGAGGTGAGAGCCACACCAGGAGCAGGAAGCAACCAAGCTCAGCCGCACTAATGAGAGTCGCATTAATTGAAGGCAAGTAATTATTCAGCCTTACTGCTAAATGATCTGATTCCAGTCTTCATGTCAGTCTGTCATGATATTAGCTTTAGCCACACACTCGCTGCAGGAACAAGAGAACATCTTGACCTGCAGCTGGATTTCCAGAACATCTGTCCCAGTTCTGACAGAGAAGTAAAATTAAACCTTATTTTTATTGCTATAATTCATTCATAGCAAATGAACTAAGTCGGTGGTTCCAAAAGATTTCCTGGGCTTCCTCTGGATTACAATAAAATCCCCCCAAAAAGAATCAGCTGGTCCCACATCGTTCAACCGAGACATAAACCTTTACACACATTTTGTTTTCAAACTCCACTGAAATTTATTTCACACTTCAGTTTGCAACAAAACAAACTAAAAACCATCTTTACAGTGAAAATTTTTATTTTTTTTCATTCATCCATACCGCCCCCCCCTGCAATGACACTGGGCCCCCGCTAGGGGAACCACTGAATTAAGTAATGCTTAATTCATTTGCTGTCCAGACTTTAAAGAAGCAGAAACGTGTAACAGGAGCAGGCTGCTGCAGAGAAGCGGTGGGAACTTTCTGGGAAGCCTTTGAGAGCTTAGCTGTTCGGCTCGGCTCTGTGATCTGGTTGCGTCGGTGAGAGATCCCAGCTCAGCACGAAGCCCAGGCTCACTGCGCCCTTCTGCATAAACCTCCCATGGTTCAGTAAGGGGCCACATCTGCAAGGTTAAAATAAACGCACATTCTGTTCCTTCATTTTAACTTTAATTGTGACATATCACTTTTGAGAGCTGGTTATTGTGTTCCTTTGTCTGAGGCAGGCCGTATACCAAACACCTACTGAGGAGGATTTAATTGGCCACCAGTGTGACAAAAATAACTGACTTCAAGAGTTTCAGAAGAACTGATTTCTTTCCTCCATACAAAATCCTGAGAGAGTCACTAATGATTCATATTGCACTTTGTCAAAGTTTTCAGAAACTTTGCTTCGACAGTGTAATGGCTTTATGTCATAATTCATTTCATACCAGAGGAATGTGAGCCTATTCAGAACAGCAGAACTGAGAGACTGTGATGCTAACAAGCAGTTCAGTGTAGATCCATTAAAATGTAGATATAACAGGGATCCTGCTTCAGTTTTGGAAATTAATGTTGAAAACAGTCTAACGTTGCAGTTATCACTGGAAAGTTCAGATACATATCCCACTCATTCTTTCATACAATTACTTCAATAACTTATCTAACTCATTGTTTTGTACAGTTCTGTCATTTTATGTAGACGTAGCAACATACATATAAATAAAATGTCATCAGTCCTTGCAGAGATTCCTTTGGATCAGAGTGTCACCTGAGTAGGAAACGGTTTGTCAGGCAGTGGTCAGGTAATGGTCAGGTAGTGGTCAGGTAGTGGTCAGGTAATGGTCAGGTAGTGGTCAGGTAGTGGTCAGGTAGTGGTCAGGCAGTGGTCAGGCAGTGGTCAAGCAGTGGTCAGGTAGTGGTCAAGCAGTGGTCAGGTAGTGGTCAGGTAATGGTCAGGTAGTGGTCAGGTAATTGTCAGGCAGTGGTCAGGTAATGGTCAGGTAGTGGTCAGGTTGTGGTCAGGTAATGGTCAGGTGGTGGTCAGGCAGTGGTCAGGTAATTGTCAGGTAATGGTCAGGTAATGGTCAGGCAGTGGTCAGGCAGTGGTCAGGTAATGGTCAGGTTGTGGTCAGGTAATGGTCAGGTAATGGTCAGGTAATTGTCAGGCAGTGGTCAGGCAGTGGTCAGGCAGTGTCAGGTAATGGTCAGGTAGTGGTCAGGTAGTGGTCAGACAGTGGTCAGGTGACTGCGGTGATTGGTCCACCCTGCTCTTCCTCCATGTCAGGAGCTCTGCTTCTGACAAAACCTCTGGTGCAGACATTTTGTCCTTCTCCTCTGACTGGTAGTTTTTATTTGACTTTTCTAGCATTTGGTAGCGTTTCTAAGATAAAGTAGTAATCTGTGATGCTTCAGTGCTGTCTCTGTTTCCCCACCAAATGTAAACAGAGGAATGTTTGTTTTAGTTTATCTACATTAAAAATGATGACATACCAGCTGTAAGTTTGGTGCTCCTTTGGAAACCATGAATGGTCAGACAGATTAATAAAATCCTGTGTTGATACTTTGAACTGAATCTGAAAACAAGTAAAACAAAAAACAAAAACACGGTTCACAGAGAAGCCTCACGCTAAAGAGGTTCCATGCTAATTGGAGCTGCTAATTAATCAGCATGGCTGCTAAGAAATCCAATTTGCTCTACTGTTTTGTTCTGTCATAACATTAGCTTCTCAAGCTCTCTCTCTCTCTCTCACACACACCACACACACCCCCACACACACAATGGTTTCTAAACCCTGCTGGAAGAAATTCATTAAGAGCGCATGTAGCCGTTGCATCGTTGGAGCTCAGGGTTATTCTGTCCTGCTGGCTTTAGATATTAAACCAGATTTGTTTTACCAACTAGAAATTACCAAAATATTTCTATTTGCTAAATAGCAGAATAATCAGTATTTTTAGAGAACTTTTAAAATTCAAATTTTAAAGGTTTACACACACACGCGCGGCCCACACACTGCTTTAAACTATTTTAATGTCTTTGCACATTTAAAGAAGAAGATGCTGCAAAATTTAGGTTACACATCCACAGTTCTGTGGTTGGTTGTTTATGGGCCCAACGGAGCTCATGCTTCAGGACTTCCATTATAGTTCCCACTTTTCCAAACGGGAGATGACTCAAATGTTTCTCCAGGTCATTACACTTTAAAAAGTTCCAAGCGTTGTATGGATGCAAAGCACACTCCCAGGCCTAAGCTTACATGGCATGCTCAGTGATTATATAACCTCACTTTGCTCTAAACATACAATATTTAGATCAGGCTGGGAATACAACAGACCCAGATAAAAGGCGTTTGAAAGGTGTTCACATTCACACAAACCACAACAGAAAAATTGTACACATGGTGCCATGCAGTTTGTTCACAGGGAAGATTTACACACAAGCATTCAGATGTGTATGGTACACTACACAACGTTCCAATGACATGAGGAGACAAGAAAATGAAACTGGAAGAATGGCTGTCAACACTCGTATTTCATTGTTTGGTGTGTGTGTGTGTTCGTGTGTGTGTGTGGGTGTGTGTGGGTGTGTGTGTAGGGGTGTGTGTGTGTGTGTGTGGGCATGTCCTCAGACAATATAATGGCAAATTTAAAGGATGCTGTGTGGGTGGACTCCATGTTGATGAAGCAAACAGAGCATGCAACATAAATAAATATTCACCTTCAATTAACTGCTACACATTTTCACGTCGGTTCTGTGTTCGTGACTTCTGCCTCTGTCAAAACTCTGCGTGTCACTCTCAATCTCCTTCCAGCTGCAGATAATCAATTATAGAGGAGGCACTCTCTGCCTTACACACACACACACACACACACACACAGAACAAGCTGTTAATCTCGTACATCAACATGTTCTGGACCCAGCTGCTATCAGATATTTCTCTTTTGTATATTTTCCAGCCTCGTCTGTTCAGAGAAATCCATGTTTATTACTTATTATAACGTCTCTTTAACAGCAGATATTTCTCTGTCTGCTCCTTGATGTGTGTATTACCATCATTAGCCTAATGTTGTCTGTTTATATGTGGCTGACAGAACCAACAGAGAAATGTGTTCTGATCCACATTAACTCCTCAGTCAGTGTAACTACTTTTAGCTGGAATGTGAACGTTGTGTATAAAACATTCAGTTATAAAACATTTCCTCTGTTTTACCTTGAAACTGAAACCCTACAACTTCCTCATAAACTGCTCAACAACATAAATATGACAAATCACAAACAATAACTTTACTTGATGTTTAAAAAATATGGTCCAAAGTGACTGCATATAAATCAACAGGACTTCTTTTTCCTTGATGACCTTTGACCTGTGATCCAAAAAGCTTTCCTTCTGAATATGGTTAACTTTGGTGGGAACCACTAGCTAAAAAGTTAGTTGCTAACTCCAAAAACACAAATCATAATCTGCTAATTCTACCTGTGCTACAGCAACGTAGCATTTAGTGGAAAGTTGCTCAACTATTTTATTGCTCCTTTGTTGGAGATTTTGGGGAATTTAAGGAGAAACGGTGCTGATGCATGAATTTCAGAATGAATAAACATCTGTCTACTTTAAGAAATAACAGTCGATAATCAAAACTTCAATACAGATGTTGAAGTTTCCAAAAGAGTCAAGTAAATGAACTTTAGTATTTAAGTAGACATTTAATATAGAGGAAGCTAAGTGCACTATTTTCAAAGCTAGCAAAACGCTAAATGTAAAATTAGGAACTTAGACTTTATAAAACATTTTTCTAAACTCCAGTAGAATCAGTTGACTGGGATGAAGAAGCAAGAAAGAAATCTGTCTGGAAAATAAGATTCAGTGGCTCATTTAGGTCTTATGCTTTAGATAGTAGTGAAAAATAACAGCTTACCAGAACACAAGTAACAGGAAGAAATGTCCTGTTTTAAGGCTCCGATTTAGCATTTCTATTCAGATAAAACTGTGGAGCAGCGACTTACAAAGATGATTATTTTCTGATGAAACGTTTCATAAATGCAGCAACACGTCCGGCCGCTCACTTCATAGCATGCCCAATGTGCTGCATTTGTGCTTCTATATTCTTGGACTTGCTGTTTCTCCGCAGTCCCTGGTCTCTGGACTGATCCGTTTTGGCTGATTATGGCCGATCATGAAGGCCCAGTAGGGGAACCAAGCCGTTTCTGAAGCAACATTTCATGGTCAGAGCTCTGCTGCAGTATTTCTCTGCCATATTTTCAAGGTTTTTATCTGATTTTAATTTGTTGCTTCAGTCTCCAGGGATTTCTCAAGGCAAGATGGCCTAATTTTCCCCGATATTGAGTAAATCCTGCGTATTGATGTTCTGGAGTGCCAAGCTTATTTCTCATTTATTCTCTAACCTTGTTCATAATTCCTGAATGTCTCAGTCAAACTGTGCCCTGTAGTAACAGCTCATATAGTTTTTCATGACCTGTGGTGTTTTCATATCGTTTCCAGGAGGTGATTGAGTCGTCCAGTCAAACCAGCTAAACTTTCATTTATTGTCTTTTCTCATTCAGTCAACAAAAACAGATTCATTGCATCTATCTTGTCATACTGGATTTGTGTGTCTGCTAAAATCTGGTTACCATAACAACATCCTAATGATAATAGGACACCCATTTTGTTTTCTCTTCTTTACTCCCATCAGTGGTTGTAGGAATATGTAATCCAGATTTTATGTCACTAATATTTTAAAATCAAAAATATGTTGATGTGTTTTTAGGAAAAGTCATGAAATAAAAGCTGCAGGGAGAGTTTGATTCACACAGAGCTAGAAATGATGTTCAACTGTAACTTTACAACATTTTTTATGGCTGCGTGATAAAAACTGTGGCAGTTTGAAGCTCTGCCTCCTCACAGAGAGACGACCGGGTCAGTAACCGTCTAGTTGGCAGGCGGAACGACGAGCAGGCTGGGTTCAGGATTCAGCCAGAAAACGGTTTGTTTTGCAAACTGAATTGATGGACAGAAGTAAATGAGACGCATGTTGATGCATTAGTCCATGTTTAGCTTTTCTGGCTTCTCTTTGGGCGACTCGTCCAAGTGATGCACACAGGCCAGCAGATGGACCCAAACTTTTCTATTCAGCCTCACAGAAACAGAGCTGGTGTCTTTTTTCCAGGAGTTCGTTGAGTCTTTGTTGTATTTCTGAATAATCTTTTACTGATATGTGATCAGTGTTACTATTTTTATAAAAAGCAATCAGGCTGCAGGTTTCATAAAATCAGCATAAGTTTAATTCTTTTATTCCATCAAGGTAAAGTGGCTTTAATTTAAATTTTTTCCACCATAAATTAAAAATAACATAATTTTGGTTTGGTGCTGTGACTGGACTCTTGGTGCCTGGGGAGATATTGAAATCTCCATTTATTGTGGGATTAATAAGGCCTCCAATATTAAAGTCCTTGGGTCACTGGGAGGTTAATTCGGTCTTGTCTGGAGTATTATGAATATTTATTCTGCACTCTTTATATGTGGCAATAACATCTGCAGCTTGGCCTGGAGCCCCACAGAGCAGACATGATCATTTCATCAACTATTTTCATTGTAATAATCGTGCAATATTCAGTATTTGTAGGCCTGTCACAATAACAAATTTTGCTGAGCGATTAAGTTGTCTCAAAAAATTATTGCGATAAACGATAATATTGTTTGAAGATCTTTTTACACTGATGTAATGGAAATGACATAATAATCCATGTGATTTCCTGCCAAAGATTAGATACACTTTATTTTCAAAAGAACACTAAACACTTGAAGCTGATAAGCAAAATAAACAAAACAACCAAAAACAAAAATAAAATATATTCTCAGTCTCCATTAACAAAAAACGCACTTAAAAAAAACCTAAACAACATAAAGCCAAAGTGTAAATAAATACTGCATTCAACCAAAAGAGTGCAGATTATGAAGTCTGTATATTATGTTGCCCTTCAGTAATAATTAGATTTAAATAGAGAAGATGGGCACATCGACTACCTGATGCAATAATTCACACTACATGATTTTTTGCTCCTATTTTTCCCCTTACAACAATCTTAGATCGTTGGTCTTTCTAAGATTGTGTGGTGTGTTACGGTAGATCGTCCTCCGATCTAAATCAGGGGTTTTTCCCCGACTGGGATCTTTAACGCAGCCTGTTGAATGTGACAGGCAGCCAATCAGAAAGCGCGGATTCTCCTCCGCGCTTTCTGAGGGTAAATTACGGAGGGGAATCCCAAACAGCTGACACGGCGCAACCCGAAGTCCAGCGAACATTGGAGATGATACGTGGAAACAACATTAATGTTTATTCAACATGCAAAGAATATAGAAATGACAAGAGGAGGAGTTGGAGCGAAATTGCTACCGCAGTTGATAAACCCGGTAACTTTTCAGCTGTTCTTCGTTAACGTGACGTAAATAGGTTATAATGATTTTCATTCAGTCAGGACTTTACGCTGACACTAGCCACATGCATTGCAGGTAGATTGTAGTAAAGCATTGATTAATGCCTGGTTTTAAAATTAGTTCACTGAACTTGTAGCCATTATTCTGTGCCCATTGTTGGACACCACACGGCAGGAACGAACCCGATCGAACAGTTATACCTAGGATTTCTGTCGGCTAATGTGTGGGTCTGTCAGGTTTTGAAAATGGGCCGACAATCGGCCGACAGCTCTAAGATCGTGTAGTCTGCACTGGGCTTTACACTGAGGCAAATGAGGAAGGAGGGTCAGTGGAGAGCACCGGAGTTGAGCCTTTTTTCATTCGCTGTCATCAACAGAAAGAGAAAAAGGTCAGGAAGAGACGATAATGCCGATAATTAAAATGACGTCGATAGTTTTAATTTATCGTACATTAATTGATTTATCGTTTATCGCGACAGGACCTAAATTTGTAAATATTAAAACAAAAATCACAAAAGGCAAACAATCACACTCGTCTACAACAAGAAGGAATTTTATTACAAACAGGGTAAAACTAAAATAATGTGAACTATATTTGTATAATTTGTGAAAACTGATGACATATTTGGACATCAGAAACATCGGACTTTCTGTTGGATTATTGAAAACAGCTGAAGGAGCTTTTCCACTAGAGTGCTTCTAACCGGTCCAGTTCTGTCCCGGTCCGATCGGTGATGGATGGGACAGTAATCCATGAGTCTATTTCTTTACATGCAAAAATTAATCTACTGAATTAAGTACAGCGGCGTATTAGGGCCATTGAAGAAAAAGGAGTTCATTTCCATATTAGTAGCTTTAGTTCTTAATAAAAAGTTCCTTATGTGACCAAACCTGAACCAGCAAACCGTTCAAACAGCTGCATGAGCAGCTGGGAGATGTTACAAAACCCTCATGACAGATACACTAACCACGAATGATTACAAATTCTTTAAAAAGTTATTGTGGTGCAACATTTCATCCAGCCTCTCAAAACTGTAAGCTTGCAAGCAACAGCAGAAAGAAAATCCACAGCCAGGCAGCATCAACCAGCCGATAAAACATCAGCAAACAGGGTCCGAAAATATCTGACGGAAAATGTGATTAATAACAATCTGAGCGAATAGAATAAATGTCTTGATTCTGCTGCTGCTGAAATGATGGGATGGAAACCAGTGGGCCAGATTCAGACTCGCTGATGGAAACCAGTAAACTGAAATATTCTGAGCTTTACTGTGACAGGAAGTTTGAGAAAAACCCAAGATGTAATACATTTTTAATTCCTCTGTGATCAAATGAAGTTTATATTTATCAGTTAAGACAGAACAAAGTTTTAGTTTTAATTAGCATTTCCCTCATCAAATCTTTGGGGACTAAAGGAGATGCAGGACGATCACACTTCGTCTGATAACCGAACTTCTTACTAAACATCTGTGACGTTTATAAATCAATATCATGGTGAAAATAGGATTCAAAGGATAAATCCTCATTTTTTTCTGTGACAGGTTAAATAACCTAAAATATTTCTGTTAATATTGGACTGTTTTTACAAACGGGCCCCAGTAGCAGCAGCCGTAGCGTAGCATCAGTTTCTGTTGACGTTTTGTTGTTTAGAATCATATCAGCTGTTAAAAATAACTCAACGCTTTGATGCGATCGGAGTTTCCTGATTTGTAAGCAACAGCGGAGCTGTGCAGGTCGTGACAACGTTGGTTTTGATGTGGAAGTGATGGAGACAGCTGAAGCAAAGACAACAGGCTGAGGACAGCCGGGTGACTGACGGAGAGGAGAAGAGACAGAGGAGGTGCAGGAGTGGCGGCTGAATGATGGGAGGAGAGGTGAAGAGTGGATTAAATGAGCGGCTTTTGGAGGTGAAGGGAGAGGAGAGCTGGTCTCTGCCGGCAGCCGACTGAGGGAAAAACAGCAGCACAATCTGATCCAAGAAACGTCACATTCCCAGCAATGCTCAACAAAAATCTGTTACATGAACAATGAATCGTAGATATATGCATATACTGTAAAATAAACTTATGTTGAGACTATTTTAATATGGATCAGAATGGAAAAGTGACCAACATATTTTAATGTCAAATCCGCAGCATAATGGCTTTAAAATTAATCATTTGAATAAGAAAACCATCAGAGAATCTGTCATTCACTTAAAAGGCCAATAATGATGCATTTTATTTGCTTTTTTCTTTCTTACAAATGATAAAAATCCCAAATTTTGTTTCTTAAAAAAACCCTGAAATATGGACCCACTTTTGTACCACACTTTTCCTTCCACACAACTTTCCACAGATAAGATGCCTAATTTTTATTTTTCTAAGTCTTGATTGACGGTTAAACATGGGTGAATAGTTTCTTTAAGCACCGTAAATGAAAACAAAGAGCTGAGCTAAGTTTTTCCTCACCTGCTTCTCACCTGATTTCATTTATCACACCTGCTGGGAAGGTGAACATCAGCTGCAGCTGTCACTCAGAAGCCTGAGTGACGGCTGGTTGACGCGACGCCTCCCATGAAGTGGTGAGAAGAGACGGATGTGAGAGGATGGTCGGCGCTACGCGGCTCCAGGCGCGTAAAGAAACGATAACACAGAAAAACAGCTTGTCAGGTTTCACACCGCTGTGACGCTTTATAAAAAACACATCAGTTTAATTTCTACAACTTTAAACTGTTCAAGTTTGTAGTTGAAGATCACAGAAATATAATCCGTAAAAATGATTCTAATGGAAACGTTTTATTAGTCCCTGAAAACTAACCTGACAGGCAGACTGGTGGTGACGCTTTTACTCTTAACTATAAAGTTTCACAAACAAATTGAGACATTTTCACCCAGTTTGGTTGGGAACTGTTTAGACTCAAGCTGCCGTTTAATTCTCTCTTTCTATTAAGTCTGCAGAGAAGCAGAAAAGAGCCATTTAACACTAATCCTCCACAAAGAGTGATTTTGTTTGCAAGCAGAGGGAGGATTTAACAGCAGCTCAAACAAACAGACTGAAGGGAAATGGATACTATGAATATAAATATAAATAATATAATAAATCAGCTAAAATGCTGATAATGTTTAATATTCCTGTTTTTAGCCGATTGTGGAGCTGACCCAACCATGAGCAGCAGAACATTTTATGCATTTATGATATTTGTTCTTGTTACAAGTTGGGTCAAAATATTAATTAAGTTTACTTTGTTTAACTCATAACTACATTTTCTTAGCCAATCATGGAAATGATTGAAAAGTTTGACAAAATTTCTGTATCTGCTGTGTTTGGTTATTGTAAACATTACCAATAAGCTCCATATGAGCAGCAATTACTGTTTATATTTAAATAAGGAAGGAGGTCAAAGTGTGTGTTTGTTTTCTTCAGACTGACTGTGAGCTGCAGATGATGTCTGACAGTGATGGAGTGACTGTGCCTAGTGGTCTAACAAAGCTGCATTAGACGGAGGTGGAGATGACAGAAAATGATGGATAGCTTAGAGGACGGAGGAGAGACATGGAGGGGATCTGAAGACGCAGAATTCAGGTGACGGATAACTGGAGCAGCTTCCTGTCGCGTTTCCTGATGTGACTCTCGCATGTTTCTCTCCACTTTCTCTGTGTTGAAATCATCACAGTCCTGCCTCTCCAGGCTGAGCAGGCATCACGTCCGTCTGTCCGTCCCACCGACTGCAGTCAGAGGCAACGACATGACGGGCGTAGAAATGATGCTGCTTTAACAGAATCTTAACACTGAAAAACGTTGTTGCTAAAATTACAGTATTCTGTAGGTGCAATTTGTAAAGTTAACAGAAATTATTAGAGATAAGAGGAAAAATATTGAGGCTCATTTTTCAAAGCCATATTTTCACCATGTTCCATTAAATGTCATTTTCAAACTAAATAATTAGCTAGATAAATATTTAGCTTCATACTAAACATTTAGTTGGCAAGCTAACTGTTTAGCTCCAAACTTAATATTTAGTTATCAGGCTAACTATTTCCTGACTACATATTCATCTCTGATCTATCTAGATATGTAGTTTACAAACTGGATATTTATCTAGTTAATAAACTGCTTTCATCATTGGAACATACAAATGTCTAAATGTCAGTCAGTCAGCTTGGGCTACATGATGGTAGGGCATTTTCTCCTTGCTAATGATTAGCTGCTAATCTTCACAATGTGATATTTGATTGCATCCTACTAATAATAAATAAATGAACATTAATCGTCTTGTAAAAAGTGTTCCCTGTAAATCGATGGATAGTTGACGGCTGCTATCCATCGCTGTCAGCTTCCCTCTTCTAAAGGTTTATGATATAAAAGTTTCACCTTCTGACCATTTTTACAGAAAAATCAGCTAAATACCAGTGATGTTCAGCTGCCACCTGAGCAGTTTTTTGACGAGTGCAGACGCCTGCTGGTGAAAAGTCCATGTAATTCTAATGTGTTCAACCAGGAAGAAACTAGCGGTTCATGTAGCTGCACTGAACCTGACTGCTGGGTTACATTATGCTGAAACTTCAGGTGGTGCTTATTGTACATTTACACTCCTCTGCCTGAGATTTAGGGATTTCTTTCCACATTTCTTGTCATGTCACCGCTGAGACATGAGGGTCTCGTCAGCGTAACGGCAAAATTAAAAAGCAAAAACTACCTTGAAGTGGAGCCTGGCTTTGTTCCTGGTGAATATTATTTATTGAGCTACTCACTCGCTATGCATAAATCATAAAAGACCACAGGTCACTTTTCTTGCTTCAGAAAGAAAATCTCCTCATCTGCATTACGTTTCTGTTTTTTCTAATATCAAAGACAAAAGGAGAAAACCTGAACTTGAATCTGCTTTAGGCCTTAGAAAAACTGTTTTGTTTCCCTGCATGTGTTTTTCCTTCCAGAGGAAATTCGTTTTCCCATCAAAGGAGCTACCCAACCGGTGAGATAGAGGCAAAGAGAAGCGTGCTTTTTTCCTCTGCGTGTTTGACAGCAGTGACAATATCCAGGCTTCCTCTGGCTGATGAGATAAATCCCCACACAGCCAGGTTGGACATTTTGTGAAGTGGTGCTTGAAATAAACAAGGTAGAACATCTGCTTGGTGTAAACAGGCAACAGGCCTGTTGCTCGCACTTCTAAGTGACTAGATATCAGGTACACGGCCTAAACAAAGTTAATAACCGCTCTGTCTATGTGGCGTTGTACGAAGGCGTCCCATGTAAGAATCCATTCAGGTCATGAAAATCCAGAAATTCCTCTTTCCAGGAACATGCTGCAGATTGGGGAATCTAATTCCAGGAGGAGCGTTCAGATTTTCCAGTTTACTGATATTTCCACTCACACTAATTCACTCTACCGTTTTCATGACGGGTGCCAAATTGTTCATAGACTGAGCTGCTATTATGCATCCCAGCAGACCCTGTGACTGTAACCAACCTTCATGTGATGTAATGGCAGCAGCATGAACAGAAACGTAAATACAGCTTGAGATCAGAAAGACGTCAGGTTACATGTCACACAGCAGAGTGAAGAAACTCAGGACACAGCGGCTGGATGGAAGTCAAAAACAAAATCACCATTTCATCCCGATGATCAGTCATAGCATCCTTCTAAATGCACCAGGAAGACTTTCAGGGCAAAAAGCCGTTGAGTCAAGTTGTACCTCAGGATTCTGACGAGTCAATCTTAATGCCAGAGAGGCTCGGATGAGAAGGTCTGCTATATTGATGCATATAAAAGTCTTAAATTGAACCCTTCTGGTTTGCTAGCTTTTGACTAAGCAGATGGAAGTGAAAAAGTGACTGGGGAGAGAAAGAGAGAGTAAGAGAGTGTGAAACTGTTAAAATGTCAAGTAAAACGGCAGAACGGAGGATTCAGGGAGATGAATGAGGCCAGTGAACCGCTGACAGAAACGCTTCAGTCAAAGACAAGAAGACAGAGAGGTGAGGACTTCCTTCCCACATCTTCATGAAGTATAATGTAGGTGAAAAACTTTCCACATGTAAAAATGAAGTAAAAGGTGGAGGGAGCAACTGAAGCACTTCTAGAAAATCCACAGCTGAGTCCAAGTTAAAGGCTGGGAGACCTGAAAACTGTTCAAGACTTTCACCCTGACATCAACGGATAACAATTTAAACACACTGGAGGATTTGTTATCTTTGAACAAACTGGTGAATCTTAACATGTTGATCAGACACTAAGGCTGCTAAGCATCAAGCTTTGCAACTTGAAGACATAAAGCAACAGCAGAAAGTGCTCAGGTGGGCGTTGTTCAGTCAAAAGGAAATGTTTCAGAGTGTTTTTAAAGCACCTCCCACTCCTTTCCACATTAGTGAGGATTGAAATATTTCTTAATTTGAAAGCTTTAGTATTCTGCCAGGAGAACAAGCTACTGAAGGAGCTACAGTTAATCCTCTGACTGAGAGTTTACACCTGCACAAGTCACAGGATTCGGGTTTTAACTACCTTGCTTGGTGAGTCGGGGTTGTCATAGTGGCAGGTAGACTTGAACGGCCTTCAAAGCTTCAGTCCTTTAACAGAATGTGAAAAGGCATCTAAACTCTGCCGTCATTCATCCCAGCCATGATTAGTTCACATGAATCCAACTCAGTGCGGTTCGTTTTCGGAGGTGTGAATGAACTTTGATGTGAACCAAAAAACGGTGAAGTGTGCGCCGACTACAAACCTTGGTGCAGTTTGAATGCATATGTGAACGCCAAGTGGACCGGAGATCGCTCCAAAAGGAGGATGCAGCGCAAAGCATTCTGGGTAAATACGAGGAGTAACGACTCATGATCTTTAGCCAAAGATAAGAGAAATCCTTGTCTTTGGCTAAAATCTGACGCCTCCATCTTGTTTCCATCTGGTGAAGAAGGAAGTTGCTCTCAGTGTCTTCAGAGGTTTTTGTGTGGTTTCCTTCAGCGGTTCTTGGTGCAGCGCCCCCACAGGCCAGGAGGGGAACAGGTTGGTTTGACTCAGAACCACAGCAGCTGGAGGTGGAGCAGATGATGGAGTTCTGGTTCTGGAACCGGGTCGACTGCACTAACAGGTGTGAAAACTCCTTAAATGGACGTAAAACTGGAGAATCACAGAAATAGTTTTTATTAAAAATGTGTTGCATGACTTCATCTGAATGAAGTGCAGTTGTTCAAATGCAAAGAAATATTTGTGATTTTTCTTTCACTCCTGAAACGGTCTTTTGTTTTCAGTCCATTCATTGGTTTTTAAAAAGCTGAATTCACCAGCAGACAGATTCTTTGTCCTCTGTGTCTATATTTCAAACGCCGTGTTCTGACTGCTGCTCAGCTTCAGCCTCCGTGTTCGGATTCAGAGTCGTGACTCAGCTCTACAAAATAAACACAAGGACCAAAGTCTGAGTTGTTGAAGATGAAATGTTTGATCCATCAAGTCTCCAAACATTTTCCCCTCTGTCTTGATTTTTACTTCATCTCATCTGCAGTTTTTAAAAACATTGCAGCTCATAAATCCCTGTTACACACACACACACACACACACACACACACACCGGTTTACTGACACTAAGACTATGAACACCCATTCATAGTCAGATGCTGCTGCCAATAACAGGAGGGCATCGATCAAACTTATAGATTCATGTAAAAACTCTTCCTACGGGGCTGTAAATCGATGACACACACTTACCGCTCACACAGTTAAAACTGTGACAGCCCAGATCATCAGATTACTGTTCATCATGCAGCAGAGAGCAGGATGGACACACAGAGCTCCTGACAAAACGGCATTAGTTACGTCGGCTGTGAATCATCCTGAAAGGAAACTTGGTTTTGCTTGTGAGCAAGTCGATGTGACGAGAACCAACAGAGAGACGGAGACGATGAAGAAAAGCTGCAGCAGTGGAGAAAGAGCCAGCGCTGTGTTTCTGTTCTGTTTATCTGGATTCAATAAGGTTAAATTAAACAATCAGACATCTTGGATCTGCAGATCCTGTGAAATCATCCAGCCAAGAGAGGGAAGTTCTGTAAGGATTTGAACCTTTTCTGGATTTGATCTGTTAGATCTTCAGACAATAAAACTATTTTAAAGCAGAAAAGCCAATCTAAATGGTTTAACATTTTCTATTGAAATGTTTGTCTAAAAAAAGCATCATAGCTTAAATGTTGCTTTTGCAGACTTTGCTGCTTCAGCTTTTGTCCTGACGGTTGAAACGTTTTGATTCTCATGTAGAGTTGTCATGTATAAAATGATTCATACAATTCTCCCTATCCTTATAGCTCAATCATAACAAGCTACTGAAGCTAAGTTCCCATTTCTCTGCTCAAAGTGATCAGCTAATCAGCTAACTCTTTAAAAGAAGCAGATCTGCTTGAAGTCGTCGTCTTGGTTTCCTCCAGAGGAAAGTGTGCAGCCGTTTTCCTCTGAAGATAAAGAGGTTATCTAGCTTTACATTTAGATAAAGATAGCTTCTTTATCTAAATGTAAAGAATTGCATTTAGATAAATTACATTTACATTCACTGCTGCTAAGACGTTTCCAGCTGACAAAACAGTTTCTGGATAACTTAGAGGCTTTAAGGCTGCAGCCCTAAAACCTTTAGATGAGTTTCTTCAACTCACTCAGGTCCCATAACGAGTCTTTAGCAGGACTCTGGTGTCTCCAACCGCCATTAAACAAGAACCAATCACATTGCCCAGAAACAGCGTTACCCATAGCAACAGGGTCAAACACACCTCACTGAGATGTGAATTTGTGTCATCATCTCCTCAGAGTCACTGAATGAATCGCTCTGAAACTAAGACCTGAGTTCTCTGAGAATCCTGATCCAACAGAACCAGTTGGGTTGTGGTGGAACAGAAGGTTCTCATGATGGACGTCATCACATCCATATGGACCCAAATCTTTTAGCAATGTTCAGTTCTGGGGGCTCAAAGCCGTCCAGCCTGGCTGGTGTAGCTTTGCTGTTGGTTTCATCTCAGCAGATCCTTCAGGGTCAGAAGACCTTCACAGTTCACCTTTCAGGTTCCAGCAGAACCAGTACATCTCCATTTCTATCAGCCTGCCTCCCTCCATCATTCTCTCACTCCTTCCTAATGTATTGACTCTATCGCTCCTCTATCTTTTTCCTAATTATCTCCTTCTCCTTCCTTCATCTCTCCCTTTCTCTCTGCATTGCAGTATCTGTGTCAGCCATCCACAGAATTGGCTGCCTGGTGTGTGTGTGTGTGTGGGTGTGTGTGTGTGTGTGTGTGTGTGTGTGGTGTGTGTGTGTGTGCGTGTGTGTGTGTGGACGTTGCAGTCCCTCCTAAGCAGCTGGAGGGAAACTCAGGCTGATATCCCACACCTCCATTTGTTTGATCATTCTATGTCATGCAGTTACAATGGCTGCTGTTAGTTATCAGGATGTTACTCTGTATGTGAGACAAATGCAGCAGAACAGAAAAAGACAACGAGGAAGAAACTATAAAGTGTTGCTGTAGTTACACAGATGCAGGGCTGAAAGGTTTTCAGAACATTCATGTCCATAAAAACCTTCTTCACTTCCTCCCTTTGCTTCTCATCCTCTCTTTGCTTCGCTGGTTCGTCTGTTTTCTTCCCCACTGAGAACCAGGATTCAAGTGGACTTTTGTCTCATTGGCTTATGATTCTGCTCTGGGATTCTCCAAAGAATCTGAATCGGCCTCAACGCTGTCAGGAACATCTAAGTGGAGGAGATTCAGACATCTTGCCTTCTTAAGGTGAGACTGTCTGTAAAACATCCTGGAGAAACGAGTCAAAAAAGTGTAGGTGAAAAACAAAACCAGAGATTCAAACCCTCAAATGGACCTTCTGTGTGGTTTTGCACCATCGAGCATTAAATGTTAAATGAACTTACAGCAGGAAGTCAAAAGTCAATATGCCTCCAGAACATCATCTTCATATCATCTTTCAAACTTTACCAAGAGTCACAGTTTCCAGCAGATGTGATCTGATGAGTGCAGCTTTTAATGATCTATTTCCTCAGTTCATGAGAGGATCCTCCAACTCAGCTTGACTCATCCCTCCCATGTCATTCATATTCAATTCATTATTAATAAACAATGTGTCGAAATTTATTTTTAGCTTAGTAGGAGAAAGAGGAAGGAAATGGAGAGAGTAGGAAAACATGTCCAAGTGGAAATCCTGAACTCCAGGAGAGAAAGACATATTGATGCCGTCACAAAGCTAATAAAAGTGACGGCGTTTTGGTCTGGGTCCAAACCGGATCAGACTTCAGCCCTTTGCAGTCTGCGCTCGGCGGAGGGAAATTAACAATCTGTCTGTTCGTTTAGTGACTCTCCGTTTCCTGAGACCTTCCAGGCGCATGACCAGAATCTCAACAAGGAGCAAACATGGCAGCAGGCCACAGAGACGGACGGTGACGGAGCAAAACGCAGACCCAGATCTAAACACGTCCAGCGTATGGGCGAGCTGGATCAGAGCCATTCCCGGAAAAAAGAATTAGGAGAAAATAAATGACATGATAAATTTGAAAAAGGCTTCTGAAGGAAATGTGCCTGAAAGGCTGAGAGGTTTGTTTCTATTCTTCTTTGTAGAGGAAATCCAGCCTCATCCCTTGACAGAAGCTCCTCTCACTTTCAGCCGCCTGCGTTTACGCAGCTGAGAGCGATGTGACATTCTTCTCTTCTGATGCAACACTTTTGACTGAAGTGACATAATATATTATTCAGCTTCAATGTGTGAAAAAGCTTATTTGAAGAAGCTGTGAGCTTAAGAAAACCTCACCCTCAGTGTCTCAAGAGCCTCAAATGAGCTCCAATGAATAAATTGTTCTGAGCTGCGGCTTTTAACCATCAAATCAGACCCACAGATACTAGATGTGATGTGAATCCTGGGGAGAACGCAGCGGGGAAGTGGCAGCAGCGCAGCTGGCCTCAATGTTTTTATGTATTTTAGAAAGAGATTGAGATTTACTAAATCTGACAGTTGGCTCTAAAATATTTATTTGGATTAGATAGACTTGTAATGCTGATGTTAGCAGCTGCTTGCATGAAGTTTATTTATATAGAAACATTAGGAAAGCAATTCAGACAATACAGGAAAATATGTAAAATACAACCGTTTGGATTTTGTGAATAATTATATTGTAATTAGAAAAGTTAAGTTGTATAAATGCAAAACCAAATTAAAATAACATCTTAACTCTTTGATTTCCTCTTTCAGTTTTATTATTTGCTGAGGATGTGATCCAAATCCAGCTGAACGGCCCGTTTCCACGGCTACGTTCTTCTGCGGATCGCTTTGGGGTCACATTTAGTTAATACCGTGAATGAACATGTATAAAAAAATCAGATTCAGAAAATAATCTGAATGGAGCATCAGGACCTGCTGTGGGAACGTAAAGTTAAACCAGCAGCACCAACAGATCCATTATGAACCACAGTAATCATTTACTCAAAGAACCGCTGACTGTGACAGAGAATGGAGTCTTTTGATCAACTAGTCCAACATGGAATCCAACACTGCTCTGTATCTGGTTGGACAGAAATCCAGGCTGTAGGATCCAGGTTTCACCGGCAGCTGAAGGCCTCTGGATATCCTGCAGACATTTGCAGTTTCACAGTTTGTCCCAGTTCTTCATTGAAACGGCCTGAGCTGGATGAAACCTGCTTTTCTTCTCAGAGGTTGTAAATCTGGCTTGAAGTTCAGCAGATTGAAACTCAGCTGCTGCTCAGGAGGCTGCTGAGGCCTCACACCTCAGAGACCAGGAACAATTCAACACCAGCTCCTTCACACCATTACTGAGCTGGGTCACCATCCGGTCCTGGTCTGAGGCTCAGAGGTTAACGACAACCAAGAGCTCTCGACCTTGTGTAAGATTTCCTGAATCTGATTTTTAAGCCATTTTCTTAATTGTTTGCAGAAGTTGTCTGCATGAATCAGGTTTTATTTGGTGCCACAGCATTTGGTCCTGCTTCCATCAGCGCCGTGGCTCCAGTTCTTAGCCCTCTGTTCACTCAGGTAGCTTTTGGAATTGATGAGGTTTTAAGTAAACAGGAAAATTAAGAGTTCTGCTTTAGAGCAGCTCCATATTTAAGACTTCATGAATATTAATAGGAGAAAGGAGAACTCTTCTGATTGCAGGAGCTGTTTCTGCTGTCCACTCCAGAGGTTTGAGTCCACTTCAGAGGCCTGATGGTGTCACAGGCAGCACTTTCAAATCTTCTCCTTTCTACTCATAGAAAATAAATAGGAGTTAGATGCAGATTAGCTGCATGAATAATATTATTTTTTTCTTTTTGGTAAATTCCTGACCCAACGCAAAATGCACTTAGTGGAAAGTTAATGTTTATTTGTAATGAAATGAGTGAATGAGGAGTTTTGATCTGTTGCAGGGAATCAAACATTTTGACACAATGTGGGGAGCAGATGAGATTTAAAATGTGAAGGAGAATGTGAGGAATGAAATCTTACTCTGGGGAAGCTGGAGGTCCAGGAAGAGGTGAGTTGAAAGTTGAGAGATGATCTGTGGGCTGTGATGCCAGAGCAGCGCAGGTGAACAGGAATGAACTGGAGTTCTGCTGAAACTCGGAGCTGATGAACTGAGTTTGTTGGAGGGCAGACAGGTTCATAGGGGCAAAAGCAGGAAGAGAAAGAGGAGCTGGGGGAAGAAAGTGATGGGTAGATGAGCTGGTTCACTGCTTGGCAGGGATTGAAGGAACCAGGAAGTAACCCAGAGGATCCGTCTCTAAAGAGCACCAGGAAAGGCAAGGCTAGGAACTGTTAGTACAAGAGCAATTCAAAATGGACCTCAGATTTTACCACATTATGTCAACACTCAGGCTTTGTTCATCCAGCAGACAAATTTGATCCATATCCAACTTTTTCATCGCAGTCTGAACGGCCCAGTTCTGATCGTTTCATCCCAAAACAATCCAGTTTGTGCCACTTCCATAAGTGGAACTAAAATCAGTCCACATGGCGGGATCATCTCTTCCCTAAGCAGAGCGGTACCGTGTTATCGCTGCACTGTTCTTCACATGCGACCATGCAGATAAAAAAACTGGAATCCAGCATCAAGACCTGCTGCCTGAACTTAGCCTCAGGCGCTGAAGGACTTTCAGCTCCTCTTAATTTGTATCATAAGGCTTGATGAGAGGGGTCCACTCTCCAGTGGCGCCCTCTGGTGGAGGAGTGTAAGGGCTGAGGAGAGGCGTGAACAGCCCCGTAACACAGACTGCTAACATCCTGGCGTTCCTCTAAGATGGCGTCGGTCCTCTGCTCTGACCGTGGCAGGAATCTTTGGAGCCTCAGACTTGATGTTTAGCTCATGAAAATATTTGTTTGGCAAGAACTCATTCTACAACTATTCAGTTTACAGTCCAATCTGGTTATTAATATTTCAGTCAGTCAGGTTAAGGGCCATGATGTCAATTCATCCCAAAAAACTCTTGTCAGATCCCAGGAGTGTTGTCATGACAACCATACTAATCAGGCCTGTGAAGCCTGATTACCATCACAGAATTAATTGGAGTGTAGACTCTCTCTCTCTCTCTCACACACACACACACACACATCTTGGAAGAAGTCTTGATATGTTTTATTTTTAATATCCTGCAGAGGCATCTCTACCTTTCCGTTAAGTTTAGTTTTGCCCTGCAGCATCCTGTTGGATGAGGCGCAGCCTGCTTCTCTAATCCTCCGGAGGCTGGATGTGCATCAGCTTGGTAGAAACCAGAGGTTCACGTCAATATCCATCCCTGCTCCATGAGAGATTCAGACGAAGGCAGTGCGTATGTGAGCAGGGAAAACACTGAAATTCAAGCCGTCATATAATGAGTGCTGAACCAGAATCACCTTAGTATCCAGGCATGTCATCCCTGTGAGGATTAAATAACCTCTACTGATGTTGTAAAGTACGGAAGGGTTTTCATTTCCAGATTTCACAGTAGAAACTGTCTGGTTCAGTCTGTCTGTCTCAGACTTTTATAAATGTATTTTTTTGGTGCATCTGATCTTAAACCCAATTCACACGAGATCAGTTTAATCCAGGGACCACATGCTATTTGTAATATTTGTGGAGATTGTCTGTGAATTGGCCAGGTCAGTAATTTGTAAAGTAAAAGTTTCCCCTCCTGTTACCTCCAGTAATTCTGATCGTTCTAATCCAATGCAAAACGGCTTTGCTGTGGTTTGGAGAGAAAGGATTAGGGCTACTGGATCTTCATCAGTGCAAACCAAGCGTCTGCATATCATGGCATGAGATTAAGAAATGAAACGATCAAGTTGTTCTTGTAAAATGTGTGTAATTTAGTTATATTTTTGTAATAAGTACACATTTAACCACAATAGGTAAAGTTTCTGAAGTAGTTCAAACGATGTCAGTAAGAAGTTTGGGAACCTGATTAGCTTAGAAACCAGATTAGCTTTCGAGCTAATAGTTTAGATAGTTTAGATCAGGACTGTCTGTTTAATAAAGAAAAGTTTGCACTTTGTTTTCATCTAGTCTGACTTGGAGACCTGAGCAGAACAAATCTTCTGTTCCCATCTTTGCAGTCATTAAATGCTTCATTAATATATCAATTTGAGTGTAATTATGATTGAGCTACAACATAAAATAAGTGTAAAATGTTCGATTATTCACTGTTATTAATCTATTCTGCTGAAACAAACAAGACATTTCTCTTACCAAGGACCTGCAGTATGTAGGCCCACAAACACGTTACACATCAGAACTGTTTGAAGCTAAATAAATGAGAACATTAACATTTCTACCAGCACTTGAGCAATGGCAGTGAAAAACAAGTGATAACACACACTTTCCTCGTCAGTCACCTGGGATTAAACTGTACACTGGATGTCAACACATCAGCACAGCCAGCACTTGATTCAGGGAGCAGAGAACATTTTCCTGCATAATGAGGCTCACATCTGAATAATTGATGAGAGAAAAATGGTTTGGGGAATCTATCGTAATTTCTCCTCTGAGCAAAATAACCACCTCCCCAAAACAAGAGCCAGCTGAAAAATGTATGACAGCGAAGGCGTGAGGCGGGAACCTGAGCGAGTCGACAGAGTTTAGACATGAATTAAATCAATCTTTACATTTACCTGCAGCAGCGCTGTGTCACCCTTCTGTCACTAATCCTCACCTCTTCCTTTGCTCTCATCTTTCTCTTCCTCCCCTTATCTTCCCCATCCCAGTTTCTCATGCCAGCTCTCTGGGGAAGCAGCAATACGACTAATGAATGCTGCAGTTATGGAGCCGCAGAGCTGATCCAGAGACGTACTGGGGCGTCTGGCATTGTTGCAGGAGAAATCCTGCTGGGGGTATTACTATTTTATAGCCTGACATTTAGTCTTAATATTATCATTCCCATTTCAGTATTCAAAAGCCATCTCTTACATCCACAAGATGATACCGGTACCTCAGAGGAGAGATGACTCTAACTCCAAATAAAATCTTTCAGGAAGAGTTAAGCAGCGCAGAAACCACCGATGAATCCCGGTGTCAGAACTCAGACCAGAAACATTTAAACACCGTGTTGGTGATTCAGCTCATAGAAACGGCATCGATTCACAGCAAATATCTGTGTATTTACAACCTTTTCAGTCTCAGCCTCTCATTTTGGCCACTGATCAGTGAAAACAGTAAAGACAACTGAGGGCAGCCGATGCTTTGAGATAAAGCAGCAAGTCTGAAAAAGCACCTGGCAAAAAGTAAAACATAACATAATAGGAAGAATATTCTGAAGAGCTCAAAGCTGCCTGAATGTTTCTGGTTTAGTGTTACATGCAAACCAAAGTAATGCAGAACCCAAATCCTGGATGAGTTCTACTGACTTCAGTTATTTCCAGTTGTCTAAATTCAGCTACACCAGGTTTAGAAAGGAACAATTCAGCTTTTTTCTTTGCCTTCCTTCTTGTTTTGTTCTGTTGGTTTAATTAACCTCTATTGTGCCGACTGTCACGGCTCTGAGGCGGCGCCTGCTGCAGGAGGCCTGCCGTTGTCTCCACGGTTTTCTCCAGGGTATTATTTTCATGTCAGTTCAAAAATATGAACATTGGGATAATTGTTCATTTCATGCTGACTTTTGCAGTGAATAGGTGAATGAATGGAGGTTTGTCATGACTGCCACTATGATGAACTACAGTCTCCTCCATCCATTCATTCATCCATTGTCTGTATTATCTGCTGGTTGCCTTTGGGGACCAGAGTCAGTTAGCAGTAAGATGATGAAGACTTTGTGATAATTGATACAAACGTTATGTTTTTTATGCTCAACTTTTCAGAAAAATCCTAAAAAGGTTTCATGGAAATTACAGACCATCAGCCTCTCCAGGGATTATCTGGGCCAGCAGAACCCGGGTCCGATTTAAGCAGCTATGCAACAAACTGGATGGATTTGATCTGAACATGATTATGTATAATAGAAATAGAATAGAAGTTGAAGTTTGGAGAAATTTTTTAGTTGATCACAAAGGCAACCCTGAAAAAAGCAGAAAAATCCAAAACCCTCATAATTGTTTTTAATAGAAATATGATCAAAAGGCCACTTAGCATTTCCTTCATTAAGCAAAACAACAATATAGACAGAAAACCTTCAGTGTGCAGAAAAACTCGACTTAAGGGAAATTAATTTATTGCTGAATTTAAAGGAATGAAAGTTGAGTCAGTCATCTGAATAATCAGTTTTGACTTTGTGCTTATAAATGTAAAATCTTGAACTTTCCCAGAGACTCATTAATATTAACAACAAAAACAGCAGAGAGATTTTAATGATCCTTAAAACTCCTTTTCCTTCTGGTTGTCTTTCATTTGACTCATCAGACCGCCGGGTCATCAGGTCATCAGGTCATCAGACCGCCGGGTCATCAGGTCATCAGACCGCCTGGTCATCAGACCGCCGGGTCATCAGACCGCCGGGTCATCAGGTCATCAGACCGCCGGGTCATCAGGTCATCAGACTGCCGGGTCATCAGGTCATCAGACCGCCGGGACATCAGGTCATCGGGTCATCGGACCGCCGGGTCATCAGGTCATCAGACCGCCGGGTCGTCGGGTCATCGGACCGCCGGGTCATCGGGTCATCGGGTCACCAAAACATTTCTCTGTTTACTCAGCAATCAATTAAAAATTCTAATTTCATTCTATTTATCGATCATTGACATCAATTTCAGTTTAATATTCTGTCTAGAGAAGCTCAACTGTTTGCATCAAGTCTTTGATTTTGCAAACATTTATTGTTTGAGTTTTACATTAATCATCAAACAACTTAAAACAGAATTAGCTGGATTCCACATGAGGGAATTTTCTCTCAAATTAATTTCATCTTCATTTTCTGTCTCCTTTGGTGAAATTTCTGATTCCTGAGTCGCTTCAGCATCAGAGACAGAAAACAGAAACATCAAAAACCGGCTGCAGGCGCCGAGTGTAGAACATGCAGACCCACAACCTTCAGCTCACAGCTACACCTTCAGCTCAGAGCTACACCTTCAGCTTCCAGCTACACCTTCAGCTAACCAGCTACACCTTCAGCTCAGAGCTACACCTTCAGCTTCCAGCTACACCTTCAGCTCACAGCTACACCTTCAGCTCACAGCTACACCTTCAGCTTCCAGCTACACCTTCAGCTCAGAGCTACACCTTCAGCTCAGAGCTACACCTTCAGCTCACAGCTACACCTTCAGCTTCCAGCTACACCTTCAGCTCACAGCTACACCTTTAGCTTCCAGCTACACCTTTAGCTTCCAGCTACACCTTCAGCTCACAGCTACACATTCAGCTAACCAGCTACACATTCAGCTCACAGCTACACCTTCAGCTCAGAGCTACACCTTCAGCTCAGAGCTACACCTTCAGCTCACAGCTACACCTTCAGCTAACCAGCTACACCTTCAGCTAACCAGCTACACCTTCAGCTCACAGCTACACCTTCAGCTCACAGCTACACCTTTAGCTTCCAGCTACACCTTCAGCTTCCAGCTACACCTTCAGCTAACCAGCTACACCTTCAGCTAACCAGCTACACCTTCAGCTCAGAGCTACACCTTCAGCTCAGAGCTACACCTTCAGCTAACCAGCTACACCTTCAGCTAACCAGCTACACCTTCAGCTCAGGGCTACACCTTCAGCTCACAGCTACACCTTCAGCTTCCAGCTACACCTTCAGCTCACAGCTACACCTTCAGCTCAGAGCTACACCTTCAGCTTCCAGCTACACCTTCAGCTCACAGCTACACCTTCAGCTCACAGCTACACCTTCAGCTTCCAGCTACACCTTCAGCTCAGAGCTACACCTTCAGCTCACAGCTACACCTTCAGCTCACAGCTACACCTTCAGCTTCCAGCTACACCTTCAGCTCACAGCTACACCTTTAGCTTCCAGCTACACCTTTAGCTTCCAGCTACACCTTCAGCTCACAGCTACACATTCAGCTAACCAGCTACACATTCAGCTCACAGCTACACCTTCAGCTCAGAGCTACACCTTCAGCTCAGAGCTACACCTTCAGCTCACAGCTACACCTTCAGCTAACCAGCTACACCTTCAGCTAACCAGCTACACCTTCAGCTCACAGCTACACCTTCAGCTCACAGCTACACCTTTAGCTTCCAGCTACACCTTCAGCTCACAGCTACACCTTCAGCTTCCAGCTACACCTTCAGCTAACCAGCTACACCTTCAGCTAACCAGCTACACCTTCAGCTCAGAGCTACACCTTCAGCTCAGAGCTACACCTTCAGCTAACCAGCTACACCTTCAGCTAACCAGCTACACCTTCAGCTCAGGGCTACACCTTCAGCTCACAGCTACACCTTCAGCTTCCAGCTACACCTTCAGCTCACAGCTACACCTTCAGCTCAGAGCTACACCTTCAGCTAACCAGCTACACCTTCAGCTCCCAGCTACACCTTCAGCTCCCAGCTACACCTTCAGCTCAGAGCTACACCTTCAGCTCCCAGCTACACCTTCAGCTCCCAGCTACACCTTCAGCTCAGGGCTACACCTTCAGCTCACAGCTACACCTTCAGCTTCCAGCTACACCTTCAGCTCCCAGCTACACCTTCAGCTCACAGCTACACCTTCAGCTAACCAGCTACACCTTTAGCTCACAGCTACACCTTTAGCTCACAGCTACACCTTCAGCTCCCTGCTACACCTTCAGCTCACAGCTACACCTTCAGCTAACCAGCTACACCTTTAGCTCACAGCTACACCTTCAGCTCCCTGCTACACCTTCAGCTCCCTGCTACACCTTCAGCTCACAGCTACACCTTCAGCTCCCAGCTACACCTTCAGCTCACAGCTACACCTTCAGCTAACCAGCTACACCTTTAGCTCACAGCTACACCTTTAGCTCACAGCTACACCTTCAGCTCCCTGCTACACCTTCAGCTCACAGCTACACCTTCAGCTTCCAGCTACACCTTCAGCTAACCAGCTACACTTTCAGCTCAGGGCTACACCTTCAGCTCACAGCTACACCTTCAGCTTCCAGCTACACCTTCAGCTAACCAGCTACACCTTCAGCTCACAGCTACACCTTCAGCTAACCAGCTACACTTTCAGCTCAGGGCTACACCTTCAGCTCACAGCTACACCTTCAGCTCACAGCTACACCTTTAGCTTCCAGCTACACCTTCAGCTAACCAGCTACACCTTCAGCTAACCAGCTACACCTTCAGCTCACAGCTACACCTTCAGCTTCCAGCTACACCTTCAGCTAACCAGCTACACCTTCAGCTAACCAGCTACACCTTCAGCTCCCTGCTACACCTTCAGCTCACAGCTACACCTTCAGCTCACAGCTACACCTTCAGCTTCCAGCTACACCTTCAGCTCACAACTACACCTTCAGCTCACAGCTACACCTTCAGCTCAGAGCTACACCTTCAGCTTCCAGCTACACCTTCAGCTTCCAGCTACACCTTCAGCTAACCAGCTACACTTTCAGCTCAGGGCTACACCTTCAGCTCACAGCTACACCTTCAGCTCACAGCTACACCTTTAGCTCACAGCTACTGCTTCAGCTTCCAGCTACACCTTCAGCTCACAGCTACACCTTCAGCTTCCAGCTACACCTTCAGCTCACAGCTACACCTTTAGCTCACAGCTACACCTTCAGCTTCCAGCTACACCTTCAGCTCCCAGCTACACCTTCAGCTCAGAGCTACACCCTGAGCTTCATCCATCATCCTCAGCTGCTTTCTTCTGTCCCACAGTGGCTTAACTCTCATCCTGCTGCAACTAATTTCACATCTGCTCCAAAAGGTTGATTTGCTGCCAATGAGGTTATGAGACAGCAAGAACACACAAACAATCATTACTTTAAACATAATGAGAAGTTATTGTTGTTGGGAAAATGTAAATTAGCTGCATTTCCTGAGACACAGCAGCTGTGTGGGTTAGCAAGGCGCTGAAATCATGTAAGCAGAATTTAGTCAGCACAAATGAATAGAGCGCCGTAAAACACAGACATGCTGACTGCTTTAACGGGCCTTCGTCTTGTTTGAACATCACTGTCACCACGGATTATTTTGATGAGATGGAGTCATGGAAGAAATAAATGTTCAGCCAGTAATGCAGACGCTGCAGGGCTCAGTTAGCATGTAGGATGTTAAAGTTTATGAAGCACATAGAAATGATCTTTATGAAAGATGCAGACTTCTTACTGAACCACTTTCTGAGTTCAGTGTCTTGATTCTGAGCCAATCTTTGACCCAGAAAGGTCCAACCAGCTCCTCTTTAACCTCACCAGTCCATACCGGTCCATACCGGTCCATACTGGTCCATACTGGTCCATACTGGTCCATACCGGTCCATACCTCCACCTTGCTGACTGAAGTGGAGCTCTGTGTCTGTTACTGACTCACCCGTCATCCTCACTGTTAAGAGTCATTCTCATTTCATCCATTAAACTTCTGGAAATTCTGTTTTCAGATATTTCCTGGTCCGGTCTTGTTCAGATTTCTCCGAGTTCTGAACATCTGGTTCTTCTAGTAACCCCAGTTTGGTTGCAGAACTGGAAGACAATAGATTCCCTTAGCTTCACTCTTTACTCGTCTTAAATTCCTCTTCTCTTTTTTTCTCCGCATGTTTCTTTGCAGCAAAGCGTCTGCAGTGACAGAGCAGTGGAGGTCTTGTTTTCCTGACTCCTTGGATCCTGGGTCATGTGACTGTCCTCTGTTTACCAAGTACTTTAGAGCTAAATGTGAGGCATCTGATGCTGAAGCTTTACTCAAACTGGGCCATCAACAAGATGATGCCAAACAATCTGCAGCACAATGATTACAAGAACAAACAAGGAAATCTAGTTGCTCCAATGGCCTAGTCAAAGTCCAGACTAAGAATCTGATGTAAATGCTGTAAGCTGAAACTTTTGGGGGGACATATTTCTGCAATTGAGCCAAAAAGTCACTGAGTTGCTGTGTTCCAGGATGAATCCATGGTGTCAATATAACATGTTTTATTGTAAGAAGCTGGAGCTGCAGCTGCTGCTGCTGCTGCTGCTGCAGCTGGAGCTGCTGCTGCAGCTGCTGCTGCTGCAGCTGGAGCAGCTGCTGCTGCTGCTGCAGCTGGAGCTGCTGCTGCAGCGGCTGCTGCAGCTGGAGCTGCTGCTGCAGCGGCTGCTGCTGCTGCTGCTGCTGCTGCAGCTGCTGCTGCTGCTGCAGCTGGAGCTGCTGCTGCAGCTGCTGCTGCTGCAGCTGGAGCTGCTGCTGCTGCTGCTGCAGCTGGAACTGCTGCTGCTGCTGCTGCTGCTGCGGCTGCTGCAGCTGGAGCTGCTGCTGCAGCGGCGCTGAGTGCAGAGGCCATGAAGTCAAAGTCCTTGTTGCTGTTTTTCTGGGTTCAGTTCCTTTATCTTTACTCTTCATTAAAAGCTAACACTAACACTACAAACAGTAAATATATGAATGGCAAAATCTCACACTGGAATAATTTACTATAGAAATAAATAAAGTGTAAATAAATCTTTCTAGTTGGATGGAAGCTGAAGTTTGTCTTTTTCTTTCTGCCAGCTATCGATTGCTTTTCTTTCCGTCCCACTTGGGGAATCTTCTTCTGCGGTCCAGATAAAACCAGGCCGTGTATCGGCTCTGCTTTGAAAAGCAGCTTCCTCCATTTACCAGAATTAATCAGTTTTAGATCCACTGCATTCAAAAGTGTTATATATAAATGCTTCAGCATCTGAGGTGCAAGAGGAGAAACTGGGTGAGTTTTCATGTGGATTTTTCATCTTTGGTAATAAATACTAAAACTTTCCTGCTTCTGTTTTCTATATTCACCTGTAACTGCAGGGTTGCTGGTTGTCTGCCTCTACTTTTACTTATTGTTACATAAATATAAAAATACTTTTATTTCACATTTTAAATATGCTCTACATAACATAGCATGGATTTAGCTCCACCAGTACAAAACAAAATAGTCAAACTCAAAAACCTCAGTAGCAGAAAACCGTTCTGGTCTTCACATCCAGACCCGTTAAGGAATTGTTGAAACTTTGATCTCTTACTTAATGTCACTTTTTTTTAATCACACATTGATTTATTTTCTCCTGTAATGTTTCTTCTGCATAAACTAATTAATGAAACATAAGAATGGAAATCAAATGAAAAATGGTATCAGTGATGATATTAATGTTGATGTTACACTGAGTCACTAAAGTAGTTAATTACTTTGTTTTTTTGGATTAAGTTTATTTTTAAGCGTAAATGTAAAAAGTTTTTGATCCTTTAATGAACCGTTCTTATCTCCAAACGTTTCCACAGGATTCAGTCCCGGAGCAAACCTTCAAATCTGCACAGCGAGTCGTTACATGGACCTGCACTCTAATTCTCCAACCATTTACTTTGACTGGACGCTCAGCTCCAGGGAGGCGGGGCTCTTAGCGACAGCAGCGGTTTCTGAAATGTGAGCAGGTGGAAAGTTGCTTCATTTCATGGAAACTGTCGGAAAAGTCCTGCTGTGGAATTAGAGATGAAACAGTTTCTGTTTTTAAAAAGAGGCAAAACCACAAACACACACACACACACACACACACACACACACACACACTGGACCTCTGCATCATTTATGGTCTGTGTGTGAGTCGTCATCAACAGCCACCATACTTTGAAGCGATCAAACTAGTTATTACAAATCCTCCCAGTGTGGAATATGTAGGTTTGAGCTGAAAATCAGGGAACAGTCAAAGCCCACTGCTGTGGCAATCATGGGATATTTTTAGACGCAGCCGCTTTGCTCAGCATCAGCAGCTTTACCTGGTGAGCCAAAAAGCAGCAGGATTTAAAAATAATGAGCTCATAATGGGACATGAAATGAAGTGAACTGGTGGAGGAAACAGCTGATCGACTGCTGGCTCGTCCAGGAATCCAGAAAAATCATTTAAAAGTTCAAATTCTAGAAGAAACAGCCGAAGACGTTGCCAAGATGTAAACGGTTTGTGTGATTTGTGGATCTCCTGTCCTCATCAGAACATGACAGTCAGACCGAAGAGGAGCCAGCAGAGCGGACCGGGTCACCAGAACCATGAAACGTTGATCAGGCTGTTTCCAGTCAAAAGTTTTCACCCGAAGTGGTGAAGGTCCAAATGTGCCTCTGAAAACACACACGTCTCCTCTGAGGCTGATTTGTTATGGCTGCCTCTCCAGGGTCACTGCTCCCGTTTGATTGGTTGCCACACTGTAATTTAGAGGAAGTGCAATGTTGCTATGCCGACACCAGTCAAGGCCGAAGACGGAGAGGAGGAAGAAGAGAGTGATGTGTGGCAGATATTGATCCCCTTCCAGTAAGTTTGAGCCAGTCAGGGCTTTGGTGGAATTAAAAGGTGATAAACGGCAAACGAAACGCTTCGTTCCTCTGACCTTCACCAGACTCTGAGCTTCCTGCTGCAGCACCTGCACTAGACCACTCCTCTGACAACTGGTCCGGAGATGGTTCATCTCAAACTGTGCAAAAGAAACAAACCAGCTGGAGAAAACACATTCAGAGATTCCTGAAACTTTAAATAGGCCAATCAAGGTCAGATTTTTTACTAAACAAACTGTTGCAACTAAAATAGAAGAATTCAATCCACGAGCTCACGAAACTTAAATCTACGAAACTATAAAAGAAAACTTGACACCAAAAACTTTAGCTTTTTAAAAATAAAATGATTTAAGGCCATAAACAACTTGAGCTTTATTTTATTTTATTCACTTTGAACAGGATAGCAGTATAAAATAGAATGAAATTTATGTTTAATATTAAGAAGCATTAAATGGTAAGAAAAAGCAGGAAGAATTCATAAACCAGTTTTTCATCAATTCTTAGCATTTTGAACATATTTGGAAGTGAATTTATTTATTACAAAAACTCTTCAGGAAAAATGATCTGCTTTTCTAGGAACAGGAGAAACGATTTATTCCTAGAGATGGATTTGTTCTTGCTTTGACACAAAAAACATCATCTTTGCAAAATAAAGAAGGCATAAAAATGCATTCATGTATTATTTCTCTCCAGGCTGGAATATTGTTTGTCTTTATTATCAGAAAGCCTAAAAATCCAAACTCTGCATTCAGAGTTGTGATGAAAACTGAAAGACCGTCATGATCTGCTGAGGCGTAACATGAAATACTTCAGCAAAGAAAATCACAATTCTTCAGTATTTTCATCTAATTTCAATGTTTCTGTTTAATCCACTCAATAATCAACATTAGTGATATTTTGCTTTTACTCCTCCAGCTGCTCTCTCTCACGCTGCCTGAAACGCCGGAGCTCTGGGTTTACAGGACAAACATTTTATTCACACCTTCAGAACAAATGGAGGCCAACAGCGAGGCAATAAGAAATGTCAAACACTCTCACATGTGCAGGCGAGCGTGTGCACATCCTCACATCCACCCTGAGGTCCCTGAGGCTTTGCTAACAGAAATGACACAAACACAAAATATGAAGACATGAGCATGAATGAACTGGGAGTTGGCCCACTCAGATTCCTGCTCCGCTTTTCTGCCTTTCAGAAGGAAAAGTGAGATGTGTCATCGTCACACCGATAAGCTGTGGAAACGCCTCAAACCCCAGGAATCATCATGTGTGGGTTTCATGGATTTTAAGGAGTGATGGGACCAGTTCACAGCGTAGACAGGACAAACACACAGCTCTGTCTTCCTCCGTTTGTCTGTGATGCCTGAAAATGTCTTTGGACATTTAACCAAACTCAGGACTGAATCACAACCCGACCTGTAAAACTCGCTGATCCGTTTCTCCCAAAAGCCAGAGACTCTCCTCCTGCATGTTGGCGTCAGCTCTCTGCTCAGACTTTGACTAAGCCGTCCTGCTGGGACTCCAAGTGTTTCTTCAGATTTGATGTTGTGCTTTTGAAGCTAGATAGTTTGATAGATTGAAAGACTCGATGCAGTACTAAAAGACTCTGCAGCTTAAGTTGATTTTATACAAGACAGTAAAAAGGTTTGACAGTAAATATTAATTCATATTTCATTGACATAAGCCCCAAAATAATGTAAGTGTAGTCAGAAAATAGCTGAAAAGTTATTTTTCATGTTTTGATATTTGTCATTTCATTGAAGGAAATTGTGATTTGCACATCGCTATCAGCTAGTTAGTCTGTTCTGGGATCAACTGGTCATGGCTTCATTCTCCACTTCCTCTCGTTTTTCTGTCTCCTGTATTTTCTAGGATGTAACAGCAGCTCTGTGTCTCCAGCACTGCAGGAACAACAAATCTAGATATCGCCATCTTTAATCACATAAATGATAAATCATGAGAATATTTCCAGTTAGACAAACATATTGCTTTCCTCTGTTGGGTTATGAGACACCAATCCCCAGAGACGCAGAGCAAAGCAGCAATAAATCATTTTACTTAAAAAAATCACAAAAATAGTAATGCATGATGGATAAGAAACTTTATTCTGATTACTGGATTGAAAATCTTAATGAAAAATCTGTTACTGACATCACTGTTATTCTTTATCCATCTCACCACTTAGAGGACAAACTGGTCCAATTCACATCCAGTCAATAGAATCCAGTTCAAATTCAGATCTGTTCAATGAATTAAAAACAATATTTGTCATGAGTTGAAGGACTTTGTGTTCCTGTTAGAGGAGACAAAAGATCCGTCCAAGATCCAAGGAACACCGAGATGCTCAAAAACTGGCAGTAAGTTTTCCCAGAAAATAATTCACTGCAATACTGCACAAAACTCCACTGCTGAAGGAAAAGCTGTCTGAACATTTCTGTAGATTTGGACAAGCTGGCGATGCAGTCCGGTCAGATGAGTCAAAGCTGAACTCTCTGGGTGTCATTGAACACACCGTGTGGAGGTAGGCAGGTTCACCAGCTGGAGGTCAGGGAGCAAAGACAGAAACATCAACATATGAAGACAGTTGGTTTGGATCAAAATGAAACTCCATGTGAACAGACAAAGCAAACTGTAGAGGCTCCAATCAGAGAATAAAATACAGAATATATTGTTTGTCGTGTAAAATTCAAACTAATTTGACTTTTTGAGCGACACCATGTGGATCCTGTTGCTACTAAGTTAAAGTCATTTCCAGAGAGCTGATGTGCAGTGATGGTAGACTCATGCTGCATTTACCTCAGGAACATCATCTCAGGTTTATGGCGAAACCCTTCAGGTCCAGATTGTTCCTGTTGGTCAGCAGGGTTTTGAACCGACTACTCAGTCTGGCAGACTGCTGCTGACCGGCTCGCCCGCCACTCCGGTTCAGGTCAGGAAGTCCAGATCTGCTGTAAACATGTAAAGCACCGCTCTGTTCTGAAGCCAGGCAGCCGTTCCTCTGTCAGCCTGATTTGCAGGAGCTTCAATAATTAGAGTTCAGTCACATTTTTCTTTCTTTACCTAATTGACCCTGTTAAGAGATGCTTTAAGTCAAACAGCTTGTTGTAAAAGGACTACAGATTAATTCTGCAGTTCAATTTACTTATTCAAGGCACACAAACCAAACTGCCTCAGAAACAAACAGTCCTGCTTCCGTTCTCTGAATTTATGTGCTAAAACGCCTGGTTTTACTGTGCAGCTGGGTTCAGGTTATTCTGTGATCCTGAGCGGCTCTGTCGGTTTTCTCCTGCCTTAAATCTCTTAATTTTCCTCTTCTTGCCTCGTCACATTGCGTCCTCTCAGCAGGCTCCTTGTTTTTCTTCCATCAAACTGAAACTTGTTTGCATTTTTCCACCACAAGTCCTGGAGAAGTGATTCAGTTCTGGCCGAACTTCATCTCTACTGGGCTGAGAGTGAAATATCACCGTCTCCACATTTTGCTTGGATTGTTTCCTGTAACTGCAGCTTTGCTTTAAAGATACTTGTTTTTATAAATGATTGTTTTGTTAAAAAGTTTAAATCAAATCAGACCAAATGAAGAAAGTTCAGGAAATGCTGCCATGTTTAAAGTGACACAGCAATAATCTGAGCTATTTAGCCTTAACTAAACATTTAGTTTAGTCAAACATTTATTTCCCAGCTCTCTGTTTTTATCTCCATCTTTGGCCTTAAAGCATCAACAGCTTGTAGGAAATAAACAGTCTGTCATTTATACTTTGTAAAGTAAAAGAAAAAAGTATTTTTTTGAGTCATAAGGAGAACAGAGCAGAACATGTGAGTGTTTCTAAACCCTGGTTGTCTTTAGTTCTGAGTCAAACTGCAGCTCCTGGTTTAGTTCATCAAAAGCTGCACAGATTGTCCCAAACACTCGTATGTCTCCTCAGACACCACCAATGTTTTCACCCCACATTTATGTTTGGTGCTTTAGTTCTATCCAAAGTTTTGCTGCCTGTGTGAGAGCCAGGCAGATCTTCTCTTCTCAGCTTGAAGCCACTAGCAGGTGTTTGTTCTCTTACTCTGTTCGTTCTCAGCTCAGACTTCAGCTGTGTGACTAATTAGTTGGCAAGTCAAAAAATAGCAGAACAGAAATAAATCTTAAGTTTTTAGGGACAGAGCAGTTCAACGGGAACATAATCTGCCACCTGCTCCATTTCTTTTCCTCGCCGTCGTGTGTGAAGCTTTTAATAACATTTTAGTAGCAAAATAAATCACATGTAACAAAGTCGGCTGATCTGAACACGTTTACCCTGAAAAAGAATAAATCTGTTTGAATTTGTTCTAAATCCAACATGGACAGGGTAGGATTCAGTGTTTGACTTATATAACTATTAATAATTATGATTAATAATTCATTACTAATGTAATAATCAAGAGTAAAAGTTAAAAAAACATCCAGAGAATCTGGAATAATTAGCCAAACACACAAGACTCTGATCACCAACAAATTCAACGTCACTGGAACCAAAAGCTGCAAACATTCAGCAGATTAACCAAAACTCTGCAGAATACCAGGATTTATGATTTATAACCAAAACTCTGCAGAATACCAGGATTTATGATTTATAACCAAAACTCTGCAGAATACCAGGATTTATGATTTATAACCAAAACTCTGCAGAATACCAGGATTTATGATTTATAACCAAAACTCTGCAGAATACCAGGATTTATGATTTATAACCAAAACTCTGCAGAATACCAGGATTTATGATTTATAACCAAAACTCTGCAGAATACCAGGATTTATGATTTATAACCAAAACTCTGCAGAATACCAGGATTTATGATTTATAACCAAAACTCTGCAGAATACCAGGATTTATGATTTATTGAAGACATTAACCTTCCAGTCAGAAGATTCAGCCAATAACTGCCATCCCACAACTAATTATGCTTCTACAGATGATAGATAATCAAGAACAAATCAATCAACTAACTAACTAAAGTAAAGGAGATGAACTGCTGACATAAACGTAAAGATTAATTAATAACATAAATGTTCTGTAGTATAAACTTCAATAGTCAGAAGCTTTAAAAACATCATTTTGTGGACTTTCACAAATTATTCAGTCATTTGTATGTAAATTTCTGAATTTAAAAAGAAAATAATTCCTCTCATATAAAAAAGTCATTTAGCAAATGGAAATGATTTTGATAATCCTGATGATTTAAAACAGGGTGAGTTAAAAGATTTAATGATTTAATGTGAGAGATTTTATGCAGCCTGTGTAAATATCTAAAGCTTCACCTTTAGTTGTTGTCTTTGTGTTCTAGTTGTTGGATCCAGTTGATTGAAACGGTGGGTGTGGATCCTTGGTTCTGTCTCATGCTGTGTGTGTAAGACGCTGCTGGATCCGTCCGTTTTCTGCTGGAAGCTGCAGAAACTCAGCAGATGTTGTTTTTGTTTTCTTTGCCAAGAGAGCAACGGTCAATCTGAAACTTTAACTGGTTAGACGGAGAAACAGGTTCTGTTCAGGAAGAGTTCTGCCTCACATCCGTCTTCATTCCTCCCAGTCACTGGAACTGAATCTGGGACTGAACCGGGTTTTAAGAAGAAGCATTTAGTAACATTAATGTCTGTTTTGTCACAGCTTTTTACTGGAAATATGTCAAATCCAGTGTTGCATCAGACAAACTAAAAAACATTTTAATAGAAATATTTGTACTTGCTGAATATTGCGTCCAGTTTTTGCTCCATTGTTGCTCTTTGTGCATGAATTACTGCATCAATGCGGCGTAGCACGGAGCAGATTCCTGGATCAAAGGCGGCTCTGACTCCAGACTTTATAAAACCCAGTGGACCAGCACCACCAGATGGTGGCCGAGTTCCTCACATCGTCCCGTTTCTGCTCCTGGTCCAGATTCTGGGACTTTGGCTCAAACTAAATGAAACTTCCTGTCCAGTTTTTCCTCCTGAGCTCAGGCTGGAGGAACGGGTTCAACATGACGAATGTTCTGGATAAAACATTCTGTGTGTGGACGATGATGAAGCTCAGACTCCTGTTTACACTTATCTCTGTTGCTTTACACCTTTTTCTCTTACAATTCTTCCTTCCACTCGACTTTCTTATGTTTACAGAGTCAGCCATATTAATCACAAGACAAAAATGAATTTTGCTGCTATGTCGTCACTATATTTTTATAAATTCAAATGATAAAAATGTTTATTTTGCACATTATTTGCATGATTTTTAAACTGATCACATAAAATCCAAATGAATCTGAAAACCTGTTCAGTGTTTTTATCTTTTCATCATGAATGTTTCTGTGTGACGGCTTCACAGTGAAGCTGAACTCGTCCTCAGACGAGGCGAGAAGCTTTATGATGGAGATAAAGAAAATGTTCTGATTTAAAAACTCAAGGTTACACGATTCTTAGTTTCTCCAGTTCACATCTTAGCTCCGTCTTCATCCTGGTTTCTCTGGACAGTTATGGAAATATGAAGGTTTTTTGCTGTAGCCCTTCATGATAGATGATCTTGTGTTTTCCATGTAGACTCCGGGATGTTTGGTTTATTCATAACATGATGAAGTTGTCTCTCCTCTGTTTCTCAGAATGTTTCTGAAAGAATTTCAACCGGAGAAAAAGACGAGTTCGACACGCTGCTCCTGTTTATTAACACTCCATTAGAAAACGTCATTATTTCCTCGTTTGGTGATGTGACCTGTGACCTTTGCTCTCTGCCTGCAACCTGCTTTCCATCAAAGTTACACTTCATTAATCGCATGCCGGCTTTTTTCTTTTCTCTTTCCCTGGTCAGAAAATGCTGACGAGCTCGTTGTGTTTGTCGGAGCTCGAAGGTGAAAACGTGGCAGCATAAAAGCTGAGAGCTCAACGTGAACACAAATCATAACGAGTGCAGACGAGAACGTCGGCTGCTGTGATTGAAATGCTCGTCTACAAAACACCCAGTGGCCGAAGCAGTCGTCCAGGATCGGGAATGATTAAGCTGCTAATGAGGAAACCTCCTCATGATGCGCTGGAAGAAACGTTTGCCTCAAGGTCCGTTTACCTGAAGATCCGGTCCGTTTGGGACGGCTTGAACGGGTAATTGAACTTTGATGTGGACCAAAAAGTGAACTCTGGTTCGTCTACAAACTTCGGTTTGTGTATGGTTGAGATGAATTCTGGTTCAGTTTGACTGCAGATATGAACACCAACTGCTCCAAAAGCAGGAAGTGGACTACAGCGCAAGGCATTCTGGGTAAATTCAACCAAACCAAACGCATATCAGGCATTAGTTTGAGAAATGGCTCATGGTCAGAAAAATAAAACTTCATGTTTGTTTGCACAGATTAGAGCTGCAGAGATCAGGCAGTGAAAATGTGAAGCACATTAAAAACTCTGAAGTTCTTAATCTACTGAGTACAGAAATATGTAAATTAACGGTGGATTTCAGATGACTGCTGAAACTGTTTGATTATTCCCAGTTTGTCACCAGCAGCTGACATTTTTTCTTTACATTAAGACTCTTTTATAGAAGCGTTCATAATGAAAACCTGACAACCATTTGACTGTTTGTTCATAAGCAGCATCAGGACTTTTCATTCTGACTGAATGAATGATCCATTTTGAGCAAATCACTGCTTTTGCAGGTTATCAGCTGGGTTTTGTAGTTTGCAGACTGCTAAGTGAAATGCACCAGATGTTGTGAAAATGTTAATATTGATGTGAGAAGCAGCTGAGAATAACTGTGACCTTCAGTCACACCTCAGCTTCTGTTTCAGGCTTAAAAAAGAAACATTTTATAACGAATCGTGTTTCTTCCAGTCAGATTCTGATTTATTTCAACTCTGTTTTGTCAGGATGTTACTGTTAGTCTGTATTAACATAAATTCAGTGCAAATACACCAGATAATTATTTTTAAGCTGCTTTTATTGCTACAAAGTCTCTGTGTACTAAAGTTTCTAAATCCCCAATTGTGAAAGAAATTGAGAAATGCAGGGAGGCAGGAGGATGAAGAAAGGATGTAATGAGAGGAGAAACGAGGGAGGATGTGTGGAGGGATATTCTGCCATAAAGCTTCTTACTATGAAGCATTTACGGCTTAAGAAAGGCACTGGAAGGTCGGAGAGTAGCTGTCAGCGTGGCGGCGCAGCGAGGAGGGGCGCTGGCGGCAGTTTGCTGTCTCGCTGAGTCTGGAGCTTTTACACAAATTAAACAAGGAGCATTGTGGGAGGGTGTTGTGTTTCCACTCTAATCTTCTCGCATGCCGCTGCAGCGACTCAGGTTCCTGTTTTCACATTCACAGAACATCTGCTAGCATCATCGGCTAGTGAAACGGAAAACCCGGGTGTGACAGCGATTCTGGGTGTTGGTTCGGTTCTGACTCATTTTACTTTACACACAAACTAACCAAAGATACTTCACTGAAAATCAATAATTATTAGAAAAAATAAACTTTAATGTGCTCAGAAGTCAGTTATTGTCCACCTTCATTTCTGTCAACTTCATTTACTTCATTAGAAGTAAATGAAACTCTGGGCTGAGAATCAACGTGAGGGCGGCCATTTGCAATCGGCTGTCAGAAGAGTTTCATGTCAAACCATTTGCAAAGATTTAATTGCACACTGAATCCATTTTCTGTGCTGAAGTTAAATGATAGTGACTTCCCCCGGACCGGGCCGGGCCGGGCCGGGCCCAACCCCGCCTGCTAACAGAACCATCTGGACCAACATGACAGACGCTTCAGCATATGAGCTGCAGACTGGAAGATTCAGGATGAACTGATTCAGATTGTCTGTTTTAAATAATATGAAAAGAATTTTATTCCACTGAAATGATTCGAATTAGAAAAATAAATGTTAATATCAGCCAAAAATAAACTGAGAAATTAGAAAAAGCTGTTTTCTTTAATAAGGGAAAAATGTTACACAATCCACTGAAACAAGAACCTGAATCTTTTCTGTTTCTGTGGAGGAATTTGGTTGCTGCATAACTTCAGCTGAATGAATTTGGTTTCCTCTCCGTTCATTTCAGAGATAATTTTCACAGTTAAAGACACAGAAGGTTCCTCCTTTCAGGAAAGGAGGAATTTTGTTTGACAGTTGAATTGAGGACCAGTCGCCTGTTTGTACGATTCCATGACGACGAGCCGCTCAGGTTACATGACCACCAGTAATCAGAAAAACGATAAAGCTGCGTCATGGTAACGGCTCAAATCAGAGCATTTTACCATCAATCTTCACAGTAAGAAGCTTGATGGTAAAATGTTTTGTGTCTGTCTGCCCAGATTCTGCTGTCTTTGTTTCTTCCTGCTGAATGAGTTGTTCCTTTCCACTGCTGCCATGTGCTTGCTCTGTATTAGGGATTATAAAGTAAAAAAGCCAAATAACAGATGAAAAACCTTACATTTAGTTTTAACCGGTTTTATTTTACACAACATAACAACACGGTACATGTTGTCTTTTTCTGTACAGAAGCTTTCTGGGAGCTTGTGACCAACACAGGCTAAAGTATACCAATGTCAGTGAAAAGCTCACAAGATAATCATGTTTCTTTTTCTTCTCAAGTTTAAAAATAACAATTTCATAAGAGGTCCATTAAAATGTTCTTCTGTTTGTTACTTTTTGTCTTTATATGTCAAGAAAATGTGAGTACTCCCCATTAGGTAAGAAAGGCTGTGTGTGAAATCCGTCTCTTCCTTAGTTGGATCCGGTTCCTCCGGAGCTCTCGTTAGTGGAGCTGCGGTGAAGTCATAAATCCAGATCTAGTTACTGCCAGGGAGGGTCTGTTAGTGCAAAAGAAGGCACCGACTGCTGTTCTCTTGCCACAAAATGAGTGCATACTGTATGCAAGTGTGCAGCTCTTAAAAATGATGTGCTTTTCTTCTTGCTGCAGGGTTCTTCCTCCTCTTCTTTCCCTTTATTAATTTCCCTTTTGTGGTGCTTTCAGATACGGTGAATGTGAATTCAGAAATAACGTGGCAAGCTCATTGTCTTGTTTTTTTTTCTTTTTCTTTTGTGCTATAAAGTGGATCCAGTAAGACGACTCCAACGCTACGAGACAAGGCATGTTATCCATTTACCAAAGGATAATGTCAAGGTGGAGAACAAAACTGTAAACAGAATACAAAAAACAAGATGAAAAGAAAGAGGTAAAAAACTTTCATCCAGAAAACATGTCCAATCAAATCAAACACATAAAAACAAAATTCAAACATGAAAACAAATTGAGGATTGATTCCGAGGCTGACCGGCTCTTCAGGTGGAAAAACAAACCCAGACACACCGCAAACACACACACAGCTCAATGAGGGAACCAAAGTTCCTGTCCGGTCGCCGCCTGGCTTCACTTCAAACTGTGCTTTCTAAGATCCAGTCCGACTCGCTGCGCCCTTTCTCCGAGTCGCCGTCCTCTTCTTTAGACAGCAGCATCCCGCTCATGGACTGGCTCCGTTTGTTCCGCATCACGCGGCCCAGCTTCGCCCCTCCGGCCCTCTGATGGGGCGACTGAGTTTTTGCGCCTTCTTCGCTGAGCGAGTACCTCCTCCTCGCCCTGCTCCGGCCTCCCTCCTCCGTAGGGAGAGTCTGGTATTTTGCAGAGGAGGAGACGGCGCGAGGAGCCCGGCGCAGGACGGGCGTTTCTCTGAACCGCATGGAAGGAACCGGGCTGGGGGCCAACAGGGGCCCGGAGAACGGTGAGGGCACAAAGGGAGGCGGTGGGGTTTTGTTCAGACTGGTGGAGTTGTTGCGGTTGGTGTTGAGGTTCTCCAGCGGGGCGGAGGACGGGGTGGAAGAGGGCGGAGGGCGAGGAGAGGAGGGCGGCGGACGGTTCTCGGGCTGAACGGGAGCCGGCTTCCTCTTGGACTTGTGCAGGGACCCGGAGGCGGCGGTGGGCGACCCGACGCCAGTCAGAGGTCTCTGCTCGGCCACTTTGTCCCGGTCTTCACCGCCAGCCACCCAGCTCTGGCTCAGAACAGACGTGGCCGTGGAGCAGTCGGGCAGGGAGCATTCAGATGACTGAGTGAGCGTGTCCTTCTCCCCGGGTCCCGCCGCCGCAGCGCCGCTCTTTTTCTTTGAGCCGGCAGACAAGTCATCCAATCCAACTGATCCGTGTTTAGAGGAGCTGGGAGTGACGGTGCAGCCATGTGACTGCTGCCCGTTGGTCTGCGAGTGAACATTGGTCATCGACAGGGAGACGCCTTTGCCACCTTCACCAGGGTTACAAACCTGAGGGATAAAATGGAAGAAAAAAAGGTTTTATCCAACAAAAAGAAGAGCTTTGGTAACACTTTTATTAAATTAAGGTCAGTTAAAACAATCTGCACGTTATTTTTCATCGTAATATTTTGCCTTCCAACATCAGGATTAATCTGTTCTCAAAATGCGACCAAAGCAGCTGCAGCTGCAGAGCCTTTCTGGATACAAATGATTCATTTAGTGGATTTTATTTTCATCTAGGACTGAAACCATTAATGGGATTAATCCTCATGAATCAACCACTGAAATAATCTTCATCTAATTTACTTTATTAATCATTTAGTGGAGAAGACAAATTAAAAAGACCATTTGCTGAATGAACAACACTAATCTGTATAAAAGTGTGTAGATTTCAGATTTGAAGTAAAATCCCTTTTCATCTGTAAATATGTTCTACCCAGAACATTTTGTCTCCTGGTTGAAGACAATACAAGTAAACAAAACAAAACTTTTATTTGTGTTTATGAAGGGAGAATAAAAAATCTAAAATATGTTTTCCTCTTGAAAACTTTTGAAAACCGATTCTGAGGACCGATGAGATGAAGAGCTGCGGTCTTTGGAAGTTGTGCACCTCGTTACTTCTGCCCCAAAAGCAACAGTAAGGCATGGTGGTGGCAGTGTGGTGATCTGGGCCTGGAAGACTTGCTGTGATAAATGGAACCGTGAGTTCTGTTGTCGACCCAACCGGGCCTCAACAGCAGGTTCCCCTCTGGGTGGCCGAAGAAAACCAAGACTTAAGAGTGGCCTAGTCAAAGTCCATGCTGTGGCATGACCTTAAAAAGGCCGTTGCTGTTGGAAAACTCTCCATTGTGGCTGAAGTGGACCAACATTCCTCCACAGCTGGAAAAGATTCACTGCAAGTTTTCACAAACGCCTGATTGTGAAACAGCCAGTTTTTATTTTATGGAATAATCAGCTTTTCACAGCAAAACATTAATTCATCTCAGCTCATGTGAGACGAAGGTTTCCTGTCTCACCCACCTTGTAGCGTATCATCAGGATGATGATGAAGACGAGCACCGAGGCGACGATTATCCCTCCGATGATGATGATCATCGTCCCGCCGAGGAACTGGGACTGCATGAAGTGGCAGCGCATGTACTCGGACTCGGTGGTGAACTGAACGCAGCCCACCACTCGCGTGGCTGTCAGCGACGTGATGACATCATCATAGATGGCCAGGACACACAGGTCGTACTGAGTCCCGGCGGCCAGGTTGTTGACCAGGAAGTTCTCGCTCGATGGAGGAATCATCCTGGAGGAGAGACGAGAGGAAAACCGTTCAGTTCAACACAAAGGTTTCTGTGATTCATAAAACCAGTGAATCCAGTAAATCGCAGTGACTTTCACTGGGTGGGTCGTAGAACTTTAGTGGCTCAGTCACCAAAAACCATTTCTGATGCTGGTCGTCTGTTAAAGATCGATCCATTCAGCACAAATGGAAGAACTTTTATGAGAATCAACAAAGATTCATTTAATCATACAAGTTAAAATGAATACAGGAAGTTTAGTGTTGGGACTCGATTAATAAATTAATCCCAGTTTAATTAAACCTGATTTCAACCCAATTCAAAAACCAATTTCGATAAATTAATTAAACATACATTTGAGGTCAACAAGACATTTTATTTTCCTTTGTAATCTAATTAATGAATTTATGTTACATCAGTTTTGAAATTTAATTTCACTTTATAATTATTGTTTTTATATCAGCAAGCCCATTTATTATTCTCTCTTGTTTTCAATCAATATTTGAAATACATTTAGGCAAAAAACTGTTATTCACTACTAGCAAAATACTTTAAAAATGGATTCTTGTAAAAATATGAACTTTATCTTAATCATTTCAAGCAAAAATATGAAATTTTCTGATCATTTTAAAAATGTAGCTCTTAATTATTTGCACATAGCTTGTAGGAGAACTAAGAGCTTTGCTGAGTTTCTCTCTCAGTCTCAGTTGAGTCGGTTTCTCTTAGTGTCACATTGACTGCAGTTCTCACTCTGAACGTCTGAACTGGCCTGTCAGCTTTCTGGAACGTCCTCATGAAATTGCTAATCAAATTCCTCATTAAAAGCAGCAGGGCTGCAGGTTGGCGGCTGGTTGGCAGCAGGTTGGCGGCTGGTTGGCGGCTGGTTGGCGGCGCCGCGCGGCGTCGGGCGTCCGGAGAGGAGCGGCGCCGCCCACAGCCGGGTTAAAGCTTCTGGTTTACAGGCTGAGCAAAGTGAAGGTTAGGAGACATGTTAGGGTTTAATGGTCAGTATTAAGAGCTCCAGGATAAATGTAGCAGTAGGTCACCGTGCCCTCAGCTGAACAGCATAATCCTGTAAGGTGTGTGGGTGTGTGTGTGTGTGTGTGTGTGTGTGTGTGTGTTGGTGAAACCCCATGAATGCTAATAGGAGTATCTAAATGTTAGATGACTGCTGTCTTCCTGCTCGATGTTTTAATCACCATAACGAGGAACCTGAGCTAAACACGGATTTAACTCGACACATTTAAAGTGACATTGAAGCCTGCAGGTTAATGGCAGGAGCCAATGTCACTAAATCCTACAAGCTCACACACAAGTGGCCACATTTATATACAACACACACACACAGACAGAGATTAATCTGCCTAATATTGCTGTGGCTGCGGGCTTCATTTGGCTGTAATAATGAGCGCGCTTCTGTCACATTAGTCAGCATTAAGTAATGGGAAGCATTTTTCTCTCTGGTTTTTACCTCTGTAAGGCCAGCTCTCTGTTTACTGACTCATTAAAACTTTAAATCCCTGAATATGCATTAAAAAGTGTATCAACAAAACACTGTGAATATTATGTTGGTGGACATATTTACTTTATTAGGCACTGAGAAAAAAGTGCAGGGAAACAAGGAGCTGCAGGATCATGATGTGAAATCAAACCTGAAATGTTTTTTTCCTAACAGTTCATTTATTTTATCTATTTATTTCTCCCCTCCAGGGGTCTTTAGTGGCTCTAGTGTCCCTTACATGACAGTAGGCTGACAGGAAACGGGGGAAGACATGCAGTAAATGTTATCGGGTCCGGGAATCGAACCCCTGACGGCCGCGTTGAGGACTCAAGGCCTCCAAACGTGGGTCGCGCTGTCCGCTACGCCACCACGGCACGCCCTGCTTTTGTTTTATTTTGAGCTTCAACTCGTATTCAGCTTCGGTTCATGGAAAAACCCACAAACTGGACAGAACTGGTCCGGTTCTGAGCTTCACTGGGTTTTCCAGAAAAACTTTAGGGATGGGATTTAATTCTGGTTTCTGAATTATGGCTCTTTGCCCAGGGCTCCACTGTGTCAGGGGGCAACACAAGCTGGAAGAAAACCAAACACCCAATCTGAACACTTTTCTATTTTATGACACATTTTGTAAGAACATTGTGTCTTTACACCACAGCTGGTTAATTAGAATTAATATCTGATTCAAGCAAAGTACAGGAACTTTGTACTGTCTCTTTAAGACTCTGGACTGAATTTGATAATCTACGTGTCATAAGTGGAGTCTGAGTGAAACTCGACCTTTGACCTCAGCCTAGCTTCTCCATCTGAGTTTTGGGACGGCTGCTGTGGGTCATCCTGCAGATTTTCCCGTTCAGAACGCTGGAGCAGCTTTTGGACAAAAAGGTTGAAGGTTTTGTGGTTTTATTGTGATTCAAATAAAACTCAGAATCAGCCGTCGCCTCAGCCGCTCTGACCATCTGCTGACCCGAACTGACCCTGACTCATCAGCAGCGCTGTTGGCACATTTCACAATATCTGTCATAAAGCTTTCTGTTTGGAGTAATAATTCAGTCTGGCCACAGTTTTGGCTGTTTCATTGCAAAATTCAATGTTTGGAAATACAGAGAGAGAGAAAAGACTTTAAATTCGATTTTTGCATCAATCCGCGTTTTAATCTCTGGCTCCGTTTATCCCTCATTCATAACTTCTGATTGTTTCAATCACTGTTTGTGAAACTTATGCAGAAATGTAATTTTCTCCAAAATGAAAATAAGATTAATATTTAAATGTTTTGCATTCTCAGCAGCACAACAGAACAGGAGTCACCAGAACCGCCAACCAAGAGTTATGAGCTGGAGTTTCCATTTTATCCAGAATTAAACTTTGATTTCCAACTGCAGGCGAATGCATCATATAATCCAGTTAATCAGAGGATTAACATACGGTATATCTCAGGCTGGATTTAAAAAAGATAAATGAAAATTAAAATGAGAACCTGGTTCTGTTCAGCTGCTAAAGTATCATCATTTTGTAAAGTGAAGACTTAAGATATTGTAGCTGAAAAATGATACATGAAATGTATTTATTGTAGCAGTTAGCTGGAGATTATGGCAGCAGCCCAACAAACAGGTTCATCCCCTCTCAGAGCCACACAGATTAAAATCAACAGGAAGTGAAAGCAGGAGGAAACCAGAGTACCCAGAGAAAACCTCCACAGGCCGACGGAGACCAGGAACACCTTCATTCACTAAACTAGATCTGTTGCAGCTGCAGCACAACACATAAAAATGATTAATTGTTTCCCTGTTGTTTCTACAACCAACCTCAGTCACCATGGAAACCAGACGTTAAAGCACGTTTCCTGGTGCCGAATCCCCAACAGCCCAGTGACCATAGCAGCATGTTGCTTCATGAAAAAACAAAGGAGCTGCAGCCTGAAGCGGTGGCACTGAGGTTGCTACGGTTACGGACCCGCAGGCGGAGCTGGAAGTCTAATTACGCATAATGCTTCCTGGTTCGCTTGGCCTGTTTTTCCAATATATTCACATGAATGAAAACCGTTCTTTCAGAAACGTCTTCCTCCAACAAACCATTAGCTGCATGAGTCTGGCTGTCACACACAGACACTTTCCAGTCTGACCAGTCTGACCAGTAAAGCTGTTGGTAAAGGCTGTCAGCGTCGCTGTGTGACCTGAGCATCATCATCACAACCTTACAGGAAACCCACAAGAAATCTGCTTGATGATCTCACAAAATACTTTTTCACGTCAAAACATTTCATTTCCTCTGTGAGATTCTTTTCTGTCCTTCTCTCTCTTCTCTGCTTGATGTCAAAACATTTCTTTCTTTCTTTCCTTCCTTCTCTCTCTCTCTCTCTCTTCTCGTTGATGGTGTGAGCCCGGAGCTTTGTGATCTCATCCAAACTGACTCATTCATTGTTCCTAATTTCTTTGTGTCTGGACCGGATCTTGCTGCCAGTATTTCAAACCCTACAGTGGGCAGATGATTGCCTTGGCCGAGACTATTACACTAATCTATCTGCTGTGCTCTGCCAAGCCCTCAGCCCAGAGCAGTCGTGTGTGTGTGGGTGTGGGTGTGTGTGTGTGTGTGTGAGACACAACAGAGACGATGCCTGCCTGCATGTTGAGGTAAACACAACCAGTTCTGTTTTCCATCTGAAGCAGACGTTGTGTTAGTTTGCATCTAGATGTGGTTTAGAGCGACCAGCAGCTGTCATGGCCGCCGCGTCCTCCAACAGGCTGCGTCGGCGTTCTACCGGCGTTCATCACTGATGCTGCGCCACACGGTGATGAACTCAAGCCTTCACTCGTCCCTGGATGCCAGGCTTGCATCGGCGTCTTCCAGCATGCGGTAATCAAGTCCAGAGCCAGACTCTCTGTTAGTCGCTCAGCTGTTTGTCTCAAGACAAATGAAGGCCTCATTCAGTGAACAGTGAACTTCAATACAGGATTGTTCTATTTGGGGCCATTTCACTTGATTAAACATTGAGCAAAGCCTGAAGGAAACAAACACATTACTCCAGGAAAGGAATAAAAAAAAGCATCCAAGTCAGCGAATCGACAAAAAAACGTTTTCTGGTTGAACTGCAGTCATGTGATAAGGAGTCAGAGGTTCTAATAACTGAGCTGCTCTCTCACCCACAGCAGCAGAGCTGGGAGGAAACTCTGAGATTCCCCAGCAGATATTTCACTGGCTTCAGGGAGGCTGGAAATGGATTTATATATACAATATATATATATAAATATAGATATATCTTCCTTTGTCCTTTTAATGTATCATGTCACGCCCACTACTACACACACACACACACACACACACACACAGGTCAGGTTTACAGATACATTCCTTATTGTACTGAGGTCTAAAATACATCTTGTATTAATTAGTGTTGTGAACTTTTCAGTTTTGTCTTTACTGTTAGATAAACACACCAGAATATTGAGCAAGATCTGAATGACTTTGAAAAATAACAAAAATTGGCAACACTGCACCGGACAGAGTTTTCATAAGACTGACATTCATTCTTTATGAATGTCACTTTAATGCAAAGTTGTTCTAAAAGTTGGATTAAAAGTTCATTAAAAGTGATAGGTATTTTCCTTTCGAACCTAAATAAAAGAAAGAACCACAGACAACGTATATGAATTTTATGTAGAGCTTTTGCAAAAGGAGAACGCTCTATCAAACCTCTCCTCCGATCAGTTCTACAGAGCGTTCTGGGCTGCCCTCACAACGGCTCCTGTTTTTATTGTCAAAGAAGAACAGGCAAGGGGGCAGTCAGGAAAACAACAGAGGTCGTAAAGCTTCTAACCCAAACATCTAACAACCCAGGTCCAGATGTGATATCTGATCAAAGGTCTGAGCCCGGTTCAAATCTCGGTCAATACTGTCAAGAAAACAAAATACGACTGTTCACAGGTAGTTACTAAATTAGGAGGTGTTCTTGTAAAAGGATTTAAGGCCTGAGAAACTTAGTGTTATCTATTTCTCATATAGTTGAACCGACAGTAGTAACCTCCAGGTCATTTAAAGAAGAGAACACTTTAAACAGAAAATCACAAAGATCTATAGACTTAATGTGAACTAAAGTAAGAATAAAATGATAATACCAAAAAATCTCTAACAAAAAGTGCCAACTTGGCATTATTTTTATAAATAATGAGACTTTAATGCAGAGTTGGCACTTTTAATGGACTTTTAATCCAACTTTTAGAACAACTTTGCATTAAAGTGTCATTATTTACACTTCATGACAACAGTTATAGACATTCATAAAGACTCATTCATGTTTATGACAGTGTCATGTCAGTCTTATGCACAACCCGTCAAATAAAGTGTTACCCAATAATTACATATACAATTGTCTACAAATCTCAGAGTTTCTTAAAAAATGTTTTGTGTTTCCATCATTATTAACAAAATTGAACAAACATTAAAGAAAACATTAACAGATTAGTTCACGTTTGTTCATTTTCCATAAGCTACATGTGACTGCTCGGTGAAGCTAATGAAAAACAGTCAGCAGACTTTTAAACGGCCAACGCTCGCTGAAACGTTTTCCAACAAGGGTAGAAATGAAGCAAACCTTCTGACATCCAGAGGAGGAGAGTTCACCTCCAACAGGTCGGCTTGGCTTTTCTGTTCTACTGTTTAGTGGAATCTGTAACAAACTGGCCAGTTCAGATTAGCAACATAAGCACATTTTCATATTACATCAAATTGTATTGCTGTAATAACTGTAACTGTCTTTAAAACAAGCCCAGATCATCACACCTTCACCTCTTTGCTTTACAGTTAGGAGGAGGTGTTGGTTCTGGTACGCTGTGTTTGTGTTATGACCAAACATCTGTACTTTGTTTTCTGCTCTAAGGACTTTATTTAGGCCGTCTGTAAACATCAACAGGAAGATCAGACTCAGCAGGACTTTGGTCAACAGGTTGCTGGTTGTTGTGCAGTGGAGCAGCGATGGCAGCCAGACAGGAATGTATTTATGGAGCCATGCTGTGTGTTTCTTGGTGCTGATCCGATGTGTGATGCCCTCTGCCATCTTGGTTTTAGCTGTAGAAGAGTAGAATCCTTCCCAATAAACCCAACTGGTTGAAGCTTCCTGTCCATGTTGTGTTGCTCATAACTCAGTCAGTATATATACTGTATATAAAATATAATTTTAATTTTTAGGAATATTTCTGTTCTCTTCCTTTCTTGGCTTTGTCCACCTCCATGTGTCAGAGAAGAAAACTGATATTTTATTTGCCTAATTTCAGGTAAATAAAATGATTTCCTGTAAAATCCACAGGAAGTTGTATTAGTAGAATTAGACCACAAGCTTTTTTCAGAAGTCTAATTTTCTAATTGCAGCAGTTCCATCTTAGCATTACTGCTTATTCTCTACTTTTATGAACTGAGATAAAAAATGCAAATCATTCCCCAGTATTCCTCCACTGGAGGAGAAACCAAAATATGGGCCACAGATTTCTGAAAGTAGGTTGTCCAATTATTGGTGAAAAACTATTCAGTGCTTCTGGCGAGCGCTTCTGCTACGGAGCAAACTGCTCTAAATTAAACAGCCTCAAACATGAAGAAGCTTCCCCAGATAAATAACTTTAACAATCTGTTATTGGTTTTAAAAACTTGGCTTTGCGCTGTACCTCTTAGAGATGCTAACTTTACCTTCTGCCTTTCTAGTGAATTTTACTGCAGTAATCCCATAAATCATTTCCCTCAGCAGCTTTTGAATCTAATTTTCTTCTCTTTAATCTTTCTAAACATGTAAGTAATTAAACAATTACACATGACATTCAAGCTAGGAGCAAATCCAATCAGCCTGGTTGGGAATAGCTGATTTCCAAGCACAAAGTGAGGAGGATTAATGCTTCCTCATCGCTCGCCCCATTACTGCTGACCTCATAGCTAATGTGGCTAACCCGGCGCAGCGCCGCGCTACGGGCTAACCCGGCGCAGCGCCGCGCTACGGGCTCAGAGCCTCCAGACCGGCTGGAAACATCCAGCCGTCACTTTCAGGCCGAAAACTCAGAGTTTCTGTGTTTATTTTCTATATTAATATCTACTTCACAACACAGTTTAGGAGGGTTTTTAAAAATGTCTTTTCTTTAGATGGTTATGATATTATTTATGTCAAACATGTATAATTATGAAAATAAAAATCTTTGAATTTTAAACCCTAGAATGTAACTGTACTTTTTACTGTAACTGTAATGTTTATGTCCAACCAATGCAAACATCCTTCAAAACACAGATTTAAAACAAACTATTTTAATAGTTAAAGTCTGATGTGTTTTGATCACATGACTGTGGAGTGTAATGGCTGCTCTCTAAACCAGGTGTGGCGAAGCATAAATGAGTTATGGTTAATATGAATTCAGAAAAAGCAGCAGAGACCTTTTAATGTCTGGGCGTTTTAAATGAAGAGGGAGCGGCGTCTGAACTTGGGCTGGTCTCCTTAAAGCAGCAGCAGATGTCAGAGTTAAACCTGTGGCAGATATTAGCAGGTGTTTCAGCTGCAGGCCTCCATCTGCCCCTTACAGCTAACTCATCTCTGCTTCCATATATTATCTCTGAAAACTCTCGCACCTTTATTGCATCTACATTTTCTAACTTCTGCACATTCATCTTCTGCTGGAAATGATTCTGAAAACCATATAACAAAATATATTTCCTGTCTACTTATATATTGTCATGTTTTATCAAACTTTAACGAGGCATATGAATCTTTTTGTTCTCTCCATTCCTCACCCCTGTTTGGCTCCTAGTCTTCCTGGCTAGCAGTAAAAATAATGCTGGGTTTTCTGCATGTTTATTGTACTATAAAATCAGAATTGGAACATTGCAGCAGAATAAATGGGCCTGATTTTTCATGCTCTGAGCACAGCTGAGCTGAGTGTTGTCCCGGCCCCAGGGAGCGCTGCAGCATGAACTACGTCCTGCTAGTTAAAGGAAGGGAACGTGGGCCCTTCTCTTAAAGCTTGGCGCCATTCCTCAGGCCCCTGTTGAGCAGCATTATTTTAAAAAAATGGTCACACAATTCGCCTGATGTGTAACGTTTTTTTCCTGACTTAGGAAATGGCAACCGGCCCCTGTGGCTTGATGGATCTGCTGGAGCAGAAAACAGGCGCTGGAGGAAGATTTGGGAAAAAAGAGAGCCGACGACAATCAGAGCAGAATGAAAGAGGAAGGATCATTTCTGTCTGGACGTATTTGATTGTTCTGATTGTGGACCAGGGAAACATTCGATCCTTTTTCTTAATATTGTGTTTCTGCTCCTCGCTGAAATGGAAACGGCTTCGTTTGCAGCTGCAGTGATGCTGCCATGAAGGCCATGAAGCTGATCCATTATTCATACGAAGCCTTTAACATCCCGTCTGATTAACCCGTCTGTCACCTGAATGTAAAGAACGGCGGTGAAACTTCTGCCACTGATTCCCTGATGATGAATAAAAGTCAGCAGCTTCCAGCCTGTAAAGCTGGAAATGAGCTGGCAGGTGCTGAACCAAAACCTGGTTGAGATGGAAAACAGCCGTACGCCATCTTTAGTTTGTATCTTTGATTGGCACTAGCTTTTAGGTCAACACTCCTTGTTTGTTTGTGCGGTAAAGATTGACGTGTTCTGGACTGTTAACTGGAGCTTCTGTGTAGATTGGCTCTTTTTAAATGGAAGTTTAATGAGGCAAAGTTCTGCGTTTTACTTTTGTATTGACCTGCTTGCTGTTCTGTGTGACCGACTGGGCAGCCGGCCCAGCTCTGGGTTGAAACACAATCCTTAAGACGAGTGTTAAAACAGCGGCGCTGCATCCGTACCCTGCCGCCGCTCTCCCATGTGTCTGAGTCAAACCCAGCGTCCCGGTGAGCCGCTGCTCTGCAGCCGACCTCTGACCCTGCCGAGGAAGGAGGCCGCTCGGGTTTCTCATCAGGCTTCACTGCAAAGCCAACCATCACAACCAACACAGCTCAGCCGCGGCTCACAGGTCTGCATGACGGCTTCTCCGAAGGCTTTGAGCAAACGGATCAAATTCATAGTTAGTTGGAAACATATTGAACTCCTCCCACTCTCACAGAATAATGCTGAGGAGGGAGAGAATGTCAATGTGTGGCAGATCAATAAACTCTCACTGAACCTGAAAAATAAGTGTCTTGTTGGCAACAACAGGGCCAGATTTCCCCCGTCTATTAGTCTCCTTCCCTCCATGTTCCAGCACTTTGCCTCGCTGTCGTCCTGCTTATATTCCAGTTTACTGTTTTTCTCTCTGCTCCAGTTTTCCTGCTCTGTCCCTGCTCTCTGTTTGTGTAGTGATCTATAAGATGCTTCTTTGTGCTGACAGAGGAGTGGAATGGCAATCAATCTGCTATCTAAAGACAAGAGAAATGCAAAATACACACAAATGATTTCTTATTGAGGAAAAAGACGAGAAAGCTGCAGAGAGACGGAGCAGTGAGGGATTAACGCAGGGAGGAGAGAAATGCAGACGTTTCTCTGCACCACTGAGCAGCAGCTGGGAGATATTATAGAAATATTACAGGATATAGACAGATTATAGAAATATTATAGAAATATTACAGGATATAGACAGATTATAGATGTATTATAGAGATATTATAGAAATATACTAATACTTCAATCAAAACTTCGGTTTCACTCATTAAGTTGCTTATTTATAGCATCAGTAAATAAACTGTTAGCAATCCTGCTGATATTTGCCAGATTATTTAGCTAAAGCAGAGTTTCCCCTGCCTTTGGTTCTGGTCGGGTCGGGTTCTGGTCGGGGTCCTTCCGACCAGAACCAAAGGCATCTGATGAGATGTTAGGCTACATGTCATCAGATAGCTGTCAACAAATAGATTCTTTAGTTGTTTCCAACACAAATGATAAAATAACTAACTGACAAGTTTTCAGCAAGTAATTCATAGATTAGTAAATGTCAAACTAAATAGTCACGTAGCAAGCAAAACATTTAGCTTCAAGCTAAATAACACACTAAATATTTAGTTTGAAGCTAAATATTTAACCAACTAAAATGTCAGCTTCAAGCTAAATATGTAGTTAGTAATCTTTAGCTACTATATGCTAAGATTGGATCCCAAGACCCCGAGGAAGTGGATCAAGCAGATTTATCCCTGAAAAGAAATTCTTCAAGTGAGCTAAAATAAGTTCTAATATAAGTTCTTATATCAGCTTTATTAGCAACTAAAATGATATTTATAAATGAACTAATAACATGTTCAAATTGACTTTCAAATTAACCGTTTTTTTCTGACAGTAAATAAGTGAAATTATTGCTGTTAATTATTTTTGACTGTAATTTTACTCCATAAATTCCCTAAACATTCATTCACAAGGATTCCAGCTGAGTTTTCATCAAAATAATTTAGGAAAGCCATAAAAGGATTAGTTATTTTCCATAACCAAAAACAAAAATCCAAAACATTTGCTGAAAATTTTGAGGTTTGAGACGTCAGCAAGAGGAAGAAGAGGAAGAGGAGGAAAAAGAGGAAGAGGAGAGAGAGGAGGAAGAGGAAGAGGAGAGAGAAGAGGAAGAGGAGAGAGAGGAGGAAGAAGAGAAAGAGGAGGAAGAGGAAGAGGAGGAAAAAGAGGAAGAGGAAGAGGAGAGAGAGGAGGAAGAGGAGAGAGAGAGGAAAGAGAGGAGGAAGAGAAAGAGGAGGGAGAAGAGGAAGAGGAGAGAGAAGAGGAAGAGGAGAGAGAGGAGGAAGAGGGAGAGGAGGAAGAGGAGGAGGAAGAGGGAGAGGAGGAAGAGGAGAGAGAGGAGGAAGAGGGAGAGGAGGAAGAGGAGAGAGAGGAGGAAGAGGAAGAGGAGGCTCTCCTAATGTAAGAGACTGAATCTTTACAAGATGGAGGATAAATAATCCCTGTGTCGCCATCGTCTCCATGAAAGTTTCACTGAAAGTTGTGTCTGGTAAAAAGAAATCTCCATGGAGAAATGCACAAACAGTTAGATCTGCAAGACAACTCTGCCGTAGGGCAGAACGAAAATGGCGTAAAACTCAACTCCACGTTCATTGTGACATCTATAAAGAAAGACTACGTAACTATCATTTAACACTAAAACATGCAAGAGAGGCTTTCTTTGCAGATGTCATAAACAAAAACATTAACAATGCTCCAGCTTTATTTGCAACAGTTGACAGAATCACAAACCCTCCTGTGACGTTACGCCTGAATTCCAATGTATTGCCGCCTGCAACCAGTTTTCCAGCTTCTTTTCAGAGAAAATTAATAAAATCAGAGGATTAATCTGAACATCCACTATAAAGTCAGAACCAATGCTGAGCCCAAACAAAACAAATACAGGAAAAATGACCCAATTTCAACTACTTAATTATAAAACCTTAGAGGAAATTATAAGTCAACTAAGCTCCAGTTCCTGCTGTCTGGATGTCCTAGATCTATAACTCTAGAACATTTCTTTAAGAAAGTCCTGCCTGTTATTGCTGCTGATCTGATCCAGATAGTAAACTCATCGCTCTCATCAGGTGTTTTCCCCCAGGCTCTGAAAACAGCAGTAATCAAACCACTGATAAAAAAGAACAATCTGGACAAATCACTACTGCAGAATTACAGGCCGACCTCTGACCTCTGACCTCTGACCTCTGATTCATCAGCAAAGTTATTGAAAAAGCTGTTTAAACAATTAACTAGCTTCCTAACGATAACCAACCGCTTTGACTCCTTCCAGTCTGGTTTTCGTGCTCACCACAGCACAGAGACTGGCCTAGTCAAAGTGTTCAATGACATCCATATAAATACAGACTGTGGCAGAACCACAGTGCTGGTTCTGTTGGACCTCAGTGCAGCTTTTGACACTGTTGACCATGATATATTACTGAATCGACTGGAGAGTTGGGTCGGACTCTCCGGTCCAGTGCTTAACTGGTTTGAATCCTACATAAAGAACAGGGATTTCTTTGTTTCAATTGAAAACTTTTCATCAAAGAGGTCAAAGGTCACATGTGGGGTACCCCAAGGTTCAATCCTAGGACCCCTTTTATTCAATATTTATATGCTCCCACTAGCTCAGGTTATAACAGGAAATAATATTAGCTACCATAACTATGCAGATGACACACAGCTCTACATTACGATGTCACCAGGTGACCTTTGACCCCATCCAATCACTGAACAGAAGCTTGGAACAGATAAATGTGTGGATGTGCCAAAACTTTCTCCAGTTGAACAGAAACAAAACTGAAGTTATTATTTTTGGACCTAAAGAGGAACGATCTAGAGTTATAGATCTAGAGTTATAGATCTAGAGTCAATGCACAGCTTCAGTTATTACAACTGAAAACTAGCGATCAGGCCCGAAACCAGGGAGTAGTGATGGACTCTGACCTGAACCTCCAGAGCCACATAAAGACAGTTACAAAGTCGGCCTTCTATCACCTGAAGAACATTTCCAGGATTAAAGGACTAATGTCTCAGCCAGATCTAGAGAAACTCATCCATGCGTTCATCTTCAGTCGTATTGATTATTGCAACAGCGTCTTCACAGGTCTGTCCAACAAATCAATCAAACAGCTGCAGCTGATCCAGAATGCTGCTGCTGGCGTTCTGACTAAAACCAGGAAGATAGAGCACATAACACCAGTTTTAAAGTCCCTCCACTGGCTCCCTGTAGCTCAAAGAATAGACTTTAAAATCCTGTTGTTAGTTTATAAATCACTGAACAGCTTAGCACCACAATACATTAAAGATCTGCTGTTGTTGTATCAACCTTCCAGACCTCTCAGGTTCTGGTTCTGGTTCTGCTCTGCATCCCCAGAACCAGAACCAAACGAGGAGAAGCAGCTTTCAGCATCTATGCACCACAAATTTGGAACAAACTTCCAGAAAACTGTAAAACAGCTGAAACACTGACTTCTTTTAAATCTCAACTAAAAACCCACCTGTTTAGAATTGTATTTGAAATGTAATCAATTACAAATTTATTGATGGAACTTGACTTAATGATTGATTCTATATTGCATTGTGATTCTGTGTTTGTAATGATGTAAAGCACTTTGAAATGTCTTGCTGCTGAAATGTGCTATACAAATAAAATTTGATTGATTGATTGATTGATTGATTGAAAGGGTTAATAGCTGATGAATTATGAACACAGATTAAAAATAACATGCATGGCAGATAATCGCTGTGGATTCGTCTCTAAATGTTTCCTGCTCGTTAACTGGATGCTGCTCAGGATCTGCTGGTCTTTGGTTTGGATCTCTCGTTACGGCGACCCGGACGGTTCTTATGAAGACGCGTAGCGATAAGTCGTGTTGCTGCAGCCTTGATGGGAAGCAGATCATTTCTGGCGCTTTTCCCTGCAGAGGCTCTTTGTGTTTGTTAATCTCCTCATTTCACCTGAACAAATATTTAGCTGCAGCATCATTTTCCCTGCAGACGGATTTGATCTGCGTGATTCTGAGCGTATGGAAAGTGTCGAGTCCGTCCTGGTTGAGCCGTCCAGCTGGAGACCAAAGTTAAAATCAGAATTTTTATAATAGGCCTGATAATCAATAAGTCAATTAATTCCATGACAGATGAAAATGATCAACCTTATTTTAATTTATTGACTTTATGGTTTCTTCTGCCTTTTTCTCCTCCTATTGATGACTGGATGGAAAAAGGCTGAACTCGGGTTTAGTGAACTATTGCATCAGCTGGTCGGATGTGTTCATCTTTTTATCTAAATCTAATGATTATTGAAGATAATATAGCAGACAGACTCCATAATCTGTCCTCTTTTGGTTGAATGTAGTTTTTATTTCCACTTTGGTTTTATGTTGTTTAGTTTTTATTATGTGGATTTTTGTTAACGGACTGAGAGTCCATTTTCTTTTAGTTTTTGGTTGTTGTGTTTATTTTCCAGTGTTAAATGTCCTTTTGAAAATAAAGTGTATTTATTTTTGGCAGCATTATTATGTCATTACCATAACATCAGTTTAAAAAGGTCTTCAAACAATTTTATTGTTTATTGCAATAATTTGTGAGACAATTAATTGCTGAGCAACAGTTGTTATGGTGACAGATCTACTCATCAACTCACTTCTCAGCTGGATGCAGACTTTGCAAAGCATGTTCTTCCTTACTGCTTGTTTTTAAAATTTCAGATTTCTCATCTAAATATTTTTCTTCTCTTTTTCATTTTTTGGGCCTTTTATTTATTCAGTGTTTGTGTCTTTGAACTTCCACTCAGTGCTACCCTGCAGGAGCCATTTTTAAAAACGTGTCTTCATTTTTTTGTCCACATGTAGAGAGATATCTGGGGAACAAATATAATAATGTAATTTTTATGCGTTTCGTTCTGTCATCCACACAAAAACTCTGGATATTATCAAAAACAATTATTCATAAAAAAATGACCAAAGAGATTTGAGAAAACTCCATATTTGTGTTTGTGTGTACTTTGGAAAATGCAGATTTAATAAGAGATAATGCACCAATATTTCCACATACTGACTTTGATCATCATTGTCTTTTGTTTTAATAACTTTATATTTTAATACGCTGTTTTAAAATGTATCTGTCAAACCGCCTGGCTCCAACCTGACAGGTTGTTTTGAAGCACTCTGATTGGTTGACAGGTTTTAGCAGTGTGCACTACACTGCCCCCTAGGGGTTTGGCTGTTTAAAGCAACACACATTTCTGTAGTTGTACGTGTTCATGTGGATGGAAACTTTCCGAAAAGAGAAATATTTTGTAATTGCCGTGGCAGATATTTGTTTTTATGAATACCAGACCATGTGTGAGGTTCTCACGCCACTTTCTGTGTTTCTATGTTTATTATAGAAGGTCATTTGTTTTCAGTGGATCATTCCTTTGCTGTAACAATGCTTCTTGAAATTAAAAGTACGTCCAGGAAGCCTGATTATCTCAGTACATTTAAAATCCAACTTTCTTCATGTTTTCCAGTGATAACATTAAAGTTACATCCAATCTAGTGTAACCTGAGAGCCTCAGACTGGTTGGGTTTCCAGAGAGTAAAGCTTCCCGCCCTCCTGACGGCGCCGTCGTCTCACCTGTAAACCAGCGAGTCATCCTGGCTGCCGTTGTACTGGATCTGGAACATCCTGATGCCGGGAATGTTCCTCTGGAAGTTGAACTTGATGAGCGCGGTGGACGACCTGGCCTCGGCCGTCACCACCCGCTTGTCCACGCCGCCCTTCACGTCTCCCGTCACGTTGCTGCCGTTGGCGCCGCCTCGGGCCGATGTGGAAATGTCTGACGAACCCGGATCGGGTTCTTGGATGTTGTTGGTGTTGTTGGAGATGTGAGGCAGTTTGATTATGACCAGCTCCACGGTCTGGTGGGCTTCGCCGGCCGGGTTGGACGAGATGCAGGTGAAGGAGCCCGTGTCTTTCACAGTGCTGATGAGGATGTCCAGAGTCCCGTTGCTGTAAACCAAGGTTCTGGAGGAGTTGGACACCAGTTTGCCTTCAGGAGAGATCCAGTGAATGGCTGGTTCTGGATCGCCTCTTGCCTTACACCTTTAATGACACAGAACCAGAGCAAATGGGCTCATTAGAGAGGAAGCAGAATGAGGCTGAGGTGGATCAAACATGAGCAATAAAAGCAAAACGGTGTCGGATGAATCGCATTCCCTCTGGGACTTGATGGGACTGAACATCAAGAAAATGTTTTCTCCAACTTCTTGATGGAGAAAACAGGAAACGTCTTTCAATAATAATCTATAAATCATTTCTAGTTGCATGGAGATCATTTAGTAAATATTTCCCTTCAATTTGAACGTGAAAATTGCAAATAGACCAGTTTTAAAGGAACCAAATCTGGAGTCAGTACAGGCTACAATCCAAGCCAACATTTCTGACAGAAGATTGTTGAAACTGCAGTTTTTGGACAAAGTTTCTGATGTGCAATTCAGTCACTCTGACAGCAGGACCCTCTTCACGGGTCCAGAGCTGGTACCTGAGAGCGACTCTCTGTCCTTCCAGGACTCTCATCTCATGGGAGAATCTGGTGATGAGCGGCGGCTCACAGAGGAACTCTTCCTCAGAGATGGACCAGAAGTACCGGCCGGCCAGGTGCTCAGGTGTGGCGCAGGTCTCCAGGTCGTCCTCCCTCTTTAGTCTCCTCAGCCACAGTAACTCACAGTTACAGTGGAGAGGATTTCCTCCAAACGACAGCGCGAACGACGAGGGAGTCATCTCCCCTGATGTGGCTAGAACCTGGAAGATCAACGACCAGAAACATTTAAATGTCAGAAAACAAAACCAAAGAAATCTGTAAGAAGGAAATGTTTCTAAGAAACTGGAGACAATGTTCTGACAACGTTGAGCCTCTTCTGCTCCTGCAAATGTTAAACTGAACATTTTAAACAGATTCTGTTTTAGAAATCAACACAAACTGGTTTCTGGCTGCTGGTGATTTTGGGTAGAAGCTGTTTCTGTGACGTACCTGCGCCCGCTGAAACAGGGGGTCTGGTGGGAGCTTCTGCAGTTTATTGGAGGTGACGTCCAGCCGGTTGAGTTTCTGCAGAAGGGAAAAAGTTCCTTCTGGAATGTATTCCAGCATATTGTGGTCTAAGCTCAGCGTATGAAGGCTCGTCATTCTCTGCATAAAGAAGAGAAAAATACATATTTTTAAATTTCCTTAGCTTTCACTAGAGATGTTTCATTGTTGCTTAGCATGACAAGGTTAGCGATGGAGGGAGGTGGAGAAATGAAACCACATTTTTATACGTTATTCCCAATTTTCATAGTAAAAGTACCATCTTTTAAAAATAGAATATGAAAGATTAAAAAGGAGTGTTTCATTTCTCCATAATTGACTTTAATCTTTTAGCCTGATTGTTCAGCGCCGACCTGAATGGCCTCCCAGGGAATAGAGTCCAGGTTATTGTAGCTGAGGTCCAGCTCCTCCAGCGCCAGCAGGTCGTTGAACGCTCCCTGATGGATCAGAACCAGCTGGTTGTTGTTGAGGATCAGGTGGTGAAGCTTTGACATCCCGCTGAACGTGTCGTTGCCTATCCTCGTCAGACGGTTACTGCAACACAAACAATATGGACGGAATAATCCAAGCCTTTTCACCACCAGCGCACTCTCCACTGCTCGTTGTTGACGTCTTACCTGTTGAGGTGAAGCGCTCGGAGATTTTCTAAATCTGTAAAGGCATGAGGTGTGATGTATGAGATGGTGTTTCTGGATAATGTCAGGTCCACCAGCCGCGTCATGTTTGCAAAGTCTTTCCTTTTCACGCTGTTGACACAAACCAGTTGAGAGTCATTAAACATCAAACCTCATGCAGCGTTTTGGATAACATCAACCCAGCAGAGCTGTTGACCAAACTTCCCCATTAAACCATCTGTCTGCTGAATGTTTAACTCCTACAATGAGGTTCAAATGCACAGAAAACTTAAAGGAGGGAAGAGTGGAAACCTCTTTCATACAGAAGAGGTTTCACACGTGTTATCCTTCAGAAATCTGCAGGCACGACGTTTTCTCTGTCATTCTCTGCCATCTGGAGACGCTTTGAGCTGCTCCAGTGACTCTGAACCAACCATGAGTTCCTCCAGGGCCTGGAAGACCCTCTTCTACCCAAACGGGTTGGTTTGCATCCTGTGGACGCTGAGTTTGTTCCCACAATCAAGCCATCTCTGCCTTCTACTCCAAAATTGATTTATATTCACCAGAAGATTCTGGCGCCTCGTGATGCTGTAGATTAATGTCTCTGCACCCAGTTTTGTTTCTCTTCACACTAAAGGACTCAATTTATCTTCCACTTGTCTTACAGGGATTACTCATATTACTGCTGTTCACTGAATATATGATCAGAGGACAGAAAACTCTCTCTGGCCTGATTGGCAGACATGCAGTGGGCAAAGTGAATGAGCCACTTTCATATGTGGGATGAATAATGGACTGGTTTGGATCCATGTGTTAGAATGGTCCAGTCAAAGTCCAGACATAAAATCCAAGCCTTAAAAGCTGATATTCACAGACGGACTTCAGCCAGTCAGACTGTAGTTGTAAGAAGCAACATGGTGACGTGTGTGAGGGTTGAAGATGAAGGTTTCTGTCTTAGAAAACTTCCACCAGGAGAAGTTTTTGTGTTTCTGTCTGGTTGTTACAGTATCTCAGAGCAGTGCAGGTCCATGGTTCCTGACCGAAGTAACTGGACCGCCTGGCACCGCACAGACCTCGCGGACTGATCTTGCCGTCTCTCATGCAGTCATCACCTTGTGACGAAGTTGTCGGCCAGCCGCAGCTCCACCGTGTGCCTGTCGATGTTTGGCGGCACAAACAGCAGACCCTTCTTGGCGCAGAGCGTCGCCAGGTTCGGTGACAGGATCTGGCAGACGCAGCGCTTCGGACAGATCTGTGCCCGCACCGCCATGGAAACCGCCAGGATCACGCAGAGCAACAGCCTCTCCATGGTTAGCATCCTCACCTGGTCGGACACCTGGACAGGTAGACAGAACAGAAGACTTCACTGAAGTTGGTGTGATTTTGATTCTTTTGGTTAATTAATAGAATTTCACCAAAGTGAGCATCTTGCAGCCATTAACCATCTCTGACATCGGATTTAGGGTTAAAGTTTGTGCCACTCTCAACCTCACCAAGATCTGGGCTTTGACTAGGCCCAGGAATGATGAACCAGTGGAATGTTTTTAGCGTCTTGTGAAATCCTTCCAGCGTGATAAAACCAGACCTGGGCATGTTGGGAGTTGCTTCTCTGAATCCTGAGCTGCTGCAGGTTTGTTTCTGGTGACATCAGAGCTTTTCTGATCTCACTCAGCCAGACGATGTGCATCAGGGAACAAACTGCTGCTTTTATTTCCACATAAAGAACTTTTCTGAGCATTTCTAAGAACTAACGAGTTGACTTAGATCATAAATCCCACATCAGCATAAAGTCATTGAAATTCTTTGATTGGTGGAAATACTTGTAGCTAATTAGTGAACAGGGTTAGTGTATAAATAAAAACATTGAAGGACACGAGAAAATAAAGGCTGAATAAATCCAAGGTCCCACTGATGCAGTGAAGAACATCGAGAAACAAAATGAGAGCAGAACTCTGTCTGATTGAACTTTAGTCAAACCTCCTTTAAAAATGAGGCAGAATAATAAATATAGTGTGAAGCAAAAAGGCAAATTGAAAACACACAATAATGTCCCGGTAAAAGTTTTTTTTAGCATTGTGTTTAGAACCAAGAGGAGTTAATAACCTCTGAAAAACTGAATTTATTTACCGTAGAGCTGAAGATTAATGTTAAATATAAAACTTCCAGAAAATAGTTTGTTCCAAACTGGAGATTAAAAATGTGAGCCTGTAATAAAATGATCAGCATTAATTAGGCCTAACATTAGACGGAGAATAATCTCTCAGTTGATTCATCGCCGATGATCCAACCATCGGCCGGCTAGAGCTGATCGTTTTTATCTCTGCACCTGCTGCTGGTCACATTAATTATTTAATCAAGATGGAAGCAAATAAAAAGATGAACTGTTTAACTGAAGCTCTCATCACTGAGCTCCAGCTCCCCTATTAAACCTGAATTTGTGATTCTTCTTTTGTCTGAAAGATTTATAATATCTCATTATTAAATTAATACCTCTTACTGCACCATCTTTCTGTGCTTTTCCTTTCTTTATGTAATTACTGGACTAAAAGCGGCTGCCCTGTTGGAGGTCGTACCACTCCCGTTTCTCTGTGAGCAGAGACAGAATGAGTCATGGGGCCGTCCTCACAGTGACCCCTGCCTCTCCCAAGCAGATATCGGCTCATTAATTACTGACAAATGACTCTGATGTGCGTCAACGAGAGTGAGAAGAAACGGGAAGGAAATGAGAGAGAGAGTTATCAGAGAGCGAGAGAAAAGAGAGATCAGAGAGAGGCTAATTAAAATGAGTGCTGAGGTGTGAAAGGAAAACAGGGGTGGGAGGGGCGGGGTCGGGTTCGCTACTTCCTGTTTCACGCAAACCGTGAACGGATCCAGAACACAGGATGCTGGGAAAGTTAGCATCCTGGCAGAACCGAGCTCAGTGACAGTAACTCAGGTTACTCTGAGAGAGACTTGACTTTCTGCCCTGCTGGGATCAAATGCGACGGTGAATTAACCAAAGGGATTATGGGTAAGAAGACAAATTAAGCTCTGTTTGTAGTGGTGTGAAAAATGTGATTCTGTTTCACACGAGAGGAGCCGGATTTATACGTTTCTTTGAAAGCTGTCCACTGAGTTCCCCAGAAAGCCCAACCCTACACACACACCACACACCACACACACACACACACACACACACCACACACAGAAAGCTGTTTCACCCCTGGCTTGCACACTGATGAAGGACTCATGTCCCCGGACAGCTCTGATGGATTCGCCACACAGGCTGTATTGAAACTGATCTGAGCTGCGTTCAGGTCTCCGGGGAAACCGGCGGGACGAGTTGGTGGTTCAACGCTTGGAGCAAGTCGCTCTGTCACTCTTTTGAAGCTGCAGCCACCACTGAAGCACTTTGTTCACTTTTCCTGCTCCTGATGGCTCTTAACTAGACACAGGGCTTCCAGTGAGACGCTTTGTTTTTGGGATTTATTAAATGACTAAATGGAGGATTTTCCTGCTGCAGTCGTGGATTTTCCCCTCAAGGGTTTGAACTTTATGTTCAGATTTGAGTTTAATTTTGGATAAATAAGTTTTGTCCAATACAGTTAAGGAGTGATGGACTGAAGGGCATACAAATATTTTCTTTTTTGATTTTAGGTGCAGCTTCTCTGCAAAGGAGGAGTCAGTTTGAAATAACCAGGTGCTCTGCATTCTAATTGGCTGATGTTTGATGAGCAGCCAATCCTGGAGCAGCATTCATTTTCCTCAACAGATTAGATTAGTTATTAGATATGAGTTTCTAAAATGGTTTCCAGTGAGAATATCTTCTGTTTCAGATTTTCACACATGAGCCTTGGAGCATCTAATGCAGACTGGAGATGCTCTGATGCTCCGATGCTCTGATGCTCCGATGCTGCAGCTTCTCTCTGTCCATCGCAGAGAACCTCAAGCAACAGCTAATGGGTTCATCCACTCAAACAACAGGGGTCATCAGCTGCCTAAATACACCAGAATTAGTGCACTAATTAAATAAAGACTATGAGGCTGCTGCACTGAGCAACGCTAAACACACACACACACCAACCCCCCCCCACACACACCCACACACCCCAGTAAATGAAAGTCGATGAGAGTCTCCAGACTCATGGCTCTGCAGTCGAAACATCCAGACATTTAAAAATCAGTTTAACCAAATCAAAACATTTTAAATTTACATGACATCTACTGCCAACATCCTTCCATCTTAAAAATGTTTAGTTAATTTAAATCAAAATATGGATATTAAAGGAATGAGACATAATTAAGACATAAAACCATCAGAAGATCAAAGGTTACGGTTAGTTAACTGGCTGCTTGTTGGATCTTTGTCCAGGATTCCTGGGAAAAAGTCTTGGGGCAAAACTTGTCAGCTATTAATCTTCTATTTTACTCTGTCTTTGTATTTTGTTGTATTGTTTTTATGTAGAGAACTGCTAGCTTGAAGCTTCTCTTGCTTTAAATCTTTTCATGCTATAAATGTTTGTTTCCTGTCTGACAGTTTGCCAAGTTAAAGCCCAGCAGTTTGACTTTTCAAGCATTACGGCTTTTGCCTCAATGTGCAAACATAAACTAAACTTTAGCCCAAAACATGAACTAACTTTGTTAAATCTAACAGTAATCTAATGACTGATGCACATGAACACATTCAGTTAAATAAAACTTTGCCACATTAATGCTCATTCTCCCATCATGCTGATGTTCTCTAGCAGCTCATCTTCCATCATGACTCCTGCTGGATTTAACCAGATTGGACTGAATCCATTCGCAGCCACATGATTTACAGCAGAGCCTGACCTGCAGGAACCTGAGCTGACTATGAAGGTCGGCCCGATTGGAGCGGAGCGCTGATGCCCGTAAAGCCTCCTCCCACTCTGAGACGGCAGTTTGGTCCAAACTCATTAAGCATGCAGCATATGGAGACACATGTACACCACTCCAGTATCGATTTCAGACCAGGTTATGAATGCGCTCATCAGGATTATGAGTCTGACTGCAAAGGGAGGAGAAACAGAAACCGGAGAAGGCCGGGGGGTAAGTGCCTGATTCATGGTTCTGGTCCAGCATCACATCACAGCACCGTTCTCCAAAACACAACAGAGTGCATCCATCAGCGGCTATCAGGTTATAGAATCTTCAACAAACAATTTCTCTGCCGTAACGTTACTTTCAGAGTGTTTACATGAGAGACGCTGAAGATTCTTGACTGAAGTGGTTCCTCTGCTTGTTTTAAAAGCATCAAGGACATCTGAGGTGCAGCTGGAGAGCAGCTTCATTCAAAATGGAGCCAATTCACGAGATTTACGCTGTAAATGTAACCTGGAAGCTCACAGATGAGTTTTTAGACCGAATACGTTTCATGTTTCTCAGTATTTCCTCCTGGTTTATAAATCTGCATACAGCTACATTCACTCCTCCGTCTTCCTTCTGAAATAATAGTTTGATCTATCTATCGATCTATAGATCTGTAGAGATCTACTGGACATAGATCTCTACAGATCTCCATCACTTCCTGCTTGGTTTTTTTTAATGTAAGGAAACCATTTTATGACCATTTACTGGTGCATCATTTTCTTTTCATTTTTAATACAGAAATATTGGCTTAGGAAGCTTTTAGAATGTTATTTTCAAAAGCTACTTTTAATCTGAACTCATTGTAATTTACTGAATATTACAGTAAATATTACTGTAATCAGGATGTGACCTCATAAAAAACTAAGTTCCTTACAGACATCAAAGGATAAGAAATAAAATATTATTTTATGGTTGGTGTGAAGCCATTTTGATCCAACATGGTGGATCTCACTACATCACCAAAATAGGACAGAGTTCACATGTGCTTCATTAACCCAAACAGAAAAGCAGAACTTTTCATTTCAAGTCGTTTCCAAAGAGCCACAACCGCAGCCTGACGCTGACCCCGTGACCCCCAGAGATCCTCCTGCTGATCTGCAGATAAATCCAGACAGAAAGCAGCATGGCTGATCCTCACTCAGACCCTCGGTGGGTCAAAGGTCGCACTCTCCAAATGGTCCACAGGGGCAGAGGTCAAGATGCTTCTAGCCTCATGAGGCTTTGATGTCAAGTTCTGTACACTGAGTGTAGATGGAAATGAGTAAAGATTACAGTCAGTGAAAACATAAAGAGACAAACTTGGACGTGTTCAGATAAAAAACATATTTAGGAAACTGCCTGATTAATCTTTTAGTCTGTAATCAATCACATCGAAAACCGTGTAGCTAAAAAACATTTTCAGTTCAGGAACTCATTTAGTGGCTAAATTATAGAATAAATACTTTTATGAGCTGAACAACAAAGATATTTATATTATTAATCTGTTAATCTGAGCAAAGCTTCAGGAGCTTCGCTAGAAATCTGGACTGTAGAGGCTAACGTTAGCGTTAGCTGAAGCATAATGTGAGCTAGAAATTATTATTATTGATCAAACTGATGCAGAAAACAATGAAAACAAATGAGAGAATAAAATGACAGAAAATGTTGTGGTTGTTGTAATGAGCTCTCCTGGGTTTCACAGAGCTTTTAATTAAGCTCCACCAAGAGGCAATAATAATTTATTTAAACAACCTAACTGGGTCAGGCTCCTCCACTCAAACAGTCCTGGATGAAATACAACAGAAGTGGAAAGTTAAAGCAAGAAAAATGACAATAAAGAGAATAAATGAAGGTTTTTAGTCCCATGATGAGGAATTTATCTTTTCTTCTCCTTCACCATCAGAAGAGCAGCTGAGGGTCTCAGTTTTAAACGTTTTATTTGTCGCCATGTTTCAGCCACTGGGCAAATAGACAGAATATTATTTTTACTTTTTACTATAAATTTGTGCAGAAACTGCGGGACTCTTTACAAATCTGACAGCATGAAAAACAAAAAGTTCGCTTAACTTTTTATATACAATCTGTGAGAAACTTCATAAGTTAATGAGACAAACAAAAAGATGGAATAATCCGCCTTCAGTCACATCCACACCAGTTACAGATCATTTTTATTCTAGCAGCAAAAATTATGTTTAGAAAAATGAAGTTTAAGTTTCAGGATGGAAAAAAGCTGCATGTTAGAAAAACATGAAAAAATATGATGGCATATTCAGGTTCATCTAATAATGTTTTACATTATTATTGAAAATGAATGAAGTTGTGATTTATCATTTGAAGTGAAATCCACGTTTCAAAGCTGTCAAGAGGAAGCTAAAGAGCAACAACATGACATTTTGGTATTAAAAATGATTTCCAGGTTTCTGATGTCATTTTGTATTTTAGATTTTTCAGCTGTAAAACATAATGATTGAAATCATCAAATAAACATGTTTATTATATGTGAATAAATGAAAAAAAAACTTCTTTGTGAAGAAGCTGCATAAAGTGTAACAGAGTTGAACTGGTTTCATAACTAAAACAAGATTGCCAGTCTGTCCAGAACACACACACACACACACACACACACACACACACGCTCTAGTTCATCGATCCGCTCACTCACTCTCAGCTTTCCTCTGCTCTCCTGCATTGTTGTTATGCTTTTCCAATTCATAATTAATTAGCTCTCTGCGTGTCGGCAGCGTTCTGCCGCTGAAGTGCGTTTGATGTGGATGGATGAAGAAAGAGCAGAACGGTGGGAGGAAAGGCAGAAACGCGTTTCCATCACGCTGGAAGCCGGAGGAGGCAGGAAACGCTCACATGCTTCTAAACACAAAGACGCCGTTTTGGTTTGTTTATGTGCAGATCAGGGAAATGGGATTGGCCTACAGAGTGAAGCATTGTGGGAGGGCATGGCGAACACATTATGACATCAGCTTGTAATGACACATTGTTCGTCTGCTTGTGTGGGAAACGTGGAGGATCCTCATCGCATCCCACTCTACAAATGAGAGACAGCAGGAAGAGAGCCAGTCAGGAAATCTGGAGCTAAAATAACTCCAGAGTGGCACATTATTCTCTGAATAATAAATAAAAATCTGCTCCCTAGAAAATCCCATCCAGCCGAACGGAGGGAGGAGCAGGAGCGTTTTCTGCGGCTCTGCTGGGAGGTCACTTCCTGTACGTTCCTGCGCTGCTGCAGACAAAATCCCAGCAGCCACTGCAGCTCCTGCTTTATTTCTCTCTAACTGAACTCAGACTGAACTCTCATAAACAAGTCAATTAATTATGGAACTGAAAAGATATGAACTCGATGAGTTTATTCAAAGGTCATTAAAATGAAAAACGGTCTGGTTATTGCTGTGTACACACTTTATTATAAGCTGGTCTGAGTGTAATGTTGTTCATCAATCATTATGAAATATTGACAAGTGAAGAGAACGAATGTGAGGAGAGTCAGTCCTCCAGAGCTGGATTATCTAGAAGTTACAGGAGGGAGTTTGGCACTGCTGATCTAAAAACAAAGTCCAGCCCAGCAGCAGGACGAAGTTTCCATCTTATGTGATCATTTTGCAGCTTAATGTCTAAATGCAAATGTTTCCTATAGCTTTATGGCAGATATGCAGCGGTCAGCCATCACTGGGTTGGTATCGGCTGCCGTTTGTAAAGTGGAAACATAGCAACAATTTGGGTTGTTTACCTAGTCATGATTTTTACCATGTTATTAATTCATTTCTTAATGTGCCAGTCTATAAATATTTAGTCTCAAACTAAAGACAGATTCACATGGATTATTAATCCATGTGAATCCTTTCTGTGTCGGACCCTCGGTCCCGCCGGCGAACCAATCCCCAGCAAGACAACATTCTTCACTCCTCCACCGTTACATCACAGGATTCATGTCATCGATTTGAATCGTCCATAAAAAGATGCTGCTGTTTCAGCAGACAGGGAGCCTGAGACGTTTCCACTGGGAATAATGAATGCTTGTAGAAATGCAGAAGATGCAGGAGATTAAATGCATCTCAGCTCTGGATGATCCTGAACTCTGTGGTACTGTAACATGTTCTCTCTTTGATTTAAGATGACTGTTAGAGTTTCTGTTTCAAGATGCTCACAACCTGCTGGGAGGAAACATTCGGGGCTAAATTGAGCTAATACTGAATATCAGCAGCAAAAATGAGACTAACCCTCCATGGGAATGACTTCTATCTTTGTTCATCAATGTTACCTAATAAGGACGTTCAGTCGCCCTGTGAGTCCAGCTGAAGGACGCAACACATCATATCTGCAGGCCTGAAGGCCGACTGACTACTGATGCTTATCTCTGGAGGAAAACAAAAGTCGTCTTGACATCATCTTCATCTGAGGTTTTCAATAAGACATGAGACACAGAGACAGATGGACACTGAGACACAGGCAGGACTGTGGCGTGCAGACAATCTGACAGAGTGTGTGTGTGTGTGTGTGTGAGGCAGAGGAAAGGGTTGAATAATTTACATGCATCCAAACATGAGCACACTCTTTCATTATTTACACAGCAGCACATTCACCCAACATTCACATAAAAATGCCAGAAAGAAGCTATTCAAGTTCAGAGGAGGAACATTCAGGAGGAGAGTCTGATAATGGACCGAAGGAAGGAGGAAAGGTGAATCACAGCATGAGAGAGAGAGAGCCAGAGCACATTAAACATGCAGAAACCTTTCTCCAGTGTTTACTTTCCTTCTCCTGTCTTATCGTGTCTCAGCAATAAAAATAGTACAAGCCTTCCTCAAAGAGAACCGCCGCGGTGGAACCGAGCGCTGGGCTCCATCAGCGTTTGTCCCCTAAGCCGACAGAAACCATGTTAAAGTCTTTTAAACATCAACACTGCGTCCAAGGTGCCCTTGAGCAAAAACTGTGGCGCTGGCGCGTCTGCTCCAGTGGAGCTGCAGAACGCGGCTGAAGCAAACGGCTCCCAGGTGTTTCTGAGTGCTGAGCAGGAGGAACCGGTTCTGCTGGGCAGCTGAACTCCAGAGTCCAAGCTGAGGAAACGGACGTTCCTGAGAATCTGTTTGGGTCGGAAACACAGTCAGTAGTGAACTGACTGTGTTTCTTATTACTATAGAAAAACTGGAAATGTTTTAACTCCTCGTTCTGAACTGTAGTGAGGTTCTGCATATGATCATAAACCAGAAAATATTTAAAGGACAGAAATATGTGTAACAGTTGCTGTTAGTGTTACGATGCCATAAAGATTTCAACTACAATATGAGGCTCATTTGTCAAACTAATAGAAAATTACCTTTAAGCAGATGTTAGATATTAACATCTGCTTAAACATCAGCAGATGTAAAATTTCTGCATTCAAAATATTTTTTGTTCTAATATTAAATGTTGTATTTTCATCAACTGCAAGCGGAAAATCATCATTACCAGAAAAAGGCTTTCAAACATTAGTCTGTGTGAAACGAATCCATATGATGGAGTTTCTGAAATAAATGAACATTTCACTAATTTACTCATTTATTGATATAACTCATTATAAACATATTTACTGTCCTGTTATGTGCATGTGAGTCGCTTTGCAGACAACAGAGTTTCAGACCAAACATTCATAAGAACAAACAAAAGAATTAAATCTGATCAAATCTGAGCAAAATTATTCAACCTGCAAATTCCTAATGATGGATTATAACATCAGAGTGTTTCTTTGGCACAACTGAAACATTTTAGTAAAGTTGACTGAGTTGTGAATTTAGCAATTTAGACGTTTGGTTTAGATTTTAAACATAATTTGGTTAGAAAAAATCTCATTAGCTGATGTCTGTAATCTGCTTCTTTCCCTCCGTCTGCAGCTGCCTGGACATTTCTGTTCAAAATCAACTATTCCTGGATAAACGTGAGGAGTGATGCTGAACTGTTGATCCTCATTATGTCAGACGGATAAGAAGTGTGTGAGCATCTGATGACAACACGTCGTCATCAGAGTGAGTCTTATCAATATCTGCTGGCTAATCTCCAGAGAATCTGGGTTAAACACAGATCAGCTGCTCACCTCACGCATACACACACACACACACACACACACCCCCACACACCCACACGCATACACACACACCCACACCCGTACACACACACACCCGTATTTGGGTGGCTATCTTTGTGGGGACTTTCCATTACCTTCCATTCATTTCTACAGCCTAACCCTAAACCTTTATCCTAATCGTAACCAAAACTCAATTCACACCTTAGTCCTAAATCTGACCCCTGACCCAAACCCAGCGTTTCTCCCTGTGGGGCCCCGGCTTCGGTCCGGCTTCGGTCCGGCTTCGGTCCGGCTTCGGTCCCCACAGCGTAGTGTGTGTCGGGAAAATGGTCCCGAAAAGATATTAAAAACAAACACACACAGATGCAAATACAAACTAGACGTATAATGACCGGGCTCACACCAGTTCGTTTTGGTTTGGCTGCAAACATATTTAATGTTTGAGGTGATTAATAATTCCCAGTAACTGGAGGTCAGGAAGGTCAGGATGATCTGAAATCTTCTGCCTCAGTAACTCTTCATGTTTCAGGCTCTGAATAAGAAACTCCAAATAACTAAAATAAAATAAAATAAAATAAAAATAGATCGGTTCAGTCTGTTTACATGTTTGTCTCATGTTACGCTGAATTATTAATGGCTGTAAATGGATTTACCAGCTCAACAAAACACAATAAATATTAACGTTGACTCATAACCTACAGTGTGTCTGGAGGTGAAAGTAGGTTGGAGTATAAAAGCTTTTCCTGCTCGATGGAACTGAACTGTTAAAGATGTTAAAATAGTTTCAACTTATCAGTGAAACAAAATTAAATAAAACTTCCAAATATAACAAGGATCGCATTTAAACCCATCAGAGCAAAAACTCAGAGTTTGATCTGCATTGAATAAAATATTTGATGAGAAAGTTAAAATAGAACAGCAGTAAAAAATGTGAACTGTCCCTTTAAAATGCGATGGATCCAGAGCTGTCCATGGTGCTGAAGGTCCAGTCGGCACAGAGCTGAGGGGAAAGAACAGCTGTCACCTCTCTACAGGAAACACCTGCTGTTTAACCTGATAGTTATTTATAAGCAGGTGAATAAAGATCAACACTGATATGATTTAACTGGTTCAGTGTGAAGGAGAAAAACTGAGGTAAAGAGGAGAATGTGTTTTAAAACAGAGAAATGATTATTAAGGTTTAACTTCTGTAAAAACTTCATGGACCCAAAACGTTCTGATGAAGATGAAAACAGGAGATCAGAGCTTCATCGCCTCTCTGTCGAATCCAGAACAGGAATTAATATGCTTCTTCTCATAAATACTGTTTAATAATCAGCTTCATCATGCAGAGACCTGATTGGTCCAGATGGTCCCAACAGAACCTTTCGGTACCAGACTGCAGGTTCTCCAGGTGAGCCAGCTCCCAGTTTCCCTCTGAGGCAGAAACTCTTTTAAAATTAGGCTTAAACTTCCTCTTTGATGAATTTTTCTCTCTCTGACAAAACAGCTAAAGGAACTTCAGCTGGAATTCAGTTCAGTATCTACAGTCTGAGATTTCTCTAGGTGTTCCCCTCTGGATGCAGCTGCCCTGCGACAGACTGGCGACCTGCCCAGGCGACCTGCCCAGGCGACCTGCCCAGGCGACCTGCCCAGGCGACCTGCCCAGGCGACCTGCCCAGGCGACCTGCCCAGGCGACCTGCCCAGGCGACCTGTCCAGGCGACCTGCCCAGGCGACCTGCCCACGCGACCTGCCCAGGCGACCTGCCCAGGCGACCTGTCCAGGCGACCTGCCCAGGCGACCTGCCCAGGCGACCTGCCCAGGCGACCTGTCCAGGCGACCTGCCCAGGCGACCTGCCCAGGCGACCTGCCCAGGCGACCTGCCCAGGCGACCTGTCCAGGCGACCTGCCCAGGCGACCTGCCCAGGCGACCTGCCCACGTGACCTGCCCACGTGACCTGCCCAGGCGACCTGCCCAGGCGACCTGTCCAGGCGACCTGTCCAGGCGACCTGCCCAGGCGACCTGCCCAGGCGACCTGTCCAGGCGACCTGCCCAGGCGACCTGTCCAGGCGACCTGTCCAGGTGACCTGGGCAGGTGACCTGGGCAGGTGACCTGGGCAGGTGGCCCCGCCTCTCGCCAGGAATGTTAGCTGGAGAGGCAGCAGCTCCTCCTGACCCCACTGGGGTCAAGGGTGTTAGAAAATGGATGGATGGATGCAGCAGCTATTAGCTTCCCTTTGACTCAGTTCTCCTGTGTTTTCTCTCTCTAAGTTCTGCTGCTGATGCTGATGGATGTTTGGTTCATTCACCTGCATCATGAAAAACAAAAAGTGTTTTTCATTTTCAACACAAAGTAAAACTAGGAGCATTTCTCAAAGAGAAACACATTACCAGATATAAATCACTTCCATGTCTGTGAGTGAATTAACATGTTTAAAGAAACGGTTCTGATGTTGGAGCAGCGGTGACAGATCTCTGGTTCAGGACTTTGAGGTTTCTGGGTTTGAACCTCAGCTTGACTCTGATAGAAACTCTGAACTTCTCTGCTCTCTGTAATCTAACCTGCTGAGCCTCAGCTCTGTCCCAAACCCTCCAGTAGCATCAGTGCAGCAGCAGCAGGAGTTCAGGTCTGTGTCTGCTGAAGTGATTCCTTTTGTTTGGAAGATTCAGGTGAATCAGTTCCCTCCAGGCGGCGGTTGCTGCCTTCAGGTGGTTGTGGTCAGGAAGAGGAAGGAGGTCAAGTCAGGGAGAAGAGTCAGATCAGCTTCTGCAGGCTGGAAAACTCCAAATAAATGAGTTCAGCTGCAGGATGTAGCAGAAATGTTCCTATTATGATAAAAATATAAGCTGTGGTTCGGACACAGCCATATTTAATATCAGATCTAATTCAGTACTAAGACAGAAAGCACAACTCAAACACATTTTAAAGGGACTTTGCTGCTGGAGATTTTCTGTTTTCTTGTTTTTAAAGTGAGAAGAAACGAGGAGAGAGATTACAACCCAACAACGATCAGTTCACAAGAGCTAACACTCTGAACAGTAAAAAATCACTGCCTGCTTCCTGGAAAAACTGCAGCAGTAAGAACATGCCTACAGTTTCATGGAGCTAAAGCAGAAGCTTCAAATTAATGAAGACTAACTGAACTGAACTTCCAGAACCAAAGTTCTGTAGATTTAATCAGAACTGAATGAAATCCAAGAAAACATTTATTTCATTTTCACCTTGTGATTATCTAATAACCAGAGTTCATGACTCATCTATCTGAGTTATACTTAAGTCTATAGGCTTGCTGACACTGTGTAAACTAAAAGGTTCTTTCTACACACACACACACACACACACACACACACACACACCACACACACACACACGCACACACACACACACACACGCACACACACACGCACAGAACTCATTAAAAGGCGTAGGCAGTCCATTTCCTGTGGAGGGAGATGATACCATATTTCTCCAAAGACAACAGTCCATATATGGGCAACCACAGAGCACTTCCTCTAATGTTCCACATGCATCAGCAGTTAAGAAAAGCACCAGGGGACAGGAGGAGGAAACTACAGAGAGAGCCAACCAGAATCAGAACAAATTATAAATATAAAATTCTTTGTCTAATTTCTTTATGAATTGTTCTGTTATGAAAATGTTCCCTAGTTTTAATGTAATCAGTGTCTGATGGGTAAAACCCTGCTGGGTAAGCAGCATGTCTGCATCATCACTGTTGGCCCACAGGGGGCGCTCTGAGCAACAGAACAGATCAGGTTCATAATGGAGCTTCAAATGAAAAACTGATTTCAGTCTAATGAGAAAACCGTGTAGTGTGTTTCTGGGCCGGTCCCCTCAGTCCATTATGACCCGACCAAGATCAGAACTACATCCATCAAACCAGGACACCATGAGCCAGGACAGTCACAGTCCTCCCACCAGGCCTGCACACCATGCTTTTCATCTATATCTATATAAACACATACATAAAAATATACATGACACACATCAGGGTTGAGATTTTAACATGTACATTTTGATTACTTAATTATGTAGATTTTAATGGAATAAATCACTTTTTTTCATATAAAAAGGCTTCTGACTGGAACCTTTATATTTGCGTGTTTCTGGTACGCCGGTAAACCTGATGCACGCAACAAGCAGCACTGATGGACGAAGCCGCTCCTCTGGACCCACTGGGGTTCATTTCTGCTTCTAATGGATCTGATTGGACGCTAGAAGAGACTATTGATGTGTTAAAGTCGTGCTAAAAGGAGTTAGCCTATCAGCGAAGCTATGCTAGCCTAAAATACCATCTGCATGCTAAACAGGTAACAGCTAACGCTAATGTCAGCGTCCACATCCATTCTCTGTCATTCTGTTCCTGCCTGCTGTGACTCCAGAGTCAAGCTTCAAACTTAACATCAAAACTGCAAAAAAAACAAAAACAAAAAAACATTGTTTTTCTGTTATATGTTTAAATTTTTGCCTCAAGGAAATGATGCAAAATGTGAGGAAGAATCCAGAAGTTGGCAGGATGTCCTGCTAAAACACAAACTAAAGGAAGTGTTGGGGAACTTTGTTGTTTTTGCTCAGTTTTCTGTCACTTCTGGTTTCTGGGATGTTTCTAAGAACAGCAACTCTCTGCATCTGTGGCTTTATCTTATTTCAGGAGGAGCAGTGAGGCGTGGAGATGGCCTCTGGACTCAGGGATACAAATACAATGAGGCTTCGACCCAAAGTTCACAATTTAACAAATTTCAAAGAAGAATGTGAAAAGAGGAGCACAGAAGACGTTCTGGTGCAGAGACGTTTACCGCTGCAGAGAAAAAGAAGTGAGGGATTTTACAGAACACCAGAATCACAGATATTAGCAAAACAATCTCCAGAAACTGAATCTGATAGCCTGAATAAAAAGAAAATGAGAATAAAACTCTTAATGTTGAGTGAGGGCCGTAGAAAAAAAGAGGGATCAGATCCGCTCAGCAGGAGGAATCAGAGACTGAAGCTGCAGAGGAATCAGAGACTGAAGCTGCAGAGGAATCAAAGACTGAAGCTGCAGAGGAATCAGAGACTGAAGCTGCAGAGGAATCAAAGACTGAAGCTGCAGAGGAATCAAAGACTGAAGCTGCAGAGGAATCAGAGACTGAAGCTGCAGAGGAATCAGAGACTGAAGCTGCAGAGGAATCAGAGACTGAAGCTGCAGAGGCAGCCATGCTGGAAAAGCCACATGCAGCTCCAGGCGAGGCAGAGGAGCATCTGCAAGCTGTCTGACTGAGCACACTGGCTGGAGAGGAAAACAAGAGAGTCACAAATGGCTGCAAAGCGTTAATGAAGCAGCTGAATATTCTAAACATATCCAACAATCAGATCCATTGGTTTGTGCAGCTTGTTGTGCAAAAAGACCATGGCTGTTGCACATGGATTGCATCATCATATATATTATTAGAATTGAAGCAACATTAAAGCCTGCTGCTTATATAAAACATAAATAACATCAGGGTTGTAGTTTAGCTCTAGAAGTGGAGGGAGACGATCCTGATGCCAAATTCTGGATCATTCAGGCAGAAACTCATCATGAGGAAATCAGTTCAAACGTTTGTGTTCAACCCTGAAGTAGAGCTGGAGAATTAACATATATCCAATAGGTTTTCATAAATCAAAGAAATATTTTAATATTACCCTTTTGATTGTAACATTAACCTTTGGAGTGGCCCAGTCAAAGTCCCAGCTGTAATCTTGTAAAGAATCTGAACAGATCAGGGTGATGGCAAAGAGTCCTTCCAATCTCAAAACCTTCATCTCAATGAAAAAAGATCATTTCTAAAAATATGAGAGTAAATATGCATAAAGGTCATCAACAGCTACAGTTTAACAAAAAGGCTTCCAATGATCGAAAAGCACAGATTATTTTATCACCACTTTTTGTTTAAATATATATAAAAACAGGGAAATTAATATGATCTTCACTCATCTTACTGAATGTTTTATCAAACAAACTTCATCAAATAATAATCTAAAATCTCAGTTCAGGAGTTAGAATAATTTTACATTAGACTGAATATGTTAAGCTCTGTCTGTGAAAAGTGATAAATAAATATTGCAGGTTGTTTTTCTCTAACTTCCTGGTTACTTTGTGAAACTTTAAGCTCCTGAAAATAACAGAAAACGTTTCTAGAAATGATGATTCTTTTCCTGTTAAATTTTACGATTTTTATATTTATTTTCAGCTACTTTCACTTATAACAGTTATTTTGTTTTTTAGGTTATAAACTTGATATTTTCAGTATTTTTCTAATGTGAGTCACTTTTTGATTTTTATTTGAGTTTCATAAATTCCCTGCATTTGCTTCTCAAACTAAAATCAATGTATGAAACCAACTTGCAGATTATTTTACTTTAAGTTCTGAAACTTCACGGTTTCATTCTGCCTGTCTTTTCTGGAACTTAAAGCTCTATAAAAGTTGCTGTTGGTCTTTGGGTCATACCTTCTGAAACGTAGATGCAACTTTCCCCAAACTTTAGCTCTGCTTCTTTTATGTCTGTCTGAGAAGTTACAGATCATTTATTCTTGTATTTTCCCAGAAGTTGTTTGTTTCATCTAGAGCTGCAGTGTGAGGTAACCAGTACACCATTAGTGAGCTGCATGCGCTGAGCTGTCAACAGGGATATAGATATAGATTATTTCACATCAACAGACACCACAACAGATGGAAACAAAGTGCTGGATGTGGAGCAGTGGGGGGTTTATAAGAGTAAAGTCATAAATCAAGACAGGAGAGAGAAGTGATGGAGCGGAAGATGGAGCCAGCTCAGTCACTACATGATTTAAAAGATCTGAATTTATGTATTTAGATGAACAAATGTGAATAGGAGAAGTAATATATTGTTAACTAAATGTAATGTACGTCTGTAATCTGCATCTGCAGTTACACACTTTGCATAAAAGTACATGTAAAAGCATTCAGTTGCATCCATAGCTGCTCCGTCTTGGTCCAGCCAAGCTGTGGGCAGTAAGTATAAAATAAACAAGTATGGCTGCGCTCACATCCTGTTTCACACACTCCATTTCCTCCTCCTGCCTACTGGTGAGAAAGCAGCGCAGAGACGCAGAGGAACACCAAGAACTGCTGCGAGTGTCAGAGATGATGAGTGTGTGGAACGTGATGAGGCAGCGTTTAGACAGAAACGCACTTCGCTTACAGGAAGAGGCAGAGAAAACACGACGACAGCAAACGTTTCTACTGCCACGCCGACCTGAGCAGAAAACACACGTTTTACAGAAAACATTGTTTAGTTTCGGCAGGTCCTGCTCAGCTCACAAAACAGAATCCAGTCAGAAAACCGAACCAGAACCTGACAGTGACCCAAACATACCAGAAAATCCAGTCCCTGGTCCTAGTCAAAGCCCAGATCTCGATCTCATTGAGAGGCTGTAGAGTGACTTGAATAGAAGAAAGCTGCAAAACATCTCAGAGCTGAAATGTTTCCATGGAGGTTTTTATCCACGTTTTTATCGCTTCAGAAAAGATTCAAAATTCCAAACAACTTCCTCAGTTTAGAAACCAGATTCGATGCGCTGAAGCGGAGATGGAAAGAGGTTTACTGAAAAAGTTCCCATCCACTGGTGGGTCTGAGCCTTACCAGAGGCATGAAACTCAAAGTTCTCACTCCGAACTGCGACCTGGGAAGGGTCACGCTTTGAGTAGCCTGGTTGATTCGCTCCAAACCAGGAAGTGGAAACAGCAGAAAATGGCACTTTAGTTTTTACAACATGTTAAAAGTTTGATTAAATTTTACATGACAATCAGTCGGAAACATCGTGAGACTGATGTCAGATGTGGAAGGACCTCAATATCAGAGCAGACTTCGATCCAACAAGATGGCCGCCGCTGGCTGGGTAGGTTTTGGTTCTGCGACGCGTCTCCAACAAGCCATGATGAGCCCCACTTCTGTTTCATATTTAATTTTATATTTTAAAACAGATTTATTGGTGATAAGGACTGAAAAAATAATGATCTATACAGACGGAGATAAAGAAAGATTCTCAAGAGAAAAGTTAGCAGAAAACCTTGTTGAGGTTATCGGCCAGGTAACGTAAAGAATCACCTGATGTCAGAAAACATGAACAACATCAAACGTTCATTTGGCTGCAACTCTGCTAGAAACACATTTTATGTCTCCTATCAATCAGTCCAATAAGGTTGACCTTCATGGTTTGAGAGTAATTAAATCTCACAGATCAGAGGTCAAAGGTTAAACATTTAAATGTTGTCAGTAAAGAAGTGAAAGCTGAAGGTGGTTATCAGTGAATCGGTTTCACGCCGGGAATGAGTCCCTGTGTTTGTCTTGCTGCAGATGAAGGAGACGTTCAGAAAGCTGCACAGGAGAAGCAGAGAGGAGTTTGTAAGCATGAGTAAGTGAAGACCTCAGGGCTCCTGTCCTGTTTATTTTCATTTCCACTCATGAATGAATTATCCTCTCATCTGTTATCCAGTCAGACCAGAGCCCAGCAACGGGGGAATACTTTACACCGCTGACCCAGACCCGGGTGAGCTTCAGCTGCCAAAGCCTTCCTCAGGGACTCTGGTATCCCCCAGCTCACACACACACACACACGCCCCCCCACACACACACCATGCACACACACACACACGCACACACACACACACCCCCCCACACACACACCATGCACACGTGCAAAGTAGCAAGATTACTACACACCGAAAAGGACGAGGAGAGTGAAGGAGGGCAAAAGACAGATGAGATATGCTGAAGAAGAATAAGAATAAGAATTAATTACTAATTATAGACATGAAAAAGTTGATTGAAAATAAAATTATCCACCTTCTTATCACCTTCATCTATCAGCCCCATCAGATCTTCTAGTCTTTTAACACATTCATTTATCTTTCCTTCCTTCTCTCCGTCCAGCCATGCTGCTCTCCATCCATCACCTGAGCAGGTCACACAGACACTTGACTTTGACTCAGCAGCTGCACAAAACCTCACAAATATCATCGCAATATCAAATATTCAGTACATAATTATTACACAATTGTTTGGCTAATATATTTTGCAAGTGATAATTACATATCGCACCTGATATCGATACAATACTTACTAATATTATCGACATTGCAACATTTACCGGTCTCATTTTCATTGTAATATTTATTAATACTATCGCATTGTGATATTTTATAATATCACAATATTAAAAGGTCAAAGGTCACGTGTGTGTTGAGTCACACCTGAATATGACTCAGGAATCCGTTTGGGTCACTAGCTTAGCATTTGTGGTTGCGAGTTGAATTCTGCAGTGACTGTGTGAAGTGAGGAAGGAGTCACCAAACAAACGGCGGTTTGTGTTCGATGTCGGCATCGACTCGCCGCCCTGCAGCCATGACGTCATAAACTCTGCCTGCTGCCGCCACATACGCTGCTTCACATGAGACTCTGTCAGCTTCTCTTTAAAATTCATTTAAAGGATATTTTTATGACAGATTTCTTTGTTTGTTTGGAGTAAACGACCAAAAGTGAAATGTGCCTGAAAAACAGTGCGCAGACGTTTTGTGTCACTCTGCAGACGTTCAGCTGCAGTTTCTCTCCTCTTTCTCTCAGCTGAGCGCAGCAGGCAGCCGCGTCCCAGGGGAGCGCCGGCTGAGAGCTGCAGATTCAGGATCCAGCTGAAGGCAGGAAAAGGGAAAGTGGGCGAGAAAAACTGAGCTGGAGAGACAGGTCACAAAGACAGGATCACAGGTTCTGAAATTCCTGATCACATAAAGACTGAGTCCTAAAATCAGATCTACGACTGAAAACCAAACGGTCTGAATAAACTTTATCAATCCTTTATCAACAACTGTCCTCAGATCTCCAGCAGCAGAAGATTGTTGGTGAATATAAAACTGCATCATGCTAATGAACTATGTGTCTATCCACTCTCATTCACTTTGTTTAAATGTCAATATATTTAAGAAATCATGAGGTTACTAAAGAGCTGAAGAGAAATACAAAAGCCGCCAAGCAACAGCAAGAACCACATATACCCTAATATGCGTTAAACGCATCATGGAACCATCTTCCCACAGGAGTTGACCTCTGCTGGTTTCCTTATTTCCACTGTTGGGGTTTCAGCCAATCAGAGCCAAGGGAACTAAACGGTGCTCCGGGATTGGCTGCTTTACGATGCCAACCAGCATGTGAGGCGTCAAAATATTTCAGCTTCCCAAACTGAAATTCCTTAAGAATACTTTAGATATGTGTGAGTCTCCAAGATACCGATATGAGGCTGTATGAATAATTCTGAACCTGTGTGAGTTAGATAAGATGCTCATTAAACTCATATTTATGTAATTGTTCAATTATAATTCCAGCTTTAAACAGAACAACTCAAATAAACCGAAAAGTTTCTAAAATTCCTGTGTGATGAAGTGAACGTCTGAAGCAGCAGTTAGCACGCCGCGGTTAGCTTAGCTAGCCGAGACAGCGGCTAGCTTAGCCGGCAAAGACTGTGGTTAGCTTAACTAACAGAGACAGCGGTTAGCCTAGCTAGCAGAGACCGTGGTTAGCCTAGCTAGCAGAGACCGGTGTTAGCTCAGCTAGCAGAGACCATGGTTAGCCTAGCTAGCAGAGACCGGTGTTAGCTCAGCTAGCAGCGACAGTGGTTAGCCTAGCTAGCAGAGACCGTGGTTAGCCTAGCTAGCAGAGACCGGCGTTAGCTCAGCTAGCAGAGACCGGTGTTAGCTCAGCTAGCAGAGACCGTGGTTAGCTCGGCTAGCAGAGACCGTGGTTAGCTCGGCTAGCAGAGACCGGTGTTAGCTCAGCTAGCAGAGACCGTGGTTAGCCTAGCTAGCAGAGACCGTGGTTTAGCTCGGCTAGCAGAGACCGTGGTTAGCCTAGCTAGCAGAGACCGGTGTTAGCTCAGCTAGCAGAGACCGGTGTTAGCTCAGCTAGCAGAGACCGTGGTTAGCTCGGCTAGCAGAGACCGTGGTTAGCCTAGCTAGCAGAGACCGTGGTTAGCCTAGCTAGCAGAGACCGTGGTTAGCTCGGCTAGCAGAGACCGTGGTTAGCCTAGCTAGCAGAGACCGGTGTTCAGTTTGCCTCTGTATCTTCGGCTCCAGGCAGAAAATGCTACAGACTTATAAAATTCCTCTCTCTTCTCCAGCTGTGTTTTCAGAAATCATTTTGTGTTTGCTGAGTGAATTCCAGTCAGGATAAATAATTATTTATTAATAACCTCTCAAGACGCAGACAAACAGCGAGTCAATGTTTTACCTTCAGAGATGTAGAAGCATTCTGCACATGTTACAGGATTCACATGTGACAACAGGGACTCAGCATGGTGGATCAGACCGCCGGTCCACAATCCTCACTACAAAACAAACACAAAGTCATATTTAGTGTTTTTGCTTTATTAAAGTCATCATTTTATCAGCGGCGGAGAGCCGAGTTCTGCAGCATCGACTGAATACTGAAGAAACCCAATTATCAATTAACTGGCTGGTTTTAACTGAGTTGAGCCGCTTGGTGGACGATCCTCCCGCACAGGAAACCTGCTGCTGGTATCAATGACCCAAAAACCCAGAGTATCGACCCACAGACATCGCTCTTCCATCCATCCGCCTCATCTCTTTACATTTTGACCCACTTTCTCCCTTTTCCCACATTTCATCATTTCTTTACCCACACCCAGCCTCAGTTCTTCCCTCTGACTCGCTTTCCGCTCTCCTCCTTCAAAGGATAGAGGACACGGCTGAAACAAAGGCCGCTTCTATACCAGCTGAGCCAGCAGGACGGAGAGAGGGAGCGAGGGATCAAAACGAGGCAAGGAGGAAAAGAAAGAGGGCAAAGACTGAGGTGGATGGGAGGGCAGGGATCGGATGGAGCTGTGGAGGCCTGGAGTCAGAGAGCGAGGGATGAATCAGGAGCAGGATGGATGTGAGAGGATGAGAGGAGATTTCAGGGACTGCTCTCACGTTAATAGTGTGGCGGTTTCTGGTATCAGTCTGATTGAACGGCGAAATGCAAAGACTGAGTCCATTATGAAATATTTCCCAGAAAAACACTCACATTTCATCAGACAAAAACTCTTTTTGTAAATCTGTGGCGACTCGCCATCGCAGGTATGAACACGTCTTAACAGCCGTTATCCTTCTGATCTCAGATTATGGAAATTACTGGCAAAAATATTTCTGCTGGCTGAAAATACAGATTTTCTTTCATTAACAAATATCTTTAGAAGGAATTTAAAACCAGATGTTTGCATAATGAAAGGACTCCGTCAGCAAACCTGCCAAACGTGATGGACTGGAGTTAATACGCACCGGCGCCCCCTGTCCTCAGCACAAGGACATGGAAACTCTGCTGCTAAATCATGCAAATGACCAAGTGACTGATTTGGTGAATTAATCATTGTCTGTAGCTCCTCTCAGTATTTATTATTGATGAACTTTTACATTTCGTTCCATCCTGAAAATGTCCCTGGAAGAAAAACAACCGTGACGACGAAGCAGAAAAACTTAAAAAATAAAAAACTCTGAAGAGATTTGAACCCGGTCAGAACCGGGTCTATCAGCTGCCATCTGAACAGAGATGCCAGATGAGCGTGGCAGCGGCGGCTGGAGGGACGAGCGCCGCTGTGGGTCAGTTCATGGCTGTGAAGAGACTAATGAGCCGGCACCTCAGGGTCAGGAACGCTCACCCTGATTTCATCTGGAATCTGCAAGAACAGGCTGCATCCTTAATGAGTCTGGAGAAAAGAAGTGAAAATCCCAGCAGCATGGCCGCCGTCTCAAAGAAAACCCCGATTTGTAGGCACAGAAACAAAAGAACAAAGACGTTCTCTGTCTTTATTGGAGGCTAAATTTGCATATTTTATGCAGAAAAAATTCACAGGAGTGTTTTAAAAGTGATTCTGTCAAACATGGATGGAAAAATTTAGCCCTAAAACTTATAATTTATTTAAAGGAAACAGGATAAAATCAGTCGTTTGTCACGCGATGACATCATATTTATGCTGTTATGATGTCATCACATCATGTCAACATGATAAACGAACGAGAACTAGTTCATGTCGAAGCTGTGAACTTAATTCAGAATGTTTACCTAGTGAACTATGAACATGAACCTATTCATTCTAACCTGACTGAACTGAACTGAAGTGGTTCATGTTGAACGAAAACACAACTGATGATTTCACAGAGGCGTAACATGAACATGTCACATGATCTCCTGCTTTACCAGGTTGCTACGGCAACCAGACATTAAATTATCCAGCATTAAAACTTCCCATGTAGGTTTAACTTGTGCTGTGGACAAAAATATTGAAATGTTAAAAACATATGATCTGTTTATGTTTATTTTTGACACACATACACACACACACCCCACTGCCCCCCCCCCCCCCCCCACACACACACACATATATATATATATATATAAAATAACTGATTAATATTTACTTCCTAAAACTAAACTAAACTCCTCCATGTTTGACCCTTTCAAACCAAGACAAGAAATGAAAAAATATTTCAATATTTAAAAGAAGCTCCCAGTTCATTAGTGGTTCACCACCAGTTTCACTCCATTATGACATTTTGAACTTGAAGTAGATTTGCATCGATGCGTCAAAGTTGTTTCATCGTCACGGGAACACAGAGCCTGCAGAGAATCTGTGTGAATTACCTTATGGGTGTGTGTGTGTGTGTGGGGGGTGTGTGTGGGTGTGTGTGTGTGTGTGTGTGTGGGTGCGTGTGTGTGTGCGTGTGTGTGTGTGTGTGTGTGTGGGTGCGTGTGTGTGTGGGTGTGTGTGTGTGTGTGTTATGCAATGCTTGGCTGAGCTCATGGACTGAGCTCAATACCAGCCAGAGTCGCTTTTATCAATTATTGAAGCAGGTCAGTGAGCAGCAGGAGAATGAGCTGAGTATCTCTCTGCTTCACTGCTTAAACTTCCTGTTGTCCCAAAATATTACACTTTTATTTCAAACATCTCAAAAACTTTAGATGAGGTTGAAAATGCTCAACAAGAGAACATTTCTTTTATAAATGTGGCTTCAGGCCAGAATGAAAGAAAGGTGACTAATGTTGCACAAACTCTGCTGAGTTTCTGATCTGTGCTGTGATGCTTAATGTAGCAGAAACAGAAATCCACTGTTTGTGACTTTAAGGTCTTAAAAAACGTTGAGCTGAATAAAATTGGTTCCCCTCGGATTACTACATAAATTTACTGGTCAAAACAAAAAGGAGGCAGTGAGACGGAGCAGGGCAGGCCTTCCTACGATCAGCGTCTGTCTGAGGAAAATAAAAGCAGAAATGTGAAGCTCCCCAGCTGCAACAGCAAACAAACTCATTAAACCATAATTAGGACATCTGCTGCATATGAAATGCTATCAGAGATGCAAATGGAAAACGGATGTGAAACATTGGGGTCATTCTCCCTTACAGCCTGCGACACAGAGGGAGGCTGAAATACAAGCTAGGCAGAAAAAATCAGTCATCCAAACACCCTGATGCATGAGGACAGCAATCACATGGTGGACATGCTAACAGGTTAGCAGCAGGAGGTCAGAGGTCGTCAACCAGAGAAGTGTAGAGTGAAGACTTTTAATCTCTGCGTCATTTTCTTTCTTTTAGTTTTTATTAAGTGATCACAGCTGCACTAAATCGACTCCTGCTGCTTCCACATTTCTACTCTTAATGGTGAAACGATCAGCTGTAGGAAGCACCGGTTTTCCACTCCGATGCTAAACTGTTAGCTGCTCGTTTCTGAAAAGGAAAAACACATTTAAAGAAAAACCACAAAACTATTTATTGTTTACTAATGTTCTCTATTTCTAAATAATATCTTTCTGTAGTAAAAGTGTTTGGGTTGCTGTTGCTTTCTAACACTTCCCAAACCTGTTTGCAGCAACAGTTGGACATTTTGATGAAACAGGAAGTGAGTCTTTACTGGTAACACTTCCTGTTTACCAGTTTATGGAGTGAGTTTGTTCAGCAGCACCTGGATGACACTTTTTCTGTTAAATCTGTTAGAAAAAGATGTACTTAGTATTTCCTGTGACTGTACGATACATCAGAGGAATAGCATCTTCTAGCATCTGCTAGCATCTGTTAGCATCTGCTAGCACCATCAAGTAAAACCTGCTGAAAAGCCTGGAGGTCAGAAAACAATCCTCCTTCTAAGAGCAGACGAGGACATCTGTGAGGGATCAAAGTTGTTTCCGATTCCTCTCAGTCTCTTTTTGTCTGGATCACACGGTTCAGTGTGAAAGGTAAACACCAGATGACACCGCAGTGTGTGTGTGTGTGTGTGGTGTGTGTGTGTTTGGAGGGAGGAGTTCCTCCCAGATGGACCATCTTTCATCCCTCCATCTCTCCTACTCTCTCCAGGATCTCTCTGTCATTCTCACCACCCATCCATACATCCATCCATCTCTGCCCACACAACACCCTCACTCTACCCATCATCCTCCACTGCATCTGCTTCTCTCCACCCCCACGTCTGCGCTGCTGCTGGACATTTAAAGATGGATCAGATCATTTCTCTGGTGAGCATCAAGATTTAAAACCAACTGACAGAAAGACCTTGAAGGACTCGTTACAGCCGGCGCTCGACTTTACTGACGGTTTAAAGCATTTAAAGCTGGACAAAGATACTGGAGATTAAATAATAATAATTCAAATTAAGGTGCTATGATGTCTGGTAGAAACACTCCTGTTTAAAATTACAAGCATTCTGTGTAGATATATTATGCCATGATTCAGTTGATCAAATGTTTCTTATCATTACTCCTAAAAACATCCAAATCTTTGCATAAAAGTGTCAAATTGGAAATCATAGGTGAAAATTTGAAAGCTACATTTTTCAGATGATTAAGAGATGTTCTGGACAAAAATGCAAACTGATTTTTCATTTTACAAGAGATGATCTGACAGGATGTTCATAAAAAATAACCAACTGAGGCCAGATGACGTAACACTGAGCTTTCTGTCCTCCACTGGAAACATTTGGAGTTTAAGGAGAGCAAAAAGCTGCAAACGTAAAGGTGGAGTAAATTTTTATTTCTTTATGACACAATAACAATCTGAATGACTTCTAGTCGGTCACACTAGTTGTGTTTCCATCAACTTTCTTCTGCACATTTTGAAGCATCAAAACAAAAAAAAGGAAAAAATGGAAAAAAGTGTTTATGTTCTCTTGAGGAGGTTTTTGGCTTTTCCAGGAAATAGTTAATGCTCTATGGAAACATGTTTCAGTTCTGATGCAGCGATTGCTCCCATCCACTGGTGGGTCTGCGCCTTACCAGAGGCACCAAACTCAGAAGACATTGTCCGTCTGAACCTCCAGCTGGAAGGGAAGGACTCTCTGCTGCAGGCTAGTTAACAACCTCTACTTCCTGTTTTTTGCAGCCATGACGACCTTACACTCTTTTTGGCAACATTTTAATAATTTCCTCAAAACAACAAACATGGCTGATCCAAACTTCACCATTCCTTCCTCCAGAGCTGCATGTTCAGCCTCTTGCTGTAGTTTCCCTCGTTCTGAAGCTCTGCCCTGGGATCCTGCTGCTGCTGCTGACGTTTCTGCACCTGAGCTGCTTTCAACAGACGCAGGTAAAGAAACCAAATGATTCTGCAACAGGCCACTTTCCTCTGACTGCCAGAGAAAATAACTGATGACATTGTGCAACTTTCAATGTTCCAAAAGTTTATATTTTCACTCAACGTAAAAATAAACAGTTATTTTTAATTCAGCAATTTATCATCACAAATATAGACAACCTTTACAATACTTCCCCATTTCTATTACAATAATCATTGAGGTAAAGATAAGCAGCTCATTATATTTGCATCAGCCTTTAGAAAGTTACGACAAAACAATCTCACCAAAACTGAGAAAATATGAAAGCAACGCAAATCCACGTTTTATGTCTCATGATTCCAAACAAACACACTCTAAAAACACCACTGTTAATTTCATGCAGATAAAACAAAATAAAAATAATAATCCAGGTTGTTGTCACCAGTCTAATAAATCATAACCATTATGAGTATTTAATGCACCAACATGATTAAATTCTGTCTGAAAGAGAAGCAGAGAGTTCAAAGTTTAACCACAGAGGATAATAACACAACGTGGTGCTAAAGAAGTCCAGTCAGAATGAACAATGTCAGTAAAGTAAGTACACCCTGTGTTCCTTCAGAGGACTGAAGTATCAGCCTGGCGCTGCTGATAAAATGCATCGATCAATGCATCGATCAATGCATTGATTAGGTGATCAAAAGAAGCAGTTGGCTGCTGAGGAGCTTCCAGCTGTGCGCTAACATCCGGCTTAGATCAGCAACTGTTGCTGCCCATCAATCTGGGAGGTTATAAAGTCATTCTCTAACTCTTTGAAGTCATCATCCATTGAAGACTGGATTTCCTCAAGATCAGACCAGATAAAGCTCCAAGAAATTAGCAGAAGCCCGAGAGCTCAGTGTAAGTCTCTGCAGGTCTTAAATGTTAAAGATGATGACAAAACAAGTAGAAAAGGAAATCATTACCCGTTTGGAGGGAATGAAGGAGAAAACTGAGATCTGTCCAGTCAGTGAAACTTCACCGTCATCTGACATGTTTGTTCTCCTTCATGAACGTAGAAAGTTCTCCTGGTTCAGTTCTTCTGTTTCTGCTTGTGTCTCTGTTCTCTATTCAAACCTCCAGCCTGTGGCGGGACACAGCTGTTCGTACTGAGCCAGGTTCTGGTCCAGGTTCAGGTTCTGGTTCTGCTGGAAGTTTCTTCCTGTGAAAGGGGAGTTTTCTTACCACTGTCGCCCCCTGCTGGTCCAGGAGGACTGAATGCTACAAGTCAAAGGCTCAATACTCTGAACGGACCTTCATGCACTGATAACTAGGATCAACTGGATCAACTGGATCAACTGGATCAACTGGAATGTGTGACTGGAAGGAAAGTTCCTTGAAATGACATTTGTTATGAATTGGTGCTGTAGAAGTAAAGTGAATTAAATGGAAGTGCATTGTGGGTTCCTCAGTATCCATCAGAACGGTGGTGAATCATTGATTCGGTCATAAGCGGTCTGACCTCTGACCTCTGTGGTCAAACCCACCTGACCAGCTGCTGTAGCTCAGACTGGTGGTTCTGATGGAAAAGCATCAGAAAACAAACTGACTTCAGATAAACAGACACAGACCAGTCTGGGTGTCCATGGTAACCGCGTCCACTGGGTGGGAACGCTGCGCAGCTCCGAACTGATTCTAATGCTTCAGACTCTGCATCATCATCATCATCATCATCATCATCTGATTTACAAATCCATTATTAATATTTTTCCCTTTTACGTTTCAAAACAGCAAACAGCCGCCGTGTCAAAGGTCATCAGTTAGTCGCTAAGGTGACGGAGGTTCTGCTGAAGGAAGCAGGACCTGCTGGACCATGACTGGAGTCATGGGAAACTGTTTATGTGTTTAGATTTCATACAGCAGGTGGTCCAGGCATGTGTAAGTGTAATCCACCCAGAATAATACTGTTATCTGTTCCAGGTTGTTAAACCCACTGAGCTGCGTTTCAGACATGCATGCTGCCAGAGCAGATGGTTTACTCCCTGAAACCAAGGAGAGGAAAAGCTCAGGCATTTCTCACCATCCAAAGGTTTCTGCTGGGAGGAGCCTGATAGTCCGACTGTCTGAGGAAATAACTGCCTTCTTCTCCATGGCAGAGCTTGTAAAACAACACTCCTCTAAAGCTTCCCATGTTAGTATCTGCTGCAGGACGTCCACAAAGTGACAGAGTGGATCAGATTTCCATCTGGATGAAACTCTACTCTGTTGCATTATTGTGCAGAATGAGACGGTCATGCAGACGCCACAGATTTATGGTTACAATGATAAAACCCATAAACACAAATGCTGCTCTGAAATAAAAGCAGACACTTTGAAGCCCTGCTGGCGTTTTGTCATGAACAGATTCAGCAGCTGAAGGCTGGAGGAAATATTCAAACCTGCACATTCTCACAAAGCAAACCTTGGAAATGGCTTTCATCATATGCTTCTTATTTCTTTATGCTGTTATTCAACAAATGCAGTTCCTGAAATTATGAATCCTGAAGTTTGCTTGTATCAGAAAAGTTGAAAACATGTTACAAATCCAGGAGACCATGATGAAATAAGATGGCCGCTCTTATGGTTGTTAATCTTAGAAGAATGTTTTAAAGCTGCGGTGTGTAAGCTGCGTCCAGGGGCCCATTTCCAGCCCAGGGGCCGATTCCAGTGCAATTCAACAACCTGAAGCAGAATGAGGCTTTTTGTGTTTAATGAGGGCAAAATTATTGTCAACAAATTAAAATCTTATTACTGTTGAAAATATCAGGGACAAACATAAAGTGTCTTTTAATAAACGCGCTTTTATCATTTAACCTCATTTGACTAGAAAATAGGACTTTAACTTTGATGCATCCAAATCTACTTTTGAGTGATTTTTGTGTTCATTTTGATTAATTACATAGATTTTAACGTATATTTTTCTACCTACAAAGATTATGGCTGGAACCTTTTATTGATATATTTATTGATAAGCTACAGACGGTAAACAAAGCTGCACCTCTCGGCCCACTGAGGTTTATTTCTGCTTCTGAACCATCTGATTGGACGATGGAAAAGACAACTGCTGTGTTCAGTTATGCTAAAAGGAGTTAGCCTGTCAGCAAAGCTATTCAAGCCTAAAGTAGCATCTGAATGCTAAACATGTAGCAGCAGCCCAGATGCTAATGCTAATGTTAGCTTCCAAGCAGATATTGATGTTTGTTTCCATTGTTAACCTATGACCCCTGAACAGAGGAGCGGCTGATTGATTTAAACATGAGCTGTTTTATTCTGTCTCATGTTCTTTTATAAATCTTATTAAAATTAGTTTTCTTTGCTTTTGCTGGTTTCTCATTTATGGTTCTTTTGATGGGAATCTATGCTGACTTTAGGCAGAATATGAACGACAGTTTGATTACAATCAGAGGCAAATAAATTCAACAAGTGTGTCAGCCACGAAGTCTGGCTGATCAGATGTGACGGCTAAATGAGCGAGAGCCGAAGCAGTTTGATTAAAAAGGTTTCCTGTCTGCAACATTCAGAAAACTTTCACCAATTTACCCGTCAAAGCTCATCAACAGATTGGCTGCATTTTTAATATCTAATTTATTTCATCCATTTTGAACACCTTCATTTCAGGGAGGAGCCTCTTCCAGCACAAACCCTAAAAACTCATCCTGCTTGAATCATAAACTACATAACTTTCAAAAAACAATAAACATCCAGAGAAGGAACAGAGAAATCAGATTTCCACTGAGGCCTAAATGTCTTTGATCTGGAGCTCATGAAACCAGCCAGACCAGGCGTACACACACACACACACACACCCACACACGCACACACACACGCACACACAGCTGTGGGTCCATGCATAGCTGTGTGTGTGTTGTGAATAATTATTTCTTTCTACAAAATGTCAGTGGACTTCAAAGAACATCAGACAAGTATACACACACTGCATGACCCATTATTCAGAGAAATAAATTTGCCTGCTGTGTGTTTTTGTCGTGTATCTGCGTGTGTGTGTGATGGGGTGGGCGTGGGGGCGGGTGTGTGTGTGTGTGTGTGTGTGATGGGGTGGGCGTGGAGGCGGGTGTGTGTGTTGTGTGTGTGTGTGTGTGTGTGTGTGTGTGTGTGTGTGGGGGGGGGGGGGGGGTGGGGGGGGGGGGGGGGGGGGGGGGGGGATGCTTGTGCAGAGGAGACTGTATTATTTAGAGAGGCGCTGCATGGCTGCAGGTGTAGATGTTGGTTTCTAGCTAAAACCCAAATATTTAGAGATAAGTGAGGTTTTTCTGAGTGTCGCCATGGAAACGGGGTTCGATCGGGATGAAGGTCTAGTTTTCACTCAGCCCTTTAAATCTCATTAGAAACGTCTGAGTCTTTCTATACCAAAGTCAAATGAACAGACAGTGGATCGTATTCATTCATCAGAAAGATTCTGCATCTTTCACAAGTTATTTAAAATAACTGAACTAAACATTTAGAAGTTTTTCCTAAAGCTGTTAAAGTTTTCTACCACTCTTCTTCATCTTGTTTTAATTAGTCATGCTCACACATTTTAGTTAACTTAGTGAATGTGGCGATTTGGGCAGATTAGAACCTGCTAACATGCTGAACTTTCTGTTAATAGTCACTGTCAGCATTTCTCTTCTTTCATTTTTATTCTTTCATTAATATCTGTTTATCCAGTCATCACAGAATGAAGCATTCTGCTGATCATTTTCTGGTTTTACACACTCTTAGCATTATGTCACTTAAAAACGATCACCAGCAAAGTCCATGAAAATAAACTGTTTCTGTGATGTTAACAGATGTAGATTAATGATTGTAGATTTCCCACCATTTAAGCTCTATAATACAAAATTAGGATAAGAACCAGGGTAAAGTGTACAGTATAAAAATATCCCACATGGATTTAAATTCACTATTGAGTTGAAGTCAGTCTGAGATGGAAAAGGAGAAAATGTTTATTTTTATGTGATCAATTGTAATTTTGTCCAAATACAAAGTTGTTATTTGAAAAATACATCAGTAGTATTGTTCCTTAGGGGTTATCTGATGTCATAATATTTTTTTTACTTGCAAGAGTCGTCTACAGTAGAAGGAGGGACCGGGTCGGTTCTCATGCTTTTTTGTCTGTCGGCCATATTGTATTTAACAAAAATAATTTCTTGCATTTGCAGCTGATGGCCAGTAGTTGATGGTATATTTTATGATGCATTAGTGTCCACTTCAGTGGTCTGTGTGCATTTATAACATAAAAATCCACAGGAAGCAGAAGAAAATGGCTTTTAGATAGCTGTCCACTGTAGTGACCACTATGCATGAAAGGGATATTTTAGAGTGAATGAAGTTCGTCGTCTTTGCTCAGCATCCTCACATCAAATGGTCTGAAGCTCCTCAAGCAGAAACACGCCAAGAACTGGACCTCCTGCAGCAGCAATACTCAACAATACTCAACAATACTCTACTCAACAATACTCAACAATACTCAACAATACTCCATCAGCTCTTCCAAACAGGACGATTCAATAATCGTTTCACTTTGTGTGCATGTTCAGCACAGGCCACAAACAGCAACCGGAGCTTTACAGGGACATATTTCAAATGTTTTATTATTAAAAGAGTCAAAAACAGAATGAATCTAGCTAACCCGCGTCACATAACTAGTCATCAGAGCTAACCGTTTTAATGTTACTTCTCAGAAGCTGCACACAAACAACCAGCAGAAAAACCTCCTGGGATGAGGAGGACATGAATCAGAAAGATGAACCTTAAGAAGTTTGGAGCACTCTAACATCTGAGGATAATCTTAGAAACTGATGGTCCAAATATCAGAAATACTGCAAATCTCCTCTGAGGCCCATAAACTTATTATGATAGGATTCAGATCCTCCTGGTTTAATAGCAGCAGCTTCTAGAAAATGTTTCATTTTCCCGTCTACAGCATTGAAGTACTGAACAGTGAATGGTGAGAGCATCTCTGACTGATAGTATCTACATACGTTTCCTCACAGATGAACTGGTTCAGTAACAGCCTGACGGAACCAATTTCTCCACATAATGTGTTTTTAATCACTCATGTTATGCAGCTGCTTAGGAGCCCATATCCCTCTTATTGACTCATTTCTTCAATGTAAACTATGTTTAATAATCCAGAAGCAGTCAACTGGATCTTTGCTTTGGTGGGCATCTGCTAGAAAATGTACATCTACACAGAAATATGGAGAAATGGTTAACTGCAGGGCCAGACATCCATTTCAGCCAGTCTCATTAGCAGCTAAAGGGCCTCTGACTGATTTTTCACATGCATTTGCATCCTCCCTAATAAAGCACCATATTTTTTACTGTGAACATTTGTTTAATGGCATAATAAGTTTGTTTATGCTCACAAACTAAAGGAGCAGCTGGTGACGGCTGCGCTTTGAGGTGGGATTTCCTCATTTGTTCCTGATCCTGTATGATGGGAACGCAGCGGAGCGTTCAGCCTGAGCTGGGAGCTTCTGGACTGATTAGCATCCATATGTGACTCCAACAGGAATGGAGGCTTTCCATCAGTTTCCATCAGCAGAGGGTCAAGTTAGTCCTGAGCGATTACAACTCCAAAACAGCAACACAATCCACATAAAAACAACTCCTGGACCTGAACCAGTCTGAGCTCCTGCTCAGGTCACTTTAAATCATGCATTCAGATTCATTTAGTAATAAATAAATAGAATAGAATAGAAGTACTTTATTCATCCCAGCAGGGAAATTACTTCTTTTTTTTTTTTTTTTTTTTGCTCTCTTTCTTTCATTATTATGACTTTTATCAAATGGAAATCATTTAGGTAATTCTATCTGATTAATGCAAGAGACGTTTGCTCTGTGTATGTAAACTTCTGGTTTCCAGAACAGGCAGAATGCTGTAATATCTCATTACAGTAAAACATGAAGAGAGCAGGTTTATGGTATGTAAGTCAGTAAATGAATACATTTTACTCCAGAGAACAATCTTTAGGTTTTGTTTCAAGCCTAAAGATTGAAACAAAGGAAGGAGAAGTCACAAGAGCTCCCAGCTGAGGTGTAGAATTAAGTTGAAACCCAAGTTCTGAAGTTACACCAGAACTGGTCGTCCTGTGGAAGATGTGGTTAATTATATACTAGCTGTGTCTGCTCAGCTTACCACAGCTAATGAGTTTTAACATCCCACATGGAGGATGCTTTGGGCCCTAAAGCTGCTGTAACCAAACATGCCCTCAGTCCTGATCAGACACTGAGAAACTAGAATCGGGTTTCTAGAGTTCAGTAACTATGAAAACAGCTCATGGTTGTTTTAGCTCTGCAGGAGCATCTTAGCTAGATGTTAAAATCTTTGATCAGCAGATAATCTGACACTCAAAGAATTTCTTAAAGCAGCATTTTAGCTACAGGTATAAATCTGTGACGTTTAAAAGAGACATTTAATGATAAAAATGTGATTGATTGATCAGAAGGAACAGTTCAATCTTCTATAAACATCAATGGCTGCATATTTGGTGATGGATTGATGTTTGCATGTTTTGACTAATTTTGTCTGATATTAGAGTGAATATAATAAAAGCAAGACAATAAAAGCACAGATGCTAAAATTAAAATATTCAAAGCAATAAAATTAAAATAGAATAAAATCATTAAAATTCTCTCAAACTCTAAATAAACCAAATGGCAGAAAATCAAAGTAAAATGAACCTTTTCTGTGTAACATGACTCCAGATTATTCATGGAAAACTTGAAGGCCTTTTAGTAAAGAATATTTCTCCTAAACAAGGAGATTTAACTGAATTCAATTCACTCTTGAGTTAATGTCAGTCAGATAAATAATCTTTCCAATAATACTGCAGTCCAAAGCAAAAACCTTTATGCTATTTCTGTCTATAGATGAGGATCAATAACTCCCACTGTAGGCTGACATCTTTAAAGCGGATCCGGTCAGGATTACAACCCAGAACTTCATAACTCTGAAACCAAATGCTTCAAAGCCAGAGGCAGAACTTTAGTAAGAACATCCTGGGAGAAATGTCCTGAAGACGGATTATCTCAAACGCAGCAGCAGTGTTGAACATAAATATTTTCAAATATTACTCTGAAACGTCTGTCATCACTTGCTGTCTGATTAATTTGAATAATTATTGGTTCATTTAGCAGCACACAGAGCATTTAAATCCCAGATTGTCAGTTAATCTAATTAAAATAAACATAAAAACTAAATGTATGCAGTGATGATGCAACACTGGGAATTTCAACATCACTTTGTACAATTGGAGCAAATCAAAAGTGACTCCCAACCCTCAGAAACACAATCTGAATGTTTGCTTCATGTTGAGATTCATGTAATAAATGTCTTGATATGAAAGCCAGACAGGAACCAATGAGACGGCAGCGTTAAAACGTTTCCTCCACAAAATCCAAGTGAAAATTCCTGTCAGTCAAAATCTGCTTTAGAAAATTGATCAATAAAAATGGTTCAAACCAGCTTGATGTTTCCCTCCATGGACAGTTTTGTTGTTATTTAAATCTTGATTTAAAGCAGATAAATAAAGATGATTAAACCTGAATCATCTTAATGGACTCATTTCAACACCTCTGCTGTTTCCATCTTCTTTTATTCTAATATTTACCCTCAAATTAAGATTATCTGACTGTGTCTGACTTGGTTTAGCTGCATTATTAAAACTTCATACATATCCAACTCATTTCAGTCATTGGCGCTTTGGAGGATTCGTATTGAATTCAAGGGGAGCAGAAATGTGTGTATTAACACACACATTTCTGCTGTGGTTATGCATTTAGCTGCTGCTATTTTAACGCTCGTCTTCAGAGACGCGGCCTGTGGTGTCAACCAGAGCTGGAACATTCAGAGGAACGAACCACTGTGACGTTGACAGCAGTTGGTATTTTTGATCATCAGCACTTTGAAGTCCAAGTTGATGCTGTTATTGTTGCTCAGTATTTGCTTCTGGGATTTGCCATATTTGCCTTTGTTGAAGCCGCTGCTCTGCCGTTAGTAAGCTGGGGAAATAATACACAGGGGATAGAAGCATTTCTTTTTAAAATAGGTCATAATGTTGCTGTTTTTCTTAAAAGCTGCACAGCTCAAAGAACCTTCAGTTGTTTTTTATAGCTAGAAATTTTACACAGTTGAGTTTTTGGTCGGCTTTCCAGCATGTGTTCCTTCTCTGCCTAAAGGTTTTGTCTCACATACAAACCAATAAAACTCAATGGGACAAAATGTAGATTCCTGTAAACTTTAGTGTCTGTGTCGACTGATTCATCCAGTTTTCTCTCACAGAGACCCAAACATGCTGCTGAGATCAGATGAACTGCACTGAACTGGTTTAGATTTAATATTTCCTGACAGTTGGTGCAAATTCTGATTGGTCTTCATGCTCCAAACGTAGTTATGGAGAACTGCAGGGTTTGTGCCTCAACATGCTGCCAATCAGTGACATGTTTGGAATTAGATTTCCACTCTTATGCTGATAATATTCTACTATTTTAACCATAAAAGCTGATTGATTAAATAAACCAGCTAACTGACAGCAAACATCTTACAAAGACCTAAAAGCAAAAAGACGTTTTAATTTTCTGCTTTTAAATCCCGATAAGATGGAAGTTATGGATCAGAGCAGGTAGACGGATGATCCTTTATAATGTTATGATTTATTTGATCTAAAACAGGGAGAATATACAGAACACATTAACCACAAGAGGAGAAGCACAGCATCAGGTTATAATGTCCGACCCGGCTGATGTAATCTTTTAAAAGAAAAAATGCACAAAAACAGCTGAATTATATTCAATATGTATAAAACAATTAAAACACCATCAAATACACAACGCACGCACGCACGCACGCACGCACGCACGCACGCCGCACGCACGCAGCACGCACCCAGAACCACCACGCACGCACGCACGCACCCACCACGCACGCACGCACGCACAACGACGCACGCACGCACGCACGCACCCACGCACCCACGCACGCACGCACGCACGCACCCCACGCACCCACGCACGCACGCACGCACGAACGCACGCACCCACGCACGCACGCACGCAGCACCCAGCACGCACGCACGCACGCACGCACCACGCACGCACGCACGCACGCACGCACGCACGCACGCACTCACCCACGCACCCACGCACGCACCCACGCACGCACGCACCCACGCACCCACGCACGCACGCACGCACGCACGCACGCACCACGCACCACGCACCCACGCACCCACGCACGCACGCACCCACGCACCCACGCACCCACGCACGCACGCACCCACGCACCCACGCACCCACGCACGCAGCACGCACCCACGCACCCACGCACGCAGCACCCACGCACCACGCACGCACGCAGCACCCACGCACCCACGCACGCACGCACGCACGCACGCACGCACGCACGCACGCACGCACGCACGCACGCACCCACGCACGACGCACGCACGCACGCACCCACGCACCCACGCACGCACGCACCACGCGCCCACGCACGCACTCAGCACGCACGCACCCCGCACGCACGCACCCAGCACGCACGCACGCACGCAGCACCACGCACGCACGCACGCACGCACGCACGCACGCACCCACGCACGCACGCACGCACGCACGCACGCACGCACGCCACGCACGCACGCACGCACGCACCCAGGCACGCACGCACGCACGCACGCACCCCGCACGCACGCACACCCGCACGCACGCACGCACACGCACGCACGCACGCACCCACGCACCCACGCACCCACGCACGCACGCACGCAGCACGCACGCACGCACCCACGCACGCACGCACGCACGCACGCACCCACGCACGCACGCACGCACACCCGCACGCACGCACGCACCCCCACCACCAGCACCACGCACGCACGCAAGCACGCACGCACGCACGCACGCACCACGCTACGCACGCACGCACACCCGCACGCACGCACGCACCCACGCACCCACGCACCCACGCACGCACGCACGCACGCACGCACGCACGCACGCACGCACGCACCCACGCACGCACGCACGCACCACGCACGCAGCACGCACCCACGCACGCACGCACGCACGCACGCACGCACGCACGCACGCACGCACCCACGCACCACGCACGCACGCACGCACGCACGCACGCACGCACGCGCACGCACCACTCACTCACACGCACACCCGCACGCACGCACTCACCACTCACCCACCACACGCACTCACGCACTCACGCACCACACCTCACACCACTCACGCACGCACTCACTCACCATCACGCACCACGCACCCACTCCCACGCACGCACGCACGCACGCACCCACGCACTCACGCACGCACGCACCAGCACCACTCACTCACTCACTCACTCACTCACTCACTCACTCACTCACTCACTCACTCACTCACTCACTCACTCACTCACTCACTCACTCACTCACTCACTCACCCACTCACTCACTCACTCACTCACTCACTCACTCACTCACTCACTCACACTGGAGAAAAGAAAGAAGAAACGCATTAAAATGTACTGACATCATTCAATAATTAAAAACTAAATGTTCCTTTAGTGATCAAGTTTATAGTTGGTGAGGTTTACATTAAACTAAATTTGCTTTATTTCTCTAAAAGTTTACAACAATTTTCAGCTTTATGTTGTTTTGTGAGGAAATGAACAAACAGAATTATTTTTGCTTCTGTTTCTTAATGTTTCCACATGAAGTACCTCTGAGTAAGTGCCTCAAAACTGGTACCATATATTAATATTTTATTAACAGAATTTAAAATCAATAACCAGCGACGCGATATTTCTATAAAAATAGTTTAGGGCCGGATAAAGAGCAGAAAACAGAAGGTGTGTGTGATCCTCTCTGAAACCGGCTGTCCTGCCCCAAACCTCTCCAGCCTCCTTCCTCTGACTCACCATGCTTGAATTTAAATGTACGTTTTAAAGTTAACAATGTGCAATCAGCGAGACGTCGGCATGCTGACTGATTGCTGCAGGTCAGACGGAGAGCTGGCAGAGAGACGAAGGGAGAAATAATGAGAGGAGTGTGTTCTGCTCTCATGTCGCCCGCTGTGTCGTTAGCTGGTGATTACAACCGTAATGACCCTGTAACTCCAACACCTGTCAACTTTACATTCACTGCTTTTCATTATGCTGCTTTTTTCTCCTTCGGCTCGCCGCTGCAGACTTGAATCAGTGATGGACACTGAGGTCTCATTCCACTCAGGATGCTTTAGGAGGTCCTGCAGGTATTTAGTGATCCTTGAACCAAATGACATGGACTTTGATTTCTCAGCTGATCAACGCTGGTTAGAGAGGTCACCAGTTCAGCTCCTACTTTAATGACCTCACAGATCTGCAACTGGCTGGAATGAAGGGAAAAACTCACAAGCTGCCATCCTGTCAACCTGCTGATACCCAGCAGGTAAAAATGTGTAAAAATAAATCAATCTATTGAAGCAGCTCATGTGCATGTGGACAATTTTAGAAAAATCCATCCTTTATTTTGAGTACATTTTGTTAGTGTGGAGAAAAATCCCTGGTTAAAGAATGATTATCAAGTTTTCATTTGATTTTTCATTAAATTTGTCCTGAAGCAAGTAAAAGCCTTTAAACAACCCCAGAAGAAAAATACATACATAAATAAATATTACTGATGTATCGCTACGGTTTAAAGGTTTATTATTTTTACTGCAAAGAAAATAAAACACAACAAAAAGCTGAATCTTAACCCACAAAGTGATCAATTAAAGTCAAATTAACTTTAAAGTTTCTTTAACTCAAAACTCAACCTGCACCATCCAGATGAGGTTCAGGCTGCAGATCCTCAGTTTTTACCCAAGTTTCCTCAACTTGGGTAAAAACTCGACTCTGGAGGAAGAGGAGCGTCTGGAGATGTGAAAGTTTAAATATTCACACATTTCTTTAACTTTCCTATAAAACTCAGCAGTACAACATTTCTGCATATTTCCAATGAAGGCTGCACAATATTAGAAAATCATGCAAAGGTGATAATATGAATTAATATTACAGTGACAACATGAGTTGAAATATCCTTGTTCTCTTTCTCCTCAGCGTTTCAGTCACTCTGTGACCTTTAACCTTTTGGGTGATGTCATTAATGTCCGGTGAGACTCTGTCCAACTGGCTAAATGTCAGATTAGCATGAAAAATACAAGTTCATAACACTTGGAATATATTAGCAAACAATTATTGCTCTCCAAACAGTCCTTAGCTTTATTAATATTGCACACAGTAATAATCAGACACAAGCTGCATACACTCCCTGTGCATCATCAGCTGTTTCCGCCAACATCACTTTCCACATGTAGTTACAAAACTAAACTACATTTGTAGGATTGCAGCTACATATTTATTTTATTGATGAACATAGAAAATGTTTATTAAATGTCAATGAATGTAAAAAAAGAAAAGCTAAATTAAAGATTATAAAGCATATTGTTAATGTTGACCAACTGTTGCTTATTGATGCAGAGCAGTTAGAAAATGAATACAGGACAAAAAATTACAATATGTATCAAATGTTTATGTTCCAGAAATGATTTCTAGTTGGTTTTCTGTAAATAAATAATTCCAACACTATCAAGGAGAAACTGTACTAAGTTTATATGAGTTATATCAGAAATTTTGCAAAAGGTTTAATAGGAAAACCTTATAGAATCTGAGATCAATGTGTTAAACTTCAACAAAGACATGAGGAGCAAAACCAAATGTGTTTGAAAATCACCATTTGGTTGAAGTTCCTGATCCAGTGAGCGTCTCACAGGCCACTGAATGTTTATCGTCACTAAAAGCTTCTGGAAATTAAGCTCCCATCTTTTTATTGATGTCGGAGCTAATGCGGCTCCGTGTGTTTGGGTGAGCAGGACCACTGATTTGTGTGCTTGTTTTGAATTTGCATAGCCACACTAATTTTCTGTCTCATTTTAAAACATCTCAATTACGCCTCCAAACACCTGCGTCGCCCCCCCCCCTGCATGTTATGATGTTATGCAGGATCCATTATCCTGCTGGCGGCTCCAGGAACACAGAGGCAGGGCTTAGTGCCAACATGTCACAGCTATCTGTGCCACGTCTGAGTGTGAAGCTCAGTGGGAAAAACATTCAGACCTTCGAACAGAAATCATTTTAATGTAGTCACAATGTAATAAAATCACAACCGCAAACAAAACTTTTTGTTCTGAAGGGCAGCAGAGCTCCTTCACAAGCAGCCGACCTTCTGCAGAGGCGACACAAACACACCCTGACGTCATGACAAAGAGAGGAGGCGACTCGCAGGCAGAGTCACTTCACAGCAACGTTCCCATTAGCAAACAGGCATCCACACTGGAAACATTAAGGAAATTGGCTGCAAGGCTGTTCACAGCTGGCCCACTGCGATCTGAAATGAGTTCTACAAACAGCATTAAGAAAGTCAAGCCAATGCGTGTGTTCAGGAATGATTCTCCTGCCTTCGGTGTTTCTGAGTCCTCACCACGTCTCAGTGGAAAACGTCAAGACGGCCCAAACCGGGTTCTACAGGAAGTCGGACGGATCTGAGAACAGCCAGATAAATGATGGAAGGAGATACAGAGATTTTGGTTTTGCTTTTCGAGCCTCAATAAAAATAATTCCTTTCAAACTGTATGATAATTTTGCAGAGTTGGCCACATTGTGGAGAATTATCCGTCTCCATGCATGAAGAGAGTCAGTGAGTGGAGTTCATGAATTTGATTTATTAATACCAAAATACAGCTGGTAAATTTCTCATGCTACCTTTAGGAGCTAACAGACAAAATGACCTCAAACAAAAGTTTTCCATTGTCTTTGTTAGAGGGCGTTTCCTAACGTGTCATTTCCTTTAGCTTTAGCTTGGAGGGCGTTTCCTAACGTGTCATTTCCTTTAGCTTTAGCTTACTACCAGCTAAAAGAGACAGAAGGAAAACACAGAATATATTTATTCTCAACAGCATCTAAGTAAACAGTTGGCTATGCTAATACTAAGGAACGAACCATAAGCAGTCATTAAGCAGTCCAGCCATGGTTTGGAAATCACTGATATGTTTAAAAAAATATTTTTTTTTGGCATAAAACCTCAACTTGCATCAAGAAAATAAGTGACAAGAAAATGAGTAAATATAGTTAAAAAACATGCAGGAACTCTGATCTTCATTTGACGCCAGTCAGAAGTTTAATATGATTTTCTCTACTTTAGGTGTTTCCTCTATTAGTTTATTTATCTGCTGTTTTATTTTAGAATTGTTTTTGATTCAGTTCATTTTTATTAGTCATTCCTGCCTCCATTCAGTTTTATTTGGTCCTGGTTTCCTGGGTCCGGTACCGGGTCTGGTACCTGGTCCGGTACTGGGTCCGGTACCGGGTCCGGTCCCGGTCTGGTAAAGTTAAACTGATGATGCAAAATAATAAGTAAAAAAGAAAAACATCCAGTTTATCTGTGATTAATGCCAAACAGGAAACTACAGGAAGTGAGGCATTTAGGTTGGCAGTCACCAGATAATGAGTAACAAAGATATTTTATGTTTTCATATTTGCATATTAATCCAGTTATGAAAACACTCTGTGGTTCTGTTGAGCAGGATGATCTTCTTTAACGATGACAGAGTTCTGTCTCCTGGACCGTTGAGGTGATTCTGCAGATGAAGCTACTTCTGGTAAAGGACAGACATTTTTATCTCCTCCTCCTCTCCCTCCTTCCATCTCGTCTCTATTTGTCTTTTCCTCTGATGAACCGTTTCACTTCCCTGACCTGAGCTGTGAAACCATCCTCTTAAATCCTTCAATCTTTTCTCTGTTTTCTCTCTCACTTCATCCCTTCCTTCACCCTGCCGGATGACTTTGAGTTTGTCGTTACATCTCACACCTCCTCTCCTCCTCCTCTCCTCCTCTCCTCCTCTCCTCCTCTCCTCCTCTCCTCCTCTCCTCCTCTCCTCCTCTCCTCCCTCCTGGCCTAACAAGCACCTTGCTCCCTTCCTTTCACACCTCCTCTTCTCTCGTTTCCCCCGTTGTTCCCTCTGCCTTTGTTCATCCTCTCCCTCTTTCAATTAGCTGCTCTGCCCAGCGTCTGGCAGGCAGGCCGGCGGTGTGGACGGTCTGCGGCCGGACCAGGCGCTCTACCTGCTTCATTCTGAAAGGAACAGCTGCTAATGGGGACCAGGAAGATTCAGGGGACAAATGAGAAACAGAGTCTGAGTCAGTCAGAGCAGCAGGTGGGGGAGGGGGGTCACCCTGTCAGTCAGAAACATCACAGCTTTAGACGTATTGGCTGTTTAAGCATTGCTAAATATTAAGAGCTGAACTACAGCAGCAGAGGACCAAACCAGAGCCAATCAGCAGAGAACTGAGACTCATTAAAATGCGACAATAACAGATTCAAAATGAAAAAGCTCTGAGTCGGGTGCTTTCTCTTTTGGTACAATCAGTCTTCTTATTATTCCAATAGTTTTATTAACTCTGCAACGAAAAGAAATAATGAATTTTTACTAAACCTGTTTAAGTGAGAAACTGTCAGATTATTGGAGGGAAACCTTCAATAGTTCTTCATTCAGGGTTTAGACTCCAGAATTTATTAAAATAAACTATTCTGGTTTTTCTGATCACAAATGAAAAACTCATTTTGTGTTTTTTTCTCACCTCAGTTGTTCAGATTCAAGTTTTGTCCACATTTTGCAGGTTTGTTTTTTATTCCATTTGGGTCTCCGCTGATTCTAGAAACACTTAAAAACACACCCAGCTGTTTTCTGGCAGTGTTTTTTTGGTGTCTAGAAAATGAACCATTTCCAAAACCTCCTGATTGTTAAGTCACAGTCTACAGGCACTGCCCCGTTACCTAGCAACCCCGAGCCAAACCCGTCACCTAGCAACCCCATAGAAATCTTCTGCTGAAAGTGAATTCATAAAATCGGATTCATTCCGTCTGACTTTAAATCATTTGTAACTGGCTGCAGCGTCCCTCCGACAGAGACGTGGGGCCGGGCCCCTCCCAGCCCCCCATGCAGAGCCCCTGGCTGACAGACGAAGTGCATTTGGAAACCTGATAGAAACTCCTTCCAGCGCCTCCTGAAGCCTCCGGCTCAGTCTCACGTTTCCTCTCTGCGTTTCTCTCTGATTCTGCTGGACTATTGAATAAATGATGAAACCAGATATGACTCTGCATTCACTCCAGTATTTTGTTTCTCTTCCTCTTACAGCCGATGTTGCTGCCTTTCAGCTCTCATTCTGAATAAATGATGAGATTTCAGCGTTTCTCGTTCAACCGCCGCTTTTATCTCATTTGTTTCATCTTCTTTTCATCTGATAATTGATACAAGATCTTTGCACGAATACATGAGCACTAGTCAACCCACTTGGTTGAACAAATAGCAATAAATATCAAACTGTTCATAAGTTATATTCGTCTTGATCAGGGAACAGAAGTTATGGACGTACGCTTTGATTTTTGAAATGCAACATGGAGAGATCTTGACACTGATAAATATTTACACGTTGGCTCCGCCTCCAGACTTTCACAGCTAAAGCTGGAAAATTCATGCATCTGATAAACTCCCATATTTCATATAACTTATAAAGTCATAGCTGCAGTAAATTAAATGTTTGTTTCCAATATGTAAATTATGACATAATTCTCAGAAAAAAACATTTTAATAACTGGCAGGATTAAAAGAATTAGTCATTAACTTCCTTCATTGCCAAGAATAATTCACATAAGTCGCCTTACATCTGGAAAAATTAATAAATTTAAATCTTACATGGTTCACTTTTTATTGTTAACCTGCATCAAAATAATTTTGGCTTCAAAGCTGCGATTTCTTTATGAAGCAGAAGAGAAACTTTAAAATTAAACTTCTGGTGTGTGACCCGTCAGGCCAGGTTTAACCCGGCGGTGGGACCAGAACACGGTTTTCATGTTTCACATTCATCTCTAATCGCTCGACTCTCATGTTCATTCAGCAAATCACCGAAACTCACAGCAGCCAATCAGAGACGCCCAGACTTCCTCCTGGACAGAAACATGGAACCATCACAGCTCACAGCTGGGGGGCTCAGCCAGGGTCAGATGGGGGTCAGACAGGGGTCAGCCAGGGTCAGATGGGGGTCAGCCAGGGTCAGACAGGGATCAGCCAGGGTCAGATGGGGGTCAGACTGGGGTTAAAGGGCAACTCCAGAAGCAACTTGTTCTCTAAACACACCAGGCTTTCAGGAAACAGGTGTGTTTAGGTCTGGTATGGTCAGACACCTACCATGATTGGAAATGGAACCATTCCACTCCGGAAACAAAGGGGGCGCTGTTTCATGTTTTTGTTCTTTTGAAACTTTATTAGACCTGTCCAGGTGATCCCGCCTCTCGCACCAGCACCTCCCAACCCTGCGTTACTGTTTGAACCTATATTATATTATTTTATGTCACATTAAAATGTATTTCTAACAAAATATGGAGTTATTTCCTTTCACTGACATATTAACATTCACTCCTTTGTTGTATGATATATTAAAAGCATTTTCTTAGTTTACCAGCTGAACATACAAGTCACAGATCTGGAGATTCTTGACATCACCTGCAGGACTACAGAACGTTAACGTCCTGCCGGCCAAACCGCAGCGCTGCTCAGAGGAAAGTCCAGTTCTTATCGCAACTCAAGAATCAACCAGAGGGCGTTTTTTTAATCAAAGAAGAAGAATTTCTCTAAATATCTTCAATCAGTGAAGAACTTTCCAACCTCGTCCTCCACCCTGCTTCTTTAAGGTCTTTGTTACAGCGCCCCCTTCACTTCCAGAGTGCAATGGTTCCGTCTGACGGCTGACTCCACCTCTTCCTGTTTCCCAACATGAAACTGTGAAGAACTGACAATAGGTGGTCTGTCTGGGTCCGAATCAGGTCCAGAAGTCGTTTTGCAGCATGTTGAGTTTCAGACGTTATGAAGATGTAGGATTGGCTCTGAAAAGATGCTGGTGTCTCATAAATGTGATGCATTGACTGGGTGCAGCTGCGTCTCTGCTGCTCTGCTCTGGCCTTTCTTTTGTATTGCAGTTGACATAAATCATAAAACTACCTGAGCAATGCAGCAAACCGTCCCTGCAGACTGGCGGTTCTGGAGGCTGGCTCACAGGAAGTGGCTGTTCTGGTGGACAACATGGCAGCTAGTTAGCATGTGTCTGCTCCATCCTCCATGTTTCCTCCTGTCTGTTTCAGTGAACATGCAGGTTCTGCACCACCCAAATCACTCTCACTACAAAAGAACTGCCAACTGCAGAACAGATTACAGCAACTGTGTGTGGCTGAGAAAACGGCTGCACCGAGTAGCTACAAGTTTCATTGAGCTGCATGGAGCATCCGGATTGTCTGCTCCACTGCAGCTAATGCTGCGGCGCCGCATTAGTGGCCGGGTAGAACCGGGCCACGTTTGGACCTGATAAGGTGAATCTCGGTGGAAAGCTGCTGGGATCCTGCAGCTCAGCGAGGTTTGGGATTTTCTCTGGATAAAAGGTTTCAGTTCGGCTCCAGAGACAGAAACACGCTGATTTTAGAGGTGCATAGTTTATTTCTGATAACCGAAAACTCTGAACTCTGACACTAAGAATCTTAACTTTTTATTTTCACCTATGAAATGATTTTTTTTCCTCCTTGCAGATTTTTTAGAGGCGAGAACAGGGAGCTGTGAAACCTCTGGAGGACGTTCTCTCAGACTTTATCAGAGCTAATGCAGCACAAAGCCCACAGCCTTGTCTGCCCGTCTGTCTGACTCTCTTTCTTCACCTCCAGCTCCATTTCTCCCTCAGTCTCTCTTTCAGTTCCCTCTTTGTGTTCTTATCTGATGAAGTGAATAATTCATGTCTATTCTTCAAGGAGGCTCTCAGTTCTACCTCCTGGTGTTTTCTTTGAAGCGCTGCGGGTCCAGGTGTGTGAGCAGCGTTTGTGTGCTCAGAACGGGTCAAATTTCAGATTCCACACAAACACACAAAATAAAATAAAATAAAATAAACCATGGCGGAAAATACAGTCTCAAAATAATCCTGAAATAAGACAGCAGCTCTTTGTTCGTCTTACATCTTTAACTTCCACATCAGTTATACTGGGACCAGTAGAGCCAGTGTGACAGAAGAAAATACCTCCACCAAAACCATGTGAGGGTTTTGATCTCACTCAAATATTTCTGACAAATTAGTGGGCTAACAAACTACAGATGAGGATGTATGAGATTATGGGTTCAAAGTATAAAAAAACTGAAAAGAAAATCTAATTAACTGTTTTTATCAAAAACAGAAAAATCTTCTGCTCTTTAATGAACAGAAGTTGTTTTTTCTCGTCCTGCAGCCTACAGACACACCTGGTTTCTTTGCACCTGGTTTCTGTATTTCTTCACGACTCTTTGGCCACCAGCCCAAGATCAACTAATTCCTGATAAACTGTCTGGAAATAGTTTTTTTTCTGGAGTGAAATGATGAAACATTTGAACAGTTTTGAAACTGTAACTTTTCAGTACCTTGTTAGACATCAGCGCCGCCTCCTGCTGTGATGAACTGCATGTGAAAATCACTGAACTCCTGATCTTGGATGTTTGTGACTAGATTGTGTCCTAACTTCACTTCTCATTGTGAATCTTAAGCTGAAAAGTTGATTTTGAGTGAAAAGTAAAAGCAGCTCCCTCAAAGCAGAGTTTCTCACTCATTAAATAGAAACAGATAAGTTGGAAACTCTTCTTCTGGTTTTGGCTGTCAGCTGCAGAGAGGTACAAAGATTATCCATAAATCCTACATGCTCCTGGATGTGTGGGCGGGCTGCAGCGACTGTTCTCTTTCTGTTCTCTGCTCAGCGATGTGGGCGCATTCTGGAAGCATAAAGCATGTAAAAGTGGTGCAGCGTCGTTCTGTACAATGATCCGGTCTATCAAAAACTCAGAGATTCTCACCACAGAGCATGAGATAAGGATGGTCTATGAGCTGCTAAATGACTACATATAATAGATCATTTTAATGTGATGCGTTCCGACATCAGAACCCAAACCTGAATCCAGACGGGTTCAAAAAGCTTAACATGTATGAATGAGTTTCAGAGGAATCTGGTCTGGTTGGGTTTGTCTGCTGAGTGGAGGAAGAGAGGAGATTCACCGCGTCTCAAGAGTCTCTTCACTCCACGGTTCTGGTACTAAAAGCTGATAAAAATGATAATACACAGATTCATCTTCAACTTTTTCCATAAGTGATGAAAATCCAACAACATTCAGACAGTAATTCACATCTCTCTGCGGCTTAGTGTCCGTTTGGCTTTGTGCCGTGTGAACTCTCAAGCCGCCATGTTGGATTCCAGTTTGCTGCAGCATTGAGAAGCATACTTAGTGTTAATAGTTTTCTCTTGTAAAAATAAAACTGTGGAGCCACCAGATAGTTCTTCAAAATACGTTCTGCATCTAGGAGACAATGTTGGAAGTTACAACACATTCGTCTTTTAGAAGAAATTCATTTAAAACTCTTCACAGGGAATCAACAGTCTCTACATGCAGAATATCTATGGTTGCTCAGATTACATGAAATATTACATTTATAAGGAACTTAAGAGATTTGTCGCCTAAATGCATCCAATCAACTGATGTAACGATGATTCTGTTAACAAATGGAAACCAGAGAAACAAGCGAAGCCAGAAAGACTTCAACCTCTAGAACAGCAAATAAAATAGTTTCTGACCATTTTTACAGAATCTGTTACAAAGTGGAACAACAACAACACAACCAGCATCATCAGACAAAACACTGGCCAACGTGTGTCTTTTATGTATTTAAATTTTTTCCAACATTTCTGCTTTATGGATCCAGACCTCAAACTTTTTAACTACTAATCCAGCAACGCTTCTGTCAGCAAACACACCTCAGTACAACAATACCTGAATTTACTGACCTATATATGTGCTTTTTTCTCCCAAGAGAAAAAGAATCATATTTAAAGATAAGAAAACAATAATGGGCTTATCAAAGTAATAATTCGAACCTCAAGTCTTCACTTTTTACCATCGTCAGAACGTCACTGTCTCTGTGTTTTACTTAGCATCTTGCTGTGGTCTGTGTCAGATGTGAGTCCATCTGACTGGTCAAATGTTGTTGCCATCGAACAAATGGATGCCTGCATTAGAAAAGGAAATCCCATATATTGTGTCCAAACAGCCCTGTGCTGTGTTGATGTTACATAAACAGATCCTGGTATAATTATGATTTCATTTTCTGTCAAAATAAGATTCACAAGCAGCAGACAGAAAGGCCATAATTCCAAAAAAATATTATGACCAGAGAAACATTTATCCCCAAATCATGTATGGTAAAGAATAATTAGAGCTTATGATGATAATAAACCATACGAGTTGTGAGATGTCGGTCTGTTTCCTCCTGATGGTCAGGGTTAGGGTTAGGGACCCGGTTCTACTGGAACCAGAACTCCATCATCTGCTCCACCTCCAGCTGCTGTGGTTCTGAGTCAAACCAACCTGTTCCCCTCCTGGCCTGTGGGGGCGCTGCACCAAGAACCACTGAAGGAAACCGACACAAAAACCTCTGAAGACGCTGAGAGCAACTTCCTTCTTCACCAGATGGAAACAAGATGGAGGTGTCAGATTTTAGTGTTGGAGAATTTTTCATTTGTTTTAGTCTAAAAACCACGAGCCGTTTTTCCTGCTAGCGCTAGACTAGCATGTTTGTTTTGGTTCTATTTACCCAGAATGCCCTGCGCTGTAGTCCACTTCCTGCTTTTGGGTCAACCTGGAAAAGCTTTAGTTGTGTATCAATGTGAGGCCACAGAAACTTATCCTGCACCGACTGCTAACCAGATGTTTTTAGGATTTATGGATTTTAGTTTTGGTTGTTTGATAATTTAACAAATGTTATGACTGCGTTTTTATGCTTCGCTGCATCTTGTGACTAATTACCCCCACAGTTCCTCGCTCACTTCAAAAGAGTCGTTTCAGCATCCTTAAATGTTTCTGTCCCAAGACGAGGAGAGTTTGTTTCTGTTTCCATCTGCCTCTGTCTCGCAGGCACACTTTGGCAAATATAGTCACTGTGTGACTTAAGCAAATGTAATCATCTGCATACATATGGTGCATCACTAGGAATACTAAGAGGCCCACGGCGATCACATCCTGGTCCAGCGTGAAGGAGTGGCTGAGCTCTGCAGATCAGAATCTCAGCCTCTCCACTCCAGCTTCAGCCTCCAGTAGAGATGAATATTCATCCCAGCTCAGCCTCTGGTCATGAATATTTATAGGGTTAACACCAGATATGCAAATGAGCCAGTCAACCCAGATGGCTTCAGATCTCAACATAATGATCACACAGACCTGCACAAAGACGCTCAGGAAGAAGGAACACACACACTGTCAGGCTGCGGAGCTTTTCCTCCTGAAGGGACGAACGTCAGGAAAGCAGCAGAAATCAAACCAGAACAAAGTTTATCTGTTTCAGCAACATGTTATAATACAGCAATCTCACAGCAAACACATCTCTCTGATTCTAACACGCAGACATTCAGGAGGAAAATTCATCCAGGAGAGCCGAGAATCTGTACCTGACTATTCAGAATTATAGTGAGGCAGAAAACTCAGATTAATGGAGATTACAGGCACAATAACAGGCCCAGAGCCTGAACACAGGAGGAAAAGCTCCATGCTAGATCATCTTTCATGCTAAAGATGCAATAAGAGTCCTTCACAATAAAATATGAGTAAGATAAAATGATAAAAAGCAAAGATTCATGCAAGTGTCTATTATAATAAGCAAACAGTCCAAATCTTTAAAAAAGAGACACATGAATAAGAATATTCAATTACTTTCATTTAAAATTACAATCTGAGATACTAATCATTTCTGTCCAGTTTAAAATAACTAATATTAATTTAAACTCTACCTTCTTCCACTGTTATGAGACATTCATGTTGTAATAACTGAACACATGAAACTTACATAAACATTCATTGAATCAAAAAATGATTTGAATGAATTTATCTCAAATTAACAAGAGTTTGATCACAGCACATCCGAAACGTTCCTGACATGAAAACGATGAGATTCTCTGTGTGTGTCATATCTATCAGCTTTTATTAGTGAACATTTCTGTTTATTGCATCAAAAGTTACAATAAAAACTTCCACAGCGGGTTCAGACAGAATGACCTTAAAGAGACAGAGGAGGCAGACCTACGTCCAGACATTATACTTTATGTTCTGGTCAGGAAGGAGACCTTTCCAGGTTGTATCAGCAGCTGGAGGAGACAGAAAGCTGCAGACTCTCAGCTGAATGTTAAAAGATAAAACTGTGAAAATGTGATTTCTTACAACCTTCCAACCAAATCCAGCCTAAAGAAAAGGCTGATTCCAGGCTAAATGAGGATGATCCCCTTTAATAACATATCTAAGGTTCAAATGTTTCAAATGTCCACAACCAGAGGATTTTCCTGGTCCACAACTGGAGCGTCCAGAGAGACAAAGCCTCCCTAACCAGCTTATCATGCAGAGTGAGTGAGCGTGGTGCAGGTGATCCACATGACACATCCAGTGCCTCTGCACACATGCAGGAAGAGATTAAGGCCAACCAGCTTGTTGTCCGTAAGCTCGACATCACCTGAGATCAGCTACACACACACACACACACACACACACACACACCGGCCTGTGTCTGTATGTTGTCATAGAGTCTGAATCCTTCACTTTACGGGTAAAAGTCCAGTTTGGATCAAAGCAGATGTGGAATCTGGAGGTTAAATCCTTAAAAACTAATGATGTAGACTCATCATGTTTCGCTCTCCTCTGTAGGGGAGGAAAACCGGAAGCTTGAAACATTTTGCATCGATGAAAACAGCAGGAGGGACCCGGACCCACAGCTCAGGGCCGTTCAGTGAAATCAAACAGCCATGAAGTTCCCAGCCTTCGCCACATCATGCTGCAGCGGACGGAGACGGCTGCAGCAGAGGGAAACGGCTGCAGCAGGTGTCTGAGCTGTTTTATTGTGCGGTCAGAATGGCTGGCTGTGACTCAGAGGCAGAGAGACACCTGAACGCAGCATGACCCCCAGGTCACACATGATGACCCCCGGTCATACAGCATGACCCCCAGGTCATACATGCATGACCCCCAGGTCATACAGCATGACCCCCAGGTCATACAGCATGACCCCCAGGTCATACAGCATGACCCCCAGGTCATACAGGATGACCCCCAGGTCATACAGCATGACCCCCAGGTCATACAGCATGACCCCCAGGTCATACAGGATGACCCCTGCATCACACCAGGGGCCACATACTGTACCAGACCCAAGCCCGGTTATTCCTACATGGGTGGTTATTCCACTGAGGCGCAGCATCCTGGATCAGGTTTGTCCAAAATGTGGCGCGGGGGCCAGTTGTGGCCCTGAGCTGATTGTGTGATGACCCTCACTTCAATCCAAGAACGATACAAATTTACCATCTTTCTGTTTTTAATTAAGGCAAAATGATCAGAAAATAAAATTTATTGAGAAAATATTGTATTTAATAACCTGATATTCTTTTTATTCACTTCTAAGCTCCACATCAACCAAAAGTTGACTTTGTTGCACCCAAATCTGCTTTTAATTACTTTATTAACCTTTGTTAAATACAGCAAGCGCGTTCAAAGAAAGACTCAAAGAAATTCAGATTTTATAGATTAGAATTATGTTCTAATTTTTACTTAGAAAATTTCTTTTAATGAGTCAAACCTTCAAAAATACTTTAAAGATTGATAAAAATGGAATTGAACTTTATTTGAATGAATCTTTTCTACATGAAGGATTATTGAGAATTGTTATCATTGAGGTGACTTACTGTGCCTTATGAAATGCAGCAAAAATTTATTACGTCTGTTTTTGAAGATTCTATTGATGACGGGCCGCCGCTGTGCCGCTGTACCGTCGGGCCGCCGCCGGGCCACCGTACCGTCGGGCCGCCGCTGGCCTCGTAGACGTTGAACCAGCATCTCTGAGGAGTTGCGTTAAGACGCTGCTGCTAAGCTACAACATGAACCAACAAAGATCCTCTGAGTGTTTTTAGCTTCAGTTCGTTGTGCCGCTGCTGATCTTTTATCTTACTGAACTGTGCCGTGTTCAGTCTGTCTGGATGTCCATATGTGTGTCCAGCTGTGACAAACACATGGTCCTGGATGTGCTGAGTCATGGTGAGGGGCTGGTAAACGGCTGAGTCATATCTTTGCTGTCCGGTCCTGCAGGGCCGCTGCAGCAACGTGGCAACCTGCTAACCAACCGACTTCCTGCTACATGTGGAGATCCAGCAGAGAAACTCATCTCTTCTTAACTCTCTGCTGATGAGGCCAGATTTAGTAGATTAACAGTCATGATGAGTAACATTGATGTTATCAGAGTTAAAAGTGTGGTTGTTACGGTAACAAGCTGCTGTACAAATCTTGATTAATTTTGATTTTCTTGATGTCGTTCAAACTGAAGTTTTTCTGCTGACGTCAGAATAATTTACCTCTTAAAGCTGTTGAAGCACAAAAACCACAAAATGCACATCAGGCAAATCGTTCAACACATCTATAAAGACAGATCTATGTTCTCTGTGTGTAATTTTCTACCATTGTTTCCTTTAAGGACCAAAACATGAAGCTGAGACAGAAGACTGAAAAACATCTCTGCTCATTGTTTGCTGCCAATTGTATTTGATTGTCGCTGCATTGTAATCACAGTTTGTGCCTCAGTGGGAGGCAGAAACATGGAAACATCCTGACTGACAAAATGACAGCTTATTATCAGCACCAAGCACATCCCCAGGGTTTAACACACCACTGGTACATTAGCTCATCAACCGAGTACAGCAGGACTGGCTGGGAAATATTCTGGGTAACATTTATGAAAAACTAACTTTCAAAGCATCAATAAAACCGCCACAGTAACTGGACTGTTAATTGAAAAAGATCAAGTGTTTTGCGTTGCATCTTCTAAGAGTCCATATCAGTTCCTCTGCCATATGCAGAAAGACATTTGCTGCAGGCTAGCAGCTTGCAGAGTTCAGGTTAATGTCAAATGGAAAGGCTTAAAAAAATAAAATTAGCAAAAGAATACAGGAATATTCAGCCAATAGCTGCAATTAACTGGCTGCTATTTATAGTGTTTGCTATAAAACTGGCGAAGAGGCAGCAGATATTTGAAAGTCTTTACTGTTTACAGAGCAGATGGAGGAAAGCAAATCAAACAATCAAAGTATTAAATGATTTAAATGTTTAAAACATTCATAGTGTCTTTCAAAAGCCAGAGAGAAAATTAAAGAACAAAAAGCATCATGAAGGAAGTCAGCAACAGGTGAGGGAGGGGCATGAGGAGAAGCTTAAACACTAACACAACTCAGATCAGCTCAGTGTTAAAAGAAAGACATAAAATCTCATTTACAGGTTATAAAAAGTTCTGCTGCTCTGTTCAGATGAGACCAGAACTTTACTGAACTGGTCACAAAAATAATAAAGACACAAAAGATTATTTAAGATAAATACATAAATGAATAAAAATCTAGTAAAACCCACCAGAACTCCGTTAACCTCTGAAACTAAACTCAGGATTTACTTTTCCAGCTTTCATCTCAAGCTCTGTGATCATTTATAACTTTAACAGTCCAGCTGTGAAACACGGTGGTGTCAGCATCATACTGCGGGGATGTTTCTGAAAATGGGCGGAGCTAAATCAGAATGACCCCCGAGGAAAACCAGTTAGAGGCTGCAGGAGACTGGGGTCAAAGGTCAGCTCCCATCAGAGAACCAGTCTGATATGATATGGTTTCAGATCAAAGAAGATCCATGGGGTAGAACGGCCTAGTCAAAGTCCCGGCCTAAATCCAGCTCAGAAAGTGTGGCAAATCCTGAAATGTCCTGTTCTTGTTGGGTTGATATGTTCCATAAAAATATCTTCAGGTTTTGTGTTTGTAATTTACAAAATGTAAAAACGTTTTCAAGGCGTTATGGTAAACATGTGGATCATAACTGAGACTAAAGGAATCAGGAATAAAAAGCTTCAATCCTCTAAAACTTCTGTTAACCTTCAAAAAGCCAAATGAAATGTTTGTGATCGGTGTGAAGGAATTTAGCAGAAAGTGTGTGAACGTCCCCAGCATGTAGGTGTTCTGCTGCAAGCTGCTAATCTGAGTGTGAACAGATGGGATGCGCTAACCAGCTAGGCTAAATGCAGCTATTGTTGGCATGGACCTAGTTTGATCTGCGGCTTCCTGATCCCAGGCTGCATAATTAAATGCAACATTTAATCCACTCAGAGTCGCTGCCCCAAAGCACAAAAAACCAACACTGTGCTCCTTCTTCCTGCTCCTGCAACCCAACGCTGCTCTGCTAACATCACAGCTAAAATCCTGCCATGTTAATTATCTCCTTCACTCAGTCACCAGTTATGATCTGCATTCAAATAAAAGTAACAGCTTCAGACTGAGGGAACCAGGATTGCTTTTATTTCTGATATCTGAATTATCGGTGAGTTCCAGCTGCGATGGCCTCGGTTGTCTGCAGCGTCTGCAGCGTTTGAGCGTCTGCAGCTTCTGAGCGTCTGCAGCGTCTGAAGCGTCTGCAGCGTCTGAAGCGTCTGCAGCGTCTGAGCGTCTGCAGCGTCTGAGCGTCTGCAGCGTCTGCAGCGTCTGAGCGTCTGCAGCGTCTGAAGCGTCTGCAGCGTCTGCAGCGTTTGAGCGTCTGCAGCGTCTGCAGCGTCTGAAGCGTCTGAGCGTCTGCAGCGTCTGAAGCGTCTGCAGCGTCTGAGCGTCTGCAGCGTCTGAGCGTCTGCAGCGTCTGCAGCGTCTGAGCGTCTGCAGCGTCTGAGCGTCTGCAGCGTCTGCAGCGTCTGCAGCGTCTGCAGCGTCTGCAGCGTCTGAGCGTCTGCAGCGTCTGAGCGTCTGAGCGTCTGCAGCGTCTGCAGCGTCTGAGCGTCTGCAGCGTCTGCAGCGTTTGCAGCGTCTGCAGCGTTTGAGCAGCGTCTGAGCGTCTGCAGCGTCTGCAGCGTCTGAGCGTCTGCAGCGTCTGCAGCGTCTGCAGCGTTTGCAGCGTCTGCAGCGTCTGAGCAGCGTCTGAGCGTCTGCAGCGTCCAGCCAGCCTCATGCCTGCTGCATGTTTCAGCCTCAGAAAGCAGCCGATGGTCAGGAAACGATCATCAAGCTGAACGGCCGGCTGACAGGTTCTGTTTCACATCCAGATCATCTGGCAGAAACCAAAGCATCTAAAGGGAATTAGGAGACATTTTATTGGCTGCATATTTCAGCCCATCAGTATTCAGAGTGTAGTGTGACCCTGACCACAGTTATAAACCCAAACTAAAGCCCAGATTAAGCTCTGAGGTTTCAGAGGTTTCTCTAAATATACATGGAAATAGAAAACACATAAAAGTTTAAAGTCTTATTTTGTGACAGCTGCTCCGTCCCAGCAGGAAAAAGGCTTGTTCGCCATGGTAACGGCTTCAGCGTATGAGCTCAGTTATTAAAGTGACCTCAGCAAAGACGCTGCTGATTCTAAACCTCAACATGAGGAAGAGGATGATTGCTGCTGGCAGTCATCTTCAGAAAAAGTTTCCTCTCTGAATCAATAACTTTTAAGATTCCTCCTTTACTCTAAGTAAGTAACTGTATATATGTTATGTTTGTTAAAAGTACCTTTGAATTTGAATTATATCTACTGTAACCTGAGAAGTAAATGGTAGTTATTAATATAAATCTCTCTTAGGGAAGAATCGATCAGAGCAGTAAAAAGAACCAGTCAGAGTGGACGGGTTCATGGATTTGATCCCAACAGTCATGAGGACTGGAAGTGTCGGCCAGCTGGTCCTAGTCAAATCCTCCATTAACTGATTGTCATCAGTGAGACCAGCTCTAATGTTGGTCTAGTCAAAGCTCGGCCGGCTGAGAAGAGGTGAAGGAGAACGTCTCGTTTATTCAAAAAGCTGCATTATTTTTGGGACTGTTGGGGGAGCAGCTGGTGGTTCTGCTGCCCTGCAGCAAGCAGGTTGTGGGTTTGAATCCGGGTCTGGTTTCTCTCCAGGTACAAAGATTTCAGACAAAAACTTCAGGGTCTCTTTTATCCAACAACAAATATTTGTGTTGTTTGTTCTTCCTCTTGCTAGTTTCTGTTTATCAGAAATGTTTCAGTTTCAGGTGAGTTTTTTCAGAATAATCTGCTGACGTGTTATAAATCAAAACGATCTGAGTGTCTGGTTCTGATCTCTGGACTGGACTGAAGAAATGTGACACATTTCTGGGACGTGTCGGTGTTTCAGGACTCGAAGCTGACACGCCTACCATGCATCCCGCAGCAGGAAACATGGAAACATGATGTCAGGATGCTTCACGTTGCTGCTGCAGTTACACAAACTCAGCAGATCTGTCAGCTTCTCTCTGCAGGAGGACGATGGCCACCAGGGAGTCCTGAACCACATGCATGGATTCATCCAGAATGTTACATTCAGTCTCGATCTCAACAGAACAATGAAGTCATATTCTGTTAACTTCCTAAATACAACAAAACCTTTGACCTTTGTCTAAACAGAATCCACTGCTGAGAAAAACGTTTCAGCATTTAGAACTAGGACCTGTCTGACAACATGAAGTAGGCAAAAAAAAAAGTTCAAAAAGCAGCACAGCAAGTTTCCACAGGATGAGATTCAAGAACTTCAGCCTGGAAGCTGTAGAGTCATCGCTAAGGCTTTGGGACTCCAGAGAACCTCAGTGAGAACGTTCATCCACAAAAACACGGAGGAGTGGAGAACCTTCCCAGGAGCCCGACAGAAACACTCCAACAGAACATCAACAACCATCAAACCATTCCTGCAGGTGAAGCTGCAGCCATCAGGTGACAACCTGCAAGTCAAGTCCAGTTGGACCCGGTACCAGAACCAGACCGGAGCATCAAGAACCAGGATTAGAAACAGCAACAGACAGAAGTTGTTTTCGGCACGAAGCCAAATGTCTGTCTGCATTGTGTCACATTCACACATATCTTATCTGCAGAGCACAGCTCATTATCACCCAACATGTCTTACATCTGTCATGTCACCCCCCCTGCCCGCGCAGCACCGTGCACGCTCACACACACACACACACACCCCACACACACACACACACCATCAGAGCATCCTCCCCCAAGCAGGGTTGTGAGTAGAGAAGGGAGGAAAGCTTTCAGCTCCAATTAAAGCGAACCTGCGTGGCATTTCTGAGACGATTCTGCAGCAACAGAAGGAAATCTGTTGGCTTTAATTACAGATTCAGTCATGATCCCAACTAGTTCAGTCAGCCAGCGACTAATCCTGCCTTAGCCACAGTAAGCTACTTATTTAGAGTAACTTGATGGCACCAACACAATGTGGGTACACTAGTTCAGGGTGTTGGCATGGCAACAGCCAACACCCAGAATAATAACAACATTCATCTGTCACTGAATCTTTGTGAGGCGTTTCCAATTTACCTTACTGGGAAGGTCCATTGTTTGAGAAGGAGGAGAGATGTTTGTTTTATTTTTTGTTTGGTTCCAGTTTATTTTTGTTTTTGTTAAATTGTTAGTTGTAATTCTGTGAATATTTGTTTAGGAATATTGTTTAGCACAAATGTTTGTTCTTTCGTTTACCTGGAAATGTAATAGTTGTCTCCGCCCCTTAATCAGTCCTGGCCATGCTTTAAAAGCCAGGTGGTTTGAATCAGAGGTGCGGCTCCCTCTTGTTTGGAATGTTTGTCAGTTTGAAAATGGTCGTGTAATAGTGCAAAGAACTGATAAAGAAAAGATGTAGAGCTCTATAATGGCTGGACTTTGTCTGATTTTGGATCGAAACCAACAATCTTATTTATTTTTAAGACTTGATTATGTAGCTGTGTGTTTCCGATAATATGCCTTTAAAACTTTAAGTGGATTAATTAATAAGTCATAAAAAAGAAAACATCGTAATCTGTGGCTTTTATTTAAAATAATAACTGATGAAAATTTAGCAATAATGTCCATATGTTTCTATTATTGTAATATTCCATTTTAGCATTTCATATGCCAGATCACTTTTCATAATGTTCTTTCATTTGATTAAAATAATTGTTTTATGTTTATCTTTTAATAGCAGAGCAGCTCAGGTGATTTTCTAAGAACCAAAATCAGATTAATGGACCAGAGGAGACAGTAAGACCTTCTGCATGATTTTAGAGCATTTATTTTTAAAAACTTTAGTTTGCATTTCTAAGAAACAAATTAAACAAATTCTGCTTCTATGTTACTTCTTCTCTACAGGCTCTAATTATAAAAATGGATACAAAGATGAAATTACTGTAGCCTTTCTCTGACAGTATTATGTCACTGAAATACTATCACAATGACATAAAGTCATTATTACAATGACATAAAGTCATTGTAATAGTATTTCAGTGTCAGTGCTGTCAGATTGTTACATTTTAAGTTAGAAGTTATAAAGTTATAAAGTTTCTCTCGTGAATCAGGAGAAGTGACTCAAACTGACATCGCAGAAAAACATTTTACCATATTTCCAACATAACTAACAAGCAGGAAGCAATAAAAATAACTTTTGTGGATAACTCCCATACATGTCAGGTTTTTCCCCAAAATCTGATTTTTCATAGGGAGAAGTGTAAAAACTGTCTTGACATTTTTATTCCTGTTGAAATTCTTAAAAATGTGAGAAATCTGTTCATTTCTATTTGTGTTGTGTTGAGAAGAAAAGCTGTGTGGATTTTAGCAGCTCTGCTGTCATGGCGGCGTCCTGAGGAAACGCTGCTGCTCTCCACACTGACCCACACCTTCACACTCATGCATCTGATTTCAGTCAGCTGCATGAGGACGGCTTCCTGCAGCCAGAGGAAAACTCTCCCATCATCTGCCGTCTCCTCTGCTCTCTCTGTCTGAATAAATAGAAGTAGAAGTCCAGCATGTCCTCTGCAGGACGCTGTGGTTCGCTGTCAGACGGGTGAAAACCTGGACAGGTAAATTTAATGTGTTTTATTTGGGAGTTCATGTGAAAGTGTCTGTTTGGTGCCTGGTAGTTTCGGTCCTTAGATGGACTCCTGCGTTAATCTTTGCTCTCTACACATCCAGTCACATCCACTGTGTGTTGCATCATGTGACCTGAGCCCCTCCTACTCAGCATGTTGCCCTTCAGCCTGTTTCCCTCCTGATGGTCCAGTCGACCCGGTTCTACTTGGACCAGAGCTTCACCAGCTGCTCCACCTCCAACTGCTGTGGTTCTGACCCAAACCAACCTGTTCCCCTCCTGGCCTGTGGGGGCGCTGCAACAAGAACCACTGAAGGAAACGACACAAAAACCTCTGAAGACACTGAGAGCAACTTCCTTCTTCACCAGATGGAAACAAGATGGAGGCGTCAGGTTTTAGCAGTTGTTGGATTTCTCCTGCTAAGCTAGGCTAGTGTGTTTGTTTTGGTTGTGAGCTTATGAGCTACTTTGTCTGGCTCGTTCTGAAATCTTCCAAAAATACACTGATGTTCACTGTTAAAAAGAAACCAAAAGCTCAGGCCAGATTTTGAAATGTGATGGAAACGAACAGAACCAGGTCAGAACCGGGTTGAAAGCTACAGTTAGTGCTCCACTAAAGGCCGTTGTTGCTAGCTCTTAGCTTTTTCTCAGCGTCCTTCGTCTGCTGACCGTCTGCTGACCATGTGGTCACTCTGACCAACTTTAAATTCCATTCAGAGACGCCGGCGGCCATATTTACAGCTGTAAAAAGATCGGTGCGACGGCCATCTTTTCTGCACTGCGGCTACATTCTTCTTCTGCGGGTCACTTTGGAACCGTAAACCGTTCATACAGAAGATTGATTGCAGTCGCATTTAATTCGTCGCCTGAACGACCACAAAGAAAAAAAACAAACTATTTCAGTGAAGAAATCTGAAGTGAGCATGAAGACCTGCTGCTAGAGCCTGTTAGCTCCAACATCCTGAGGTCTGAAGCTGGAATTGACTCACATTCATTCCTAACCTAATGACACAGCAACGCCGCCTGGCAGCCTTAAATATGAGACGATGAACACAACTAACATCACCGGCTTCTCATTTAGCCTTTTCTAGAGCACAGGATGTATTTGCATAATGCCACCATATTCACAGGCCATTAGCACCAGCATCAGGGACTCGTGTGCACAAATTTATTGCCTTGATCAATCAGTGCAAACTACCGTTCCGGTGAAAACGGTGAAATTCCAACACAGCAGTGATGGACAAACAGGAAAAGACTTTCCAGATGTCTGCAGATGTTCCAGTTAAAGACTTTTCAGAGGTTGGAGCAAATGATTCTGTTTTTATTGATGATCTGCGCATTAAAATGAAACAATGAAATAAATCCTCTGTGGGATCATTTCCTCACCATGGCCAGTTCCCACAGTTCAGGTTTCCACAGTAAACCCTGCTAAAGCAAATCTACAAACTCTTCCATTAGCAGTGCAGTTCTATTATAGATGGTTCTGGTTCTATGGCTTTGAGGCCTTCTAAGGAAAAAAAGAACAGAATAAACTATCTGAGCTTCTTCCAACCAAAATAAAGAAACAACTTCTGTCTCTGAGCTGAAGGGAAAATGTGTAGAATTAGACAAACATGAACTGATGGATCTTCAAACAGACAATCAGCTGCAGCTGCAGGTGAAGCTCATGACTTCTGCAGCTTTCCACCCCATGAGCCCTGAACGCATCATCATAACGTTTCTGCTCCAACAGGGAGACTTACAGCAACCAAGTTTCTGCTGAACAAATTCTGAAAAATATGAGGATGAAAAACCAAAGACAGGAACCATTTAGTGCTTCTTTGGTTTTACTGCGTTTCATCATCTAATGATGCAGGAGTATCTGCCCGCGAGCCCAGCTGAATGTGGACCAAGCCGTCTCACACACACACACACACACCCCCACCCACCCACACACACCCACGCACACACACACACCACACACACACACTATTCATCTACAAGAGCTACATGACGTCGACAACACCAGCACAGACGACCGTGCTGGTCTCTGTGCTGGTTTGCGCAGCCAGAAAGGTTTGCGGCTTTCTGTCCCGCCAACAGCCGCAGCCTGCAGGTGCAAACAGAGGCGCAGCGGAGGGGGGAGGAGGGGGGTGTAGTTATTGCGGGTGTGCACTTTGACAAACCGCAGCGCAGCCTGGCAGCTGGAACCGCAGCGCGCATCCCAACCACGACGCGCGCACATGCACGCGCACAATGAAGCTCACATTGAGCTGAGCGCGAGGAGCCGGAAGCACCAGACAGTCCTGACCTTGCTAAGATATATATATATATATATATATATATATATATATATATATATATATATATATATATATATATATATATATATATACGCGGGGGGGATCCTGCTGGACCCCCCCCCCCCTCCCCCCGCGTCTGCATCCAAACCCAATGGAGAATCAATGAAATTTGGAGACTTGGACACTATAGATAGAAAGATAGATGGATAGATGGATAGATAGATAGATAGATAGATAGATAGATAGATAGATAGATAGATAGATAGATAGATAGATAGATAGATAGATAGATAGATAGATAGATAGATAGATAGATAGATAGATAGATAGATAGATAGATAGATAGATAGATAGATAGTCTACCTCTCTTCCTTCCTGTCTCAGCTCTCAGTTATTCCTCTTAATCCCATCCTGCTGTAACTCCAGAGGCTCCAGAGAAATAAAATCCTTCAGGTAGTAAATTCCGCTCGGGTTCACAGTTCCTCCACAGGGCGCGTCCAGCGCCTACATCCTTCTCCGCTTCTGCCTCCTCTCTCTTTCTCGCTCTTCCCCGTCCTTTTCTCTCCCGGCTTCATCCCTCCATCCCCGCAGAGAGAGAAATACCATCCGGCACCAGAAGTGAAGTGATTCTCCGAACCTGAACCCACCGCTCGTCCCTCTTCTCTCTCTTTTTTAATTTCTTCTTTTCCTCCAACGTTCTTCTTCTCCACTTCTTCCTCACTCAGCCTCGTCCAGGTGAAAGTGGAAGATTTCCACCAGAAGACATGATTCCGGGTTAATGGTGATAAATCACATTATTCCACTGGACCGGACAGAATTAGCTGCTTATTAATAAGTCACGGAAATCCATGAGTGATTCTCCTGTTTTTATTCTCTTTGGATTCAGGTGAATCTGTTCAGAGACGCGGATCTGGATCTTCTCTCCTCCTCTGATCCTGTCAGCACCTCTGGTTCTCTGCGCCTTTCCTCCACTTCCAGTAGAATAGAAAACCAGATGGAACCCAGATGACGTCCCAGTGAAGCTGTCCTCCTGTCCTCCTGTCCTCCTGTCCTCCTGTCCTCAGCGGTCCGGTCCGGTCCGGTCCCGGTCCTCGGTCCTTGCAGGGCGCTTCTCCCGCACGGTAATCCTCACCGCTCCGCGGGTCTGACCGGAGTGAAGCTGCAGCCAACTACAGCGACCTACTTCCTGCTGCAGATTTCAAACTAAAAGCCCTCAAATAGTCGATTTCACTCATTTCAGTTTTCATCTTAATAGTTCAATATGAACTCAGTAAATAAATCAAAAGATTTTTATAAATATGAATCAACTTTATATTTCTATTAATATATTAAAGTTTTGATCTTCTGACATTTTGTCAGCTTTAAAAGCAAAGCAGGGACTTTTATAATATAAGCACTATATATATTACATATTCATAAATAATGTTAATAATAATGTTGCTCCTGCTGCTCTCCACTTCAGGCCTTCATATTAAAACCAACTTCCTGCTCCGGTTGGTCCAGTCCACCAGGTTCTGACCCGGTTCTGTTGAGTAGTCTTTAGCTCCGCCCCCTTTGCACCCTTGTCCACACTTTGGCTAAGCCTCCACTTTGGTGAAGTCTATTACCCACAATTCATTGCTGCATGTGACGTTTTGAGTTAATGGTCACCAAACAAAAAACAATTGTATTGAAATCATTTTTTCACTCTACTGTGAATGTGTGAATATTCTCAGCTTGTTCTGGATTCAGCCAGTCATAACGAAACTCTTCTGAACAGCCAGATCTCCTTCTTTCCTAAAACTGATCAGTTATTATAGATTTATTGTTATTTTCACAAAGGCCATAACAGTGACCTGGTCCGCCATCTTGAATGTCGTCCTCATGATGTAACCAGTTCTGCCCCAGTTCTCCCATTTCTGCACACTTGGACCCTTATGTTCACTGAGTTCACATGGCTTCAGAATCTGCTGCTGTGACAGAAGCAGCACCAAGAACCCGTCCAGATCCCGCACCACACAGCAGATTGAACGATTTCCTGTGAACACAGCACAAAAGCTTTTATTTTGAAAGGCACCCGTCTCATTTCCTGTCTGCCTTCGGATTTGTTGCAGATCTTGACACCACCTGAGCTCCTGCTTGGAAGTTGTTCTTGTAGAAAATGAGTTTCTGGCATGCAGAACATTCCTGAACGATCTGGAGCCAAATTCAGTTTTTATCTGTTGGAATCGTTTCTTCAGATGTCAGAGGAGAAATTCTGCACATTCTGCACATCAGGCATCCAGTGCTTCTCTTCTCCTGAACACCTGAACCCAGTGGGTGGATGTTACCTCCAGCCTCTGTGGAGCTGAACGCTGGAGAGAGTTCAGCCATTTGGAGCACAGATGGAGGTTCTGTTTGGTTCCCTGGAGAAAATAAAACCGTTTGGGATCCAAAGGATCCAAAGAGGTTTGAATGTTGAGATGATCTGAACCTTGAAGAGGGTAAATGTTTCCTACAGTTGATACTTTGAACCAACATTAACGTTCCTGTGATCAGTTATAAATTGATGAATTATTGGCATGATAAGAGAAACACACCGACACACACACCAACACACACACAGACACACACACCGACACACACACCAACACACACACCGACACACACACAGGATCTGCTCTGATCTGAAACATCCAACATGTTAAAAAATCGAATGATAATAATGTTAAACTTTATTTGACCTGAGCATTGACTGATTATCAGAAAACAGAAGAAATCACTAAGGTGAACTCTTCTTCACAGCACTGGAGGATGTTTTGTTTTAAGTCTCATGTTGCAGTTTGTCTCTGTGAGCTGAACTGGTTGAAGTGGAACCACAAACAGAAGCTGGTCCGTTTCCAGCTGAGGTTCATCCAGAGTCCTGATGCTGGAGCTGGAGACCAGCCGACTGAACCTTAAATCTGCTGCATTATATGATGTGGAGAAGAAACATCTTCAGAGAGAGCAAGTGATTTTCTCCTCATCTCTGGAGAGTTTTCTTATCGGCAGCAGAGTGAATGAACTCGAACGCAGCGACTCGAGATGCTCTCAGACTTCCAGAAGTCGAATGGCAGCAGAAGGCATCAGGGTCTCTGCTGAGGACTCGAAGTGAGCCGAGTCTTTAGTCGAGTCTTTTCTGTGTACGCGTCATGTTGGAGGTGACGTTCCTGCTCTGGGAATTTGACAGAATCCATTTTCCTGACCTCAGTTACACAACAGCTCAGTCTGTGCTGCTTGCTGACCTTCTGTCCTTTAGATCCTCTCTATCTGAACCTGAATCTGACTGCTGATGTGAGTGAAGGTTTGGGTTACCTGTAAAACACTGGAACTGGGAACTGGACAGGACCAAACTGGAGGCGAGATCCTGCTGTTTCTGAGGGCATGTTATCTTCACACTGCAGAAATCTTCTTCAGTGTGAAGATCAGGATGTTTTCATGATCTTCCCTCCCTCCCTATACTCTGCACATCAGCAGTGTTAGTATAATAGTATGCTATTATACTAACATACTATTAGTGTTAGTATAATACGACTGCATGCGGTATTCTGTCAGATCAGAGACCAAAGCGCCAACTCATTCAGACTTTGTCTTCCTGAGATTTAATGAAAACATTTCATTAAACCTCGTAGTGTTTACCTCAGCTTCAGCCAACTGCCTTCTCACTATGCCTGCCAAGTCGGGTACAAATTAGCATGTGCCACTTGGCAAAATGTGGGGACATTTTTGAAATGACAGGTAAATTAAATGAACTGAAAATCCACATTGGCACGTTAAATGTGAACAGAGGAGCTAACCTGTAAGGAGCAGCGAAGCAGCTGAGCTGCTGCAAGAGCCGATATCAGAAGAAGACCTGAAGAGTGACGAGATGCTGCTTTACTGGGACGTCTGCAAAAAACAGCAAACTTTCAGTGACAACCTGAAGTTTAATGGGACCAGAAAGATCCTGATGGCAACATAACAGTGAGCTCTACAGGAGGCCATTTGTAAAGTTACAGTCAAAAATTACCAATAATTTGGTTTATTCTGTCATAAAAGAAATAAATGGGCGTTCATGTTTCAAACTTATATTTACACCAGGTCATTCAGTCATTTATAAATGTCACAGTTTCAAACTAAATATTTAGTTTACAAAATAAATATTTAGGTAATATGCAAATTTACTGTTGGACTACCAAAATAAAAGCTGGATCTTACAAACCTTAAAAAACTGCTGCTGGTGTGACTGACTGGTTTCAGCTGTTGCTCCTGTCAGCTCTTCATCCTTGTTCCTTTCTCTCTTCACATGGACGACATTTCAGCTTAAAACAAAGGATGAGACGTTTTGTTGGAAACAGATCTGGGTCTGGAGTTACAAAGACGATGTGATGATGTAAAATATGTCAGAAATAATATGCAGTTAAAATTATAGCTGATTTTCACATTTTTGCTAATAGAATTATCAGAAATAAAGACAGGAGAAGTAAACATACAGAAATATGAAAAGGTTTGTCTACAGGTATGACTTGGATGTGTGTGTATTTGATATCATCGTTCCTCTGTTGGTTCCTCTGTTGGTTCCTCTGTTGGTTCCTCTGTTGGTTCTTCTGTTGGTTCCTCTGTTGGTTCCTATGTTGGTTCCTCTGTTGGTTCCTCTGTTGGTTCTTCTGTTGGTTCCTCTGTTGGTTCCTATGTTGGTTCCTCTGTTGGTTCTTCTGTTGGTTCCTCTGTTGGTTCCTATGTTGGTTCCTCTGTTGGTGCCTCTGTTGGTTCCTCTGTTGGTTCCTCTGTTGGTTCCTATGTTGGTTCCTCTGTTGGTTCCTCTGTTGGTGCCTCTGTTGGTTCCTCTGTTGGTTCCTCTGTTGGTTCCTCTGTTGGTTCCTATGTTGGTGCCTCTGTTGGTTCCTATGTTGGTTCCTATGTTGGTTCCTCTGTTGGTTCCTCTGTTGGTGCCTCTGTTGGTTCCTCTGTTGGTTCCTCTGTTGGTTCCTCTGTTGGTTCCTATGTTGGTGCCTCTGTTGGTTCCTATGTTGGTTCCTATGTTGGTTCCTCTGTTGGTTCCTCTGTTGGTGCCTCTGTTGGTTCCTCTGTTGGTTCCTCTGTTGGTTCCTCTGTTGGTTCCTATGTTGGTTCCTCTGTTGGTTCCTCTGTTGGTTCCTATGTTGGTGCCTCTGTTGGTTCCTATGTTGGTTCCTATGTTGGTTCCTCTGTTGGTTCCTCTGTTGGTGCCTCTGTTGGTTCCTCTGTTGGTGCCTCTGTTGGTTCCTCTGTTGGTTCCTCTGTTGGTTCCTCTGTTGGTGCCGGCTCTCCCAGTGACATGGTTTTGGTGTCTCCTCCCTGTGTGGGTAAGATGTACACTGGTCAGATTTTATGCAGTTCTTTGTTGAAACTTTGACTGTCCCAGATTTCTCCATTTAGACAGATCACTTACCCATTGCATAAAAAATTTACCATTGTGAACATTAAATATTCTAAACTACAAAGTAAATCTTAGAAATATTCTCTCACATGCCTGTAATAAATGTGAACGTTGTCTTCAGCAGCAGAATGGATCTTGGTCAGACTTTCTGGAGTTTTTATTGATGTTCTTAACAAGCTCAATGACTGAAACTCTTGAGCCTGTAAGCTACCAAAAGTGGAGGCTTGCAGTGGTTCTGATCATTGCATTGATTGTCTGATCATCTGGGGAGCATGTTGGAACCGGTGGTAAGTCTGAAATAATTGGATGGTGAGATGAAATCGGCTCAGTGGGAGCAGGATCAGCGATCACAGCGGAGGGCGTTCCAGCGCCGCTGGTCCAAACGGTTTACTCATATTCTTATCTTCACCAGCCGTTTAAAAGTGGGTCTTGTTAGAGATTATCTGAACATAATTAAAATATTGCTCTGCCAACTGTAACTGTCAGGTTTTGTATTTTTTGAAAGCTAATACTTTTTATCTTCCCACTTAGAACCATCAGACAAGTTTTGCTTTTACTGAAGTCAGAAAATCTCCAACCATTGAAGTCTTTCCACCAGCCTCTGTCCACTGAAGCTAATAGTGGAATAAATCCCAGTGGGGGTGTCAGAACCACCATGAGCCGATGAAACGTCCCCACTCTGCCACTACGGCTCTCTCTATTGATTAACTGTTATGCCCATTGCAGAAAATCACAGGTCATATCGGCTGAAATCCTTTCACACACAAATGAGAGTCCAGGAAGGAACACAGTCAGCATCGACTTACAGTCGGAAAAGAAGAGTTTCTCTGCATCACTAACAGATTTATTCTCTTTTAGGGAAGGAAACGGCTCCATGTTTCAACATTCAGATCTTCATTTCCAGTCGTGTTACAACATGATGTTGTCATGACTCTGAAGTTTTCTTTTTAAAGATGGTCCCACAATGCAAATTATATTTATTAAATAAAATTTCTCTTCACACCAAAACCTAACAGCTGCCAGATATTTGAACATTGAAAAGCAGGAGGCATCATCTCCACAGTAAAAACACGAGTCACCAGCTGTTCCTGTGGAAATGTTTCACACCTCGGCAGGATAAATGAAGGCAGTCAATAGCTTCCAGTCTGTTAGCGTTTGTGATCTGTTAGCTGTGGAAATCAGAACCAACTTGGATTAGTTTACTTGTTTTGCAGGCAGTCATTTCTCCTCTCTTCGGATCACGCCTGCAGTCCAACAGCTGCGTTTATGTGGTTCATTAAAAGCAAATATCATATTAGAACGTCATTTTCTGGAATCACAACATGGTTTCATCATGTTCAACAAGAAAACAGGAAATCAAATATTTAGAGAACAAGAACACTGCATGTGGTCTGGTTACATCAAAGAGTCTGAATCATTATTCAGAAAAATAAAAATTAAAAACAATGATAAGGTTACAATAACCTCAACAATGAGCAGTTTTTCTGTTTTTATTTTTATTTTTTATTATGGTTTTAAAAATCTAAATGTATGAATAAATAACAATCCAAAGCAGGAAAACATGCAGTGTTTGGGCCTTAATTGGATCTTATGAAATCAATTTAAACTAAAGCTGAACATTAAATATGTTTACTATTGATAAAGGTGGTTGGGCAGCAAACATTCACTTTGCAGATTATTTTAGATGTTTTATTTGCATTTTAAAAACATGGAAAATAATCACCACCTAATTTTCTTTAACAGCTTTCAGGTTTTCTATCAACTATGATGCCTATTGTGTTGATACCTATTAATTTTAGCGCACTAGCATCAAACTAATATTTAGTTATGGCTTTAAGGTTAGCGCAGCTAATGTTTTTAGTTAGCGGTGCCCACCGCTGGTCAACACTGTGGTTTTGTGTCAGACATTGTTGAAATGAATTTATGAATTCAGCTGAAGCATCTGACTATAGAAAGCTCAGAAAATCTACATTCGAACCAACATCTGGGCCAACAGAGAGGAAAGATGAACAAGAACAGGAAAGTCTTCATCAGACTGGAAAGCTGTGAGAAGAAGAAGAAAAGATTCACAGCTGAAGCACTTAAACAGAAGTTGGCCTTTTGTGCAGTTGAGTCATCTTCAGAGCATGAAGCATTTAGAGATGCAGCGTGAAGTTCATTAGCAGCTAAAGTTTTGACAGCTCTGACACACTCTGCTTTGTTCTGGAATAATAAGGCTGAGAAACACACACACACACACACACACACACCCACACACCGACACAGACACACGCCCCCACACGCCCACACACACACACTCTGCACCAACACAACGCAGCTACAAGCTAACATCATCTGAACTCAGGACCAAAATGCACCTCTGTTCAAGATGAAGTGAAATTAGCTGCACTAAAGAAGATAAATTCTTATAATGATGTGACTGTCTTTGGCTTCATTGTTGTATAAATTTCTCATTTCCTTTGACACTAAGGATCAAGACCCTAATCTGAATAACAATCGTTAGCTCATCCTTCTGAAGTCAACACTTCCTCTATCCTGTAATTTATGGTCAGGATGAAACTGTGAGCACATGCACCAGGTTGGATTTACTGTGACAGAACATCACCGGTTTTACACCAAGAAACAAAATCCTTTCTGTTTCTGCTTGGACAGTTTAGGGTGAGGGTCAACTCGGCTCCTACTCACAGCACCTTTAATGAGTTTGGCTCCGTCTCCACCGCCGCCTTGGGCCAAGAGTCACTCCTCTGAGTCATGACTTTTCATAATGTGCTGTGCTCCCCAAGGCGCTCCGAAGTCCTTTCATGGCAGGAGCAGAGATCCAGATGAGCAGGCTGGAGAGGTTCAGCTGCTGCAGCAGACTGCTTACTGTCTTCATTTGCAACACAGATGGGATCAGAAGGAGCTACTGGTTTTCAGGGACCTACAAGTTACCGACTTTTATAATCCTTGAATTGTGTTTTTTATCTGGTCTTTGGTTGTTTTCCTCCTGATGGTCGGGTCGACCCGGTTGTACTGGAACCAGGACTCCATCATCTGCTCCACCTGCAGCTGCTGTAGTTCTGAGTCAAACCAACCTGTTCCCCTCCTGGCCTGTGGGGGCGCTGCACCAAGAACCACTGAAGGAAACGACACAAAAACCTCTGAAGACACTGAGAGCAACTTCCTTCTTCACCAGATGGAAACAAGATGGAGGCGTCAGATTTTAGCGGTTGGAGGATTTCTCCTGCTAGCGCTAGGCTAACATGTCTAGTTTGGTTGTATTTACCCAGAATGCCCTGGGCTGCAGTCCACTTGGCATGGGCTCAAACTCTGACAAAGAGAGTCATTCATAAACTAACTCCAAAGCTAACAGGTTAAGTTGTTGTTTGATGACGACTCTCCAGTTTTTTGCCATAACTGCTACTAGAGGAAACACTCTGCTGAAGTCAAGGTTGACTCGTTTAATCAGTTATTGGTAATAACATATTCTGGCCCACCAGCTGGATGCAATATTAAACACATTATTAAGCTATTTATTTTTATATTTATTGCCAATTTTGTCAGGATCTGTCCTCCATACAGAGCAGCTCGTTTCTTTAGCAGAGACTGAAGGAGCTGCTAAAGTTTCAGGGAGGTTTGCAGTGACTGGTCTTCTTTATGCCTTCATAATGCCATAACTGAACATTTCTATAATAAAAGCCCTTATTTGTCACGAATAATCACATTTTCTGAGAAAGTGAAATAAAGGTTTCCAGTAGCTGTAAGTCATAAAGCATAAAGAGAAATAAATGTTTTATCAGTGTGTGTAGTGATCTACCTCAGTTAAAGTTGAACTTGTCAGTGATTTTCCCGTTGACTCAGATTGTCTGTAATCTGAGGCTCCAGCTGCTTTTCTTTGTCATATTTCTGTAGGAAAACAATGCAGAAAGAAAATATGTGAATTTTTGTTTTGCATGTTTGGAGCAGAATAAGATATCGACTTTTAAAGCCGCTGCAGAGTTTGTGTGAGCTGTGAAACTCAGTAGTTCTGATTGATGCTGGGGGGACACGGACATCCAATCCACGGTCCTGGACTCCAAACTGCCCTGGACTCCAAACTGCCCTGGACTCCAAACTGCCCTGGACTCCAAACTGCCCTGGACTCCAAACTGCCCTGGACTCCAAACTGCCCTGGACTCCAAACTGCCCTGGACTCCAAACTACCCTGGACTCCAAACTGCCCTGGACTCCCAGCAGCTGTAAAACGGCTCCTCATAACTTTTATTTATGGCCTGGCAGCAGCTTGGCTTCAGCTTTAGTACCTCAACAAAGGCCAATAACCTGATCAATAAAAGCACACGCTCAGGATTTGTTGTTTACTTTGATAGAATCTGAAGAACCTTTCTAAGAAAACTTTGATGGAACATCGTTGTGACTTTATCAGTTTACACCTGGAAGTGACATTACGGCGAAACACGCAGCCTGTTCCGTCAGAGTAAAGTTCAGTGACACATCCATAACCTGCTGCTGCTGCTGCATTGCAGGTTTGAACAGATAAAAAAAGAAATCTGCTCCTATCAGGATTACTCATTCACTTTCTCTACACTCTGTTCAGCTGTGCAGGATTTGCATTAAGCTCCAAATACAAACATGATGGCATCATGAAAACATGATAATAAGACTCCAGTGCAATCTTGGCACAGGCTTGCTGCGTCTCCGCTGCACTTCAGAGAAGAAGAAAGTTGGAGTTGCAGAGTGGAGGCAGTGTGTGGGAGACGGAGAACAGCATGCAGTGAGTCAGCTGAGGATTGTTCTGTTGTAACAGAGCCAAGACACACTGAACCAAAAGATCAAACCTGCTTCTGAACTGCCTTCTCACATCCATGGGTTTTATTTCACTAAACATAAAAACACAATTCCTGTTTTTATATTTAATCTGCTTGGCCTTAATCAAAGCTGGTTATCATTCTCTATTCAGTTACAGATTCATGTTCAAAGGCACAAAAATCCCTTTTAGAAGGGATGTCTTTCATTATTAAGAAAGATGAAAAATGAGAAGCTGCAGTATTTATAATCATTATTATTACACTGCATTGCATCCAACATTATAGGCTGTTAGGATTTAATCAGCTCTCAAACCTTCTTACCCCACAGTGATCCAGTAACTGACCTGAAGTCAGAATCTGTTTGGTTACTGCAGCAGAAACTCATCTTAGATCTCCTCCAAAAAATCTGATAACTGCCTGTTTCAATAGTTGAAATAGTAAATATACTTTAATATGAATTAATACACACAGTGGAACCATCTAAATGTTTCACAGAAGATAATGTTTTCTTTGTTTCTGTTCTTTGTTTCAGCCAATCAGTGCAGAGGAAAATGGATGCTCTACTGGATTATGATTATGATTATTTATGCTGTTATGTAGAAACACATTTTGGTTGTGATGCAGAATAATGATCTGAAACATACCAGCAGGTCCACCTCTGAATGCCTCAAAAAGAAAGTTGGCTTTTTAATGGCCTAGTCAAAGTCCTGTGGTGGAAGAAGCAGCTTTCAGGTTTAGCGTGTCATTATTTCTCCAGGTTGGTTTGGATGGAAACAGAAATCCTCCCGTCACTGAAGAAGGAAGTTGCTCTCAGTGTCTTCAGAGGTTTTTGTGTGGTTTCCTTCAGTGGTTCTTGGTGCAGCGCCCCCACAGGCCAGGAGGGGAACAGGTTGGTTTGACTCAGAACCACAGCAGCTGGAGGTGGAGCAGATGATGGAGTTTTTGTCAGATGTGAAAACAGCCTCATTTATTAATTAACTTCTGCAATTTCAGATATTTATTTTTCTTTCTTTTGCTTGTGCAAGAAGAAAGTTAAGATCAGCAAACTCAGTCAGGTTTGGCTGTAGGAAGACTAACTCTTTCTCTTCAACTTGGTCGTTTCTTCTTTCAGTTAATTTTAAACTGCATCCTGCAGATCGCTGGTCTCTCTTCCTGATCCCAGATCCTGTCAGACCAAACTGCTCCTGCTTCCTCTCTCAGTCACTTCCTTCTCCACCTCAAATGGTTTCAGTTCAGCAGCAGCTGCTACCAGTAACGTCTGCAGCAACACATTCTATATGTGTCAATAAAATGCTTTTAAGAGCATTTTCTCCCACCCACTTTCTCCTTTTACTTGTCATCTTCTCCATCTCTGAACCACATCTTACAAACGTAACGTTTCCTCTCAGAGCGCCGGCCTGAGACGAACCAACCAAAGGGATATTTTCCACAATCAGCTCTACAGTCACTTTATTCTTGACTTATCACACTGGCAGCTGAAGCTTTTCTTACAATCAATAAAAATAACTTTCTTTATTAGAACAAAAGAGGAAAAGAAATGTTGACACACAAATCTCCCTTTTTGTGGCAAATCGTACAGAGAGAAACATTCCTGAATATTTCAGCTGACACCTGAATTAAAGGATTGTGGAGAAATATTTACACTGAATTCATACTGGAAACATTTTCAATGTGTATCAAAATGACATTCTGAAGATTATTTCCAATGTAAAGTCATGGGTATGAAAGCGTTCAGTTTCTGTCCTACAGAATCTCCTGAGTCAGATTTCTTTGATCAGATTCTGTTGTCTGTACTCGGTTCTGCTCCGGGTTACGGTGCAGAACCAATCAGAACCCTCTGGTCCAAAACATCACAGTTTGTTTCACCAACATTTATGCAGAATTTAAATTTGCTGCAGTCAGAAGAAACTTCAAGAAAGGAGAGTTTCTCCTCTCTTGATTTTTATTTCCTTATGAAATGAAAATGTTACTTTCATCTGACCAGTGTTCTGAACTTTGGACCGGTTCTGGTTCTCCTCAGCCCAGGTAAGAGGCTGGTCCTGATGCTCTGACTCCATCCTTCTTCAGTAGATTTTATTTGAGCTCTCTAATATTTCTTTACCTGCAAATGAAAACACCGACTGTATTTATTCCATAATTAAAGCTCGACTCCAGTTTATTCCAGTTGTTGTTTGGACTCTGAATTATTTGCTTACCTCTGCTCCACAGTCTGAAGTAAATCAATGAGAAGGACTTTACTGAGATTAATGGCACCACCTGACTTTGCATTTTGGAGCGGGTGAACTTATTGGAAAGTCGCTCCGTGTATGAAGGCGTTCAGGCAAAGACCGACACCTGGGACTTCCAGAATAATTATCCTTCCTCCGGCTGTGGAACTGCAGACGACTGAGACTTCCTCCACAGGTAAACCTGAAATAATCATCGCTCAGCTCTACACATCTTATTATTGCTACCGCTCGTCTTCACCTGAAATCCCTGCAAGAGGACTTAACTTATGCACGTTTGTATTTAAAAGTTCCTGAGAGGCTTTTTGTGCAGCGCAGGCCTGGAATCAGACGTGACTTTAGGGATGACTCCTTAACTGAGAGATGCAACCCAGAGAGGTAATAAGAACCATTTATCCTCATTGCCAGAACATTATAGAATCCCTTGCTCTAAGCATTTGGATGATTTGATGCATCTGCACTCTGGCTTCCAGATCCCTGCCCTCTGGGAAAGCAGCTCTAAACGGTTCTCTGCCTCCAACCCGCCTCACAAAACCAACAAACTGAACGTCATTCAGTTCCACAGCTGGATAAATTCACATCCACTCATAGATTTGATACTTTATAGGTTAAAAATGTACCTGTCCATATAGTGCAAACCGTATTCTGATTAGAACCAACGGAATGCTGCACATATAATGCAAAAAAATATACTTTAATAAACTTTAATATCCCTTGAAACACACAGAGGAAGCCATTTTAGCTCTGCAGCAGAAGCTAGCTACATTCTTCCTTAGCAGTTCAGCCAATCAGAGCTGAGGAACATAATCGGCACTCCTGGATTGGCTGGTGTCACGCAGCGTTGCTCCAAAATATTTCAGCTTCTGTTGGATATTTCAGGAACTCAGGACCTGGTTGGGTCACCAGAGAACTTCATCTGTCCATTTTCCAGTCAGGTATTGATCGTTTATTGGTTCTGGAACACAAAAGTCTTAATCAGTTTGGTTCTGTTCCTTCACTTCATCATTTAAAAAAATGTGTTTAGAGCATTGAGGAGTTCTTGCTTTGCACTGCTGGTCAGCTGGCTGAATGGATGCTACATCATGTATAAGACAGATAAATTTGACTGTTTGGAAAAATGAAAAGATTTCCAGCAGCTTGTTAAACTGTTTAAACCACGAGGAGACCAAAGATCTTTCTGTTCCTGCAAGTAAACAGATGAATATGATTTATCCTCCAGTTTCATCCAGTACATTAAAAAACAACCAAAACTAAAACATTTTGGACAATATCTGGTTTTATTGTTGTTCCAGTAGAAATTGTTTTAAATTAAAACCAACAGATCATGTTTTTATTGTTTGAATCTTTTCTGATCCAACAACTGAATTTCCCCTCAATGGGAGATTAAATCATATTTTTCTGCTGTTTTATTTTCTTCAACTGATTCCATTTATCACAAAAATCAAACTGCATCTGTTTGGCTCTCATTGTTCTTCGTTTGTCTTCTAACAGATTTTTACTTGTTTTTTCTCTTTCGTATCTTTTCTACCTGTGAGGCGACAGATTTGGAGAGTTGCCATTTTGTTTCGCGCCCTTTGACCCCAATCTTCTTGGTTATTGACTTTTGTTCCAAAGGTCAAAGATGCAAAGGTTTCTGAAGGGCAGGTTCTGTTGGAAAGGATTACAGCAACACTTCACGAGGCCGTTCAGAGAGAAATACATTTGGGTTTTGATGAGATGCTGAACATATGAAGCGTTTTGGATCCACCTTCATCTCGGCCCATCTGTCTCTTTCTCTGACAGCAACTGGATTCAGAGCAACAATTAACATCAACCTGATAAATGACTCCTAACAGACTCAGAGCAACAAGCTGCACCAGGCTGCAGGATGATGGAGCCAGCAAACCCATTAAACGTCCTGCACCTGAACTGCACCGGGTCACAGGTCAGACTGCAGCTTGGTTATGATCATATCAGCTGGAAATGATCAGAAACTGCAACCAGGAACATCAACACCTGATTCTGTTCAAATCCAACCAAAAACTAAGTTCCATGTTGTTTATTAACAGACGGTTCAGTTTTAGCTGCTTAGCCAACAGATTCAGTCACATCATGAGGAAGGTTGACCTTAAGGCTGGGTTTGACCTCTGTGAGGTCAAGGTTGACCTTAAGGCTGGGTTTGACCTCTGTAAGGTCAAGGTTGACCTTAAGGCTGGGTTTGACCTCTGTGAGGTCAAGGTTGACCGTAAGGCTGGGTTTGACCTCTGTGAGGTCAAGGTTGACCTTAAGGCTGGGTTTGACCTCTGTGAGCCGTCAGATTCTATAATCTAACTGAAATATGATGATATGAAAATATGCTTGAATGGATTCATATACAAGACAATTATAGATTCAAGCCAACATTTTAACCTTTGGATCAAAACAACCTTGATGGAATAATCATCCAACAGATGGATGGATGGATGGATGGATGGATGGATGGAGTCGGATTAATCAGGCAGTTCCACATTCGTTCGTTCGTTCGTTCGTTCGTTCGTTCGTTCGTTCGTTCATTCATTCGTTCATTCATTCGTTCATTCATTCGTTCGTTCATTCATTCGTTCATTCATTCGTTCATTCATTCGTTCATTCATTCGTTCATTCATTTGTTCATTCGTTCATTCGTTCATTCATTCGTTCATTCATTCGTTCATTCATTCGTTCATTCATTTGTTCATTCATTCGTTCATTCATTCGTTCATTCTCGCTCAGTAAATGACCTCCAATATTTCAGCTCAACAGTTTCCTGATATGGAAAAAGTCTAAAGAAATAAATCAGTTTGTATATTTGGTCATTTTTCTGAAGTTCTCAGAAGAACCGTTTCATCACTGACTGATTTAAACCTGTCTGAACTTTTCTTTCCTGCGTTTTTCTTTGTGTCGACTTGTTGCATCTCTTTTTACCGTCTGGAGTCGGAAGAAAAGAGGATTATTTGATAGAGCTTGAAAAAAATCCAAAAAGAAATAAAGGCAGCAGAAAATGCAGCTTTCTTGACTCCCTTTCTTAGACTTCCTACAATAAGAAGAAAAGATTCTTTATGGATTTCATTTAAAGTTACACAGAAAGATGAAGCTGCAGTTTCTGTCAGAACGCTGCATGAAAAACTTCAGTTCCAGCAACTTAGCAGAGATTAGAAAGGAACCATGAATGTGAACTTCAGCTGAAGAACCGCAAGAATCATGTCAGTCTGAGTTCTTTATGCTCCTTCAGGACAAAAATGCTGATCAAAACGTATTAGAGAGGAAAGAAGGAAAACTTCTGCTTCCTGCAGGTTTAAAAATGTTTAGTTATTGGGTTCTAATGTTTCAGTTTCAGACTAAAACAAGTTGTTTCACTTCCAGGCCAGAACCTTCGGCACACTGAACTTTAATCACTTTCTTCCACTAATAACTGAAATCATTTGAAAATGAACTTTTGTTCATTCTCAGGTTATTTTGCCTGAAATGAATATTTGTTTAATGATCATCATAAAATGTGCAGCTGTGAAATAAAAGTGCATATAAAGCTGTTAAACATGTTGTTTTCAGCTGCATTACGATATTTCTGCCTTCACAATGAGCAACCTTCCTGAGCGTCTTCACCTGCAGCCTGAGGGCAAAAGGACGAAGTGAAGAGCAGAGAAAAGGAAAGGAAAGTGGAACAGAAATATGGAATGGCACCCAGAAGCCCTGAGGGGTTCTCATGTTAGTCAGCCGATGTTTTTCTGAAAGCCTCGTATCTTAAAACACCATTTCCAAGAAAAGCTCATCCAGCACACAGGAAGTGAAGCATTTCAGCATTTCAGCTTTTCAGCTTTCCAACGGCTGGATAGCAAAAATAAGAATATACATCGTGATGGAGGGCAGAGGCTCTTTGAGGCACAAAACTCATTTATTTAGTCCATAATCATGTCTTTAATGTCTATGTTATCTTTATATGTTGCACCAAAAACAAAGAAACATCTCTCTCTCTCTCTCTCTCTCTCTCTCTCTCTCTTTCTCTCTGTCTCTACACACACACACACACACACACACACACATATATATATATATACCTAATAAACTGGCCAGTTTATTAGGTACATTGTTCTTAACAAATATAAATCCAACCAATCAAACGGCATCAACTCTGAATCTGGAGAAAATGATTTCCTAAAGTTAAACTGAGCTTTGAAATGTGGAAGAAAGTAGATTTAACTTGTATTGTTTGTTTTCCAGTGATTATTATTTATGTTACTGGTTGCTATGGTTTCTTGTTGTTCTCTCTCTTTCTGCAGGTGCAGAAGGTGCAGTACACCTGAGCCAAATGTTAGCAGGTCTCTGCCAAACGGAAACGGTGAGTTGGAGCAGAGCTGCATCTGGAGCAGGCAGGTCAGCTGTGTGAGGATCCATGAAGAGCCGTGACCAGAGGGTGAAATACGGCTGCATGGAGCCGCGCCGGCCTCACCTCAAACATCAACGCATTTATTCATCCATGGAGACTAAATGTTGTGCTGCGGGATCATTTGTTTTCACAAACTTTATGAAAACAAATGTTTCAGGCTCTGATGGAAATGTTGCAGACAGAGCAGCGGGAATCTGAACCAGGCGTTCACTGGATGCCTTGACCTCTCCTTGACCTGATTCTATAAAACGAGGCTGTAAGTTTGTTTTAAACGTGATCAAAATACTAAATATTAAAAGCAAAAAACAAACAAATCAGGAAAGGTTTCCATACAATTACCTTTACTGCATATTTATTAGAATGTATCATAACTAATATTGTCCAGTTGCTTTATGTTCTTTTCAGTAGCTGCAGATATCAAGGTTGTGGTTCTCAAACTGTGGTGGAGGTGCCAGTGGAGGTACATGGAGAGCTGAGACAGTGGACGTAATGTTCAGCATGAAAATCTCATTTATTTGCCACAAAAACACAAACAATAATTTGACTTTGACTCCATTTGTCTTTCAGTAAAGAAGTATAAAATATAAATCCATAAAAATGATTTTTTGGTCTGCATTTATACAATGTTTTACCAAAAGAGGGAAATAAGGTAGAATTATTGTCAGTATTCATGGTTTCTACTGTTTATCACACAGAAACTGTTTCCCTCTCAGGCGTCTGTAGCGCCACCCGAAGGTAAAGGTCTGAACAGTTTGTGTCCAGGATGTGTGGGTTCTGGACCGGATCGGCTTTATGGATGATCCAAACAAACACAGAAACCATATTTACTAACATTTATAACTTACATTTTATTGAAATAAAATAGAGAGAAGAAGATGTTCATATCAAGAATAGTTAATATCTAAATAATTATCGGTGGTGGTTGAGACTGAGGGGCTCAGTGATTTTGATGATTTATTACCTTGTTGTTTGAGTCAGCAGAAAGTTTGTTCTGAACATCACATGTTTCAGTGACGCCTCTTCATTTTCACTCAACGACTCGAGTTTGGATGTGAAATGAGATCAGCTGGGTGTGAGACACCAAGAGCCACAGAGGCAAAAAGGAAAGTCCCACTTATCCCACACAATTAAAACCCGTCATCTGGTAAATGTGCATAATTGTCTGTGTGTGGGTGTGTGTGCGTGTGTGGGTGTGTGTGTGTGTGTGCTTCGTCTCCATCAGCCTGCTTCACAGCCAGAGCTACAACACAGCTACAAGTCAATTATGTTCTGTTCTGCTTCACTTAACCCGACTGTGAAGGAGAGAGCAGAAATATTGCAGCTGCAGAATGAAAATATGTGCAAACAATAAAGCAAATGGCGGCTGTGAGTCTGAGGCCGTCGGCTGCAGAAACATTTCCTGTTTCTCTGCTGAGTTTGGTCAGTGGTACCATTACACACCAGAGATTTCTACTGGAGTTTTGCAATGTTGGATTTATTTATTCACATTAATATTGTCCAGGATTTTTCTATTGTTTTTGTAATTTTTTACTATCAAAATCACAGATAATTTTGGGCAACTTTAGAAATATTTGAAAAACATTTTGTGATAATTTGCTTATGTGTGACAGTAAATGCGACTTTTTGTTACCATATTGATTATGATCTATAACTTGACATGAAGTAGCAGTAGAAGTCAGAAATACTGCCACCTGCAGGTGGGAGTTAGCATCACGTAAATGTTGGCGCCGTGACGAACTGGAGGATCTGATTAATGACCTTTACTGATGATGCAGAACGAACTGAGCTGCTGCAGAGTCGTGTTCTACGCTCTCCAAAGGTTGTTGCTTCGGTTCAGTTCTGAAAGGAATCCACATGAACGTTTTGCACTCGTGTTAGAAGTTTTCTTGAACATTTTCTCAGGCGCCGTGTTTCCTTCAGTGTTTTATGACTTTAGAGACAATCATGGAAATGGCAGAATTCAAAACAAATCCAGTTATGCAAAAGGTTTACATTCTCACTTGAAGTGTTTTGAACTTTTCTAAATAAATAGTCCCATCCGCTCTGTGCCTTACCAGAGGCATGAAAGTCCAGACTTCTGGCCCAGAGGAGTCGACTCTCTCCAGTTTTTCTGAGATGTGTGACCCTGCTACTTTGGCCTCTACTTCCTGTTTATGACAGCCTTGCGTAGCGTCGACTGCTGATCAGATTGTGTTGCTGGTTGATTTGATGGAAACACTGATAATTAATTCACATCTTTTTATTGTGAGATTTTAAAAGTTTACTGACATTTGCGTGACGCCTGGATGGAAACAAAGCTGGTAGCCAGTCAGAACCTCAAACTGTCAGCTCAGCTTTCTGTCAAGGTTCTGTTGGTGCCTTCATGACCTTCAGCATGAACTGGACCGGAACCAGAAATGACTCTCAACTGGTCAAAGATGGATGACTTCCTGCTGGCTTAGCCGTCAGTCTCAAGCGCAGCAGCTTAGTGATGTGACAGCGACAGAGAGAAAAATCAACTTGTTCATATTTTTCTTTTTTGTCAGACCTATATTTTGAAACTACTATAAAATGCATATTTAATAAAGCATCTCATGTGGGTGTTTATAGAGTAAAAAGCTGCTTGAAGCATCATAGAAAGATGAAAGAGTGAATCCCGGAGTGATCATCCAATGAGAGGCTCTCCTCTGGGTCCACAATACGAAGCAAAATGATCATTTTGTAATGACGAGACTTATTTATCTCATAATTCATGCAGATGATGTAACTATAAAATAACACAGGCCTGATGGATTTCATTTAGGATTAAATAGTCATTAGTTATTTAAACTTCTCATGAAATAAGAGTTTTACTTTTCCAGATTCTGAATGAAAGTGTTATAAAACATTAAATATAAAACATTTGAACGGTTATTGGAAAGACGACCAGGCGGTTATGCAGTGAGCTTCGCCTCAGTTTATGAAATCATTCGGCTCATTCTTTGCTGAATGGTTTCTGGTTTGTTTCTCTCAATCATTTCTGAGGCTGCTGTGAACTAATTTCATCATCGTTGCTCAGGAAATCTTAAACTAATTCAATTTATCCAGATTAGAAATTAATGTGACTCATGTGGAGCTCTATAAAAGTGCTGTTAAGTTATAGTGTGAGCTTCATGTCGGCTTTCCCTCCACGTTTTGTCTGACTGAGAGGACAGAAGGTCAGGCGGTCAGACACGGAAAAATTCTCACTTCTTTTATTTTAAGTCTTTATATTAAACTGTTTTAAATCTTTGAGTTTAATTTGAACATTGTTACTTTTCATATTCTATAAAACAACGTGTCTTTACGCTGATGTATTGTGTCTGTAAATAGTTTTATTGATTTGAACTGAACTGAATCTGTTTTAATGAGTTTGTAAATCACCATTAATGCTTTTATTATTCATTTTTCTTCCCAACAGTTTCATAAAACTAATAGTTAAAGTATTTTAAAGAACAAACCTGGAGCTCTCTGCCTCTTTTTATTGGCTGTTAGAAACAAATCTTTGTTGATAAAAGATAAAACATGTCTGACTGGACCTGAGGTGGAATCAGGGATTTTCCCTCCATGTTTGTGACCAACCAGTCATGCTGACTGGCCCCAGACTGGTGCAGAGTCTGTTTACTGGAACAAACTGGGTGAATTAAGAAAGAAGTGATGTTGTGTTTCCTCGTCTTTCATACTCCCAGATTTCATGGCGTCGTTTTCAGAAGCAGAGTTCTGCCGATGAAGAACCTGAACGTGTCAGAAGGATTCTTTAAGTTTTTACAGAATAATGTCCAACATCGTTTACTGTCTCAGATGTAAAACCTGAAGAGTGTTCAGACCATCACAGGGAAACATTCCTGCTGTAAGCCTCTTTTATGTGAAGACTGGTTCTGCAGCGTCAGGCTCAACATGTCACTCTGAGAGGACAGGCAGCAAATCCACTGCCTGCTTCCCAGAGCCGAGTTTTTCTCCTCAGTTATGATCTAATATCACATGAACTGTCTCCAGACTTTCAGAGCCAAAGAAATGATTCACTTTGACTTTTTTATTATACATTGTTGGTTTTTTTGTAGAGTCGACCTCAGAGGATAATTAGTAAAAAAAATTTCTAATAACATCAAAACGATAAAAACTTATTTTTCTTTAACCTTAACATGAGGTGAGTCAGAGCTGCAGCGTCGTCCTGCTGCTGCAGCGTCGTCCTGCTGCTGCAGCGTCGTCCTGCTGCTGCAGCGTCGTCCTGCTGCTGCAGCTTCGTCCTGCTGCTGCAGCTTCGTCCTGCTGCAGCAGCGTCGCGTTGCAGCGTCGTCCTGCATTTTTATATGCCATATTCTGAAATCCCTTTGATTAATATCTATGAATCAGTTGGTCTCTGTTATTGGCAATAATTTTGTCTCCTTACTCATTTTAGAGTAATATTTATTATGCAATAAAAAAGTGATCAGTTGGTAAAGAACCAAATGTTTCCTGAAGTCACAACAGTCAGAATAATCTGGTTTTAAAAGCAGAAAAATGGTTTTGAAAACATATTCAGAAAATAATAGTTTTCTAACTCTTCTAACCATTTAATAGATAATAATAACCACAAAATGATGTTTGACCAAAAAGTCTAAAAACTTTTAGCAAACAATAACACAAAGTTTCATTAACATCTCAAATAACGTCAGGCATAAATAACATGTGTAAAACAAACCATTCAGCCCATCCTCATGTGAACCCGACCTCATGTGAACCCGACCTCATGTGAACCTGTCCACATGTGAACCCGACCTCATGTGAACCTGTCCACATGTGAACCCGTCCTCATGTGAACCCGTTGACATGTGAACCTGTCCACATGTGAACCTGTCCTCATGTGAACCCGTCCTCATGTGAACCTGTCCACATGTGAACCTGTCCTCATGTGAACCTGTCCTCATGTGAACCCGTCCTCATGTGAACCCATGTGAACCCGTTGACATGTGAACCTGTCCACATGTGAACCTGTCCTCATGTGAACCTGTCCTCATGTGAACCCGTTGACATGTGAACCTGTTCTCATGTGAACCTGTCCTCATGTGAACCCGTCCTCATGTGAACCTGTCCACATGTGAACCTGTCCTCATGTGAACCTGTCCTCATGTGAACCTGTCCTCATGTGAACCCGTTGACATGTGAACCTGTTCTCATGTGAACCCATGTGAACCCGTTGACATGTGAACCTGTCCACATGTGAACCTGTCCACATGTGTCCTTCAGCTGTGAGTCTTATGGAGGAGAATCGTTTGGTGTCTCGTCACTGAAGGACTTCAGGCTGAGTTCACATCAACCCGTCTGACAGAAAACATTCCTTCTGCTCTGCTTGTCCCGACAGAGGAAAGCTGGACGCCACAGTGGAACAAGAACTCTGTGTCAGAAGTAACTTCCGGGTCATTAGCAGATGTGGCTCGGTGGATTGCACACACAGCGTTTGCTTTCAGGAAGGAGTCACTTAGACGTTGTTTAGCTGGAGAAAGTTGAGAGGAAACCAGCTGAACTCCAGAGTTCATTGATCCACGTCACAACCGACAGACATGAAGCTGCTTCAGTCAGTAAACACTAAAACTGGGCAGCTACTAATCATGTTCTAAATATTATGCAGTAGATTGAAACATGTCTATTAATGCAGCGGATCAAATCACAGACGATGTTTCATGGGAACCGGAGCAGCTGCATGTCTGTAATGATGTGTGAGGAGTTCAGCTCTCAACCTTCACTACCAACATCTGATGGAGAAACATTAGTGTCAGCTAACGCCGCCGATGTGAAATGACATCCTGATGGCGGCGGCGGCGGGGGGCAGAGCGAGGAGAGGGGCGGCAGCTCGGGAAGTACGTTCAGACAAGGCAATTAAACGCACCTTGAGCTTGATGAATTTCTAATTGGAGGCTGATCACATCGGAGGTGTGCTGGATTAGACTGTCGGTAATGAATTGGAGAGACAGAGCGTGACAGATTAGTGCTGTTCCGCCTCTCCCTGAACTGTGTATGAGTCTGTGCATCTTCAGCTGGGCTCCTGCGTGAGTGTGTGTGTGTGTGTGTGTGTGTGTGTGTGTGTGTGTGTGTCGTATGATGCTGCTTTGACATGTGGAAAGTAACAGGAAGGAAATGAAGCCAACTGGGGGATGCAGAAGGAAACAAGAGGCAATTAGAGGAAACTCTGGAAACGTCTGAAACAGAAACATGTTGCAGGATTTATCTGATCCTTCAGCAGGTTGGAAACTTCAGCTTCACTTCAGGATTTCTGGTATTTTCAGTGATTCACTTCTCAGCCGAGTCCGTAACCATGGTAACTCATGCTAGTCTGCTCCGAGTCGTCTAACTCAGAGGGATGGAAACATTTTGTCATGAGGTCACAACCATTAAGCTGAAAACATTTTGCTGCTTTTCAAAATTAAATACAAAAATGTAATTATATTTATCTGCTCAGATAAACTAAAATATGCAAAATTTTATTCTAAGAAAGAAAATGATCTGGAAATCATTTTAGAACCAAAACATAAAAATGTTCAGACACATTTTGTGTTTGAACATATTAAAAATAGAGAAATGTTATTTTTATTTATAATCCTCATAGAGGAAACAGAGGAACTCACCGATTTTACTCTCCAACATTCAGAGAATAAAAGCAGAAAGTTTTTATTTCTAAACTTCAATGCTAACCTTGTTTTAAATCATGTTGTGTTTGCAGAGGACTGAAGTAGGGCATCATCACACCAGCTCTGTCTGGTCCAGAATTGGCACATATGGAAAAATGTGTGATGAATAATTTCAGAGGAAACCACAGAATGGCGATGAGAGCGAGGAAGACGAGGGGAGGAGGAAAACGCTGCGGCACAGAAAAGAGGAAATGAGGATGAATCAAAGGAAGAGAAGAGAAACACAGAGACTTTCTGCTGTTTCATAAAGTGAAGAAACGAAGGAGAAGAAGAGTTTGTGTGTTTCATGTTGTGGTCCTCCAGGTCATGCTGTTTGTGTCTCACTGATAGCAGAGCAGAACTGCAGCTGCAGGGGATCCGGGCGCAGATGCTGCTGCAGCACCAGGCTGCAGAAGACGACATGCTGCGACCAGAACCGACTTTCGAACTTTCTACCAGACTGGAGACGACATGATGGAGGCCTGAGAGTCAGCAGGAAGAAAACCAACAGGAAGGTTTCTGGAAAACCCAGACAGAACCAGAATAACGATCCACACAAAGTCTTCACTGAAACTGAAACAGCTCAACTTGTTCATATTCCAGAAACAATTTATAGACGAGGAAACGGCAGAGGATCAAACTCCATCCATCCATCCATCCATCCATCCATCCATCCATCCATCCATCCATCCATCCATCCATCCATCCATCCATCCATCCATCCATGTCGCCATGACAGCAGGAGGCGGTATCGAGTCTCTAATGTGAAACTGTTTTATTCAGCACAACAAAAAAATCACCTTCTGAAGAAATTTCTTCTTTTTCTTATTAAAAGTTTTTAATGAAAAAATAACAGCTTTATTAACAGCTGGATTCATTTATCATTCAACAGAAATTATAATTAAATGTCATTTCTGAATGTAAAAGAGCTGCTTGTTGCTGTTCAAATACAAAAATAAAAATCTGTAAAGTTGTGTTATTTCTATAGAAATGTGTATCCAGATTCTGGAAATAATGAACTCAAACATCATTAACACACATAGACATTTATACACTGATCTATGTATTGGTGTATAAATGTGTGTGTGACTGAGTGATGATGCTGTTCTTAGATTTTAGTTCAGCATTCAACACTGTCATCCCATCACAACTCATTACCAAACTCACAGACCTCGGCATCAGTCCACTCATGTGTAACTGGTTGCTCGACTTCCTGACCAGTCGACCTCAACATGTCCGGCTGGACAACCACTTCTCATCCACCATCATCATAAACACCGGAGTGCCACAAGGCTGTGTGATGAGTCCCTTCCTCTACTCCCTCTTCACCTACGACTGCAGACCTGTCCATGGCTCTAACGCCATCATCAAGTTCGCAGACGACACCACAGTGATCGGCCTTATCAGAGATAATGACGAGGCCGCTTACAGGGAGGAGGTAGACCGTCTGGCTGAGTGGTGCGACAAAAACGACCTGCAGCTGAACACCGAGAAGACCAAGGAGCTTATCGTGGACTTCAGGAGGAACGCTGACCCACATCCACCCATCCACATTAAGGGGACAGTGGTGGAGCGTGTGGACACCTTTAAGTTCCTGGGAGTCCACATCTCCAAGGACCTGACTTGGACGACCAGCTGCTCCAAACTCATTAAGAAGGCAAATCAGTGCCTCTTCTTCATGAGGACCCTGAGGAAGAACCACCTGTCCTCAGAGATCCTCAGGAACTTCTACCACTGCACCATTGAGAGCATCCTCACCAACTGTATTACAGCTTGGTACGGGAACTGCTCTGTCTCCGACCGGCAGGCGCTGCAGAGGGTGGTGAAAACTGCCCAGTATATCGCCGGGGCACCGCTCCCTGCCATCAAGGACATCTACAGGAAGCGGTGTTTGAAAAGGGCCGGGAAAATCACAAAGGACTCCACTCACCCAGCACACACACTCTTTTCACTCCTGCCCTCTGGGAGGCGTTACAGAAGCCTACGGACCAGAACCACCAGGCACCGGAACAGCTTCTTTCCCACAGCTGTCACGCTTTTGAACGCCTCCTGACATAAAACATAAACTATAAGGACTGTACTCCCCTATCCTCTCATACAACAATAACACATGGACTATCCTCACACACACACACACATCACGGACTGTTTTCTTCACACACACATACAACCTGTACATTTTATCTGCCATTATTTATCTATAGTCCATTCCCTAACATTCTTATATATTCTGTATAATCTGTATAATCTGTGCATATAGCTCCCATATTTATATTTATACACAATATCTATATCTCTTGCTATAACCCCTTATAGTCCATACATACATAGTCTTGTACATCTGTAAATAAATATTTATATCTTGTAGAGCACTTCTGGTTAGATGCTAACTACATCTCGTTGCTTGTACTTGCAATGACAATAAAGTTGAATTCTATTCTATTCTATTCTATTCTATTCTAAAATGACTGGACACATCAGTTCAGTCCATTTACCGTTAAAGAACATTGAAATGTGTTTCTGATGTTGGTGCTTCTCCTCTGCCTTCATTAAGAGACAAAGAGTTTGAGCAACGATCCGGTGAGCAGCTGCAGCAGTAAATGTCGTTTAGCAGCCCGTTAAATCCTCCATAAACTCTGTGACTCAGTTAAAACGTTAACCTGAACATGAAGCCAGCAGCCGCGCAGAAATAAACATCCAGCAGGATGAATAAATAATTCAGCTTCACTTTAACAAACACACTCATGGTGTAAGTCAGGCGAACTCAGACGGAACAAAGGAAAGAGAAGAAAAGTTAATTTCAGGTAGATTTTTATTCCATGGATGTATTCATGAGGCAGTAATGTTTCATGGTCTCTGCAGGCTCTCCTCATTCATGTGTAATAAAATGTTTTCTTATTCATGCTGAGCTCCTCGGTTCAGGGCAGAAGCTGAAGAAACGACGGCCTTGTTACCGATGTGAGAGCTGGAAACTCAGAGCAGCTCCGGCATCCTGGGCGGGCGGCCATGTCTGTGTTCAGCCACAGAGACTCTGAGACGCAGAAACTGTATTTGTGTTTTTAATGTCCTGCTTCAGCGAGGCGACATGGAGGCAACGTGAAAACACAGGAGTCCAACAGCCAGGAGCAACGCCTGGTTTCTGACAGGATCTCAGGACAGAATGACTTCTTCCTTCATCTCACATGATCCAAACCAGATCCAACAAATCTGGGACTCCGTAAGTAGAGCTGCTGTGTGAAGGTTTGTCATTAACATGAAGGTTTCACTTCACATTTATGTGAAACTCTTTGTTGGTCTCGGCCATAAAATCCCAACAAAACTCCCTGAAGTTTGTGTTTGTAACAAAAACTCAACGTGTTCATCCATATGATCCTAGAAACGTAAAGCAGAGGGTGACTGTAAGGCTGCTAATGGAAAAACGGAATAATTTACGTTTGATGTTTATAGTTCCTGTTTGCAGTGAATCATTGTGTGTAATCTACCAGCAGGGGGTTTAATCTGCATATAAAAACAAGAGATTATCCCTCATTATCCCGACCCTGCAGCTGTGCAGCTTTCTGTCACAAGATGACATGTAAGACAATAACTTTTTTATTATTATTTGTCATTTTGCAGTGTATTTTCTTTCATAAAAATGTTTAAACCAAAAGTTGGATCTTATTTTTCTTTCACTTGCTAGCTTGAAGATGGCAGTAAATAAAATCCAGGTTTAAAACATTCATTATGATGTACATGATACATTTTCTGTGCAATAAAACTTGAAGAGTTTCCATTATGAGCTTGATGTGCTTAGAGCACTCAGAGGAAATCGATCCACAGACACAAACACACCTGAGTCTGATTTATTAGAGGAAGTGAGCTCTGATTGGCTGGAGGCCGTCATGTGACGTTAGCCATGATGATTTCTAATGCGGGGAGTCAGCTGTAGGGCAACATAAACTATGATGAAGTCATCAAATATGAGGGATAAAATCTGATGTTTATAGCTTCATATCAGAGGTGGGAACGTTTTGCTATCACACCATTTGATTCAGAATCGATGTTCAATTCAAAACGATTATTCATAATGATTTCTGCTTCCATCTGTAAGTGAACTGAAGATCCTCCTGATCTGCTGTGCAGAGCAGAATGACAAACGAAGACAGAAAGTTTTCCACTCCCTCCCTGCATCCTCCATTTTGTTTTTAAGAAGCGGTGAGGGAGAGAGCGCCACCTATCTCCAATGAGTGGTAATGTTGCAACTTCCACCCAGGAGTTTTAGGGGAACCCAGAACAAACACCTGACATGGAAACAAATCACATTTTCTCCTTTTGGTTTGAAATGTCCTTTAAATGGAAACCAGTCCCTCCAGTTTTTCACGATTCTGCAATCCTGGAAATTCATCCAAATCTTCAAAACCCCACATTTTGTTGTGATAAAGAAAATTGTGAGTTTACTGCTAATTTTCCTCAAAAATTGTGAAAAATGTTCAGTTTATGTGATGCTAACTCCCACCTGCAGGTGGCAGTAGTTCTTTCTTCTACTATAAATACAGCAAAAACTACTAAATATTGTTTTTCTAAGTATAATAATCATCCATTCCTGCTGCATTTGTTCTGTATGAGTCAAGATGGAAGTAAATGAAAATGTTTGCATTGATGAGACAGAAGGTCAGGATGGACTGAAGACAAACGTCAAATAAAGCTCTGATTTATGCACATCAAATGTCAAAAAATCAATAAAAAGCTAAGATATTAAATCCCAGAAAGTCTCATTATGTGAAGGAGAGACTGATTTATGAAATAAGCTTCAACTTTTATCCAGTTTTATCCATGTTTTCCTGTGTGGATAAAGATTCCCAACATCTGACAGCATTAAGAGCAGTTATGGGAATATTTAATTTGTTATTTAATAAAAAGGCTTTTACTTTTCACAAAGAGGCATTTTGGTTTGGATTTACATTTATTTCTTTAAGAAATGAAATCATCTTTGGAAGGCTGCTCTGCTTATTAACTCATAATCAGACAAACTCAGGAAGGAGATTAAGACTAAGTCAATAAAAAATTCATTACAAAAATGATTTTTGTCTTCCAGTGTTTCCAAAACCAATTCAATAATCAATCAATAACACAATAATAATATAATTAATAACATGCTTGTCATTACTCTGTTTGTATTTTATAAGAATGAGTGAGACAGAATTAAAATAATTATTTTTTGTAAAGTGTCTTGAAACATCATCTGTTGTGAAATGGAGCAACAGAAAAACCCGATTGGGTTTGAAGTGAATCCAAAAACCTGGAAAACCCAAAAGCAGGAAGTGGACTACAGCGCAGGGCATTCTGGGTAAATAGAACCAAAACAAACATGCTAGTCTAGCGCTAGCAGGAAAAACGGCTCGTGGTTTTTAACCTAAAACAAATGAAAAATCTTCCATCCTCTAAAATCTGACGCCTCCATCTTGTTTCCATCTGGTGAAGAAGGAAGTTGGTTTTTGTGTCGTTTCCTTCAGTGGTTCTTGGTGCAGCGCCCCCACAGGCCAGGAGGGGAACAGGTTGGTTTGACTCAGAACCACAGCAGCTGGAGGTGGAGCAGATGTTCTGGTTCCTGTAGAACCGGGTTGACCGAACCATCACACTAAATCTCTGTTTTTACATTAACAACTTAAAAATCACTAAAATCTTGTTTTATTGGAGGGACAGTGATGGGTGGTCGGGAACAAAAACCTATTTCCAGTTGGTAATAAAGTCAACAGCTTGTTTAAGTCAGCAGAGTTGATGGAGCCTGGCAGAGGGCGACGCTGCTTCCTGCTCTGCCACATTAACTGGGTTCATGCTTCCTGCTTCACTTCTTCTGCTTGGCTTCAGCCTGGCTGGCTTTTCTCTGGCAGCTTAGAAACCAGGAAAATGAGGAGCGCAGACGCTCCAGGCTCTCCACAAATACAGAAGTTTTAAAATTGATGACTGGATGGGTTTTCACAGATCGGTGAGCTTCAGACAACATGCAGCAAACAGAGACATTTGAAACTAAATTTACAACCGAGAGGAAAAGAAAAGACCCAGACGGGCTCATCGTCACCACAAAGCATTTCTGATTAAACTCTAAATTTATCTGATTATTGTAAAGAACGGCTGATGAAACCTGCTGAGTGGCCAACGTGTCTCAGCTTTAAACATGAAGCTGAAAGTGTGAACATGTTGGGAAACAATGCTGGCTCATTATGAGCTCCATTTATGGAAATGTCATTCATTAATAACACTAATTCAGACGTGGAGTGGATTTCTGATCCGTGGGAGCAGAAGCTCACTCAGCACCAAAGCAGCTGTTTATGTCAGGATGATGTGAAAAAGCAACTAAAACAGACAAAATTAGCTTAAAATGATTTCAGATGATATTCTGGGAAAAACTGGAGACAGTTTGTTCATCTCTTTAGAAACTAAAACATATTGTCTGTAGACTGGCTCTCTGGTTAAAGGTCATGATTCCTTCTGGTTATCATATGAAGAGTTACTTTAACAGAGAAAATAGTAAGAGTGGAAACAAGTAAACATTATAATGTGGCATTTAAAATGATTTCTTTTGTTCTTTTATTTCTAAAAACATGAGACAGACTTTCACAAACTTCAAAAAACAAAAGCAGAAATAGTTTGTGGTTTTTTCACTCATTACACAAGTGGGCATAAAGCAGAGCTGGAATGTTTTACTAAATGAATCCTTGTGAAACATTTTGTTAAAAGTAACTAAACCTCTGATTCAGGTAAAGTTGATCTGCAGAAGGGAAGTTTGAACAATCAGTAAAATGTGAGAGGATTTTATCCTTGAAACTTTTATGAACATCTGTTTCATAAAACAGATGTTTGTGTAGAAACTCTTAAAATAAGAACAGAATTGTGTTTTTGTTTCTGTTGACATGGAGAAGTTTTCACGTTGTTTTTCTGTCTGTTGAAGGAGTTTTGAAACAGACTTTTAAAGTTTTATAGATATTTCTATATACATTTTCAAAAACATACACTTTAGAAAACAGGTTAATAAATCCACAGAAAACCTCTGCAGATCAGTTTTCCTGCTAAAATCATCAAATTCGAACTTGTTGTCAATAAAACTTTTATCTAACAGCTCGTTTGAAATCTGAGTCCATATCTGCAGTTATAGAAAAAAATCAAAATAAATCCAGACGAGAGAAAAAATGTTTCATTTCTGTTGCTTCAACATTAATAAAACTGTTAAGGAAATAGTAAGTTTGGCCACAGATTAAATATTCAGTGTTACATTTAAAGAGGCTGAGCTTCTGCATGCGAGCCAAACGGTTGAAGAACCGAATCTAATTTACTTCAGGAAAATGATTTTAGTTGTTTTTGGGGAAAACAGCAAAAAATTTGTGAAAAAACTTTTCAGATCCAAAACTGCAGCTTTCACAGACGAGAAGGCAGAGAATTACCTGGTACCTGAATCCTGTACAGTACACACACACACACACACACCCAGACACCCCCACGCGCACCCGTCACACACACACACCGTCAGACACACACACACACACACACACTCTACGCTCACAATAATAGACATCATGAAAGTTGGTGATGGAATTTTCTGCTGAAATTACATCAGCTTTCCTTTGACTGTTCTAAAATGTGACTGACACACACAACGTCTCACACACACACAGCAACGCGGACACATACACCCCTCAGACACACACACACACCCCTCAGACACACACACACACACACACGCCCCTGCAAGCAGCTCTGTCCTGGTTTGGTAGAAACTCTCATTGGAAACAGAAATTAGACGTGAAAAACAAACAGAAACGGATAAAAAATTTTTTGATTTCTCGCACAAACTAAAGATTCAGATGTTGTCCTCAGTCTGCTGCTGGAACAGCTACAAATATCTAGGATCTCTGCTCAGTTCCTGTCATATTGGATAGAGATCGTCTGGACTTTGACTGGGCCATTTCTAATACAGAAACATGCTTTTCTCTACAGCTGCGTTCCTCCATCTCCTGAATCCATTGACAGGCAGCCAGGCTGAATCCTGAGGAGGGAATTCAGGTTTGGAGCTAAAACCTGCAGGCTGGTCGCTCTGCAGGATTGGACTAGGCCACTTCTCCCACTGGAGCTCAGGTTATGCTGAGGGTTGTTTCCAGCTGGAAATCTGATCGTCCTCCATCTTGTCTCCATGTCCAGATGATGAAGTTCAGAGTTTGGGATGTTTTAAACTGAAGCAGATCTTCCTCCCTTCCTGCTGCTGGAGAAAAGTTCACAAAATGTATTAAGGTTTATATTATTAAAACAGATGAAGCCTTTTAGTAAAATAATCTAAATAATTTCCACCCTCATATTGATAATCTCCTGTAATCCATTCGTGTTTGACGATCTTCTCGTTCGTTTCCTCGGTCTGGAAACGAGGAACTGAACCTGCTGCCTGGTTGCAGGTAAACTGCAGAACCTCCACGTTTCACATTTACATTTCTTGGTGACTTTAGTTGGTTTTCTTTCCAAAATAACTCCAAACAGAACCTGAACACAAACCCAGAGGAGACGGGATTTCTGCTAAAAAGCAACATGTGAAATTCTCTGCAATTTAAATTACAAGAGAAATGTTTGGAGTTTTTCCTCCTCTTTTGTCTTTCAGATCAGCAACTGCCTTCCCTCTCTCTCTCTCTCACACACACACACACACACACACACGCCTACACACACACACACGAGCACAGCCATTTCTCATTATTAGGGCTGCCACAGATTGTGCCATCTGTGTGCATTTCTTTGTGCTGCTGTGTGTCTGGAGCTAAAAATAACCGCTGATCATTTGTCTTCAAAGTCATGTGGAAAAGCTCTCTGCTGTCTCTGAACACTCAGAGGTGGGATGATGCTTGGAAAAGGACAATTTTATTAGCAGAGAGTGGAAGAATTTTTTTATTCTCTGAATTTCGAGAAAAGTTGTTATATGAGGAATGAAACCTTGGAGGCTGCTGCTGCTGCGTCTCTGCGTTGTGGTTTGCTTAATGAATTATTCTCCATGCAGATCTGGAAAGGTTTGTTTTTGCTAAAGGCGTCGAGCGAATCTGAAAATGTGTTTGAAGCACAATGAATATTTCAGATTCACTACAGACCCAAAGTGATCACAATCAGAAGATTTTGCTGCCAAACGTCTTGTTTTGTGAAAAAGATGCTCAGAAGCTCATGAGGCTCCATTTCATCCTGTAACGGAAACGTTTCGGGTTCACTGAGGAACGCACACAGGATGCCTTGATGCTGATGGCTAATGTTTGTGTTTAAAAGACAACTTTATCTTTATAGTGTTCCCCTCCTCACCTGTAGGGGCACTGCACCAAGAACCACTGAGGGAAGCAACTTTATTCTTGACAAAGCATAAAGAAAAATGGAGTGGTGTCAGATTTTAGTCCACTTCCTGCTTTTGGGGCGCTCACTTCAACCCAGATCACGTTTTGATCCTCATTGAGTTTTAAATCATGAAAAGTTTGAGCAGCGTTCACATTCCCCAAACGAAGCGGACTTTCCAGGCAGACGGACCGGAGTTGGATTAAAGGAGGCTGAACTGATCTGGTGGGGATTTAATCTGCTGTGTGAGTTTTAACTTCGCTGCATCAGCTGTGATGTATTTAATATTTACCTTTGACATAAATATCTGGTTATGCAACTCTCCATCAGCAGCTCTTAACCTTATCTTCAGTTTTTATTTAAAAAATCATTCATAAACATTTTGGTTCCCAGCAGAATTGTGCTGCGTTTGCAGAAAAGCCTTTCTGACGTGACAGAAGGTTTATTAAGAAGAAGTTTTATGCAGGAATTCACCATCCGGCTTTTTGTCTCAGAGTAACTGTGACCACAGCCTGAGTATTCAGTGACAGAGCTGCTCTGTCCAGTTAAAGTCTGATCTGCTGTTTGCAGAGTGAGCAGCCAGTCAACCTGCTGGCCAGCAGGAGCTTTAAAACAGAGCAGAGGATCTGATTCAGAGTGTAAACTGTAGTCTGCTGCAGTCACATTTTACCACTCTGCTGTGACTCACAGCTCAGGTGATAGAAACTACTTTATGATGTAGAGTTTGCATAATGTGAGTAGATGTAATATTTAGTGGTGGAACTCAGTTAAACCTTTAATAGAGTTAATATTAGTGTCTGTTATTAATTAGTTGCAATTAACTACATTTTAATTAGAAACTATATGTCAGCAACCTTTTAATGTGTATTATAATGATAATAATAAGCGCAAGCAACAAATATATTATTGTTTAAATCATCAGATTGGAAGTAAAGTTCATCTTTCCAGAGTTTCAGGAAGTTCTGATGTGGATGCTAACATTAGCGTTAGCTGCTAGGTGTTTAGCTTTGAGATGCTATGTTAGGCTTGAATAGCCTCACTGGTAGGCTAACTCCTTTTAGCACAACTTGAACACAATAATAATCTCTTCCAGCGTCCAATCAGATCGTTTTGAAGCAGAAATGAACCCAGTGGATCCCAGCTTTGTCGTCCGTCATTGTTTCTCATGCTTCAGATTCACAGGCGTACCAGAAATATTCTGGCTGGAGCATGTATATATAAAAATAAAATGCAATTTATTGTGTTAAAGTTTGTAGTGAGTTCAAATCTATGCAAATAATTAGGTGAAAATAAAACCTTAATGTGCCAACATGTCCACACACCACGACTAATACAGATGTAAAATAGAAACAAACTTTACTTCTGCACCAGTTATGCTTTAATGCACCACCCAGCATGCATATGTACACACATACACACACACACACACCCCCCACACACCCCCCCACACACACCGCCACTTGATCCAGTCAGCACTGCTTCCTTTGCCTAGAGCTCTTTAAATTTACTCGAGCCTGAAACTGGAGCGTTAGCGTTTACAGTGTTTTCATTTGTTTCGCAGGTTTTCGGGACGGACTGTGAACGTTGACCCGTCAGGTTCCAGGACTCGACGCTCCTTCAGATTGTGCTTGAATGTTTAGTCTGAGCCAACATGACTTATGGATGGGGTGAAAGGTCAGGGTGGGCATTAGTGTTGCGTGTTATGTTCTGCTGTGTGAGTCCAGTCTATGCGTCTTTGTGGACCTACCAGCAGGTTAGATCCAGGACAGCAGAATTAATCTCCTTAAAGACTGACGACCCATGGCGTTCACAAACACTTAAAAGCTTCACTCACAAACAAACATCCATTCAGACATTCAGCTGGACATATCTGGGTCCAGAGCCGGGTTTGTTTGGTTGGGGAGAGATAAAATGAAATAAATTATTGTTTATGAGCAGAACCAGGGAGAGTTCAGTTTATTTATTATGAATGAAATGAAAAAAAAAAAAAAAAGGATCTCTAATAATCATGACCAGTTCTGATCGTCTCAGGAGTTCATCTATGGGATTTTATTTTTGTGCAGTTTAAAGTCATTCTGACTGAAGTGTGTGTATCCATGTGTGTGTGTGTGTGTGTGGGTGTGTGTGTGTGTGTGTCCTTGCCCTTTACCTCTGGGTATTAAGGTTGGGCTCACTAAGCGATTCTTAATATTGAAGTCGTGTATTCAGACTATTTCAGACTATTTTAGTCTCTTGCCTGCATTAGAAATGCAACAGGAACTGCAGCATTTCATGTAAAGCTGCAGCATTTCATGTAAAGCTGCAGCATTTCATGTAAAGCTGCAGCATTTCATGTAAAGCTGCAGCATTTCATGTAAAGCTGCAGCATTTCATGTAAAACTGCAGCATTTCATGTAAAGCTGCAGCATTTCATGTAAAACTGCAGCATTTCATGTAAAGCTGCAGCATTTCATGTAAAGCTGCAGCATTTCATGTAAAGCTCGTTGCTGCAGCCTCTGAGATGCTGCAGTGAAGCATCTGCAGCACAATCTGCAGGAAACAGAGCCAGGGAACAAATCATTACTACATCAGCACCAAGTTTCAATCAAATATCCAAGATCAGAGCTGCACATTGATTTTCATAAATGTTGATGTTTTTCAATTAATAACACAAACTAACATCCTGTTTCACATCCAGTCACTGCGGTTCAGTGAATGAGCCTCAACGTTCTGCTTCGCTCCAACAGACACAAATCGGTTTATTCATCTTTTTCCTTCCTCGTCTTTAAATACCATGTAAGAACCTGCTAACTTTGTGAAAACATTTTAACTCAAAATGTACATCCTTCATATTCTTTATGAAGAATAAAGCCACTTTTTTCTTCCACTCAATTTCCCATTAATATGCTTGGAGAACACTCTGTGAACAAACAGCTGATGAAGCGATGACCAGTTGATGTTTAATCGACTGAGTGGAGATGAAAATATTTATCATTCCTTCATCTACGTTCCCTTCAGCGTCTACGTTAGAAATAAAATCAGAAAAATGCAATAAGTTTGATCAAAATGATAAACAGGAGTTAGAATGGTCATTTACAAAATAGTGAGCTCCATTATTTCCTCTACTGTGTTTTTGAAACATTGAATTAATGTAATTTTGACATGAATAAAAAACCATGTGCACCAGACTGCTGCTCTACTGAACAATATTTAATAGACACAACAGAAGTTCAGAGACAACTTGAGAGTTTATGGTGACCACTTATGATTTGAAAAGCACATTTTAATGCAGATTGTTTCACTAAACCATCCATGGTGCATCTCCCTTGGTTACCAGGCCAATTAGAACCTGAACCTGAACTGTGAATATGAATAGTTTACTCTGAGAAATAGGACACATTAGCATAAATCTGCTTCAGTTTTATCCTCCTCCTGCCTCCATGCCCTCTGGCTCTCACTTCTTACCTGAGCACCGCCGGTTCTCCATGTCTGCCACCCGAGTGTTTTCTGGTGAGGATGATTGATATTCTTTCAGTCTGAACTTCAGAACCGGATTTTTCCAGCAGCTGTCACTTCTGCCTGTCAGGAGCCGCGTTGGGCACCGGGCTGTTTATTTTGCTGTTGTTTATCTGAAGGTTAAAGAGAAAAGGAGGAAAGTCTGCTGAGCAATTCAGCACTTTAGAATCCAAATCAATCAGAAAGCTCTAAGCAGCTGCAAAGAACATTTTAAAACGTTATTATTGTGGATTTTACATCAGATTACCGTCACTGTGGATCCAGCAGATTCATAATCTCCCCATTTATAGGAATAATTCAGTAAAATCTCAGAACCTAAAGATTTCAAACGACAGAAGATGTGCAGCTTTTTGTTCTGTTTCTGCAGAAACGGTGAGTTATGAGTATTAGTCTGTTTATCTTTTCATCTCAAATGTTCTGTTTTATTAAAACTGTGATTTAATGTTACACAGTAAACCTGTAGTGATGCAGGAGAAATCAAAAGGTTAAAGAGATGCTTCATTTAACATTTTAAAAAGAAAACAGAACTTTTTCTGTCTTTAAAACATATTTGGTTAAAATCACTAAAACTTTAATAAGTTGGATGATTCTGGTCTCTGTGTGGATGCACAACCTGAACGTCATAAAGCTGTGACAGATTCACCTGAAAGCGTCTCCGTATGGACGGGTCAAAGGTTAAAAGATGAAGACTCGGCGTGAAAGACGCTCAGCAGGACCACGGTGAGTGTGGGTCGGGTTTGGGTTCCCCTGAAGAGGCGGAATCAAATCCAGCTGCCAGTCACTGGTTACATATCGACGTCCCTCTGTGTGGACGGCTCCAACCTGAGGGCCAGAAACAAAACCATTTATCTGAGGTCAAATAAAAGAGCTTTCTTCAATATGCATGAAGAGTGGCAGAAAGAAAAAAACACACAAGCATTAAAACCAAACAGAGAAAAAGAAATTAAATTAAAACCAGAACAGACAGAATGAAAGTAGAAAAAATGAGCTAAACTCAATCAAAGAGAAAATATTTGTATTTAATTAACAGGTATTGGCCTAATTTATATTTTTGTTCTTGCTGATATTTGTGGCTTAATGTTTACTGTCCTTTATTCATAACTCCAGTTATTAATCACTATCTCATCTTATGATTGTGGCATAAAAGACAGAAATTAATCCATTACAAAAACGGTAAAATCAACGAACGTCTTTTCATTCTGAGGGAGAATTTATGGTTCGTTATCAACTCGTAAACATCAGACTAACATGCTTCCTTCAGATTGAAACCTATAATATTTGGAAATAGTTTGAACTTGCTTCATAATGATGCTTCTGTTTTGTGGTTGTCCTGCCTGTGTGGGCTGGACGCGCCGCTGTGCTGGGCTGCGTATCCGCGCGTGGGCGCGCTTGTCGGGGAGAATAAAAATCTTCCTCCAGCCTCAGGTGCGTTGGAAGCAGATTTTCAGGAGATTTAGAGATAAATCATCTGAATCTTTGCTGACATCCAGCCGCCCCAAAGCACCAATCAGCTGTGGCCTCAGACAAATGCAAACAGGCAGTGAGACGGTCACCACGAGGACTTCAGCCACAAACACTGACGCTTTACTCTGTTTGTGCTTCACAGGTATCTGGCCTGCTCATGGGGAAGGAAGGCCTAATTACTGCAGAACCAGCGGGTCAGGAGCGGGTCAGCTGATCCTACATAACAATAACATAACAATAACAATCATGTTATTGTTTATCATGTTTGAATTATTAGTTTTAGCTGAAGACTGGAGGGTGAAACTTCAGCACTGAAAAACATTTGCAATGCTGGATTTGAGGGAAGAGGACATCAAAATGTTCATGCTAACGCTAAAAGCTTTAGCTAAAGCTAAAGAAGATGTTATAGAAAGTTATATACCTTATGAAAATAATAATAATAATAAAACAATTCCTACTTTAGCTAGTATTTCATAACTAAACCTTCCTGTGGTATGAAAGGCAAAGCCACTCTGAATAAGTAAGGACTGATAAAGGTTTATTTTTTATTTCTCAGACTTGGTGACGAGTCAATAAAAATGATTTATTAAATTTATCATCCAGCTTTTGGATCTGGAAGCAGAGCCAGAAGTTAAGTCCACTTTAGATTATTTATGCAGAACTAAATCATAAAAAATGACTAAACTCAAAGTAGATCCAGATCAATCCAACATTAATCACAGAGGAAAACTCAAACCCTCAACATTTATTCCAGTAACCCGTTTTATAAAGGATGCAGTCAGATTTGGTTTATGATGCTGGTAAAGAAAACTCAGCAGGATTCTCTCCTTCAGAACCCGGCCGGTTCTGAAGGAACGACTGACTGGGGATGACCCAAAGAGTCTCAACGAAGCCCAGAATTATTCATACCCCTGGCAGATTTGGGTTTAATTTAAACCAACATGTGTCGTCTGAATGGGAGTAAAAGTATCAGCCCTTGCTTCTCTTAATCAGTTGAGTTGGAAGGTTTTGAAATTATTACTTATGCTCTTACTTTTTACATTAAAACATGGCTGTCAACACTTCTTAAAGCCACGGTACATCAGTGACCAAACAGATAAATAAAAAGCAGAGAAATGGATGTCGAGTCCTGAAAGTTATAAAATTCACTGCAGTGATGCGATCAGCTCTGATTTATGGAAACAAGGTGAGTAACCGTGACAACCAGCATCTCTTTTCTCTTGAATGATCATTGTTTGTACACTTCGCTTCCTGATTTCTTCAAAGATTTATTTTATTTTATTGTCACACTAAGAAGTTGTATTGTAAATGGGAAATTTAGCTAAAATAATTTCCCTGAAAGTTAACCCAGTTGAAAATGTAGATATAAATGGTTAAGATGTTACATCCATCACAGAGGAATATAAAATCTAAATGTGAGATGTTTACCGCCAGTCTGTCTTCAGCTGAAACACGATCCAGATCCACAACGGCTGCCAGTCTGCAGGAGAAAAATGAAAGATTAATAAAGAAAACTGTCCAGACAAACTCGTCTTACCTGCACAATAAAAGCTCAGGATGGGAGCTGACAGGCTTTGCTAATAGAAACCAGTTTAACGTGACTGCTGCTGCGACTGGACCAGCTGAGTGATGGATTCAGCCGTCTGACTCAATGACTCCCATGTCGGGGTGTGTGTGTGTGTGTGTGTTCTTCCCCAGAGTGTGTGATTGTGCCAGGCTGAAGATGAAGGATACATTTCCATCTGAATGGTGTCTGCCTGTGTGTGTGTGTGTGTGTGTGTGTGTGACTCCATGGTGGAGTGAGATGATAAATGTGTGGGTGTGTGTGTGTGTGTGTGGGGGGTGTGTGTGTGTGTGTGTGTGACAGACGTCTGCTGGTGACGGATGCAGAAGGCGGTCAGAAATTTGCCGACTCACCTCAGGAAACCTGCTGACTCGTCTCCATCAGGATTCCAGGAGGAAAACTGAGTAAAAATCCAGTTAAAGTTTTAATGAAGCTGCTTGAGAACCGGGCCAGAGTCCCATGATAGTAATCACATCAAATCCAGAGAAATGAGAATTTAAGCCAAGAAATGAAAAATGCTTTTTGCAACTTGTCATTGAAATTCAATTTTTTGGGATTTTTTTCAAATAAAAACAGACTTAAGCAGCTTTGTAGGATTACACCAAGTTCATCTAAAATAAGTTTTCATTATGAAAGAAGATTTTAAGGGAAACAATTTATTGTGATTAGACCAAGAGTGATCAGGTTTTGGTATTTTGCTGAATAATTATTTCTGGTTTTTGTTTTTGACTCTAGATGCTGCAGAAGCAAAAGAGGTGGATCAGCAGAGCTTCTGATCAGCAACTGATGAAAAGTTTTTGGGAAAATTATGTCCCAATATTATTAAAAACAAGCAGAATAAACCAGATTTAGTGAAATAAATAATGAGCTGAACAACATGAAGACCGGGATAAACCTGTTAACTTAGCAAAAACTAAGAAGCAGAAATTTAATATTTACAGGTTTTAATCTCTTTCTATTATTTTTTAAAGGGCATCAATGCTGATTTATTTTTATAACTGATAAATAATTCAGCGTTTAGATGCTAACCTAAAGCAAGCAGGAGGAGGTGACCAGATGCTGTGGATTTGATGAAAAATTGTTTATCTCAGTCATTTGAGACGTGGATTTGTAAAAACTGACATTTCTAATGTCGTCTTGTCCAGTTATGCTCAGACAGCAACATCTCAGGGTCCAGCCATGAATGAAGAGGTCAGCCACAGCGTTCCTCAGAGCGGCTCTCTGCTGCAGACCGGCTGTCCAGAGTGAACAGTCAGAGGTTTTCACTTTCACTGCACAGCTTGTCTGGATTCCTTTTTCACATTTTTCAGTTTTATTGTCACTTTGTTCCCAAACACTCAGAGGCTCTCCTCTTCCTCACTCTTTCACATGTTCTGCTCCTTATCGCTCGTCTTACTCTGTCTTCTCTCAGGCGTCGGACCCGGATCTGCTGGAGGGTTTCAGGAAAGCTGTTGACAGAGGAAGGTCGCTCTGCTCAGTGATTGGGGAAGTCATGGACACTTCACGCTGCAGCAGTCAGAGGATCGGAGCGAATCGATGAAAACTCCCACACCGCTGCAGGATGCTCTAATCAGGCTCAGGCTGATTGATTCCTCTCATCCTCCTGTTTTCCTCTTCCAGACTTTCTGTTTACTCTTTTGTTTCTCTGACTGGCTGCCTGCTCTTTGTCTCATCTGTTTTCTCCCACAGCTTTTCTTTTTTAAAACATTTTCTCTGCTAACCTCTGCCTGTCACTGACACCTCTTTGCTTTTTCATCACATCCTGTCCCCACCCAGATCCTTAGTGCTTGTGTTCATCTGCTGCCTGGAATAAAAATAGACAACGGGAAGAAATCCTCTGGTGGAACTGTTCAGAATCCTAAATGCTCCAGGATCAGATCTGTTGGTGGTGAAACGGCTTCAGCTGACGGAGAACAGATTGTAGAACTAAATAAACTAGATTGTAGAAACATTTATTCATTGACTTGTGTCGCTTTAATCTGCTCAGCGCGCCGCTCTGACGCGCTCTGCATCGCTGCATGTGGTGGAAAATAAAAGTGAATGAAATGAATGATGGCAGCGTCCAGATTCTGACACCAAGCATCTCTCACATCAGGAAGGCAGACAGGATTCCAGGTTGGAGGAAACTTGTGGGTCAGTTACGAACGGGATGAAAAATGTTTGTAGATAACCTGAATCAGCAAAAAACATCATTTCAGAATCAAACTCTTGTTTTTCGGCGCAGTAGGCAGAGTGGGGTGTACTTATTTTCCTTTGACAGTTTAACGAAGCCGGTCGGTTTCTGATTGCTAATCTCCGTCCGCCTGCACCCGTCCGCTCTCCTCCTGCTGCCCGTTTGTCTGCATTTGTTTCTCTGCTGCAAAAAAAAGAAAAGTTTTCATTCCTGTCAGTCCGATCCATGACTCAGCAGGTTTCAGAAGAATCATAGCAACAACGACTCTCAGTGGATTTCAGTCTCTGCTGTGGAGGAATTTAGAACATCACCTCATCACCGTTTCTTAATCCTAACGCTGGCAGTGTGGGCCGGTACCGAGTACGGTTGGATCTGCTGGGATCGTAGAAACGTTTCTACCATGGGAGCCGCTCCGTTTCATCCAGACGTGATTTTTAAATACATTTCTAACATTTTCTTTCATCTGAAGGCAGAACTTTGGACCAGTGAGAACAGAGTTGATTTGCTCTTCTCTCTTGCTGGTTCTGTTGTCTCAGGAAGAGTTTAACACCAGGATGTAGTCCATGTTCTGGATCCGTCTCAGTGTCCTGGTTCCTAAAGTTCTCCAGCTGAAGTTCAGACATCATGAATCTCCATCAAACTCTTGAATGGATTTTATTCCACAATCCATTCAAAGTTCCAGTTACTCACCTTCTGTTATCTTTTCTACACTTTTTCCTTCCACTTAACGTCCCAGTGACATGCTTGGACCCTCTGTAGTCAACCAGCTGCTCCAGTAAAGATTTGTGGCTTTCAGAGAAACTTTTTGTTACAGTGATGTAATATCAGACAGGATGGGGCTGTAACTGAATGTTTTCTTGTCTCATGGGTTCTGATGGTTCTGTAACTTGATCATCAGCGGGCCGACCCAGACCCAACGCCCCACTGACACACAAGAACTAGAACATCTAACATTCCTGTCAGGGTTTCACTGAACATCACCTGCAGTTACTCAAACTTTTGCTGTTTTGTCCTCTAGTTGTCTTCTAAGGTTCACACACACACACACACACACACACACACACACACACACACACGTGTGCGCGCGTACACCCCGACACACACCTGTCAGCTTGTCTCTCAGCCTGACAGTCAGTCAGGCAGCCATGTTGGATCACCGGTGGCTGAGATGTTGGTCGTGAAACGTGAAGCTTCCTGACTTTCATAACTCAGCTTCTGCTTCAGGCTGAAGCTCTTCCTGCTGGATCACAAATCAGTTTTCATTCTCTGGAAAAAAAACCTTTCTTTCACTCCACTGTAATTTGTCCTGAAGATAAAAGTCTCGCTGCAATGTGACATTTTGTTTTTGAGGTCAAATGATCTGATTCAGCTAATTTCAGCGGCAGGATGACAGCAGTCGGAGTTTAAAGTCTCTGGTCTGACTCAGCCATCCGTTCCTGGTTTTGTTTTGCCTTCAGAAAGAAAACGATTCGACTTCCTGTGACGAAATCCACCGTCAGGAGGTTTTATAGTGACTGTTAGCTTGTAGTTATTTTGTCTGATTGTAGTTTGTTGTGCAGAATGCAGAGTGTTTGACTGAAGCCCAGCGATCTGCTGCTTCTCCTGGTTTCTACATTTAACCTGAGGATAAACGAATCCACTGGATGAAGGTGTGATAATAATTAACACTTTACACCTTTAATCACTGAGGTACTATTCATTCACACTGAACTTAACCACGTAAATATGCTGTGAACAATGTGGCTTATGAATCAACAAATGATTCCCTCCATCAGCCATCATCCAAATGTTTTAATGTCAGTGTGTTTAGCTTGTTAACAGGTCACTCTGTGCATAAAAAGCCAGAAGGAATGGAAAAGAACAACTCCTCCTCTCGGCTCCCAGAGGCTTTCGGCCATGTTGGATCGCTTTCTGATGAACCTGGCAGAAGGAAAAAGCAGCAAAGCAAACATTTGTTCAAACAGATTTATCTGGGTTACGTTGTGTCGAGTGCTGCGGTGTGACGGTGTCGCTCTTTAAAAGCTCTGCTCAGCGGCGGATCAATTATTTATCGTCTGTTCTCATTCCTCTCTCTTTTTCACCTTATTTTGTGACTTCCTCCCAGCTCCCCCTCCTTCCTGTCTGGAACGCGCCTCTCCTGATTGACAGAAGTGATGCTGTTTGCTTCTCCTTTCACTGACCTTCAACTTCCAGGAACGCATGCTCAGATGCAGCAGTCAGTGCTCAGCCAGACTGCTGATGGTTCCTCCTCTGCCCTCCGTCAGCGGGGAATCAGTCCTGAGGAACCAAACAGCAACGTTTTAATTCCTTAAGAATCTACTTTATTTATTCACACTTATTTTATTTTGAGTCATGGGATTGTTTTTTTTGCATTTTAGTGGTGAAATCTACAACAAACAAAAGCAATAAATTTATTCATGTCGATTATTTTCTTTAATATTAGTGAATCTTTAGTCAAGGTTTTTGCAGGGTGTGTAATTAATTAATTGCATTTTAATGAAACTATATATTAATAAAATAAACATTTTCAATCCTAAAACTCTTTTTGCTGCTAAACCTTTGAATGAATAATTCAGTGAGGCTGTTTATGGAAGTAAATATGTGCCATCAGAATTTGAATAAAAAATGCATCTGAAATTTGAATGTTGTATATTAGTGCTTACTTTTTCAGTGTTAAAATAAATTCAGAATATATTTTTAATCTAAAAAAAATTCAGTGTCATTATTTGTACATGAAAAAAAAATTCAGTGTCATTATTTGTACATGGTTGCAATTTTCATTTATTAAAAAGATTCACATTCCTATTTCAAAGTGATCAAATTTTCAATATACATATTTTTCACAGTTTAAATTTTCAGTGTTAAAAAATTCAGCATATAAAAAATTCAACTTTTCAAAATTCGAATGCAATATTTTCATTGTCCTCCAATTCAACTTGCTCAAATTCGCTGTCTCAAATTCAACGTCTAAAAATTCGCTGCAAAAATGGCGAGGTTACTTCAGGTCACAGACATTAGCAATGGATGTCAGATTCCAGGACCCAGCTGATCACGTGACACAACCGTCATATTGAAGAAATACCAGCATAGCCGAGGCTGGCGACCATGGAGGCGAATGAAAACCCAACGGTGAGTTTAATGCTTTCATATTTCTGTATTATATTTTATTTTGCGCATGAAGTTTGATACATTATCTTAAATCTTGATTTAAAACACGGGTTGGGCCGTTGTTAATCTTACACCATGTAGTGCTAGCATATTACGTCTTGCTACCTCCTAGCCCCCCCAGCCCCTCACCCAATTTACCCCGTTTTATTTCAAAAAGAAATACCACTTGCGCCAAGTCTAGAATCTTGAAAGAGAACTGATGGGTGGCGACTTTCTGGGTTGTTTGATGTTGTCTTAGGTGAGACTGAGACAGGCAGTCTTAGTAAAGTGTAATTTTTCAGGAGATGCTACCGCTAATGTACTAAGCTAATATGGCTGCCTTGTATGCTTCAAGGAGGGGCTGTGAACACTACCGACATTAATTATAACCACAACCCCATTCTGTTCAGCTACTGTATTGTTCAGGTGACTTCATTTATGAATTAATTAAGAAATTTATTGTCATTACAACATCATCCAAAATACTGCTTCTCTTATCTGACAAGTGTTGATATACAATATTAATTTACATTATTTTTACTTTGCGGTATAAAACCTCGTTCTGTTACCTAGCAACACTATAAACAACTCCCTTTGTTTTTTCAATTGATTTTAACTCATTTTCAAGAAAAATATATGCTTGTAAGTACATTTGTTAACTTATTTTAGATTAAATATCATAATTTAATTTATATTACTGTGATTTCTCAATACTGACCTACTGATTTCAAAATACTTTTTTATTTTACTGACAATTTTTTTGACATGTTTTTTTTTTTTTCTCTTTTCAAGGAATTTTTGCTGGATCATATTTTTGATAGGCTCCATGATCGTTTGGAGCATGTTCTTGAACGTATGCCCCTGGATCTCCTGGACTTTATCTGCACTCAAGAACTAGTTTTTTTAAAATCCAGAATCAGTTAGGATCGCCACCACAGCTAGAGGATCGGACTGACGTTTCCTTCTGTGCAGTCCCGTTCTGTTTAGGATCCTGCTCAGAGTGTGCATGTTATTATTGGTTCCAACCACAGTGCAAAGCAGCATCCGTATCTCTGTGTTTTAGACTAAACATGAAGGGAAACTTGTCCAAGTCCTGTTAGCCACTGTACTAGCCTAGCATAATACTGCCACTTCCTGGACATAAAATTATCACATTTATACAAGATGCGTATCATGTTTTAACAAGATAACTATCACATTTCAATAAGATACGTATGACGTTATAACGTGATAGCGCTCGATTTTTTCCCCCTGGATTATAGCAATAAGCTTCCATACCAGTTTCAAAATTCACCAGTTATGAAATGTAAAGCAAAATGCTGATCATGTTACCACAAAGGTGAATTTTAGTGTCTTTATGGTAGACATGTTTAAGAACTAAAATGTTCTAAATTTGTAATTTGATTGTTTTTTCTTTACTCAAAAGAAACCTAGTAGGTACATTTGTACATTGTTCTAGGACTTTAAATTTCTTGCATTATAAGAATCAGAAAAAAGTTTTGTTTGTCTTATGTAATTTATTTTCTAATACTTCAAGCATGTATGAACTCATCTAAGTACATTCAATAAAATTTTGCATAAAAAACAATTTCAGTTTCATATTTAAAACTGCCTGTATAAACAGTACAGACTCAGAGAAATGAAATACCTACTCTGAACATTGTGTCATTCTAGTTCCTCTAGTTTTGAATGTGACAAAACTAGAGGAACTAGAGTAACACGGTACTCTAATGAATAATACATATGATTACTATGTATCATATGTATTACATAGTAATCATTCATCCATATGAATACATTGTATGTATTCATATGGATGAATACATTCATATGTATCAAATTCATATTCAATACAATATGAATTCAATACATTCATATGTATTGAATCACGTTCAATACATGTGATTATATGTAATCATCTGACAAAATCAGAAAATTGAATTGATTCTACATTTCAACAAAACTTTCATTTGAACAAAGCTGCTTCACAAACAGAACTGCTACAGCTTAAATGTAGATTTTTTTTTTTTTTACAGGTCGATCATTCAAAGCAAGCCAAAGCCAGTTTGCGTAGAGGAAATGCAAGCTAAAAACTCATCACTGAAAGATTTGTAACTCCTGTAGTGACAAGGAATTCTTAGCGTTTCATAGCAAGTGGCAGCTGTTGGGTAGTTTCCATGAACTATCTCCACAGACAGACTTGATGGCAGATTTTCCCATCCGGTCCAGAATTTCATCATGTCTTTCAGTTCAGGTGGTGTGGCTGTGGAAGAGAACAAAGCCACAATCACATTTTCAATTCTAATTTACCATACATCCGCAACTTATGGATAACGTTGTATGTTTGTAAGACTAAAGTAACTGGAAATATTCAAGACAGTTTTACTTTTTATTAAAATCCACATCAGTTCTGGAACCACATGTTGAGATAGAGCTAGACTACACAGAGAGAACACACAAACATGCATGCAATTCAACTGTTTGAATTTTGAGCTAAGATTAAAACTGAATTGTGAGGTACCACTGCAAGCAACTAAGAGAAGAATTCTCCTACAGCAGGGGTGTCAAACTCCAGTCCTCGAGGGCTGCAGTCCTGCAGTTTTTAGATGTGCCACAGGTACAAAACACTGGATTGAAATGGCTTCATTACCTCCTCCTTGTGTAGATCAGTTCTCCAGAACCTTAATGACCTAATTATTCTATTCAGGTGGTGCAGCAGAGGCACATCTAGAAGTTGCAGGACTGCGGCCCTCGAGGACTGAAGTTTGAGACCCCTGTCCTACAGGGATGTTTCATTGAAAAGTTATCTGAAAATCTCCAATCAGACACTGGTAACATTACCATTTGCAATTAACTGTTTCAGATATCCTGAAATGCGGCATCTGGTTTCCTTTGAGCAGTCGTCATCTTCATCACTTCCGTCATCTGTTTCTGGCCAAGTGATATGCTGAAGTACCACCTAAGTTTAGTAGAAAAAACTAATTGCGTTGTGTTTAACAGAAGTTTGCAAAGAAAATGTTTTATATAAAAGGCATTTCATTAAAACAATAACAGATGCAGCACCATAATTCCAGTTATTTAAATATACCTCTGGACACAGGGAGGCTTCCTCCAGTGGAAAAAGCAGCGGTACAGCATCAGGCCGCCGAGTTACCAGTGACCATATTGGGATTTCTTTCAAGCCTCGTCTAAGCTGCTTTATTTGTCTTGCGACACGTCCAAGAACCTAATTTAGAAAATGGTAATAGTTTATTTCTAAACAACTCATTTCATTACAGTCATTGTGCTGCTCTGGTAATTGAAACTAATAACAGGGATCAAAGCAGTATACAGTAAAACACAATGTGTATAAAAAATGTAATTCATGTGACACTGAAGATATGACAATCTTTACAATTAACAACTAATGTAAAAAGATTAATCTTTAAAAGTGAATCACTTGAGTTTTGCAAGACCTCAGAGAAAGTATGAGACTGTTCCTCAGATAGGAGCTTAAGCTTAAAAAGCTGTCATTTGTCTAAGGCAATCTAAAGAAACTGAAATAAAACAATTTGTTTGAAAGATTCTACCTCTTACCTTTGATTAGGTTTATAGAAAACACTTAAGATAAATTGGTACCAGACTATTTCAAAAATGTTAAAACAATGGCAAACCTGCACAATTCTTTATCCTTCTGTGTATCAAAATTGGATTTTAAATAAAATGTCATTTAAAACATAAGTTAAAGAAAAAAATACATGCAGTAGAAATGAATGCTGACTCACTGCATGAAGTAACAGCTTCTCAAAAAGCCACTTCCTATTGTTCTCTGTGGGGCAAAGAAGGTCCCATGAATATGCCAAGCTCTGTACTCTTTCCATTTAAGTATCAGAGAGCCTGGATTCTCCTTCGAGCTGCAAAAGACATCACAAATGACTCAGAGGGAAAAAAAAGCAAGAAAGAAAATAATGTAAATTAATATTGTATATCAACACTTGTCAGATAAGAGAAGCAGTATTTTGGATGATGTTGTAATGACAATAAATTTCTTAATTAATTCATAAATGAAGTCACCTGAACAATACAGTAGCTGAACAGAATGGGGTTGTGGTTATAATTAATGTCGGTAGTGTTCACAGCCCCTCCTTGAAGCATACAAGGCAGCCATATTAGCTTAGTACATTAGCGGTAGCATCTCCTGAAAAATTACACTTTACTAAGACTGCCTGTCTCAGTCTCACCTAAGACAACATCAAACAACCCAGAAAGTCGCCACCCATCAGTTCTCTTTCAAGATTCTAGACTTGGCGCAAGTGGTATTTCTTTTTGAAATAAAACGGGGTAAATTGGGTGAGGGGCTGGGGGGGCTAGGAGGTAGCAAGACGTAATATGCTAGCACTACATGGTGTAAGATTAACAACGGCCCAACCCGTGTTTTAAATCAAGATTTAAGATAATGTATCAAACTTCATGCGCAAAATAAAATATAATACAGAAATATGAAAGCATTAAACTCACCGTTGGGTTTTCATTCGCCTCCATGGTCGCCAGCCTCGGCGATGCTGGTATTTCTTCAATATGACGGTTGTGTCACGTGATCAGCTGGGTCCTGGAATCTGACATCCATTGCTAATGTCTGTGACCTGAAGTAACCTCGCCATTTTTGCAGCGAATTTTTAGACGTTGAATTTGAGACAGCGAATTTGAGCAAGTTGAATTGGAGGACAATGAAAATATTGCATTCGAATTTTGAAAAGTTGAATTTTTTATATGCTGAATTTTTTAACACTGAAAATTTAAACTGTGAAAAATATGTATATTGAAAATTTGATCACTTTGAAATAGGAATGTGAATCTTTTTAATAAATGAAAATTGCAACCATGTACAAATAATGACACTGAATTTTTTTTAGGTTAAAAATATATTCTGAATTTATTTTAACACTGAAAAAGTAAGCACTAATATACAACATTCAAATTTCAGATGCATTTTTCATTCAAATTCTGATGGCACATATTTACTTCCATAGCTGTTCAGGCTGCAGGATCTCAACAGTAAAGATATTTATTGTTTGTAATCTGTTATCCAGATTATTCAACCATCAGATTGGTGCAAGGAGCTTTTAAGTGTTTCAGGAGTGTCCTAGTCAAAGTTTGGTTGGGAGATAAAGTGGAGGAAGTTTGACCTGACCTTAAACTGGCTCCAGAATATATTCCTCCTCTGTGAAGTTAAAGAATCCACATTTGAATCTATTGAATTAAAAACATTTAAATAATTTTGCTGATCTGAAACGTTTATGTTTCAAAAAGCAGAGGTCGTCTGCAAACTTAGAAACATTTTCTGAATCAAAGAATCTGCAGGTTGGATGAATGAAGACTGGATCTGTAGATCTGCTCCTCCGTTTCTCTCCTTCATCCCTTCATTCCTGTCCTCTTTATTCTTTCTGTTTTCTGTTGTGATGCATAAATAATATTAAACTCACTGGAGTTCAAATCCAACCCTCACCAGTGATGCAGATATCAGCAGACTTTAGCTAAAACCTCAGTAAGAGGAATTATTTTTTCTGCTCTTTCAACTTCTTTAAGTCTTTTATGAACGGCGGCTTTTGATTCCCTCTCTGCTCCATCCCTCCTTCTCTCCCTCCTTCTGTCTGCGTCTCCGTCTCTCTCTTTAATGGTAGTATTATCCCTCACTTAGCCATTTGAGTCTCTAAGCCTAAGCCTCTCCCTCAGAGCCGCATGAAAGGCAGCGAGAGACAGAGGGAGATTTACACCAGAGGTCTGGTTCTGGTTCTGGTTCTGGTGGGATGTGTAGGACAGGAAGAGGAAACCAACGTCTCTGATTCTCATCAAACATTCAACCACAAATAAACATGAAGAGCCAAAATGATCATTCAGAAATGTAAAAATATAATCCACATTTTAAAGGTCAATAAACTCCCAAATACAACTTCATAACATTCATAAACATATTGTTGCCTTTTTGTTCCTGATAATAAAAACATGGAGGCATTCACTGACACTTTTTAATAAAGCAAATTATTAATCTTATAAATAAAACATTCAGTTAATTGAAAAGACTTAAAATACATCAAACGTAAATGTGAATAATTAATCCTATTAAAGAATTGTAAACACATTTTGTATGCTGCCTTAATTAGTTTTAATATCAGCAGAATCTCTTCTTAACGTTCTTATGAAGATAAGAAAGTCTGAAATGTGTCAGAAGATGAAGATGACCAGTTATTGTTAGAATAACTGGAGCTGTGTTCAGAGTCACACCTGCCAGGTGAGACTCTCTGATTGGTTGCTGAGCTGAACGTTGACCAGAGGTGCTAAACTGAAAGAGGTAAATGCAATGCATTGTGGGATTAATAGTTCCTCCTTCACAGCTGGAGGTTCAACTTATTAAGTATTGAAGGATTTTAGGAGCAGGAAAACAAGTGTTGGGCACTGAGATTAATTTGCTGGATGTTGTTTTGTCTTAGTCAAATAAACTCAGGTCTTCATGTTTGATAGTGAGAAGAAGGAATTAAGATGCTTCCAGCGCAGCTCTGCTTCACGCAGCGGCTGTCTGGAGAGTCAGAGCGAGAGCCGGAGTGTTTCTGTGAGTGTGTGGCTCTTTAAGACACGGATCCACTGCAGTCTGCATAATTCATCCGGCAGGCAGCACCGAGGCCTGCCACACACTCCGTGTGTGTTTAACATAATAATATCTTAAGTTTTAATGAGTCTGATGTCACAACCTCTTCAGCTCTGTTTCCATCAGCTGCCACTTCAGCGCATCGAATCTTTGACCTCTGACCTTCTCTCCAACATGGTCATTACTGCCACACGTTTAAACAGCTCAGTTGTTCCACTGAGGATTTACAGAAACATTCAGTCGACAGCAAAATCCATCTGCTGTCACTGACTCACACTGGATTCCCTCTCAATGCTAACTATGCTAATGAAGCTCAATGCTAATGCAGCTCAATGCTAATGCAGCTCAATGCTAACTATGCTAATTTTGCTTGGCACTGATTGGCTGAACTCCCAGCAGACGTTTCCACTGCGCGTCATAAAGCCTGTTTGGTGTTTAACCTGTTAAAATAAGCAGTTATAAGGATTTTTAGAGGCAGTTTTATAAATTCTTGTCTGGTTTGTGGTTCCTAACCTCCATGAACATCAGGGGTCAGAGGTCACATGAGGTTTGCTGTTTAACTGTTTTTCTTTGAATGCACCAGAGCTTTTTAAGGACTTTATTAAGGAAAATATATTTTATTATATTGTGTGTTAATCTGTTTAGTGTTCGTTATTCTATGGAAACATTCTCAGTTTGTTTCAGGTTTTTCTAACAGCTTATGAACCACAGAGACTCATGAACTGTCTCACCTGCTTCCAGTTTTCTGCTTTAGGAAATATTCAGACCGTTTTCTTTCCTCTGTTTGCTTCTATCGTTTTCAGACTTTCAGGGTCTCCTTCGCCGTGTCACAGTTTTTAAATCTCTATGCTGCCTGTAGAGTTTTTATTTCATCGTGTTAAAGTCGTTTTTCCAGTTTCTTTGTTCTGCATTAGAGACCTTCACTTTCACCAGGTCTGGTCAGATTTCAATAAAAATGATTCTCATGGAAACTCTCAGCTTTAGCAAAGAGAATAAAACATTTTCTCTGTAAAGTTTCTCCCTCCCAGTTTTCTGTTTCACTGTGAGGTTCTAGAAGTGAGTCACTTGTTTGCTCTGGGATCAGCTGACCTGGGCAGTTTCTACATTATTAAATATAAAACTGCTGTTAAAAACTAAATAACATATTTTATCTGCAGAGGTTAAAAAAAAACTTTTATAAAAACTGTTTCCTATAATTGTCCAGTGTTTAACTGTCTCAGAGCCTCCAGTCCAGATTTTTAACATGGTTTTGTATCACTGACTGACTGACTGACTGACTGACTGACTGACTGACTGGCTGACTGTTCTCACATGGTGAGGTCAGTCCATGCAGTCAGACAGGTGTTGATGCGTCTCAAGTAGATGTGACTGAGAGCGTTTCCTGTGGTGCCACGCATCGTACCAAAGATTATTTTAGCAAAACTGTTAAAAGAGAAATGATAATAATTAATAAAAAGCTCAGATCTTGATTTCTGTCCAGATCAGTGTGAAGTTTCTCAGACATGCCTGAAGTCTCTTCTGTCATGTTGCTGCTTAGCATCAGTGCTAACCCTGATCATCCTGCATGTTCAGCTGTTCTGATTATTCCAGAGCTCTGACTCCAGATGCATTCAGCTCTATCTTCACTTTTATTACTAAAAGCAGCAATGAGAAGTCACTTAAAGATTATTACTACTCTACTACAATTAAAATAATTTAAAAAATCAATAGCAAATTTTAAACCGCAGCTGTTCTGAATCTTTTAGACATTCACTTATCTCTGGCTCTGTGTCCACCAGTTGCTGCTGCTCTGTAATGTCGTCTCCTATCTGGACATCCACTAGCCTCTGGCTTGCAGCTGTGAAAAGTGTAAAGCGAAGTGCAGCTCCATGTTGGTATTTGTGGCGGTGCAGCCTGCAGGCGATGTGACTGGAAGGAGAAACGACGTTAAATCTGGAGGTTTGTCCTTCAGGCAGCTCCGTCCCCAGACTAAACTCACAGCAATCCTTCTGCCACGCTGAACACTCCACAATGTCTCAACAAAAAACTATATTTTAGATTTTAGGGAAAATTAAACTGAGTAAAACACAAGTGGCTGTAAACCAGGTCCGAATTGTTCTCATTCTTCCTAACAGTCAGGTCATAATGGCAGTGATTCAATAAAAAGAATATATTTTCTGTTCTCAGAACAAATCGGCTCCCTGTGCTGCACAGCGCAGAGGTCACGAGGTCAGGCTGATCTTTGGGAGTCAATTTGTTTCAGAAACGTTTAAAATGTCAAACTGAATAACAGAAACTCTGCTTTGATTTTCCACTTCATTACTTACAATGTTTGGATGAAGTATTAGAAAGAATCAGCCATAATCACAGGACTCATGTTATTGATACTGGCCTTATTTACCTCAGAACAGAACGACTGAAGCTCTGGTAATAACCGCAGTAAACAGTTTTATTCTGTTTTCACTGTGAAGGCGAGTGCAGAGCAGCAGGAAGAGACCAAAAACATTTTCACCGTTTCACCAGGACTGAGAGGAGCGACTCTCTAAAACTGTTTCTGCATGTTTTCACCTGACAGGTGAACAAACAGCTGGAGGAGCACAAACCAAACGTTCAGAAAACAGTCGCTCAAAAAAAAGATCGAAATAGTTTTGAAAGGAAAACCAGAAGCAGAAATATGATGAAGTATTGATTATCAGCAGTCGATATCTGATAGAACTCCTCAAATATCTGCTGCAGGGTCAAAGGTCAAATGTCTTTGCTGCAAATGTGCAGCAAAGGATGAAACATGCTGCAAACCCATGAGCTATGCAAACTCCAAAACACACACGCCCACACACACACACACATTGCACAAAAAAAATGTTGCAACTAGAGGAAATAGAAGAAAGGGGGAAATGCCACTAATAGCAAAAACAACAGCAAATAGAAATGCTGCAAACTTGCTCCACAAAATAGAGTCCTCCAGGCCACCAGGGGGAGATAAAATGGAACCAGAGTCTCAGTAACGACAGGATGTCGTGATTTAACATCCAGATTACTGGAGGAAAGAAGGAACGGGTCCACTATACTTCATGTTTATTTCAAACAGCCTTTTACATTATTTTGGAACAGCAGCATATTTACCTACTCCAGACTCCCCCTAGTGGTCTGGAGGACTTCCATTTTCTGAAGGAAGTTTGCAGTGTTTTATTCTTGCTATTGTTTTTGCTATTTGCAACATTTTGTCTCTGGTTTCTGTCATTTTTCATTTGTTTTGTTGATTGAAGGTTTTTGCTTCTATTTCTTGTGATCGCAGCATTTTTCTTTTTCTGTTTGTGTGTTGGAGTTTGATTAATTATTGCATTTGCAGCTCATGTTGAGGTTTGCTGTGAGTTTGCAGCTGTTCATTCCAGCCATTGTCCAGAGATTTTACAGTTTTCTGTAAATACTGGAACAATTAGAGGATTCCTGACTGAAGCTAAGCTGCTCAACAAAGACTAAAGGTTAGCTTACCAATCTACAGTTTGTTTTTTAAAAGTCTAATGTCTGGTTTTCCATTGTGAGAACACATTTTAGGATTTTTTTGTTTAGTAAAGGTTGTAAAGTGTTGATATCTTTGAGGAAGGAACAGGAAGCTCAGAACTTCGACCTGAAATGGGCCGGTCCTGAAAATATTTCTCCTTTAAAATTTGACTCAGAAATCATGATATTCATACTTTGTTTTCTTTCTCATCACCCTTTCTGTTTTCCCAGCGCAGCTTTTAATGCCTCTGAGTAAATCGCTGAATGATGTTTTAGTATCGCAGCCGTTTGCTGCAGGCTGTGAGAATATGAGCCAGGTCCACATAGAATAAAAGCTCTTTTAAATAACTTTTATGGTTGGCTGTGAGGTTCAGCCTGTGTGTGTGTGGGTGTGTGTGAGAGTGTGTGGGAGGACTAATGGTCTGTCATGAGAATTGTCTCCTAAATAAAGACTTGGCCCCAACACACATGATAAGACACATTTCTCTGCTGGAGAATAAAACTTACTGGATCTGACAGTTGAAGGTTTTTGTTTCAGTTTCCTCCACGGCTGCAGCGCCTCAGTCAGACGACCTGATAACGAGGATAACATCAGACCATCAGCTGCATGTCCTGCTTCACCTTAATACATGTCAGACTTTAAAAGGTTTAATTATCACAGGAACACTGCAGCTCCGCTCCAAATGCTCCTGAAACAGAAAACCCAGATATTTCTCACCACGTTTCAGTGTTAATAACTGGACTTTATTTTCATGTATGCTGACTGTAAGTCTGACTCCTGCTAATGTCTTTAACAATCATTTAAAGTTTTTTGTCTTTTATTTTTTATAAATGTTTTTTTCAGTTCCATTTTCTTTCCACCAATGCTACAATTATAATAAACTGCAGGTTAAATACAGTAATATCTAACATCATGAGATATGAAATTACTCATAGAAAATACATGTATGTTATTTCCACATAGTAAACAGGCTGGGGTCAGAGGTCACACTCTGTGGTGAGGATAACAGTAAACATGGATTGGCACAAAGAAAAAGAATCAAATGTGGTTAAGTGGCTTTGATAGAAAGTGGAAAGTTTAATAATAATTACATGAAGTTCTCTCAGTGTGATTCTTATTAAACTGATTCACTGTAATATCTAAAAATCTGATTTGCATTCTTCGTGTCTCACTCTTTGAGTTGCATAAAGTTGAAAACTTTTTTCTCTCATGCTTCAGTCTCTGCTGTGAGAAAAGCAGGTTGGATTTCTCTGTGCTGCAGAAATAAACCTGCTGAAGAACAAAACCTCCCATCCAATTATGTCTGAAAGCCTCTTCACTTTATTGCCTCTCCTCTTTGCACAATAATATTTAGAATATCGCTCGTATTGCTCTGCATAAACACGGCGCCCACAGATGCTTTTTATTCCTTCATGAAGCTTAAAGTCGGACATGTGTGCATTAACTCTGAAATATGAGATGACTTTGCACATGTGTGCACAGGATTGTGCAAATGTCCACTTAGCTGGGTGTTCCTGACAAGTAGGAATATGTAATAAATGTGTTATTGTTTTCTGGATCGTATCTAATAAAACAAGATGGACCATAAAACAAACATCATAGCAACTTTAATTCACCAACTCAGGAGATACAATCAAATATCTGGACATAACGTGAGCAAAAGACATTTATGTTAATAAAGTTTGTAAAGCTCAACATCATCTATAAAGGATTGTTTCTCTTTATGCCTTTATGAATAAATATTAGATTTTGCTTTCTCAGCTTAGTTGAAAAAAAAACAACAAAAACAGCCAAATGGAAGCTGTGATAAAAATATTTCTAAATGTTTCACAGATGCTAAACCTGGTAAACAACCTGTTTGGTCTAAAAATGAAACTTCTTCATTGTGTTTTAGGCGTTTAGCAGAAACATAAATGTGGATCCAGTCCAGCAGATGAAGCAGAGCTTAAACCTGAAGCATCTTTCCAGCCCTGAGATCACATCTTTATGTTCATTAATATCCATAAACTAGTTCAGGATGTTTTAATGTGTATCAGTCAGGATTTTAACGTTGTTGCATATTAATCATTTACGTTTTAGCAGTTTTGTACTTTTACATCTTGACTGTAATTTTCTCATCTATACGTTTCTCAAAGATTGGCTCAAAACCTGGAAGATAAAACGAAACTAAAATAGATGTTGCCTTTTCTTTGAGCCGGCGGCTGTGTGTGAACGAGGCTGTTCTCTGTTCGTTCTCATCTAACTACTTGTGGCGTGTAATTATCCTGCTCTGGTGTCTCAGACTGTGTGGGTTTGTGTTATTGTGTCTACCTTTGTCTGAGCAGTGGTGCAGCAACAGCCACAGTTCTATATGAGCCTAATTTGGCATCTGGAGGCTTCGAAATCAAATCTCTCAGAAATGACAACGATACGCACATTCTCCAACAAGGCTGGAGGTTTCAGACGGAAGATCACTTTAAAGATGAACAAACAGGAATCAGGCATGAGGCAGAAGCATTTTAAACAAAAACAGACAATAAGAGTCAATTTACAGAGAAAGTGAAGGACAGACAGAGGGAGTGAGAAACAGACGGATAAAAAAGGGGAGAGAAGACAGCTGAGTGAGCGGGAGGATCAGGGGTGAGCTGAAGACGGAGAGCCGGGTTCAAAATGCCAGGAGACGGTGAGCGGTGAATAAAAAGCTCTTTATGGACGGCTGAGCGATTTAGTGGATTATCCCTTTACAAAAGGTCAAAGCTGTTTTGGAGCACGTCCAAAACAACAACAACAAAACAAGGAAAAAGGGAAAAAACAACTTTTAAATAGCATGGCCAGTAAGCAAAAACAAGAAGAATGTCAGCAGCTTAGCAGACGGCAGAATGACGACAAGACGGAGTAAGCCATGTGTTTATTTAAAAAGATTAGAAATCCCAGCAGAAACAGAAGAAAACAGGAAAGTAATGCTGCTCTGTAAGACATGCAGCTTATAGCAGCTTCTGGATGTTTTATTAGAGGATTTACATAGTAAGTGGGTCAAAACCAGAAACTGTTGGAAAATATAAGGTCTGATAAATACAGAAAGTATCTGTAAATATGTTGAGTTTGTTATAAGCTGAAAAATTATGACGTTCTGATCAGCAATGCAGCAGATTTTATTTCATAATTTAATTATGTTTCATAAGGCATCCCAGAACCAAACGTCCCGCCGGACATTTGGTCCATTCCACGCTGCCTCCGTTTCCAGATGAAATACAAACGGCTTCCTCTCATTAACCAGGTCCGTTTCTGTTTCACACATTTCAGCAACAAGGAAACTCAAAGTGCTGTAAACGATAAAAACATAAAACAACAAACATGATGCTGCAGTGGATCAGGAAAGTAATGAACAGACTGAAATTAATCTTATTATGAATCAAAGGATTTTTAGCTTTGATCTAAAGGAACTCAGTGTTTCAGCAGTTTTTCAGTTTTCTGGAAGTCGACATGGATGAGTTTCTCTGATCTGAAACATTAGTCCTCTGATCTGGAAATCTTCTGCAGCTGATGTGGCTCTGAAGGTTCAGGTCAGAGGTCAGAGGTCAGACTGATCTCTAGTTTCCAGTTGGAAGAACTGAAGCTGTGCGTTGACTCTAGATCTATAACTCTAGATCATTCCTCTTTAGGTCCAAAGATAATAACTTCAGTTTTGTTTCTGGAAATACTTTTGGCACCTTTACTCACAATTCCTGCATTAATAACCATTTTTATCCATCCTTGAAGTATTTAAATATGCTTTTTCTTTTGAACTGAATAGCTTAAATAAAGTCACTTTCATTCCTTGAAATATAGAATTGACGTTCATCTTTATGCTCTGATAAATGTATGTAAAGCGCAGCAGTGATCTCAGGTGGATCTGTGCAGGAGAGGAGAGTGTCAGGTAAGAATAAGAGGATCAGTAAACACTTTTTTAATCAGGAGTAAATGAGAGGGAGAGCGTGGGCACTGAGGGAGGAAACGATCGGGGATTAAAGAGGAGAGCGGCGCCGAGACACAGAGGCGGGTCATTAAGAAGTCTCCAGTGGAATAAAGGAGGAATTATCATTTTAATGCACGACTTAATATTCCTGCTTCAGAAATATGTAGGAGGCCCACAGACACAGCCTACATGTCTCACCCAGTAACTCATTGACTGTCATTCATGTTTCATCTTTCCTGAGAAACCACAGTTTCATTTTTAATAAAACTCTGGTTTTATTAAAAATATTAAAATAAAACAGAGCTGAACAATCTCAGGATTGGCTAAAAGCTTGAATAAAGAGTTGTGTCAAAAATCAGGATTATATTGATTTTATTAATCAGAGGATTAGAGGACTCTGTGGGGGAGAGACTTTTCTATATTGCAGTTTTTTTATTGAATGTTCAACAATATCAGTCCCATAACTGTGTGTATTAAAGCTCCGTAAAGCTGCTGACGGCTGCTGGAGCCAACAAGGGTTTTAAAATCCTTAAAGTCGCTGCACTGACATTAATATATGTATATCAACACTTTATTTATTATCTTTTTTTTTCTCTTATCATCATGACAAAGATTCTTGGAGATATAATAATAATAACAACAACTCAATAAACTTGCAACTCAGCAAAGTTAATGACTGAATAAAGGATCAGTTTCAGGAAAGTTTTTCTCCCATGAACCGAAACAAATCTGAAACTAAGTGTTGTTTTAAACATGCCAAACCCATAGGGGGCAGTGTAGCACAAAGCTAAACACTATGCTAACTAGTCAGATCAATTTAAAACAACCAGGACTTCCTGTTAGGAATTAAACATGGCGCCATGTGGACAGATATATCAGTTGGACTTAAGCAGTGTTTTAGAATATAAAATTAATTAGACATAAAATGATGTCGACTGGGAATCATGTTACAAGTATTTATGGATATTATTTGTCCCATACTGTAGTGGACTGGACCCTAACTCTCCGTTTTTCCATGAACAAACACAAATATAGAGTTTTCTCTTATATCCAGTTTGGTCTGAGTTTCTATAAATTATAATCTTTGGTGATATTTTTGTGAAACGCTAAAATGCATCTAAAGTTTTTCCAGCTTTGTGAGGACAGTTATGTGTTTTGGTGGCCTTAGGATCTCATCTCTGCTTTTTGCAGACGATGTGGTCCTTCTGGCTTCATCAGGTCATGATCTGCAGCTCTAGCTGGAGCGGTTCGCAGCCGAGTGTGAAGCGGCCAGGATGAGGATCAGTGCCTCCAAATCCGAGGCCATCATGGTCTTGAGCCGGAAAAGGGCAGAATGCCTTCTCCGGGTCGGGGGGGTGTCCTGCCCCAAGTGGAGGAGTTCAAGTATCTCGGGATCTTGTTCACGAATGGGGGAAGAAGGGAGCGGGAGATCGACAGGCGGATTGGCGCAGCGTCTGCCGTCAAGCGGGCGCTGTACCGGTCCGTCGTGGTGAAGAGAGAGCTGAGCCAAAAAGCGAAGCTCTCGATTTACCGTTTGATCTACGTTCCCACCCTCATCTATGGTCATGAGCTTTGGGTCATGACCGAAAGAACGAGATCGCGGATACAAGCGGCCGAAATGGGTTTTCTCCGTAGGGTGGCTGGGCTCTCCCTTAGAGATAGGGTGAGAAGCTCAGTCATCCGGGAGAGACTCAGAGTAGAGCCGCTGCTCCTTCACATCGAGAGGAGCCAGTTGAGGTGGCTCGGGCATCTGGTCAGGATGCCTCCTGGACGCCTCCATGGTGAGGTGTTCAGGTCCCACCTGGAGGAGGGGAAGACCCAGGACACGCTGGAGGGACAATGTTTCTCGCTGGCCTGGAAACGCCTTGGGATTCCCCGGGAGGAGCTGGAACAAGAGGCTGGGGAGGGAAGTCTGGGCCTCCCTTCTGAAGCTGCTACCCCCGCGACCCGACCCCGGATAAAGCAGAAGAAAATGGATAGATAGATGATGAGGACTAGACCTCAAACTGTGAGAAAATAAAAGTGCTGTGTCGTTTTATACGGTTCATGTAAAGATCTGCTTTCAACGTCAAAAACACTGACCTCAATCACAATCATTGATGTTATTTGCTCTTTTGTTGTAAGACAAATATTGTAATATACTTTTAAAAGGCCAACAGAAGTCTGTGGAGTTTTAGATTTCTTCCTTCAGTTTTTTATTCTGCTTGTCTGCTGATGTTTCTTTTCCTGAACAGCTGCTCCAGATTTATGCATAATTAGAATTACAGTATTTATGTAAAAACAAGGCACCCTCAGAGCCGTCAGTGGCATTTAGGAAAAACATGGGGCTTCGTGTAAATGGGGTGACCACTTATTCAATCAAACACAGCCATGCTATTTATCAACACATTATATTAGAGGTAGAATAAGTTAACTCCTGCACACTGTGACATTTAAAATAATTGAGTCATTTTGTCTCTTTCCAACACACTTCCATAAGAGAAAAGCTTTTTGCTAACATTAGCTTATGGCCAGAACTCCCTAACAGACGTGGAATATTCGATGATGCTGTTCCTTCTGGATAATAAGCCATAACTTTGAGTAATGCTCGAGCACAAACTGAATCTGTAAAGAAAAGTGGAAACTCAGTGAACCCCGTGTTCATTCTGGATGCCTTTGAAAATGCTGATTAGCACAGAACACATTTAACTAGGGTTACTTTATTGCCTTTTGGAGAGGATTTTAAAATCAGTTTCTGTTTTTATATACAACATCCAACCCAAACGTGGTGAACTGTGATGCAGGCTGAGTGTTTGGAAAACCTAAGAACATCCATTGATCCAACAGCAATTATTCCCAGGAGGAATTTTAGGTCTGGGCTCAGTTGAAGTGAACTCTGGTTCGGTTTGAATTCATATGTCAAAGCCAAGTGGACCAGTGACCGCTCCAAAAGCAGGAAGTGGACTGCAACGCAGGGCATTCTGGGTGAATACAACCAAAGCTAACATGCTAGCCTAGCGCTAGCAGCAGAAATGGCTCATAGTTTTTAGCCAAACTCTAAAGAGAAATCCTCCATCCTCTAAAATCTGACGCCTCCATCTTGTTTCCATCTGGTGAAGAAGGAAGTTGCTCTCACTGTCTTCAGAGGTTTTTGTGTCGTTTCCTTCAGTGGTTCTTGGTGCAGCGCCCCCACAGGCCAGGAGGGGAACAGGTTGGTTTGACTCAGAGCAGAGAGGAAGAACCACAGCAGCTGGAGGTGGAGCAGATGATGGAGTTCTGGTTCCAGGAGAACCAGATCGACCGGACCATCAAACCTGATTTGTCCTTCACAGATTTAAGGGCAACAACTCTTATTTGTTTTAGCGTTTTCTTTTTGCTGACGACTTTCCAGAAACACAAGCATGCGTTAAATATCCAGCTTTAATTATGTATTATCGCTGATCAATTAGTCAAAATGTCATTTTCATCTTAAATCCTCTGAAGGCTGCAGGGGTGTACTTAGTTTTCCCATACCTGTTTTGACAGCCATGGTTTTTCCCGGCTGCTGTATGGATGCATTATGAATTCTGAACAAAAAGAAAACTGAGATAAAATGTAAACAAAGTCTTAATCTTTGTTGTTTTATTCTCACTCAGGAGTCGTCGCTGCGGCTCAGTTTGTTTTTTGGATCAGATGCTTTTCCCCCCACAGACTCAGACTTTAAAGGTGACTGTGTGTTGCTCAGCAGGAGAAAACTAACAATCTTCCAACTATTCCCAGACCTCTTATGCAACATAAGCCACTTCTTTGCTGAGAACAAGTTAACTCCTGAATGCAGTTCAAGGTTGCAAAGAACAAAAAAACACATCCCAGAGAGATTATTTGGTAAATCCCTGAGAAGGTGATATCAGAACAATAATCCTGAGCTGGAACACGGCGGTGATGAATGGCTGATTAGACATGCAGAGCGTTTCTCTCTAGAGGTTTGTTGGTAAAAGTGCATGGAGCTTTGAGCTAAGTGGATTAGACGGAAAGAAGACCTTCCCTTGGAAAGTTTCCCCAGCAACTTTAATTAACTCTAAAGGGAAATATTCAATATTATTGTGATTTCAACAAGATTTTTCTGACCTATTTGATATGAGTGTTTTGTTTTGTAGCATCTCCTTGATTGCTTATCATTTTTAGGTCTTGTCATATTCTGTTAACTTCATTATTGCTCTCTGGTTGTTGTAGTATAAATTTATTCCTTTGTTTTTAGTCTCTTCTTTTATTCTGCTCTTTGTGCGTTTGGATTTTGATTCTCCGTCCCTCAGCCTGCCAGTTTGCCTCCTTCCTCAGCTGTTTCCAATCACCTGATTTCCCTCGCCTGCATCTCATCTCATTCTCCTCTCATCCCTCAGTATTTAAACTCATCAGTTTCAGGCAGACTGAAACTGATGAGTTTCTGCGGCTGCTTTCCTCCTCCTGCTTCCCCGACGCTTTCCTTTGTTAGGTCTCCTTTGTTTTGTCTCTGTTAATCTCATCCATCTTGAGATCTATATCAATCAGCAACATGACAGTGATGCAGCAAACACAGAGTTAAGCCTCGAACCAAATCATACAACAGCAGAGCTTTTACTCTTTAGGTTTGGAAGCAGAAAACAATAATGGTTTCTGAGCTGAACCAGTAAGACGTCTGGATGTAAATCCAGTTCTGCATTAAGTCCAGATGAGCCTCAGAGACTCTGCTGCTCTGTTCATCTGTTGGCTGCAGCTCAGATTGTTGCTCATTTCACACACATGTATGAAAGTTGTGTTTCACATTCTAGATAAATATAGATGCCAGTCATTGCATGTTTTAGTCAGAGTATCACAGAAAAGAGTCTGCTGACCTGAAGGCTTGAGAGGTAACCCAGATCCATCTGTTGGTCAGAAAACACAGAGCAACAGCAGTCTGTTAGTTCACTCTTTGCTCTGTTTGTGGCCAAAGAGCCAATATTACCGAGGAGCTCACCAACTCCAGGTCAGAAACCAGGATTCAAGCTGCTGAGGTGGAAACAGAGGGAATTCTGGGATATCAACACGCGGGGCCACGGTCTGTTAGTCAGCTAATGCATAGGCTGACACTGGGGTCATGAGAGGTCATCTGTCTGAGCTGCTGTGTGACTGGAGACACGTTTATCTGGGATTCCTCCTGTAGAGACATCAGCAGTATTACAATTAATTTCTCTGTGGGATCAATAAAAAACTTTGGAACTGAATTTAGACACTGAAAACCCATAATATTAATTTTTATTTTCATTTGACCTTTACTGGTCCAAACTTAAAACATTAAAAACATTTTCTTGCTTGCAGTCTGGGTAAAGACAAGGCTTTTCAAATCATTTCTAAACCATATAAAAACTAATCTAAGGATCATATCATAAGGAAAATTAAAACATGAGTTTAAAACAGACACCCAGAAAGACAAAGAGCTAACATTGAATTACTGTTGACATTTCAACATCACCTCATAAATCCCAATCTCAGGTGAAGCTGTGAGTTTTGCTGAAGTCATTTTCATTTCATAATGGAGGCCATGCAGGTTCATACTGGTAACAAACTGTTCAGAGGTCTGGGGGAAACACTGTCATTTTCCAGGTAAGAGGATTCTTACTGCGTTCTGTCAGGCATTCTGGAAACATTCACATGAAAAGGACAATGGAAGAAAAAAAACTGATTTTAAAATCAGTTTATTTTGACTGTAGTCTCATGAAGGAAAAATGATTACTTCTAAAATCTGTTGGAGCAACTCAGATTGTTGTCTTCAGCCTCTTTACTTTTTATTTCTCAGAATGTGGATTTGGTTTCTTTGTTGTAATAATGAAACGTATTAAGGAAAATTAGCAGATTGAGCTGCAGACTGATTGGTTCAACCCCATGTTGCTTTACAAGGAAATCCTCCCAATTAATAAACTGTATGTAAACTTATGACTTCATAGAAAAGACAATTCATCATTTTGATATTTTGCAAATAATGTGTCATCAGTTTTATTCAACCTAAATTATTTTAGAGCCAGTAAAAAAATACAGTTATGTATGTTTTTATACAGTTTATGAAAAGAGAATGGATTCAAACGCTGTGCCCTGTGCTGTAGTAAACATTTTATTAAACATAAACAAAGTAAAATATTTCACATAAATACTAAATGATCTAAACAGATCAGTGATGTTTGCTGAAGATCTACTGGGATCCAGCAGGTCAGGTGCAGAGGTCACCTGAGGCCATGAAAATATCACTAATGACTTATCAGCCGTGAAATCCAACTTCAAACAGATTAGTATTGTGTCAATGCTCACAAACTTATAGCAGATTTTCTTCCATAATTTAGAGAAAAGAATTAGGTAGAGGTCCGTTACTGATTAAACAGCTTGTTTGGGAGTAAAGGTTAATGCTGACATCATTAGGCGCTGGTGGCGAGCGTCCTTCCACTAAATGGTTCGGTGGAGAAAACGAGCTGAAGGTCCAGATGAGGCTAATAGCTTCATTAGCTCCACGGCTCAACTCAACAAGTCCTGAAACAAAGCAAATAAAACGAGTCCAAAAGAGATTTACTGTCAGACAATCAAAACGTTACATTAAAGTGTTTTTCCTCATGTTTAAAATATATACTTTAATTTTAACACAAACGTGTTCAGTCTGCAGCAGTTTCATCTGCTGTTCCGTCTCTTTTCACCTCAGGAGTATCTGTAAGAATGAGAAGTAAAATTATTAACTCAAAACTTCTTAGTTTGGCATTATCATTATAAGAAGGGAACAAATGGAGAATTATATTATTCTTGTCTTATTTAGGATTGTGTCTCTAACTCAGCTCCAGGGATTCACTGCTGTTGGCCAGATGCACACATCACAGCAAAGCTTGTTTAATAGTGTTTAAAGATAAATTCAAGTTTCACTTTAACATTTTTATTCCATAAAATATTCATGTGAAGCATTTAAACAAGCTTATAGTTATGTATTTTATTAATGAAACATAGAATAACTACCTGGTGCCTCCGGTCGGTGTCCCGCAGCAGCACTGTGACCTGTGGCTGTTTTCCTGCCCGTCTGATCAGCCGCTGTGGGACTTCAGAGCTGAGTATCGACTGCAGGTTTAATGAAGGAGACATTTCATCCCATGTCATCCACTTCCAGAGGAATGCAGCCGCCACAACACAATGATTCTGATTAGCCCACCAGTTTGTTCTTTATCCTAATATATGAAGGGAAGCAGCTGCTTTCACGTCGTTCTCCAGAAATGATCATGATCAAATATGAATATTATAAATATTGTCCTGTTGCCTCTCAAGTCTCCTCTGTAAATCTGTATGTCGGATTATGTGAAGATTCAGGTGTAAAAATAAGTGAAGCTGGAAAACGTATTAATCATCTAACAATACACATGTTTGACTTTTAAACCTTCAGATTCTGGCCTCAGTTCTTCTTGTTCAACAGATTTTCAGGTTGGGATGGAAATCCCCGACATGTGAGGAAGGTTGGAACCAGGAGCTGAACCTGTCAGGTGTTCCTGCCTGAGTGAAGCTGCTGAATTTTCTCCATGTCTGTGGCTCCAGTCAGGCTTCACAACGAGCAGAAGGAATGCACTAACCAGCTTCAATACTGTGAATTTTTGTTTTAACTGATTATCAGTTATCTCACCAGATTTCCTCAGGATAAAATGTCCTTTATGTATAGTTTATTACACGTGTTTTAAAATATAATGAAATGAAAAATACTTTATAAATCCCAAAAGGAAATCCAGTGCTGTAACTCGTATTGTCCAAGTTTCTGCAAAGCGTCATTACAGCCGGTGATGGCGAAGGGCAGGAAGGATCTGTTGTCATGGAAACGGCTCTCTGCGTTCGGCTTTTTGTCCATTTTTTTTATCCACTACTTCTGTAGACGACAGAACCTCGACTTCCACTGGAAGTTAAACGGTTGACGGTGACAAGCAGCGGTGAGAGATCAGCTCCCTGTGGTGCTGCTGACCAGACTGAAGCATCGATAAATCGAGTATTTATTTCGTTTCTGACATAATAAACGCTTCGTGCAGATGACGGTGGGTTTGTCATGTTTCTGTTTCCCATTTTGATGAACAGAAGTTGGTTTGAAGTTCCTCCTTCTCTCCCTGCTTTGCTCCTGATTCTCATCCATGATATCTTTATTTGACTCATCTCAGGTATTATTATTATTATTATTATTAGGTATTACCTGAGGCTTTGTCATTCAGTTTTCCCTTGTCGCCATGGTAACACATCACAATAACTTTCTAACTGCAACTATTCTTCCAGCTGCTCAGCATCCAAATCACAAACTCTTTCATTAATGCAGTTTTTCATCTGTTCAGCTCTGAACCAGAAGCTCAAACATTTTGAGTCTGGATTTGTCCAGCAGCTGATTGGCTGCAGAGTTAAAATTATGTTTCCTAACAGGTTTAATTTTTGTATTTTATAAGTATTTCCTAAGATTCTGGGCCGATGAAGGATAAAAAGCATGAGAGTAAAATTAGTCACAAATGAAGTGGAGATTAAAGGCTAAGATGAAAATAGTATTTTTACTTCACAACAATGAAGAGTAATTGTAGATAAATTAGAGGATGATGAAAGCAGCACTTTCCTGGAGAGCTCATATTTACATATTATCATCGCATTTCTGCAAATAAACTCTAAGCATGCTCTAATTCTCCTGTCTTTGAATTTTTTAAAAGGGCACTTCAGTTGAAGCAGAAGCCTGATTTATTATGCAGATCAGAGACTCTGGGTCGTGTGAGAAGACGAGTGAAGGCAGAGCGCCGCGCCGCTGCAGGAACATCCGACAGAGATCCAGGAAAAATGAAAACGTTACAAATTATTCAGAGGATTCTTAAATGATTACCACCCAGGTCAGAAGTTTACATACCCCACCAAAGCTGACATGTTGTGTTCTTTTTAAACTTTAAATAACTGAAGATTTTCTCATCACAGAACAAATCATTTCTATTATCTGGATCTATTGCAAGTTTTCTACATTTCTTCAAAGAGGTTAAAATCTTCACATTCAGTCATATTGAATGAATTATAATGTTTGTTCTGATGAAGCTTGTCTGTCTGATTAAAGAAAACTTTTTAAAGAATAACTTCAATGCTGGCATTAAACATAGTTTTTATAAAATTTGCATTTCTATTTTGAAATATTCTAGTCTTAAATGTATTTCTTTCATCAGCTGTAAGTGGTTCTAACCTTTTCACTGAAACTTTGTAAATTGTGTTTTTTTTAATTAGTTAATATTTCTTTATTTTGTATGTTTTTTTATGATGAAAATAATCCCATCTGGATAAAACAATTAATATGAAGTTATTTGAGAGAAGGAAACATGTTGTTAACCAGTTTGGTTTGTATTGTTGTCCTTCACATTCATTTTCTCTTGATTAGAAACGTCAGATCAGATCCAGACATGTCGCTGCATAATGAAGGGTTACGTAAGAAGCAGAGCTGAAACGTTCCCCGGTTCCTTCTGCTGGTCCTTTTCCTCATGTGACTCGTCCTGCAGCTGCAGGAAACACGGCGGGTTTCTGAGCCGCAGTTAAAGTGGGACACGCTGAGACGCGTCTACAGCTGGACCTTCAGGGCAGCTGGCTGGCAGCTTCCTGCTGCCCTGATTCAACACACCTGAGTCAGATCCTGGGCTCAGCGGCTGCAGAGCAAGGTGGCGCTCAGTCTGATTTTTATTTTTAATGAGGTTTTCTATAACATTGGAAACATTAAAATTGTGACAATAAAAAAAAATTTAAGATATGCAAACTTTCATGGCACTCCAGAAAGTTTCCAAAGTTTCTGTATGTAATTATTATTACAGCGTGCTACTAGTCGGTTCTTCATAAATACACATATTTGTGGACTAATAAGCAAAAAGAAGGAACCCTGGAGATTCTCAGTGAAAACACCAAAATGAGAACAGAACACTGCGGTCACATTGAAGCATCGTTCTGAGGACAGGAGAGCATTTTAATTCTGCTTCAGGTTTGGCTCTAATGAGAGGTGATTGGGTCAGTTATTTAAATGCAGCTGAATTAGACAGGAAAAGAAATTAGGACTGTTGAGGAAATGGACAAAGACAAAAGCAGAGAAAGAGCTGCACCAGGAAAAATCAGCAGATTATTGATCCGAATTACTAATAAACTGAATTGCTCGTTTAATGCAACACAAAAGCACATAAACATCCAGAGGTCCAGCGGGGAGACATTTAGCTGTTGCACGTGTGTGTGTGTGTGTGGGTGTGTGTGTGTGTGTGTGTGTTCCTCCCCAGACAAAAAAAGCTAACTTTTAATATTTGTCAGCATAAATAATAAAGCTGATTGAGCTAATTTAATAGCAGCTGATTATAGATGACTAATGGACAATAACCAGTCAATAATAGTTGCATTTCCAATATGACTTAACTTGCTGAATGATTAAAAATTAGCAGGAAAGTTTCAAACCGTTCCGTATTCACACAGAAACGTCATTTTATGGATCACAAAGACTGTTTTCTAGTTCACCATTTTGGTTTCCCAGTAGACCAGAGGCTTTATGAACATCTCTGATGTTTCATATTTAGCTCTGCTTAAAGCTCTGGGGGAGTAAAAATAGTATCGATAAAAGCATTTATGGAAAATGTTCCATATGCATCTGGTTGTTTAAGAACATAAATTATTATACAATCAGGAAATTAAACATCCAACAAAAACTGATCATTTGCTCTCTATGTTGTTGACATGCATCAGTTTTTATGAGAATCAGTTTAGTCTACAGCAAAGAAAATATTAAAAACATTCATGTTTTCTCTTCTGAGGAGGAGGAAACGTAAGACGATGTGAAGCTGAAGTAGGAAGAACATGAGAATGAAGAGTCTGGATGTTTGAGCTGAAGAGCCGACACAGTTACGTCTGAAAATCCCTGATTACTGAACAAACATCTTCAACCAAACTGGATTTTCAGTCCTAAAACTTCAGATACAATGCAAGGTTCCACAAAACTGTTTTCACAAAAGGTCTTCTTTAGAACAGAATCTTTCACTTAATCTAAACTATTAAATACAAGAAAACAATCTAATAAGCATTCTGTGAAAAGCTGATAAAACCGTTCAGTTAAAATATTAACAGGACGATCAGAGCTTTGTTTCTGGGACATCTCTCACTACACTAACTATCAAATGGCATCTCATTCATTTCTAAACAGACACGTCTCAGGCTGATACGGCCAAATGACACACTGTCATGTGTTTCTGAGCTGGGCAGCCTTTCCACTTGAAGCTTTTAAATGACACCAGCTGTCATTTCAAATGTTACAGCAATCAATGAGCTGCCCACACAGAGCTTCAGCTAACGAGCTCACATCATGGAGCGCAGAGGAAACCAGAACACTGGGCTTCTTCAGACTCCAATTACTGAATTCTTCATTTATTACTTAAAATTCAGCTTTATGATTCGAAGATAAAACCATTTTTATTTTATAAAATAACTACAGTAAATTTTTGGGACTCTGCTGAAAATCATTTCCCAGCATTTCCTTTTCCAAATGACTAATTACATATTTAAACACTACAATTCAAAAGCAAATGCTGTAAATGAACAAAAGCTCCTTTGTTTAAAACTAATGATTTTAGCCTTTTATTGTGGATCCACCATTTGTTAGCAACAAGAGTTTCTACCTGGTCGCCTCCCAGAGGTTGGCAAACGGCGCTGAATAATAATCCACTTGGAAAACAAGCGGAGCTGTTATGAATGTATTTCTGAAGCTAATCTCTGCATTTAAATTCTGACAGATGACTCTATGAGCACATTTAAACCTTGGGACTAAGTTTTTAAAGAAAGTTTCTTCATCTGAAGTGTTTTCATCTCGGCTTGGCCCACCAGGGACTGACAAAATGTTTGACAAGCGCAGCACACACAGCTGGGTGGTGCTTAGCAGTCAGCAGAATGACTGCCGGCCCCACAGGGTGTGTGATGTTGTCAGCCTCTAAAGCTCTTGCCTTTGGTCACACAGTGAGGCTCAGTGTGACTCAGGAATAATGTGGAAATGTGTCTGTTCATTCTACTCTGTGGAAGTTTAGTTCTCAGAGCTCCACTGCAGCTGAAATCTCATTTATTGTTGCATCCAAAAAGATTCAGTGTTTTTTCCTTTATGCTGTTCAGTCTTTATGGTTTATCTCCAACATGACTCTGGCTTCGTTTTCTAGTTGATGCAGCAGGTTCTGTCAGAGCGGAAGGTTCTGTCAGAGTGGAAGGAGCAGAAGGTTCTGTCCTTCAGCTCAGCATGGGGCACCATCAGAACCCCAGGAACCGGCCAGTAACAGAACCTCTCTGATAACCCAGAGCCTGATCGGGAGGAGCTCAGAGCCAGAGGACCGATTTTAAACTTAGCACTGAAATAGACCAGATCCATAAGATCCATTAGAAACAGACCCATCAGAACCAGAACCAGATCCATCAGAACCAGAACCAGATCTATCATGATGTAAAAAGAAGCCCGGCAGCATTTTGAATAACTTGGTTCTGCTCTGTATACAGAACCAGAACCAAACACTGAGAAGCAGCATTCAGGTTCTATGAACAAACTTCCAGAAAACCACAAAATAAATGATAGATTCTGTGGTTTATGTTTTTCTGCTTTGATGTAAAATTTTAATAATTGAGAAGAAATTAAGTCTTTGCTTTCTCTAAAAAAACAGAATATGGAAGCATAACTTGTTGCATCTGAAAGAACAATAACTACATTTTGGTCCAATTCACTCAAAGGACAACAAGGTTTAAGAATCGGTGCCAAAATTTGGAAGTTGGAAGATCTGATCCCGTTTTGCAGGCAGAAAAAAAAATCTGATTTCATGTTTGAGTCAAACATGAATGAATGTTTTATGGTCAGATATGAGTCCATCTATCTGGTCCAAAGTGTGTCAGCAGCATGTCATTGAAAACATGGCTTTGTGTGTCCCAGCTGGACAACACACACCAAAATGTTGATTTTGAAAATCATAATATTAGCATTTTTTCAAATCTTCATTGTAGTAACATCATATAAGTTTTTCTTATATCGATGAAAACTCAACATTATGTATGGTAGGTTAGTTTTAAGTTCCCCAACATTTGCCAGCACTACAACAGAATGGCTGAAAGGAAACAAATTAAATGAGCTGCTGTGATTATTTTTCAGAATCAGCGATGATCAGTCTGTTCTTAAGAGAAACTCTTCTAATTTTAACATTCTGGATTGATTTGATGTTATGTGTCGGTAGGTGACGGTCCTCCTGATCCTCCAGATCTTCTTGGTCCTCCTGAGAGGTAAAAGTCTCGCTCAGACACGGTGGAGCTGCGTGGCTGCAGGGGATCTGGCTCTGCTCTGTGTACATGCCAGTACTCATTATGTGCCTGATTTGGGCTGGTGGCTGTAATAAGCTTTGTGTCACTTGTGCTTAGATCAGAATCTCCTGCACAATTTTCAGACTTGAAGTGGCTGATTTGGAGACTTTGGAAATATTACATGATTTTACTACAATATGCACAAAGAATCATAACTGCTTATTTTTCTCAGCAATAACTTTAAAAAGTTTCTCTGAGATTCAAATCAGATTCAAGATGAAATGAGCAACTTTATTTGGTGCTTCTAATAAACTGTTCCACATTTAAAGTAAACCAGCCAACCAATCACATGCAGCTACTGGATGAACTCAAGCATTTACAAGCTGCCGAAGTCCAATAATAACCTATAATATAATGATGTAATTGATGCCAGATCTCCAGGATGTGGAAAAGCTCATTCAGGCAGATCCTGGACAGAGTAACACCTCCTGCTTTAATTAGGCCAGTAGCTATTCTTCCCTTCATTCTTATCAGTTGAAGCTGGCTGCTCTGCGCATCAGGAATCATCCGCAGGTTAAGTAGCTCGTCCTCTCAGCTCTGGATTCATCTGCCTGCTTTAAAATGGGTTTTTAAAATCTCCTCTGCTGGCTGAGCCGTGAACCGCGCTGTGTTTAAATCCACCTTCATCAGCGGCTAAATGAACTGCACTGGATTCCTGCTCTGTTTTCACTGTTTAGCTGTTATGGCAACATTAACAGAAGCAGAATGGGAAACAGAGCGCTGTTTTATTAATGCTAACTGGGCAGAATGATCCGTCTCACTGTGGAAAATGCAGCAGAGGAAGAACGGGTCAGATGAGTCTTCATTCAACTCCTGGTCGCCGTCGTTCCTCTGAGGTCACTGCAGAGGAAACGCCTCGTCTCAAACGCTTTATCAGTTAAATCATTTAAAATGGTGTAAAGCAGCAGCAATGGGTTTCCTTCAAAGCTCTCTGGATTTAACATGCATGGCTGAACCATTAGGGTGAACAGAACCAGGTTCTCATCACTCAGAATAAAAATGTATTTTAATCTAAGGAGAGAGCATAAAATAAATATCTGGTTGCAGAAAAGAAAATGATTTTTAAAGCTCTGTCGATAACAACGGGAGTTAAACCTGCTGCAAATTTAAATAAAGTAAGTAGTATGTGGCAAAAGGTTGAAGATTATTTAAATGAATGCATACAAGTTTTATAGTTTATAATTGCCAAAAAGGTAAAATAATACCTCTCCTTAGGCTGCCACCTTATCGTGGTGGAGGGGTTTGAGTGCCCCAATGATCCTAGGAGCTATGCTGTCTGGGGCTTCATGCCCCTGGTAGGGTCACCCAAGGCAGACAGGTCCTAGGTGAGGGACCAGACAAAGCGCAGCCCGAAGACCCCAATGATGGATAAGAACATTGGACTTGGCGTTCCCTCGCCCGGACGCGGGTCACCGGGGCCCCACTCTGGAGCCAGGCCTGGAGGGGGGGCACGATGGCGAGCACCTGGTGGCCGGGCTTTTACCCATGGAGCCCGGCCGGGCTCAGTCCTAAGAGGAAACATGGGCCCCCACTCCCATGGGCCCACCACCCGTGAGAGGGGCCAAAGGGGTCGGGTGCGTTGTGTGATGGGTGGCACATCCTGTATCCTGTATTATCCTGTATTTTTTACAGGATAATATGTATGCCTTTAAGCATATATTGTATGATACAGTAAATAAGTAAAAAGTTCTTGTTCAAAACTCCAGCCAGGGAGGGGACCCTGGCGGTCCGATCCTCGGTTGCAGAAGCTGGCTCTTGGGACGTGGAATGTCACCTCTCTGGTGGGAGAGAGACTCTATAGGCACCCTTCTGTCAAATTTTAATCGGAGTTTGATGGATGAGTGATTAATGACCCGTGACTAATTGATTTTAATTTCCGGTCACATGATGCCCCTCCCCCCATCCGGTCACATGATGCCCCTCCCCCCATCCGGTCACATGATGCCCCTCCCCCCATCCGGTCATATGACCCCCCGGATGTCTCATGACCTCAGCGTGCTTAGCACGTGTTACAATATATTCCCGCTAATTTCAATTCATCCAATAGAAACAGAGACAGGCTCCGAGTTTTATGAGTAATACAATTAAAGTATAAAAAACAATAAGTGATAAATAATCAAGAATAATATACGATATAATATATTTAAATAGAATGTTGTAATTAACCCCGGTTTTGCTCACCAAGCCGTTCGTGTTTGTGCGTGTGTCCGGGCAGAATACTGGACACACATGTCCCTCAGGATGTCTCAATGCCATACAGTGTTTAAGGTGAACTCCTTCTGACCTCTATGAGTTTGAATTAGCCGATAGAAACAGAGACAAGGGGTTCGGTGTTAGAAAATCATTAGTAACATACGATATAATATATTTAAATAGAATGTTGTAATTAACTCCGGTTTTGCTCACCAAGCCGTTCGTGTTTGTGCGTGTGTCCGGGGAGAATACTGGGCACACATGTCCCTGAGGATGTCTCAACGCCATACAGTGTTTAAGGGGAACTCCGCGTGACACGTGTGGTTCTGTATATTTCCGATCATCTCAATAGGGTCTCTATCGGGGGTTGATTGATATGATGTAAACGCCAGCACAGGATTCATTCTTGTGACTTTAGCGAGGAGGCCCCACGACAATGTTGCTCACCAGGCCATTTGTCTGTGGGTGTGTGTGTGTGTGTGTGTGTGTATAAAGACATATAGAAACAAAAGTCCCCTCTTGGTAGGGCGGGTGTGCTTGTGCGTGTGTGTGTGTATAAAGACATATAGAAACAAAAGTCCCTAAAGAAAACCTACAGTTTAACTATTTTACTGCATTATTTATGGTAGCACAATTAGCTAGTGTTGACTATGAGTTTGTGATTTCCTTCATCACTTCAATTTTAAACTCTAATAGATTTTCTTTTTCTGTAACACTTGCTAGTGTGATACGTTTCAGTAAATGTTCCTCATTTGTACACGTACTTCTTAAGAATATGTGACAGACAGTAAACAGGCCTACTCAAATTTAACTTTTATCTTTCCGCAGTTAAAGAATTTGTCCAGACTTTTCCACAATTTGGCCCGGCATCACTGTGAATGATTTTGTTCAGGTTTTTTTCTTGCTGTTGAATCAACGCTGATCTTCCCACTGCTTCATGCTTTCTCCAAAATAGTAAATCTTGGTTTAAATACATTTAAACTCATAGATTTTTTTTTCTGTAACACTTGCTAGTGTGAAACATGTTAGTAAAAGTTCCTCATTTGTACTCGTACTTCTGAACAATATCTGACAGGGACTAAACAGGCCTCGGTGAGGTTCCCTTGGATTTCTATTGATTTATTGAATGTGTAAATATTTATCAAACTGAATGGCCATTCAGTTTTTATATAGCTTTTTTCTTTTGGTGTTTGTCGCACAAATTTAAATATATGCTGGCTATCAGCCAAAAATTCAATCAGTGAATTTGTGTTTTTTCTTAAATACTCCCTCTCACCGAGACTTACTTACATCTTCTGACAGCTAGCCCCACTTATAATAACATTGACTAAGTTTGCTATTGGTACACTTTACCTAAAATTAAAAATTAAACATACTCACTACACAACCATGCTCCAAGAGTTGCTCACAAAATGGTGAATTGTTTTGTTACCTTTAAAATGATCTGCAGCTTTTGTTCCTTGGTCCTAATGATGCTGTTCACTAATGTTCACTAACAGACCGTACACCTCTTGTAATTGATAAGCTTATAAATGATCAATGCGAAGCATCAGTATGCGCTAAAGAAGATCATATCAGTCAGATTAAGTAAAATATCATTATACTCAAAGCAATCAAAATTATATTTCTCTGAAAGGTCATTTTTCCTTTTCAGAGAGTTTAGACTGTATGAAAGGAATCAGTGAAATATACTATGAAATATTTAATTTGCAGAATCCCCATAATAAAACTTCAATTGTGAATTGAATGATTACATTGCATCTAGATACAAAAGAATCAACCGTTAATTAGTAATCATACTGACTAGCAAGATCTGATCAAACAAGAAACTTGACTACCTCAAGGGATTTCTCACATTGGAGAATAAACCGTCTGACTTTCTTTAGCCACTAAATTTAACCTTACCAAAGTTTTGCCTTGGAGCAAACAGGTACTGAGTTTGAAGCGGATCAGATGCCTTCAGCCATCTGCTAAAGCTAGACTCCGGCCTTCCTCACTGTAAAATAAAACATTAGACTTAAAAAAAAGTTCAAGCGAACATCACTTAATTATCATCGACTTGTTGTTTGTACTCATCTTAAACAAGTGGCAGGGACATTTGGATATATATATATATAAAAAAAAGCTTTATAAGTTAATCTATTTAAGTTGAGTCCATGCAACAAGTAAAATAAAATAAAAAGTGAACTATTTGAAAGTAATGAGGATTTTGGGTGGTAAAAGTTGAACATTTTAACATGTCCAGACACTACACCATTTCTGCTCAAGCAAACCAAAAGGTTTTAAACAGAACAACCATGTCAAATAACGAGACCGTGAATCTTTAATCTATGTAGCAAATATATTGCTGCTGCTGCTGTAGGCAGAAAATAAAATAAGTTTTACGGAGAATAATATTTTAGATGAGTTTAAGAATATTGTTTGCCAAAATCACACGGTGTAACTACACTTGTCTTTTATATGTTGCAGTAATTGAATCTTTTGAGGCAATTGGTTTGCATAAATTAAAGTAAATACGGTCTATTTTCCTGCTCCACATACTTAGCTAGCAATGTGCCAGTTAGCTTCCCAGTCTGAACTTCTGGGCAATGTCTTGATTCAGTCAAATTTTCTACCTTGTATCTCCTGAACTCTGATATTTTGCTTGCTGGTCTTCATCGTGCTCTGAATGCAGTATCAGGTTTCTCTTACTTTAACCCGCCCAACTTGCACCTGATTGGCATGTTAGCGTTTTGATTCCCTCCCAGCGAGGCGGTGCTTCACAAAGCAAACTGTTTGTCAAACTGCTGATCTGCCTCATGGCTGTTTTAGAAGATATGGAGCAAGATGAAGCAAGAACATCACAACACCAGATGTATTTTTTCATCCTTATATCCGTGATTTAAAACTATTTTTAATTTTTGCGTCATCTTAAAGATGGAAAGAGTCAATTATGTTTTCACCCATGGAAAAGTGTAATGTGTTTATTATGAGTAGGATTAACCAAGCTGAAGGAAAACAAAGAAAAAGGATAAATAAATATTCATTGATACAGAACCGAATCAGCAAATATGAACTTATGAAACTATTGAAACCTTCAAGAATTTTATGTTGTGTAAGATATTTAAGAAACTGATACTGAATCTGCGTTCATGAATTTCTTTATTTGGTCATTATCTCTAAAATACGTTTACCTTGTGTTTTGTTGAACACCAGACATCTCATCTCTTTTCCACAGTTTTTCACTTAGTTCCACTACTGCAGTGGATTTTATAGTCAATGTTTAAAGCCAGCGCAGAGTCTGAAGCGATGGAGGAAATTTACGTCAATATGGAACCTGTTGGAAAAACTGCATCTAATCACACAGGTAAGAACAAAGTTTCAGAGAAATTTAGCATGTATTGAATTCAATTTTGCTAAGGTTGAGGTTTTTGTTAAGGTTGGAGCATCTCCAAAGAGAGGCTCTGCCTCCGTGCGGCTGTCTGTTTGGGAATCCTGAATGTTTTACTTTTGGCTGAACTCATCGCCCTCAGTGTACACAGTGAGTCTTCTTCTAGTAAAAAGAGTAGATTTTATGTTTCTGTTATATTAAAAAAAAGTCATTGTTCCCCTTCTAAAATCAAACTGATCAAATAGCAAAGGTTTAAAACAGAATAAAACTTGGTGACTCAAAGTTTTGCAGAGAGGTGAAATATTACACATGAGTTTGATTCATTTTCAGCAATGGTTACATTTGCAGCCATTTAGGTTAGCGTGTTTTTAATATCTTCTCTTTTTCAAACTATTTACCCAACGATTCATTGTTCAGTGTTACCTCAGTTTAAATTCTACAGGTATAACCAAAATCATGAAACTATTTTATAAGTCTTAAGTGAAAATACGATGCAACTTCTTTTTGCAAACATGTTTGTTAATTTTTTTCTGCAGCTCATCACATGACAGCAGATTTTTCTGACATCAGTAACATTCTGACCGAGCAGAACAGCAGCAGCAAGTTTCCCTCCATGATCGCTAACTTCACTGAAACGGCTCCACGAGCTGAAGACACTTTAAGGTTGGTCAAAACTTTAAAAAATTTGGATCTCGTTAAAAATTGAATTCTACTCTGAATTGTAGAGTATAACTAATAACTTTCCTTTTTGGTCTAAATGAATATAATCTAAATGAACAACTTTTATTTTAATTTACGAAGCGCTCTATCATTTGCGTGTGCTGAAAAACAACAATGTAAAACAAACTAAACTTTGATTTTTTCCTCCTTAAAGGGAAATTGTGTCCTACAGAACGAACAAACATCAGTTGTTCCTGTTCATCCAGGGGCTGCGGAAGAAGAGAAGAGCAGATCCACTAGTGATGGATGATTAGGATCTGTGTTCACTGTGATATTATTCACCAACAATAATGTAGCTTATTAGTACGTTGTTACATAAAATCCTAAAGATGAAATGTACACTTCCAACTGTTGTGACCTGCACCTAATAACACAACAATTTTACCGGTTGTACTCTGTGTTTTTCTTTCTTGTTAAAATTCTGACGTGATAAACAAACGTTAGAGGATGGTTTTGTGCGGAGGATCGGTTGATGCGCCCTGATTGTGTATTAATGTGACTTTTACTACGAAACTTTATGGAGTTCCATTTGTGTCCGGTAATAGCGGATTAAATTCTATCTTGGTAAAATTATATTTCCAATTATTTACTATCATTTGTAATAAAGTGATGCCAACACCACGGATTCAACAGTGAGGAGTTTGTTCTAGTCATCTTAAAGATGGAAAGAGTCAATGTTGTGCTGATTCTGAGTAACTGAATGATTAACTGAATGACTTTTCATTCATTTCAGAGTTCAATCAGCGAGATTATTCATTTTGTGATGGTCCTAGTCTAAGAAAGAAAGAAACAAAGAAAGAAAGCAGCAAATGTACATGTTGGTTCCACCGGCTTCCCCCTGAAAATATGGATAAATTCAGTCATTGTAGGGTAAAAGTAATTTGAAGAGGGAGAAGCGTATAAACAAGTCAATGACGAGTCAATGACATGATGCATTCTGCATTTTTAACTCGGTTAACTTAACTTTTTTTTTTACTGACTTTAATACATTTAAATTGCTACGTTGTTTGATAAGTAGAATGGAAATGACTTTTTTTTGTAAACGGTCTTGTAAATTAGCGTTTTATAAATCAACTGAATTGAATTAAGAAATTTGACCATCGGATTGGACTGAAGAGAAATGATGAGCAATGTTTTATGGGTTTGGTTTTTATAAAGCAAAGATTGGTATTTTTAATTTTTAATTTTTTTTTTTTTTTTGTAACATCAAAAGTTCATTTTTGAGGCAAACAGAAAATCCAGCTTATTATAGTTTACTAGGACTAACAACCCCCGGACAAATTCGGAAAAAATTCAGCTAAAGTGGGTGGTGCTTTAAGGAACAATGAGACACAGCCTAGTGTGGGGCCACATGGTGAGGGGATAAGCAAGGCTGTAGTAAGCGCCGTTACCAACTTGGTACTTTGTGGTTATAGTTTTCTCCAAGTTGCGCTTAAGAAAGTATGAACATGGGCAAAACTGAGAAACACTATCAATCAACCAACTGGACATTAAAGTATGTCACCGGAGATTTGTTCTCCTGTCCACGCGATGAATCCTTGGCCCACTGCATCAGTGAAGACTGTCGCATGGGAGCAGGCATAGCGGTGATGTTCAAGAAGAAGTTTGGTCGAGTCTCAGAGTTAAAGGAGCAGAGTGAGTCAGACTAGTTACTAAAATCTTTGTTTTGGAAAAAATGTTTTATGTTTTTGCAGTTCATTCAAATGTATGATTTCAACAGCAAGTGCTAAATCATATCCTGTTTTGTATTTTTTTTTAATGTCCTAATAGAGAAGCTTCCGGGGCAGTGTGCTGTCCTGACACATGATCAACGTTTCATCTACTATCTGGCAAATATACCACAATTATACTGCATAGGACCAAAACCTGTTTCATTATTCAATCTGGTAACTGTATCTTTCCTATTATGTGTCTCAGATCACAAAGAAAAAAGCCAGCCAGAAACCCACGTATGTCAACCTAAGACAGAGTCTGGAAGACATGAAATCTCACTGCTTAGAAAATGGTGTCAATAGGATATCAATACCTCGGTTTGTAGGAACTACTGTGAATAAATGACTATAATAAATACCCTTAAACCTTCTTCTTTATTGGGAATAATTAATCAATTTGCTTGTCTCGTATCTCCTCCCTCAGAATTGGCTGTGGCCTGGACCAGCTGCAATGGTCAAAGGTGTCAAAGATCCTGGAACAGATCTTTAAAGAGACAAATATTTCCATCACAGTGTACAGCCTGCCCTGTGTTGGGTCAAAGCTTCAAATGCATGCCATGTAGTACATTTTCGTTTTGTTTTTAACTTTATAATCTCTTAAAATTTTGGATGAAATCAACACTCCTTAAACAGTTTTAAGGAAACAATAAATAAGGAAACAATAAAAACCTCCCCATAAGATGTTTAGATACAAGACTTTTAACATCCCACTGATGTAAAAAATGATGTTTCCTGCCATTAAAGATACGAAACTTATTCCAAACACTGATGTTGCACTCTGTGAATATCGTACTACATGATGCTACTACTAAATCATGCTACACAAAATGATCCAACAAAGCCCCTGAGGCAGGTAAAATACAATAGTTATGCCTAAAATTTGTTTTTTTTGTTTTTCTAAATCTATATAGTTGTTGAAAACGTAGCTTTTCCTGTGAATCTGTAAATCTAAATAGTGAAAGAGTTTGCTTCTCTAGCTTTATTTTCCTGACCCAAATTCAGGAGCAAGATTGTTGTCACAAGATTTTTTTTGTCATGAGTTTTTAGTGATTCTGATGCTTGACTTTTTTAGTATTTGTAACCTGTGAATTATGTTGTACAGAATATTAGGACTTATATCTTTGAAAATTGCTTTGTAAATAAAATTTAAGATCATGGTTTTTGACAACCTTTACCTGCTAAAACACCAGGCAGCGGTATGTAGGAGAATGCAATTTGACATTTTTATAAATTTCTTAGTTTTGAGGCAACATTCTGAGGGAGGAGATACGAGACAAGCAAATTGATTAATTATTCCCAATAAAGAAGAAGGTTTAAGGGTATTTATTATAGTCATTTATTCACAGTAGTTCCTACAAACCGAGGTATTGATATCCTATTGACACCATTTTCTAAGCAGTGAGATTTCATGTCTTCCAGACTCTGTCTTAGGTTGACATACGTGGGTTTCTGGCTGGCTTTTTTCTTTGTGATCTGAGACACATAATAGGAAAGATACAGTTACCAGATTGAATAATGAAACAGGTTTTGGTCCTATGCAGTATAATTGTGGTATATTTGCCAGATAGTAGATGAAACGTTGATCATGTGTCAGGACAGCACACTGCCCCGGAAGCTTCTCTATTAGGACATTAAAAAAAAATACAAAACAGGATATGATTTAGCACTTGCTGTTGAAATCATACATTTGAATGAACTGCAAAAACATAAAACATTTTTTCCAAAACAAAGATTTTAGTAACTAGTCTGACTCACTCTGCTCCTTTAACTCTGAGACTCGACCAAACTTCTTCTTGAACATCACCGCTATGCCTGCTCCCATGCGACAGTCTTCACTGATGCAGTGGGCCAAGGATTCATCGCGTGGACAGGAGAACAAATCTCCGGTGACATACTTTAATGTCCAGTTGGTTGATTGATAGTGTTTCTCAGTTTTGCCCATGTTCATACTTTCTTAAGCGCAACTTGGAGAAAACTATAACCACAAAGTACCAAGTTGGTAACGGCGCTTACTACAGCCTTGCTTATCCCCTCACCATGTGGCCCCACACTAGGCTGTGTCTCATTGTTCCTTAAAGCACCACCCACTTTAGCTGAATTTTTTCCGAATTTGTCCGGGGGTTGTTAGTCCTAGTAAACTATAATAAGCTGGATTTTCTGTTTGCCTCAAAAATGAACTTTTGATGTTACAAAAAAAAAAAAAAATTAAAAATTAAAAATACCAATCTTTGCTTTATAAAAACCAAACCCATAAAACATTGCTCATCATTTCTCTTCAGTCCAATCCGATGGTCAAATTTCTTAATTCAATTCAGTTGATTTATAAAACGCTAATTTACAAGACCGTTTACAAAAAAAAGTCATTTCCATTCTACTTATCAAACAACGTAGCAATTTAAATGTATTAAAGTCAGTAAAAAAAAAAGTTAAGTTAACCGAGTTAAAAATGCAGAATGCATCATGTCATTGACTCGTCATTGACTTGTTTATACGCTTCTCCCTCTTCAAATTACTTTTACCCTACAATGACTGAATTTATCCATATTTTCAGGGGGAAGCCGGTGGAACCAACATGTACATTTGCTGCTTTCTTTCTTTGTTTCTTTCTTTCTTAGACTAGGACCATCACAAAATGAATAATCTCGCTGATTGAACTCTGAAATGAATGAAAAGTCATTCAGTTAATCATTCAGTTACTCAGAATCAGCACAACATTGACTCTTTCCATCTTTAAGATGACTAGAACAAACTCCTCACTGTTGAATCCGTGGTGTTGGCATCACTTTATTACAAATGATAGTAAATAATTGGAAATATAATTTTACCAAGATAGAATTTAATCCGCTATTACCGGACACAAATGGAACTCCATAAAGTTTCGTAGTAAAAGTCACATTAATACACAATCAGGGCGCATCAACCGATCCTCCGCACAAAACCATCCTCTAACGTTTGTTTATCACGTCAGAATTTTAACAAGAAAGAAAAACACAGAGTACAACCGGTAAAATTGTTGTGTTATTAGGTGCAGGTCACAACAGTTGGAAGTGTACATTTCATCTTTAGGATTTTATGTAACAACGTACTAATAAGCTACATTATTGTTGGTGAATAATATCACAGTGAACACAGATCCTAATCATCCATCACTAGTGGATCTGCTCTTCTCTTCTTCCGCAGCCCCTGGATGAACAGGAACAACTGATGTTTGTTCGTTCTGTAGGACACAATTTCCCTTTAAGGAGGAAAAAATCAAAGTTTAGTTTGTTTTACATTGTTGTTTTTCAGCACACGCAAATGATAGAGCGCTTCGTAAATTAAAATAAAAGTTGTTCATTTAGATTATATTCATTTAGACCAAAAAGGAAAGTTATTAGTTATACTCTACAATTCAGAGTAGAATTCAATTTTTAACGAGATCCAAATTTTTTAAAGTTTTGACCAACCTTAAAGTGTCTTCAGCTCGTGGAGCCGTTTCAGTGAAGTTAGCGATCATGGAGGGAAACTTGCTGCTGCTGTTCTGCTCGGTCAGAATGTTACTGATGTCAGAAAAATCTGCTGTCATGTGATGAGCTGCAGAAAAAAATTAACAAACATGTTTGCAAAAAGAAGTTGCATCGTATTTTCACTTAAGACTTATAAAATAGTTTCATGATTTTGGTTATACCTGTAGAATTTAAACTGAGGTAACACTGAACAATGAATCGTTGGGTAAATAGTTTGAAAAAGAGAAGATATTAAAGACACGCTAACCTAAATGGCTGCAAATGTAACCATTGCTGAAAATGAATCAAACTCATGTGTAATATTTCACCTCTCTGCAAAACTTTGAGTCACCAAGTTTTATTCTGTTTTAAACCTTTGCTATTTGATCAGTTTGATTTTAGAAGGGGAACAATGACTTTTTTTTAATATAACAGAAACATAAAATCTACTCTTTTTACTAGAAGAAGACTCACTGTGTACACTGAGGGCAATGAGTTCAGCCAAAAGTAAAACATTCAGGATTCCCAAACAGACAGCCGCACGGAGGCAGAGCCTCTCTTTGGAGATGCTCCAACCTTAACAAAAACCTCAACCTTAGCAAAATTGAATTCAATACATGCTAAATTTCTCTGAAACTTTGTTCTTACCTGTGTGATTAGATGCAGTTTTTCCAACAGGTTCCATATTGACGTAAATTTCCTCCATCGCTTCAGACTCTGCGCTGGCTTTAAACATTGACTATAAAATCCACTGCAGTAGTGGAACTAAGTGAAAAACTGTGGAAAAGAGATGAGATGTCTGGTGTTCAACAAAACACAAGGTAAACGTATTTTAGAGATAATGACCAAATAAAGAAATTCATGAACGCAGATTCAGTATCAGTTTCTTAAATATCTTACACAACATAAAATTCTTGAAGGTTTCAATAGTTTCATAAGTTCATATTTGCTGATTCGGTTCTGTATCAATGAATATTTATTTATCCTTTTTCTTTGTTTTCCTTCAGCTTGGTTAATCCTACTCATAACACATTACACTTTTCCATGGGTGAAAACATAATTGACTCTTTCCATCTTTAAGATGACGCAAAAATTAAAAATAGTTTTAAATCACGGATATAAGGATGAAAAAATACATCTGGTGTTGTGATGTTCTTGCTTCATCTTGCTCCATATCTTCTAAAACAGCCATGAGGCAGATCAGCAGTTTGACAAACAGTTTGCTTTGTGAAGCACCGCCTCGCTGGGAGGGAATCAAAACGCTAACATGCCAATCAGGTGCAAGTTGGGCGGGTTAAAGTAAGAGAAACCTGATACTGCATTCAGAGCACGATGAAGACCAGCAAGCAAAATATCAGAGTTCAGGAGATACAAGGTAGAAAATTTGACTGAATCAAGACATTGCCCAGAAGTTCAGACTGGGAAGCTAACTGGCACATTGCTAGCTAAGTATGTGGAGCAGGAAAATAGACCGTATTTACTTTAATTTATGCAAACCAATTGCCTCAAAAGATTCAATTACTGCAACATATAAAAGACAAGTGTAGTTACACCGTGTGATTTTGGCAAACAATATTCTTAAACTCATCTAAAATATTATTCTCCGTAAAACTTATTTTATTTTCTGCCTACAGCAGCAGCAGCAATATATTTGCTACATAGATTAAAGATTCACGGTCTCGTTATTTGACATGGTTGTTCTGTTTAAAACCTTTTGGTTTGCTTGAGCAGAAATGGTGTAGTGTCTGGACATGTTAAAATGTTCAACTTTTACCACCCAAAATCCTCATTACTTTCAAATAGTTCACTTTTTATTTTATTTTACTTGTTGCATGGACTCAACTTAAATAGATTAACTTATAAAGCTTTTTTTTATATATATATATATCCAAATGTCCCTGCCACTTGTTTAAGATGAGTACAAACAACAAGTCGATGATAATTAAGTGATGTTCGCTTGAACTTTTTTTTAAGTCTAATGTTTTATTTTACAGTGAGGAAGGCCGGAGTCTAGCTTTAGCAGATGGCTGAAGGCATCTGATCCGCTTCAAACTCAGTACCTGTTTGCTCCAAGGCAAAACTTTGGTAAGGTTAAATTTAGTGGCTAAAGAAAGTCAGACGGTTTATTCTCCAATGTGAGAAATCCCTTGAGGTAGTCAAGTTTCTTGTTTGATCAGATCTTGCTAGTCAGTATGATTACTAATTAACGGTTGATTCTTTTGTATCTAGATGCAATGTAATCATTCAATTCACAATTGAAGTTTTATTATGGGGATTCTGCAAATTAAATATTTCATAGTATATTTCACTGATTCCTTTCATACAGTCTAAACTCTCTGAAAAGGAAAAATGACCTTTCAGAGAAATATAATTTTGATTGCTTTGAGTATAATGATATTTTACTTAATCTGACTGATATGATCTTCTTTAGCGCATACTGATGCTTCGCATTGATCATTTATAAGCTTATCAATTACAAGAGGTGTACGGTCTGTTAGTGAACATTAGTGAACAGCATCATTAGGACCAAGGAACAAAAGCTGCAGATCATTTTAAAGGTAACAAAACAATTCACCATTTTGTGAGCAACTCTTGGAGCATGGTTGTGTAGTGAGTATGTTTAATTTTTAATTTTAGGTAAAGTGTACCAATAGCAAACTTAGTCAATGTTATTATAAGTGGGGCTAGCTGTCAGAAGATGTAAGTAAGTCTCGGTGAGAGGGAGTATTTAAGAAAAAACACAAATTCACTGATTGAATTTTTGGCTGATAGCCAGCATATATTTAAATTTGTGCGACAAACACCAAAAGAAAAAAGCTATATAAAAACTGAATGGCCATTCAGTTTGATAAATATTTACACATTCAATAAATCAATAGAAATCCAAGGGAACCTCACCGAGGCCTGTTTAGTCCCTGTCAGATATTGTTCAGAAGTACGAGTACAAATGAGGAACTTTTACTAACATGTTTCACACTAGCAAGTGTTACAGAAAAAAAAATCTATGAGTTTAAATGTATTTAAACCAAGATTTACTATTTTGGAGAAAGCATGAAGCAGTGGGAAGATCAGCGTTGATTCAACAGCAAGAAAAAAACCTGAACAAAATCATTCACAGTGATGCCGGGCCAAATTGTGGAAAAGTCTGGACAAATTCTTTAACTGCGGAAAGATAAAAGTTAAATTTGAGTAGGCCTGTTTACTGTCTGTCACATATTCTTAAGAAGTACGTGTACAAATGAGGAACATTTACTGAAACGTATCACACTAGCAAGTGTTACAGAAAAAGAAAATCTATTAGAGTTTAAAATTGAAGTGATGAAGGAAATCACAAACTCATAGTCAACACTAGCTAATTGTGCTACCATAAATAATGCAGTAAAATAGTTAAACTGTAGGTTTTCTTTAGGGACTTTTGTTTCTATATGTCTTTATACACACACACACGCACAAGCACACCCGCCCTACCAAGAGGGGACTTTTGTTTCTATATGTCTTTATACACACACACACACACACACACACCCACAGACAAATGGCCTGGTGAGCAACATTGTCGTGGGGCCTCCTCGCTAAAGTCACAAGAATGAATCCTGTGCTGGCGTTTACATCATATCAATCAACCCCCGATAGAGACCCTATTGAGATGATCGGAAATATACAGAACCACACGTGTCACGCGGAGTTCCCCTTAAACACTGTATGGCGTTGAGACATCCTCAGGGACATGTGTGCCCAGTATTCTCCCCGGACACACGCACAAACACGAACGGCTTGGTGAGCAAAACCGGAGTTAATTACAACATTCTATTTAAATATATTATATCGTATGTTACTAATGATTTTCTAACACCGAACCCCTTGTCTCTGTTTCTATCGGCTAATTCAAACTCATAGAGGTCAGAAGGAGTTCACCTTAAACACTGTATGGCATTGAGACATCCTGAGGGACATGTGTGTCCAGTATTCTGCCCGGACACACGCACAAACACGAACGGCTTGGTGAGCAAAACCGGGGTTAATTACAACATTCTATTTAAATATATTATATCGTATATTATTCTTGATTATTTATCACTTATTGTTTTTTATACTTTAATTGTATTACTCATAAAACTCGGAGCCTGTCTCTGTTTCTATTGGATGAATTGAAATTAGCGGGAATATATTGTAACACGTGCTAAGCACGCTGAGGTCATGAGACATCCGGGGGGTCATATGACCGGATGGGGGGAGGGGCATCATGTGACCGGATGGGGGGAGGGGCATCATGTGACCGGATGGGGGGAGGGGCATCATGTGACCGGAAATTAAAATCAATTAGTCACGGGTCATTAATCACTCATCCATCAAACTCCGATTAAAATTTGACAGAAGGGTGCCTATAGAGTCTCTCTGGTGGGGAAGGAGCCGGAGCTAGTGTGTGAGGTCGAGAGGTTCCGGCTAAAAATAGTCGGTCTCACCTCGACGCATGGCTCTGGTTCTGGAACCAGTCTCCTTGAGAGGGGCTGGACATACTTCCACTCTGGAGTTGCCCAAGGTGAGAGGTGTCGGGCAGGAGTGGGCATACTTGTTGCTCCCCATCTCGGCGCCTGTACATTGGGGTTTACCCCGGTGAACGAGAGGGTAGCCTCCCTCCGCCTACGGGTGGGGGGACGGGTCTTGACTGTCGTTTGTGCTTACGGGCCTAACGGCAGTTCAGATTACCCACCCTTTTTGGAGTCCTTAGAGGGGGTACTGGAGAGTGCTCCTCCTGGGGACTCCCTTGTTCTGCTGGGGGACTTCAATGCTCACGTGGGCAATGACAGTGAGACCTGGAGGGGCGTGGTTGGGAGGAACGGCCCCCCCGATCTGAACTCAAGCGGTGTTCTGTTGCTGGACTTCTGTGCTCGTCATGGATTGTCCATAACGAACACCATGTTCAAGCATGGGTGTCCATATGTGCACTTGGCACCAGGACACCCTAGGCCGCAGTTCGATGATTGACTTTGTCATCGTTTCATCGGATCTGCGGCCGTATGTCTTGGACACTCGGGTGAAGAGAGGTGCGGAGCTGTCCACTGACCACTACCTGGTGGTGAGTTGGCTCCGGTGGTGGAGGAGGAAGCCGGTCAGACCTGGCAGGCCCAAACGTGTTGTGAGGGTCTGCTGGGAACGTCTGGTGGAATCCCCTGTGAGACGGAGCTTTAACTCCCATCTCCGGCAAAACTTCGAACATGTCCCGGGGGAGGTGGGGGACATGGAGTCTGAGTGGACCATGTTCCGTGCCTCCATTGTCGAGGCGGCCAATCGGAGCTGTGGCCGCAAGGTTGTCGGTGCCTGTCGCGGCGGCAACCCTCGAACCCGTTGGTGGACACCTTCGGTGAGGGATGCCGTCAGGCTGAAGAAGGAGTCCTATCGGGCCTTTTTGGCCTGTGGGACTCCGGAAGCAGCTGATGGGTACCGGCAGGTGAAGCGGCATGCGGCTCGGGTGGTTGCTGAGGCAAAAACTCGGGCGTGGGAGGAGTTTGGAGAGGCCATGGAGAAAGACTTCCGTACGGCTTCGAGGCGATTCTGGTCCACCATCCGGCATCTCAGGGGGGGAAGCAGTACGGCACCAACACTGTTTATAGTGGGGATGGTGTGCTGCTGACCTCTACTCGGGACGTTGTGGGCCGGTGGGCAGAGTACTTCGAAGACCTCCTCAATCCCACTAACATGCCTTCCATTGAAGAAGCTGAGCCTGGGGACTCTGGGTTGGGCTCTCCAATCTCTGGGGACGAGGTCGCCGAGGTGGTTGAGAAGCTCCTCGGTGGCAAGGCCCCGGGGGTGGATGAGATCCGCCCGGAGTTTCTTAAGGCTCTGGATGTTGTAGGGTTGTGCTGGCTGACGCGACTCTGCAATATCGCATGGACATCGGGGGCAGTTCCCCTGGATTGGCAGACTGGGGTGGTGGTCCCCCTGTTCAAAGAGGGGGACCGGAGGGTGTGCTCTAATTATAGAGGGGTCACACTCTTAAGTCTCCCTGGCAAGGTCTATTCAGGGGTCCTGGAGAGGAGGGTCCGTCGGATAGTCGAACCTTGGATTCAGGAAGAGCAGGGTGGTTTTCGTCCTGGTCGTGGAACACTGGACCAGCTCTACACCCTCGGCAGGGTCCTGGAGGGTGCATGGGAGTTCGCCCAACCGGTCTACATGTGTTTTGTGGACTTGGAGAAGGCATTCGACCGTGTCCCTCGGGGAGCCCTGTGGAGGGTTCTCCGGGAGTATGGGGTACCGGGCCCTTTGATACGGGCTGTCAGGTCCCTGTATGACCGGAGTCAGAGTCTGGTCCGCATTGCCGGCAGTAAGTCGGGCTCGTTTCCGGTGAGAGTTGGACTCCGCCAGGGCTGCCCTTTGTCACCGATTCTTTTCATCACTTTCATGGACAGAATTTCTAGGCGCAGCCAAGGTGTTGAGGGGATCCGATTTGGTGGCCTTAGGATCTCATCTCTGCTTTTTGCAGACGATGTGGTCCTTTTGGCTTCATCGGGTCGTGATCTTCAGCTCTCGCTGGAGCGGTTCGCAGCCGAGTGTGAAGCGGCCGGGATGAGGATCAGTGCCTCCAAATCCGAGGCCATCATGGTCTTGAGCCGGAAAAGGGTAGAGTGCCTTCTCAAGGTCAGGGGGGGGTGTCCTGCCCCAAGTGGAGGAGTTCAAGTATCTCGGGATCTTGTTCACGAATGGGGGAAGAAGGAAGCGGGAGATCGACATGCGGATTGGCGCAGCGTCTGCCGTCAAGCGGGCGCTGTACCGGTCCGTCGTGGTGAAGAGAGAGCTGAGCCAAAAACGAAGCTCTCGATTTACCGGTCGATCTACGTTCCCACCCTCATCTATGGTCATGAGCTTTGGGTCATGACCGAAAGAACGAGATCGCGGATACAAGCGGCCGAAATGGGTTTTCTCCGTAGGGTGGCTGGGCTCTCCCTTAGAGATAGGGTGAGAAGCTCAGTCATCCGGGAGGGACTCAGAGTAGAGCCGCGGCTCCTTAACATTGAGAGGAGCCAGTTGAGGTGGCTCGGGCATCTGGAAGCCTCCCTGGTGAGGTGTTCAGGTCCCACCAGGAGGAGGGCAAAACCCAGGACACACTGGAGGGACAATGTTTCTCGCTGGCCTGGAAACGCCTTGGGATTCCCCAGGAGGAGCTGGAACAAGAGGCTGGGGAGGGAAGTCTGGGCCTCCATTCTGAGGCAGGCAGGCAGGCAGGCAGGCAGGCAGGCAGGCAGGCAGGCAGGCAGGCAGGCAGGCAGGCAGGCAGGCAGGCAGGCAGGCAGGCAGGCAGGCAGGCAGGCAGGCAGGCAGGCAGGCAGGCAGGCAGGCAGGCAGGCAGGCAGGCAGGCAGGCAGGCAGGCAGGCAGGCAGGCAGGCAGGCAGGCAGGCAGGCAGGCAGGCAGGCAGGCAGGCAGGCAGGCAGGCAGGCAGGCAGGCAGGCTGGATGGATGGATGGATGGATGGATGGATGGATGGATGGATGGATGGATGGATGGATGGATGGATGGATGGATGGATGGATGGATGGATGGATGGATGGATGGAGGTAAAATAATATCTTTAGCTGTCAGAGAGAGGGAAAGTAGGTAAAGCTGTAAAACAAATGAATATGAAGAAAGAAAATCACCGTACAATAAGTTCTGCCATCATAAAGGAAAACAGTTTTCATGAAAATTGATGCATTTCTTTATTCAGCATGACATTTGGCCAGTATGGAGCGTCATCTAGTCCAGAGGACTACAAAGCTCTTTACTAAACAATCAGTCACTGATGGTGGGGAGCTGCAGCCACAGCTGCCCTGGGGCCCAACTGGCCCCTGTAGGTCCCTGTAAACCCCTTTAGGCCCCTGCTGGCCCTCTGACCACCAGCAGCAGGAATATCAGGTGAGATGTTTTATCCCCAAAGATAAAACAACTGAGACCAACAGACTATAGATTTGAATCAGCAACCCACCAGTTACAGAACAAACTCCTACCTCCATCCACGTCCCAACATTTTATCTGTCCAGATTCACACATTCATTCATTCATTCTTTAATAGGAAAATATCAACAAAATATGGAAAATCAAGACTGACTGAAGCTACGTTTACAGAAAAATCAGAAAGAAGCAGAATGTCATCTGCATAAAGAGGTAGTTTTTGTTATATTCATAACTGATCTGTTCAACAGGGAATATTATGATCTTCAAACAAAGCCCTGAGGTACGCCACATTCTAGATGAACAGTAAATCAGCCTTTACCCAAATCAAGCCTCTTAAGACAAACTCACCAGCTTATTTACACTTTAACACTTTGCATATTATGATGAGGAAACCCCCGAGACAAAACTTAAATGTAACTCCTTGACTAAAACAGTTTTTAGCTCAGGGAGGCTCAGTATGCAGTAAATGTGACGGCTAGCATCAGAACCGGTGCCGGCCACCAGGACTCTTCCATGTTTTATTAAACTTTCTGTAAATGGAACATGACCAACAGGGCTGTTTATTAAAACAAACAGAATAAAATAAATGCAGTTGTAAATGTTAAACTACATTTACTTGTAGGTCAGCAGTGAGTCATACAAAGCATTTCAGCCATTGTTTTCTCGTTCTGAAAACTGATGCTACTGGAGGAAATGCAGATGTTGATCCCTGGACAGACAGACGTCTAACTCGCTTCAGACCAGCCAGCAAACTGATGCTGATTCAAATTTCATATCATTCTATGAGGAACTAATATTTTTCATGCAGGGCTTCTTGTTTGAAAAACATTAGACCAAAGGTGTGAACCAGGAAGTTTGGTTGATTTAGCTGCAGTGATCAGACGGGTTCTCATGTCGTCGGGCCAACAGGAGCTGCAGCTTGTTATGAACAGATTCAACTTCTCCCCCGAGGAAAGACTGACAGCTCCTGACTGAACGGAGAGCGCCTGTGTGGACACTGTCACAACAGCCAGGATGATTTTACTAAATTGTTTTACTCCTCTGACAGCTGTGACACTTTCCAAAAGTTTGGACCATATTTCTGAGCAGGAACAAGTTTTTTATGGTATAAGGGGAATCAAATTATAGAAAAATAGAGCAGCTCAGAACCCAGCAGCATAGTTCATAAAAATGTAGCTTAATTACAGCTCAGATAAAAATCTGTTTTATTAGGCTGCTTAACATTAACATAAAACTTTATTTTCTAATGTGTCAGGGTGCAAAAAAAACTATAATAGTAGTGAGGAGAAAAATCTCTGACTTCAACATGACTAGATGCAAGCTGGTGAAATAAGAAAATAAACTCTTTGTATTTCATCTATCTTGGTTTGTCTTCATACAATAACAGTTATTGTTTGAAGGAAGGAGTGGTAGATATCTTGTATTGCATGCATTTATTTAAAAATAATCCTGTAAGAGTACTTTTTTAATAATTAGCCCTTAAATCCCCAGTTAGCTCCTATGAAGGGTTGCCATGTTTCTGGAAAGTAACCTGTGAGTTTGGAGGAAATATCCTGTAAGCAGTCAGTAAGAAAAACTTCAACTGGTTCCAAAAAACAGCCTGTTAGGTTACAAGAAAGCACCCAATGAGAGCTGAACAGTCTCCTGGAAGCTTCAATAAAGTACACAGTTAATTTTGGAAAAGTACCACAAAGTTTCACAAAGGTACCAAATATTAACAATATATGGGAAAGTAGTTCCAAGAAAACAGCCTGGAAAATCTGGAAAAGATGTTGTAAGATGCAGAAAACACTAAGTTTCAGGAAAGTTTCCTTTGGATTGTAAAAGTACCTGTAGACACTATGAACTAAAACACTGCACTATGCTTGTCGTCTTGATTTAGATTAGCACATATTAAAAAATTAAATAATTTCAACAATTGTTTTTCTTTTTTCAGTACTTTAAAAACCGAGCTCTCATTCTCCCTTACTTTCAATATTTAAACACGTTTAGTTTTCAGTAGGAATCCAAGTAAAACTAGCATCTCCTATAAAACACTCATCATAAAAACATCAAATATGTTCCAAAATAATATTCTAACCAGTTTGTATCTCGTTGGCTTTGCTACCATGAGTGCTGTTGTGCAGGTTGCACTGCAGTGTTGAGCAGACGGCTAATCAAAAACAAAACACCTAAAGCATTCAAAGTTTTATTGCCAAAGATCTGCAGACTTGTGAATTTAAAAATCTATTTTGTGTAGAGTAAAACTGACCGGGATCACGTAGGGAAGCAGCTTGTCCACACAGTGTGCTGAGACAGGACACAAACCAAGTTGATCCAGATGTCAGAAAGAGTCTCCATCCTGCCGTTCTGCTCTGACCTGAGGAGGGCGGCTGGGGCCAAGCCGAGCCAGGCGCTCTCACGCCAACTGGGTTCCCTGTGGACACACACAGCGGCGTGTTGAGGTGAGGCAGAGGGTTAGACGCAGCTGACCCTTTAAGAAGCTGAGGAAAGGGAAACAGGCCCAGTTGGAGCAGAAGTCACACATGAGGCGCCTCGTGTCTTTAATTCCTGCAGGCCAGAGTATTTTCTCTGGATTGACCCAACAAACACACATAACCCTAATTTTTATCTCTGCCTGACAATAAATCAGACTAAACTATTAAACTCCAATTTATTTCTGCTTCCCAAAATTAAAATTCAGAAGTTTACATACATTTCCTTAGTAATTCCTTCAGAACTCGACCCAGTTTTGGTCAAGCTTCAGTTTGCCTCATGTGATTCAGGAATACATAAATATACAGAGGAGTTTATGGTCAAAACGGTGCAACAAGCCCATAGCATCACAGTCCTGCACAACAACTTCTTGGTAATATATTTATCTACTTGTAAATAATTTTACATACATACATTTTGTTGTATATTTTTAAAGAGGTCAAGTCTATTTTTGGGTAGTTTTAAATGATAAATTGTGACTCATTTGAGAATAAAATGTGTTTGTGTTGAGTCCTTCTATGCAGAGGGGAAAACATATTTCAGTTACTTCATATCTGCATGTTGAGCCTCATGGTGGCAGAGAGGGGGCAAGTAAGTTACTTGAAACTAACAGCGTTAATTTAATTTCCACTTGAACGACCTTACAATCCGGCTGAGCAGAATTAACCTCATGTATCCGTCCTTTAGCTCCCTTTCACAGGAACACACCCTCAGCATGCCGCCAACGCGTTTCCCTGGAAACAGCAGCCAACCAAACAACCCACGCTAATCTCTGGCCAAAACGTGCAGCCAATATTTACCCTGACCTTTGACCTCAGCTCTGTGGCTGATGAATGAGGTGAGACTCCTCTCTCTGGCGCCGTCTAGAACTACAACCTGGCAGTAAATGTCCTTAAGAAAACATCTGTGAGATGGAAAACCAAATCCCAGAATTTGGAGAAGTGAAAAAGAACGAAGCTGATGAATGTAATACTGGGATAAACACCTACCAGAACAAAGGCAGTAAAGGTGAGGAGTAAAATATGGAAATAAATAGGCCTGTCACGATAGCAAATTTTGCTCAACGATTAATTGTCTCAAAAATTATTGCGATAAACGATAATATTGTTTGAAGACCTTTTTACACTGATTTAATGGAAATGATGTAATAATGCAGGCGATTTCCTGCCAAAGATAGATACACTTTATTTTCAAAAGAAAACTAAACACTGGAACTGATAAACAAAATAAACAAAACAACCAAAAACAAAAATAAAATGGATTCTCAGTCTCATCCATCCATCCATCCATCCATCTTCTTCCGCTTATCCGAGGTCGGGTCGCGGGGGTAGCAGCTTCAGAAGGGAGGCCCAGACTTCCCTCTCCCCAGCCACTTCTTCTAGCTCCTCCGGGGGAATCCCGAGGCGTTCCCAGGCCAGCCGAGAGACATAGTCCCTCCAGCGTGTCCTGGGTCTTCCCCGGGGCCTCCTCCCGGTGGGACGTGCCCGGAACACCTCACCAGGGAGGCGTCTAGGAGGCATCCTGACCAGATGCCCGAGCCACCTCAACTGGCTCCTCTCGATGTGAAGGAGCAGCGGCTCTACTCTGAGTCCCTCCCGGATGACTGAGCTTCTCACCCTATCTCTAAGGGAGAGCCCAGCCACCCTACGGAGAAAACCCATTTCGGCCGCTTGTATCCGCGATCTCGTTCTTTCGGTCATGACCCAAAGCTCATGACCATAGATGAGGGTGGGAACGTAGATCGACCGGTAAATCGAGAGCTTCGCTTTTTGGCTCAGCTCTCTCTTCACCACGACGGACCGGTACAGCGCCCGCTTGACAGCAGACGCTGCGCCAATCCGCCTGTCGATCTCCCGCTCCCTTCTTCCCCCATTCGTGAACAAGATCCCGAGATACTTAAACTCCTCCACTTGGGGCAGGACACCCCCCCTGACCCGGAGAAGGCACTCTACCCTTTTCCGGCTCAAGACCATGGCCTCGGATTTGGAGGCACTGATCCTCATCCCGGCCGCGTCACACTCGGCTGCGAACCGCTCCAGCGAGAGCTGCAGATCACGATCTGATGAAGCCAAAAGGACCACATCGTCTGCAAAAAGCAGAGATGAGATCCTAAGGCCACCAAATCGGATCCCCTCAACACCTTGGCTGCGCCTAGAAATTCTGTCCATGAAAGTGATGAACAGAATCGGTGACAAAGGGCAGCCCTGGCGGAGTCCAACTCTCACCGGAAACGAGCCCGACTTACTGCCGGCAATGCGGACCAGACTCTGACACCGGTCATACAGGGACCTGACAGCCCGTATCAAAGGGCCCGGTACCCCATACTCCCGGAGAACCCCCCACAGGGCTCCCCGAGGGACACGGTCGAACGCCTTCTCCAGGTCCACAAAACACATGTAGACTGGTTGGGCGAACTCCCATGCACCCTCCAGGACCCTGCCGAGGGTGTAGAGCTGGTCCAGCGTTCCACGACCAGGACGAAAACCACACTGCTCTTCCTGAATCCGAGGTTCGACTATCCGACGGACCCTCCTCTCCAGGACCCCTGAATAGACCTTGCCAGGGAGGCTTAAGAGTGTGACCCCTCTATAATTGGAGCACACCCTCCGGTCCCCCTTTTTGAACAGGGGGACCACCACCCCAGTCTGCCAATCCAGGGGAACTGCCCCCGATGTCCATGCGACATTGCAGAGTCGCGTCAACCAACACAACCCTACAACATCCAGAGCCTTAAGGAACTCCGGGCGGATCTCATCCACCCCCGGGGCCCTGCCACCGAGGAGCTTTTTAACCACCTCGGCGACCTCGTCCCCAGAGATTGGAGAGCCCAACCCAGAGTCCCCAGGCTCCGCTTCCTCAGTGGAAGGCATGTTGGTGGGATTGAGGAGGTCTTCGAAGTACTCTGCCCACCGGCCCACAACGTCCCGAGTAGAGGTCAGCAGCACACCATCCCCACTATAAACAGTGTTGGTGCTGCACCGCTTCCCCCCCCTGAGACGCCGGATGGTGGACCAGAATCGCCTCGAAGCCGTACGGAAGTCTTTCTCCATGGCCTCTCCAAACTCCTCCCACGCCCGGGTTTTTGCCTCAGCAACCGCCCGAGCCGCATGCCGCTTCGCCCGCCGGTACCCATCAGCTGCTTCCGGAGTCCCACAGGCCAAAAAGGCCCGATAGGACTCCTTCTTCAGCCTGACGGCATCCCTCACCGAAGGTGTCCACCAGCGGGTTCGAGGGTTGCCGCCGCGACAGGCACCGACAACCTTGCGGCCACAGCTCCGATCGGCCGCCTCGACAATGGAGGCACGGAACACGGTCCACTCAGACTCCATGTCCCCCACCTCCCCCGGGACGTGTTCGAAGTTTTGCCGGAGATGGGAGTTAAAGCTCCGTCTCACAGGGGATTCCGCCAGACGTTCCCAGCAGACCCTCACAACACGTTTGGGCCTGCCAGGTCTGACCGGCTTTCGCCCCCACCACCGGAGCCAACTCACCACCAGGTAGTGGTCAGTGGACAGCTCCGCACCTCTCTTCACCCGAGTGTCCAAGACATACGGCCGCAGATCCGATGAAACGATGACAAAGTCGATCATCGAACTGCGGCCTAGGGTGTCCTGGTGCCAAGTGCACATATGGACACCCTTATGCTTGAACATGGTGTTCGTTATGGACAATCCATGGCGAGCACAGAAGTCCAGCAACAGAACACCGCTCGAGTTCAGGTCGGGCGGGCCGTTCCTCCCAACCACGCCCCTCCAGGTCTCACTGTCATTGCCCACGTGAGCGTTGAAGTCCCCCAGCAGAACAAGGGAGTCCCCAGGAGGAGCACTCTCCAGTACCCCCTCTAAGGACTCCAAAAAGGGTGGGTAATCTGAACTGTCGTTCGGCCCGTAAGCACAAACGACAGTCAGAACCCGTCCCCCCACCCGTAGGCGGAGGGATGCTACCCTCTCGTTCACCGGGGTAAACCCCAACGTACAGGCGCCGAGATGGGGAGCAACAAGTATGCCCACTCCTGCCCGACGCCTCTCACCCTGGGCAACTCCAGAGTGGAAGTATGTCCAGCCCCTCTCAAGGAGACTGGTTCCAGAACCAGAGCCGTGCGTCGAGGTGAGACCGACTATTTCTAGCCGGAACCTCTCGACCTCACGCACTAGCTCCGGCTCCTTCCCCACCAGAGAGGTGACATTCCACGTCCCAAGAGCCAGTTTCTGCAACCGAGGATCGGACCGCCAGGGTCCCCTCCCTCTGCTGCCACCCATCCCACACTGCACCCGACCCCTTTGGCCCCTCCCACGGGTGGTGGGCCCATGGGAGGGGGGGCCCATGTTTCCTCTTCGGGCTGAGCCCGGCCGGGCTCCATGGGTAAAAGCCCGGCCACCAGACGCTCGCCATCGTGCCCCCCCTCCAGGCCTGGCTCCAGAGTGGGGCCCCGGTGACCCGCGTCCGGGCGAGGGAACACCAAGTCCAAAGTTTTCCTTCATCATTGGGGATTCTCAGTCTCCATTAACAAAAAACTCACTTGGAAAAAAAAAACTAAACAACATAAAGCCAAAGTGTAAATAAATACTGCATTCAACCAAAAGATGATGAAGTCTGTATATCATGTTGCCCTTCAGTAATAATTAGATTTAAATAGAGAAGATGGGCACATCGACTACCTGATGCAATAATTCACACTACATGATTTTTTGCTCCTATTTTTCCCTTTACAACAATCTTAGATCGTTGGTCTTTCTAAGATTGTGTGGTGTGTTACGGTAGATCGTCCTCCGATCTAAACTGGGATCTTAACGCAGCCTGTTGAATGTGACAGGCAGCCAATCAGAAAGCGCGGATTCTCCTCCGCGCTTTCTGAGGGGAAATTACGGAGGGGAATCCCAAACAGCTGACACGGCGCAACCCGAAGTCCAGCGGACATTGGAGATGATATGTGGAAACAACATTAATGTTTATTCAACATGCAAAGAATATAGAAATGACAAGAGGAGGAGATGGAGCGAAATTGCTACCGCAGTTGATAAACCCGGTAACTTTTCAGCTGTTCTTCGTTAACGTGACATAAATAGGTTCTAATGATTTTCATTCAGTCAGGACTTTACGCTGACACTAGCCACATGCATTGCAGGTAGATTGTAGTAAAGCATTGATTAATGCCTGGTTTTAAAATTAGTTCAGTGGACTTGTAGCCACTATTTTGTGCCCATTGTTGGACACCACACGGCAGGAACGAACCCGATGGAACCGTTATACCTAGGATTTCTGTCGGCTAATGTGTGGGTCTGTCAGGTTTTGAAAATGGGCCGACAGCTCTAAGATCGTGCAGGATAAGATAGTGTGCGCTGGGCTTTACACTAAGGAAATGAGGAAGGAGGGTCAGTGGAGAGCACCGGAGTTGAGCCTTTTTTCATTCGCTGTCATCAACAGAAAGAGAAAAAGGCCGGAAGAGACGATAATGCCGATAATTAAAATGACGTCGACAGTTTTAATTTTATCGTACGATTAATTGATTTACCGTTTATTGCGACAGGCCTAGAAATAAATAATTACATCGGATTGAGAAATCATTTCTGAAAAGTCCGACTCTACTACTAATTTTCTACCATCTTGTTGTGATGCATTGCCTCGTTTAGATAAACCTCCAGGTGAGATTAATGCTGTGGCCTTATTTTCTCAGGTTCTTTCATGAATCAGGACAGTTGTTGGAGTTAATGAGTAATTCATATTCTTTATATTTGTACTTTGTCCCTTTTTGTGAGACCTTTTGCATTTTTAACTATCAAAATAAAATTATATGAATTTAATTTAACTATTAATAGCTTTTACAACTTTTCTACTCAAATAAAATATATTTTAATATTTAAACATCTTAGCTTTTAACTGTATTGTTTTACTGAATAATAGTAAAACAAAAAACTACAAAACTGAAAAAGGTGTAATGCTCCTTTAATGCTGCGTCTCTTTACTAAGCTTTACACATAAACAGCCATTAGTTATGAATGTCGGTAACAATATGGTTCCGATGGTTTTTGCAATAACCCATAAAGAAATCTCAATTTTACAGATAAAGAGATTAAAATCCTTTATCCTGAAAATTGTTTCGAAATGTACAAAATCCAACCAGTTCAAAGTGAATTCAGCAGTCCTTCAGCTGTTTCTCAGCTAGCTCAGCACACAGGTACACAGGCCGCTAGCATTAGCATAAATTAGCCTCCGGAATTATGTCCCGTTTTCTACACAATACTCATCATAAACTGGATAACGTGACTCACTAGTTGACTCCCGATTCAATAACCTCTTCAACTCCTAAAGATAATCAATATTTATGCATCAAGATATATTTTTACTGACCTGTGATACAGAAAAGATGAGACACACATGTTGAGCTTCCATTAGCATCTAACAGGAAGGTTTATTCTTCTTCTGTGTACACAACCTCCTCTATGCCACCAATGCGGCAGACGCCCCCCAGCGGTTGTATGTGGAATCGCGCTGAATAGCTGAAATAACACTAAAGAACTTATTACAATGAGAAACTTAAGGTAAAAAAAATATGTTGGGATGCCTGATTTTATTCTCAGTGTTTTCATTACTTATAACTTGTATTTCACCCATCTACAAAAAGCTGAAGCTCAGATTGACACCTGAGCTGTGGCGTTCTGCATCTCCTCCAGAGTTACCACAAGCTGTTTGTCACATAATAAACTGAACAGAACTTTGTGAAACTTTCCAACCATTTTAATGATGCGCTGAACCCTTTGCAGATATTTAAGAATAATTAAACTTTGTGTTTTCCATTTTCTTCCCAGTTGCGCTGATCCATCAAAATGCATTAAAGTCTGTGGTTGAACTATAAGAAAATGTCAACAACTTGAGTGGGTATGATTATTTTTTCAACATTCATTGCAGTTTAGCATTACATGAAGAAGGGCTGATTGTTTTAGTGAAAGAAGTGCTGGGTTGAGTTTATCCTCCACTTCAGATGAACTCCTTGGTTTTTAACATCAGCCTCCTGTTGTTCTGCAGCTCAGATCTCTAACTTTCTGTTCAGTAATGATTCCTCTTCCTCTGCCAGTATCTAGCTGCCTCCTCTTGATGTTGAACACAACTCTGAGTTTTCATCACGCTCGCTCCCTCTTCATCTATTAGCCAAGACAGTTTAGGAGCTTTGAACAAACATTAGAGCGCTGAGACTTCACATCAGAGATGAAGCCAAGCAACAGCAGATTGATCTGTAGAATTGCAGATAAATAAATGTTTCTGCTAAATGTATAAACTACAAAAACAAATACTTGACTAGGTTTGAAACCAAAATATTTTAGTTCTTAACAGGGATTTGACTCCAAAAAGGTTTGGGCAGAAAAACATTAATTAGATCAATAAATTAATTTTTCTCTCTCTCTTGAGCTCTTGAGCGCTTGAGTTGCTTTTACTTTCAGTCATTTCATGAGATAAATCCACAAACACTTCAGAGCTGACCTTTGACTCTCTGCCTACCCTGGGACTGATGGTTACCGATAACAACCACCTGCCCCACGCTGATGGCTTCCTGATGCTGTAACGCATCAGTTCTTATTACCTTAAAGAAGTCATAACAAGCAGTCAGAAATACAGCTGAGTTTCTTATTTACTTCACATGATTTATTAATGTAGGAATCTAAGAAAGCTTCTGAAGCAATCTCTGATTATTTAACTTCAAACGGTGATTAATATACATAAGATTCTCTTATGATTAACAGTATATGTTTCTTTTTTTATGACTTTAAACAGCTTGTTAAGATGGTTTAGGGCGGAGCTACCTGAGCTTCTTTTACACACTTTACTGGAAGTTTGTTGTTGTAAAGATGGTGGCTCCCAAAGGTCAAATTACCTTCTAATCAAACATTAATGAGAGTTTGCGTTTGAACATTAATGTGTTCTATCGCCATCATTGTCAGTAGTTGTTCATGTGAAAACTGTTCTCACGCTGAGATAAATACAAGTTAGAAATGCAGGCACCAGTTGGAATTAAGTTAATAGGATTGAAGAGGCTGGAGACAGAAACAAAGAAAAGTTCAGGAATTAGAAACCTTGATTTTCATCCTATCTACTAAATCCTCTAACAGGAGAAGATCTCACAATAAACTAGCACAGCTTTCTGCTGAGGATGCAGAGCTACATCCTGTTTTACTCTGCAGGGACCAAACATCCTGCAGAAAGGAACGATTCAGCTCAGGGTTGCATCTTTTCTTTCTGCATACACACCAGCCAAAAAAGTCAATCATTTGAATTTCTCTCCTATTTCTCTCTTAGTCACGCTCTAATCCCAAGATTAGACTACTGATAATAAATATGTGCTTTATTGACATATTCATATTAGGGTACAGAAGGAAAAAGAAGGAATCCTTTAAGGTGTAAATACCTTTCCACAGCACCATTTATTTAAAACATCGGTAGACATTCAGATCTTGTGAAAATAACATGAAACTTTGTTTAGGGGAGTCTGAGTAAAAGGAGATGAATAAAAATGCAGAACAAACACTACAATGTTTCACTTTTCAAAAAAAAGGTGCGATTTTCCTTCCATTTCACAGTTTTTACAATTTTCAACATTTGGACAATGAAAACAGATCTGCAGTTGTCCAAAAACTGTACTGATTACCGCCATTTAAAATTCACTGGGTTTCTTCTCCAGGCAGTAGTTTGTTTTACAGCCAAATCATATTTTGGAATAAAAGGCATCACTACTGTGAGTTTGACAGAAGGGAAGTTGTTTTTCCAACTGATTTGGAGGTTTCCATCCCAAATGTGTGAAAGCCTGTTTGGGCGGTGGGCCTGCTTCATGTGGGCAGCGTATCTTCCAACAACAAAACACGCAGCCATGTCACAGACAGCGGGGGTTTTATGTAGCTTCAAAACAGAACATGTTCTGCCCAAAGCGGTGTAGAACCGGGCCAACGCTCTGCTGTAATAATCTTGTCTAGAAACACTGTCTGCAGCATTTGGTTTCAGATGAATGTTTTTGTGGATTCAGCTGGTTTTCTGACACAGTTTTACACTCAGGAGTTTATTTCCTCTTCAACTTGGTCTGAGACTCAAAGAGTAGGTCTACTGGTAATACTGTGCGGTTTATAAGATCAGCATCGGATATCGATGTTGGCCACAATTTTGATGTTGGTGCATCATAAATAAATAATCTTCTGTAACTTAGAAAATTAACCTGTAAAAATAACAACTTTTTGGGTAAAACTGGACAAAATTACACTGAAATCTGAAACGTTTTCAATATAATAAGCATGAAGACAAAATGTGTATAGTCCAGATTTTAGTTTCTGTTCATCTTGCGCAGCCTTTTTAAAGTTTTTGTGTTTATATGACCTACAGGTTCTTTGGCACTTTTGTCACAAACAGAAACACAGAAACATGTGAGCTATGAGCATGCTGCCCTGCCCCTGCAAGCAGGATGGTAGGAAGGAAATGTATTTTCTGGTTTGTATATAAAGCTTTTCCATAGCGCAGTATGAACGGATAAAAACCAGCCACCTGGCAGAAGATCGAGACATCAGTGAAAAGCTGCATCGCACCAGTTTATTTAAATATTGATCAACCAAAGACAGAACAGAACAGAAGTGAACACGTCCAGGGAAAAGAGGACATTCTGAAAAATTTTAGTATGACAAAAATCCAAAAACAGTATAAAACTCTAAGGGGGCCAATACTTGTTCACTGGCCAGTAAGTACTTTTTAACCAACGAGGGACAAGATGTTAGTTAGTTAGTTTCCAGTGAATCTAATCCAGATTCACTGCAGTTCAGAAATTGTTAGACTCAAATCCAGATTTCTGAACTGCAGACATTTCATTTCTGCTCTTATGTTACAGTCCAAATGTATTTGTACCTCATAATTATTATTAAAGAAATGTCTTCTTACTGAAATTCAAAGGAAGAAAGGGAACACATTTTAGTCACACCAGGCCTTCAGCAGGTGACACTCCTCTCTCCTTTCCTGTGGAGCAATTACACGTCTCCGCCTTGTGTTGCCCTGAGCTAAGCTGTCTGGCGGACATATTTCACCATATTACGCTGAGTTGCAGGAGAATTGAGCCAAAGCGTGAAAAGAAGAAAAGCGCTGCAGTGACTAACTTTGGTGGACTCACAGCACGACAGCTTAAACGTGTGAGTGGGGTGTTTTATGACTCCTTCACTGAACTGGAACTGTATTCACAAGAGGGCCTGTCTCTTTCACATTCTCATGCTGTATGCATGCTGTCATGGCTAACGATAAGGCCGGCCTATTAGCATGCAGGGCGTTATCTGCTCAAAAATGCTGTAAAAGTCCACCACTATATTTTTAGAAGCAGTTTTATTAAGGAGAGGCTGCAAATATCCAGCATACATCTGTGAAGAAACGCTACCTGATGCTGTGATGCTGCTCGTCTGATATATAACCACTGAGCCGTTCTAATCACAGGAGCGGAGGCTAACCCGTCATCTTCTGCTAAGAAGGCTGGAGTTATTGAACCCACTCAGAGTGTTTAATCCTGAAACATTGCATCTGCTTCCAGTGAGCCATGTATTAATGAATGATGTCCCTGCTCTGCATTAAAATGACTGAAAGTGTGTGTCATTATTCAGTAGTAGTCAGCTCAAGACACTGATGTGCACAGCTTGAATCTTTGTTGTCTTGGACAGGATGAGCTCATCTGAGGATAATTTGCTTCTCTTGAGCTACTAAAGGTTTTAAACCTGCAACAATATCAGTTATCCCAAATATAACTAATAAAAATTTGCTTATGAAATATTTTATATCAGCTTTAAGTTTTTTTCTTGTTTAAAGATTCCTTACTATTAAGTTGGATTAGGACTTGATAACATCGTGTATTAACTAGCCAGAAGTGTTTTTTATCCCACTAATGCCTGTTGATGCATATTCCACACATACCAAGGATCACATTTTAATAACTTTTCTGACATCTAGTAGTTGGAGTCTTGACCTATTATGACTAATTCTGCTAATTTCCAAACCAAATATGTACATCGGTCTTAATGTCTGGTGATGTTTGGACCCACATGCAGACAGGCTGAGGGAGAGAGAAAAAAAGAGAAAGCTAGAGAGAGAGAGAGATGGCACCGACGAGAAAGGAAGAGTCATCAACATGAGCAGGGCAAAAAACAAATGAAATATGATCTAAAATAACTAAGAGCATACAGATTTAAAGTAAAGCAGAAACAAGGCTGATCTAATCAAAACAAGAAAAACTCCAGAAAAACAAATGAATAAAGTTACAAACCCAGAAAAACACAAACAGGATCCCAAGATCCTGATAATATTGAGATCTATGTCCTAAACTACAAAAGAATAACAGATAACAGATTGAGATAATCATCATGGCCTCTGCATTTTTGTCCTCACTCTATGTAACTCCCGCCCAGCAGTGACCTCATCAGTCTCAGCTCTGTGTCTTGTTGTGTTGGGGGTCATTTGGCCTCTTTTGGACGCTACAGAGTGCTCACACGACCTGGGCTGTCTGGGACCCGGCAGCGCTTCTGAGCTGTATAAATTACAGGAGACGCATTGCCAGCTTGGCCATTAGGCCCATCAGACTTGCGCTCTGGCTTCATTTCCTCTAACTGCGCCTCTACTGTCACATTCAGCAGTAAAAGCTGGCACTGAGTGCCTGAAAGGTATTTCACCCCCATGATTAGAACATAAAGCTGGTTCTTCTTATGCATTCAATTAGCTCTTTATTGAATGATGAGCAATACACAAAAACAGATAATTTCCTGAGGCTAAAATGACACAAACAATCCTTTATGCTACCTTCCATTTGGTGAGTAAATACATTTTTCCCCAGATGTTTTGATTTTCTCCAACATTTACAACAGACATAAAATGACAGAGGTTGGTGTGATGTGAATAACAGACATGGAGCCTGGAAATATCATAATCTGGTGAATTTTGGCTGTTTCTTAAACCGACAATAACATTACTGTCACAGTGTATCTATTTTTTAAAAGGGGAGCCAGCCCAGGTATCCCTCCTGACAACTAGGATTTGCAAAGTTATTTTTAGTTTGCATTTTTGTGACTGTCATCAAAGGTGGTGACTCTTTGAATGACAACAAATATTTTTTCCCTTTACCCGCCCCAGCTCCCCTCTTGACAACCCCCCCTCCCCTAAAAAAATTAATCCATAAGTTCCTTTCATTTTATTTTTTTAAATGAGCAAATAAATACAATCCCTTCTCGTCAAAAATGTCCTATGTACCACTAAGCTGCTCACATTTACAAATGTCACAAAAAAGAGGGGGAAAAAAAGAAGGTCACGTGATAACTCTGACGTCACATACTTCCAGGACTTCTGGCTTGGTCGGAGGGGCTGGCGCACAGAAGTAAACGTATTTTTACTTTTGTTTTGTTTTTATCGTTCCGCGGTGATTGCATTGCAGCTACTCAGCATAACAGTGATTATGAATAAACAAGGATTTTTATTGTAATAGTTCCTGCGAGGGATGGTGGCGGCAGTTATTGCTATCACCTGTTTGGGTCTCGAAGGAAACTGCCATCTTTACACACCGGAAGGGAACCAGTTTGAACAGCGGACCAATCAGGTGAGCCCAGGGGAAAACCGGCGCGATCAGGGGCGTGTCTGAAAATGTGGCAGGACGGGAGCGGAAAATAGCAGCTTTGGGCAACAAGGGGGTTGTTACAACAGCAGAAAACTTAGCAGTCTGAGCTAATGAGGCGTTTACGTTGTCCACCACTATGAATATGTAATCCATGTTACTAAAGTACATTAAACAGAAGCTACGAAATGTCACATGATCAACGAACTTTTCCGGGATTGACAGTCACTGCTCGGCGGAAGAACAATAGACCCTTTTCACATGACGTCACACAACTTCCGTTTTGGCTCGAAGCTGTGTATCCTTAGTTCCGGTGTACATAGTAAGTAATGATAAAGTTGTCTATTTCATATATATATATATGTCATATATATATATATATATATATATATATATATATAGAGAGAGAGAGAGAGAGATGTATAAATCTGACAGCATATGTTGATCAGACAGATCACCGGAGCATGGAGTTTACACAGTCTCTAAAACATTTGCCTAAAATAAGATTTGAAGATATATCACGATTTGCAAACCAGTTCTCTCTGACAAAAAAATCTAAATTAGACAAAGGCTACAAATTCTTCACCGAACAATACCTGTTTGACTATGAAGGTAGGTATTTTTGTTTTGCGTAACCGTTAGCTTAGCATTAGTGAATTTTGTTAGCTAGCTAACTACGTGACATAACTGTTCCTTAACCAGAACTTTTTACTGTTTTTGAACTATAACGTTTTAGGCTCTAATCTTGATCAGATTATTAAATTATAGACTGAAGTTGCCACTCATCCCATAAAATAGGGATTTGTTTGTTATAAGCAGAGATGTCCGGTGCCGCCGCTGCTTTGTAATGCCTTTAATCGGACCACTTTTTCGGTAACGAATAATCTAACGAGTTCGTATTTCAAATCCAGTAATCAGATTAAAGTTATTTATCCAAATCATTGCACATTAATATTTTCTTGTGTATTTATTTTTATTCCTTCTTTGCGTCTTTGGGAGAGACTCTGTGACAGTTAGCAGTGACAGAAACATGAACAGTGCATGGAGACGCGCATTTTGTTGCTGGAAAAACAGAAATATCGTCAAGCCCAACTGTTATTTGTGGCTTTTGTCTTGTTTTTTCTAAACTTATAAAAAATAATGATTCACCGGTAAATGAACCTCTAAACGTTACATCACTGACAGGCGGCGGTGTATATGTTTCCTAACTGTGGCTAAAGCTGCTGCTTGAGTCCTCCGCTACACGGAGCTTTGCGTTTGGCTCCTGCTGTGTGAAGACTTGGCTTTCTAAGAATTGACCGTCTATTGCTCTACATAATCCATTGTTACACAACCTATACTTTAGACTCAGCGGTAAGCTTTGTAATTTTTCCATTTATAGCAGTGTTTGATTTAGTTTAACTGTTTAAAATCCTTTGTTGCGGCGCTTTTACTGCGACAACGGAACTCTATTGAGAAAATGTTTTTCAAAATTCAAGTTTAATTTAAACCTTTATGATTAAATTGCACTCGGATAACGTGCACACCGATTAATTTGAAGAGATATGTCGTTTCATTCGGCTACGATGCCTAATTGACTTAGAATTTTATTTTTGTATTTTTGACTAATTTTGTGATTGGCATGCTAACCGGAAGTAGCATGTTTGAATATAACTGCGCAGTTAAATTTATTAGTTTTCCTAAAGAATACTGTATTGAAAACTCTATATGATTTCTGAACTGCTTGTTTAGTTATTTAAAGAGTGTATTGCATTGATGTTTATGGTAAACTGATTTAAATTAATGATTGAATTTGAATTGTTATTGATTGTTGTTCTGCCCCTTTACAGTTCAGGGTTGTTGCTACCGAACAGAGCCGAACTGACTTAATGGTGAGCTGGTAGGATCTTTTTCTATTTTTTTCTTCCCTTTTGATTTTTTTTCAGATTGGATTATAGTATCTATCTATCTATCTATCTATCTATCTATCTATCTATCTATCTATCTATCTATCTATCTATCTATCGTTGGTGTACATTTATTTTTATGTATTCACAATACACTTTTCAATTTCTGCACTGTTTATTGGTCATTATTCACTTTAATCAGGCTCCATAAAGAACTGTTCTTCTGCGTTGCGGTTATTTGTGTTCATTAAGCATTACGTTTTCCATTAGCCCAAATAAAACTAATAAATAACGGTTTACACATTATAAATACCATGAGGACACAGAAGGCGGCTTAATCCCCCAACAGTTACCATACTGAAGTAAAATATGCTGGTGGTATAAACACTACAACTTCTCTGTTCAGTTTGGCTTTATTAACAACACACACAAATACTTTAATCAGGTTGTGTTCTTTGCTCAAGCAAATGTTTTCCCAACTAATTTAACAGGCCGATAGACAGACTGCAGTGATTTAAGAGCAAACACAAGTCCAATATTGGAACTGGTCCACCAGTTGGTGCTTAACAGGAGGAAAGCTGTGTTCACATGAGTTGCTCTCATTGTATTGAAAACATACAAATCTAGATACAGTATGTGTACCAAGTGATGCAGGTGTTCAAGCTCCTGTTATCCCTTTTTTTCTCATTATGTGCTTTATGAATGTAGTTGGAATTTCAGAGGCCAATTGAAAGAATTTTCAATTGGCAACATTACTTTAAGCTACTATGTACCACTTTCAGTATTTTCCTTATTTTTATTTATTTATGTTTTTAAGGTTTATCGGCTCTGTTGGCCTTTATTTGATAGTGAATTGACAGGAAAGTGGGTAATGAGAGAAGGGAAGACAGATGTCTCCAGGCTGGGAGTTTAAGGCCTCCATATGTGGGTTGTGTCACTACAGCGCCCCCTATTTTCCTTATTTTTGATTAAATATGTGACAGAAACCTAAGCATATTTAGATTATTTTTAGTTACTTTTTGTTTTGCGATAATATTCCATTCTTCTACTGGTCACTGGTCACACATGACCAGATGTACAAATTAGGCAATGATGTCATAGAGACATTAGGACAGCCAATAGCTGCTTTTGCTGAGGAGTTGGCAATAAAGTATTTTTATGACTGATCGGTTTTCTTATAACCAATTAATCCAGACGGTAGAGAATGTGGAGGTTAAGATATTAATAAATGTTTAACATGAGTTTGCAGGTTTATCTGAGAGTTATCCTTTTGCAGTTTTCATCTACTTTCTTCTTTCTCTTTCCCCTAACGGTGTAGTCTGGTCTTGTTTGGACTCATGCAGTAGTTCCCTGGGCGCCCCTCCCCTCCCTGCCCCGCCCTGGGTGAGTGGCGTACACGTGTAACCCCACAGTTTCCTGTGTGTAATGTCTGCTGCTGAGGGTTTCCCGTCTGTCAGCGCGTTCTCTGCTGTGAGCAATGAGCTGCCCTGTAACTTGATTTGCGCCGCGCTCTCGGTCTCCCAGGCCGACACACACCCAGCAGCGTGTTCATGTCCAGTGCGTGTTGGACTCTGTATATTGTGATAAATTGAACGACATTGTCCAGTGTTTGCAATGTGGGCAGCAATTACCTATTACATGATTCGCATGGAGCAGCTAATGGATATGTGTAAGATGCATTAATGCAGCTCATAGTGTTGAGTTTCATTGTTTCACAAAGGAACATATTACTGACTTTATTTTCATTTTCCTGCTTTATCTGTTGACCAGTACTATGATTTTTCTACTAGATATTTCTTCAGTTTTTCATGTTTTCTTGAAAATCAACTTACTGGATTTAAGTGGACAAGTTCAAATTGAATACATTTCCCAGTAAAGCAGAGCTTCTACGTGTGAATGTATTCATTCTGATGTGCTTACCGATGCGTCTGTATACTTATGTACATGTCTGTTTCAGTAATAATGTTGTTGGTGTGGTATAGAAATGAGCCTCCTAGGATAGAAGGAGAGAACTAGGACATAAACGATAAGTTAGAGCCATGGAGAGAGGAAGGAAGAAGAACCTAATGGAATCCTATCAGACGTGTTGTGAGGCTGAAATGGATAATTAATCCATTAAACCCTCACCCTGCTCCTCCTGTTGGATTATTTAATTCCTCAGCTAGCAGACCAACACAAACACATCAACAACCTTAATCTGGGCCGACTCCTCTGCAAATGTTTTGGGTTATAAATGATAATAGCACAATGAGGATATTACTTATCTCTTCACACTGGAGAACGAAAATGGTAATTACAGTAAATTACGCATCATTATCCACCAGAACATTGTGCTTGGCAGTCTTGCATTAATATTTCACCCCTGACAGAAACCTGGAGGTTTTTAGCAGCGTCTCAGTGACAGCGCAGCAGGTCCAGTGAATTCTGGAGCACAAAATGGGCAAACAAGTAGATTTTCCTCCAGGCCAACTGATCTGAGTCAGGCCTGTGCTGTTTGTTCCTTTAGACTTATTCTTCAGATCAACAAAAACAACACAGAGTTAGTCAATTTCACTTCAACTCTGGCTCTAAAACACTGCCGTCAAATTCAGATTATTCTTTCAATAGATCAGAAGTTTTTCATCGAAGGAAACTTAAGATTTTGTATAATCTCTCTAAAGTATAAAGTAAAGTATCAATATTTTAACCTTGACCAAATTATAGACTGATTTACTGATTGCTGATAGATTGCTACTGAATTATTTGGAAAAAGAATCATTTTAAAATGCATTTATTATCAAAATCAACAAGTTCCAATATGATAGGCATTTGAACAATAATGTGGGGAGTAACTTTTACGTAAATCATTCTTATAATTTTGCTTTTGTGAACCTTAAATGTTGTGATTATGAGAATGTTGATTGTTAAAGACGGCATTAAACTGTCCACCAAAGGAAACTGAAGTATCAGGATTTCTGTTGCTTTTGGAGTTTTGGCTTCTTCCTCTTTGCGTGGCTCTTCAGCTCAGTTCAGGTTAGCATCTTTTTCACTCTGTAATCAGCTTCAGGAGCTCTTTAGGTTCTGGGTTTGACTCAGACCAGAACCCGTTCACCTCCGGGATCAGAACCCGTCTCCTTCCTGCACCGTACGGTAACATCCACATGAAGGTTATTTCAGGATTATTGAACAGAACATAGCGCCTTTAACAGACGGACAGATTAAATACGTTTGAGGACAGATCAGAGATCTGCTGATGATCCCTGGCAAAAAATAACTTTGGGGTAATTTGTAATCGTTAACACAGTTAGCAGGTATTTTATAAGATTTTGTATATTTGCAGAGTTGTAGTTTCTGACTCCTGCAGGTAAAATGAATTATGATGTTGGATGTATCAGAAGATGCTCATGTGTCAACATCAGCTTGCTGACAGAAATCTCTTCATCTTGGAGGGAAAATGCATTATGGGACAGCTGGAGCCTCATTTCCCTTCAGGAAAGGGCTGATTAAGGGCATCCTCACCATTATGCACTTGGAACATTAATAACAACTTGATCTCCACATTAAGGGACAGAAAAGGTTTTCAGGCATCTAAAAACTGGTTTTGGTGGAAACCAGTTTTTAGTTTCTCATCATTTTGTTTTACACATTACAGATGTTATTGATCAAGCAATGATTGATTGATCAGCATGTTATGATGGATCCAGGTAGAATTATGTCCTTTAGAAAAGGTCCAAACACTGACAATGAATTTACTCTTTTTATTTTAAATGTGAGCTAATAAATTGATTTAAATTAGGTTTAGTATTTGTAACAAAAAATGTTGAACATGCTTTACAGTCTTATTAATAACAAAAGTACTTACTTTGTGAAATAAGGACCCTAAAACTTTAAACTATAGAATGAACTCAGGGCCATCTGCTGTTACTGGTGCCTCTGGAAAGAATGTTTAAAATAAAGAATAGATCATAAATCAATGTTTAATTTGAGACTTGAAACACTGAAACAAAATATACTGCCTCACTGGAAATCCAAAAATCTCTTAAATAGAACCTGTCTGGCAACATGAAGTAGGAAAAAAGAATTAAAAAAACATCCCATCAGTCCATTATGTAGAGAAATTACAAATTCAGAAAGGTTACAAAGCCAGGAGAGATCAATCTACCGAAATGACTCCAATATCATATTGGCAAGTCATACAGGAAGTTAGAGATCCCGACAAACATGTGAAGGCCTCACCTGCCTCCGGAAAGGTCAGAGTTCAGGATCCAACAGTCAAAAAAAGAGAGACTGGGCCAGAGTAGTCTGCATGGACAGTTCCACCACTGAAACCACTGCTGACAGAAAAATTTACCAGAAAACATTTTGATGTGTGACCAATTAGATTTGGCATAAAAATAACACAATTTCAGGAAAAGATCAAACCCTGTAAAACACTGGCTCTGTGTGGCTGCAGAAATCACAGGGTGACTATTCTCCTTCATTTGATCACTGATTCCCAAGAAATTTGGGAATTTTGTCAAAAATGTCTAATTTACTAAAAACAGTTGTATGATTCTGAGAAGCGAAACAGTGGAGAGGAACGTCAGCAGCAGCTGATTAAACAGCAAATCAGATCTGAAGTTCCAGTCAAGGTGACGCATGTCAGGCATAAATACCAGGGCTAACGTTAGCGTAGCTTCTTATGACCTGTTTGCCGGTTCTGACCCAGATCAAGCAGCAGGAGGAAACATGAAGTCTGGAATATGAAGCTGATCTGACTGTAAGCCAGTCCTCTGATGTGGCTGAATGAAAACAATGCAGCAAAGCAGAAAGTTTCTGCTCCAGAGGGTGGGACAACCAGTTATTGGGTTTATTGGGTTTATTGGGCAGGTTGGTTGGTTTGGATAGATGCTTTTCCTTTAAGAAATGAATTTGAAAAGCACTTCCTAAGCTTATCTTCCTGTGATACAAAATTAGTTTGATGATCTGAAACATTTACAGTATGTTTCAGATCATTTATGTTTCAGATCATCTATGTTTCAGAATGTGAGAAAAATTCTAACTCACATTTCTCTTCTTCAAATAGGTGATCAGTATTCTGGTCATAACTTCCATGCATTTCCTTCATTCCCTGTTAAAGCTGCTCAGTGGAGCCGTTACTAGCTCTCTTGTTTCCTTGGAGCTGGAGCGTCCAGGATCAAATCCTGATCTGGATCTTTCTGGATCTTTTCCTGGGTGGTTCTCTGGTTTCTCCGTCTTCTTTCCACAACCAAATAAACGCTGTGGCTTCATTTGTCTCTCTAAGCCTCCGTTTGGTATTGGTGTGTGTCCAGGGTTGTTTGCTTTGTGTTTCTGGTGATGGATGGTGACTTGCCTAATAGAGACAGGCATCAGCTAAAAGTGGTACAGACGATGGCCGGTTATGATTCAATACAGTTTATTTTATGAGGAAAGTGACACGTTGTTTTCATATTTTTAAGGGTTTCTTCAGATTTCTACACTCAGGAAAGAGAGATGTAACAGAAAGTGTGTTATACTGAGAGACGTCTTGTTCTCCGTCCTCAGTGACATGCTATTATGATGATGATTTCAGTTTCTCTCTCCTCTTCTGTCGCTGCATGCTCTTTTTTCCTCTGCTGAACTAGGACAAGGACACGGAGACAAAGCAGTACATATTACTGTCCTACCCTGAACACACACACACACACACACACACCCACACATCACAGCGTCCTGCTGGAAGGGGCTGGGAGATGAGAGAATCCAGTCATTTTGTTACAGTAGCATCCTGTTTTATTAGGCAAGAGCAAATCATCCAAATGGTGCAGAATCCAAGGACAAAGACTTCCTCCATCTTGGCTACCATCACATTTTAGAGCCAACAGAGCAGGAGTGAGCAAAACATCAGTGAAAGTATACACATATTGATGACTACATGAGAATCCAGATGGTTTTCTGATCATTTTAGTTGAATAAGATGGTTGAAACGCTACAATGTTTCTCCATATTGACTATGTTTAGGCAGATTAGATTATAAAAGCTTCAATATCTTATTTAAATGCCAAATTTGTTGCTCTAAAATCTATTTATTTTCAGGATGATTTGAAGCTTTGCTGTTTGTCATCGTATTATCAGTTGTGGTTCTCTCAAATATGACAAAATGGCCGACCTGTGCACAAGCAGCTGAACTTTCTCTGCTGCCCACAGACTCTCAGCTGTCACTCAGCGCTCTCCTTGAGGGAAAAAATGATTTTCTTTTTTAATCTCAGGCAGAAAGAAATTTGTTCCTTTCTGCAAGTTTTTTTTTGGGTTAACCTAAACAAATGTTTCACATACTTTAAATTCAGATTTTTACAGTGGAACATTTACAGGCTGCCTGTGAGTTAGTATTTATATCTGGGTATTTCTTTTTGAAGCTTTTGATCCATTCAAGTCAAAAACAGCCAATAAAAAAAGCAAACCATTTTTCCTGTTGATGTCAGAAGCCTCTCGGTGTGTGATGACAGAAGAGACTTCAGCTGGTGAATATTAAGCTACTTGTTTTACAGCATGCAGAACGGGTCAAAACACGTGACTTTTTAAACTCCAGTAGTTAAAATATAAAAAGACAAACTTTTCATCGGAAGAAAAATTAAAGATCTTTTAATGAGTACAAAACTTGAAAATAAGTGAAAATAATTACTGTGAAGAATGAAAACGAGGAATCAAATTCTTTTGTAAAATTATAATGCGGTAAATGGATTATTACGGTTCATAAGATCAATTATATCTATCTGCAGTTGGTCTATAACACTTAAACTGCTGTTAGCCGATGTTCATCCAGTCTGAATGAGTTTGAGTCATTTTTATAAAGAATACGGAAAAAACAGATTAAATGCATTCAGGATGTGAAACGTCGTTTTTGAGGGATACCAGATGCTGCTGGTTGAATGAATGGCAGTCAGTTAAACTTTTGAGGTGTTTGGCACAATGACAAAGTAAGAAAAAAAAAAGTTTTTTGTGAGGTTTGGGCTTTTGGATAATATGTCAGACCAATAAAAAATGATTCATGGGAATTAGTGTGTAGACTGACTCTGCTGCTCAGCCAACATCAGTGTCTGACCTCACCAACAAGCTCCTGAAGCCTACAGAACATTTTCAGAAGCTTGAAGCTGCTGAAGTTTCAACCCAAACAACACAGAAACTTTAGTCCTTTAGTTCTTAATGGCCACAATCAAGTTTTCAGCGGCTGGTTCTGAAGGCCACAGAGTGGTGGGCACAGCGTATGATGGAACATAAAGAAAAGACACACTTTTATTAAAACTCAGTGCAATTTTTAGTTAAAGTATGGCAGAGACATTTTTCTGCTGTTGTGCAGAACAAACCCAGATCTAACAGAAACACAAGGTGAATGCATTAGCTGCTCTGTTTTAGTGCTGCTTTCTTGCACGCAATGGGCTTTTATGGAAGGTGCCAGATCTGAACAAGTTGAGACGCAACCTGGGATCCACACAGTCGGCTCACACATATGTTCGCCCACTGCAGCCTCACACCAGGCTGGAGGAGCAGAACTCCGCCTCTGCAGCTCAGCGATGCTGCAGCGTGTGCCGTGATGAATTCATCAGAGCGGCGCGGCGGCGGCCACACGCAGCCGCGCTCGGCCCTATCACTGTCTGTTAGCTGAACATGGGAAAGAGCAGAGCTGGTGGAAGATTTAAATATCTCGCATGAGATGAAATCAGAGAGATGGAAAGAGGAACACGGAGGACGAGTCGGCTCCAGAGAGGGAGAATGGACGGTGGCAAAACGAATAGGAGGGAAGGGAAGTCCTGAATGTGTCTGATCAGTTTAGTGAAGTTCAGCAGGAGAACAGAAACCGGAGAAAATTACAGTTGGAGTTAGGGCTGTCGCGATAAACGGTAAATCAATTAATCGTTGAGCAAAATTTGCTATCGTGACAGGCCTAGTTGGAGTGATTCATTATTATGAAGCAGAGCAAAGTTTCTCTCACATATTGTCTCTTATCCATTATTTCTGCTTTATAGCAGTAAAATTACAATAATTTCCTGAATAATCACTGTAGCACTCTGTGAGTTTCACCTACAGCTTAGTTAAAATATTAATATTTTATCTTAATATTGCCAGTGTTATTCAAAATAAGTATATAACATTAATCTTTTTAAAAAGTAATACCATTTTTTAATAAACATAATTCTAGTTACATGTTTTCTATGGCACCTGTTTTTGTTAACAGTTTGCAAAAATCCAGAGTTTCAATCCTGTGATCTTTATTTTTTAATTTGTGGCCAAGAAAGATGACCTTTATAAATGATCTATTAAAAGTGTGACCTGAAAACAATCCTGTGTTATTCTAGTGTGTGTTTTGTAAGCGGCGTGTTGGAGCGGCTCGGTCACGTTGGTTCTGATGTTTGTGGATTGTCGTTTGGTTCTGAGGTTGAGGCGTCTCATGTTTGGATTATTCTCTCTGGTTCTGGATGCTGTGAGGAGTTTCTGCTCTTGCTGTTTTACCGTCTGACAGTTTTTGGGATGTGTAACTATGGCAACAAGGTGTTGATTTTACAACTCTGAGCAGCTGATTAGCATCTCAAAAACAGCTGAACTTTGAAAAAGAGGCTTCCTGGTGTCAGAGAGGAGGAAGTTGGGGCTTTCTCTTCCATCCATCATCCTGATCCAGGATCAGATCGCGACTCCAAACGGCCACACAGATTTCAAAAGGAGCACCAAAATCAAATGAGGTGGATTAGCAGAGTTTAACTGATGGTGTCGTCCAGGACATGTTGTTGTAGAATATGGTTTCTGCTGCCCAGTTATTTAGCTGTTAGCTTGTCATAACAGTCCTGATTCTGTAAGAAAACTCCACAGAGTCATGTTTGGTGTCAGTTTCCACAAAAACCATTAGTCACTTTTTTATATACCTTAACTATAATATGAACATATCTGAACATAAATAAAACATTAATGAAGGTCAAAACACCCTCTGACAAGCAGCCAATATTTAATTTCTGTTGATATTTTTTGCGTTTGGCAGAATTCAGAGGCTGTTAAAGGTCCCTGGTCGTTCTCACGTTCTCCTGATGAACGGATTATTCTTTTTGCACCAGCTGCAGTTTAAGAAAGTCATCTTTTAAATCTCCACAAGAAGACGCGATAAACCACAGAAGACTCGATTCATAAAACATTTCCATCTTAAGAGCCATTGTGTGATTGTGCAGGGAGCGCAGAGCGGTGCCGACTGATTCCACACCTTTCATGCAACACAGGACACCAGCACCTACTTTAAAACACCACCTGCTCTCCCTCACCGCCTCACTTCAGCATGCTTTCAGCCAGCCATCCTGCCCCAATACAGTTTTAATGCTCCCTGCTGGAGTGGAAAGACCCCTGACATGCTGACAGCAGGCGCATGGTGCTGTGCCCCCACGGACATCCTCTCACTGTCACAACAGCTCTGCAACGTACAACAATGTAACCTTACTGGACAGATATAGATGCATGCACATTTAGAAAGTCCATTTTTGCCAATCGCAGGCCACCATGCATGCATCTGTTCTGCATGGCAAACACAAACATGCACACCCTGACAGTTTGACAAGACACACACCTATACAGCATGAAAACCTCTGCAGAATCCTTCACAGTGCAGTAATTATAGCAACACACTGCAGAAACGTGTGGAATCTGTGAGCCATTCAGACATCACTAGAAATTTACCTTCACTGCTGGCGAACTCTGAGAACGTACCTGAGAAGTAGGCCAGCGAATGACAAGCTGCATTTTCTCTGCTTCTACCTCAGAGTGACTGTAGGAACGGAGAACACACACAGGCATACACACACACACCCCGACACACACATGTACTAACCAAAACTGCTGACGTCCAGCTCTTATAACCCTGTTCACTTTCAATTAAAATTATGGTGTGTGTGTGTGTGTGTTTTGCTACTAACCAAAACTGACCTTTAAGGTTGGGAGATGAAAACATAACGGGGCAGAAACCCAGATGAAAATTACAATGTTTAGTCTTTATTTTTACTGCATGTGGACTGTAACTTCTAACCAATCAGGTTTGTCTCTGAATTAGAATCATCCATCCATCCATTTTCTACCACCTTTGTCCCTACTGGGGTCGGGAGGTGCTGGTGCCTCTCCAGCTAACGTTCCGGGCGAGAGGCGGGGATCACCCTGGACAGGTCGCAGGGCAACACAGAGACAGACAGGACACACAACCATGCAGACACATACTCACACCTAGGGAGAATTTAGAGACAGTCATGTTTTTGGACTGTGTAAGGAAGCCGGAGAGAACATGCACACTCCATGCAGAAAGACCCCAGGCCGGGAATCGAACCCAGGACCTTCTTGCTGCAAGGCAACAGTGCTACCAACTGTGCAGCCTCCAAGTGGAAACTACAGAGCAACATTAGATTTGATCCCTTGCATAAAGGCACAGGAGGGATTTGGTTTAATACTATCTGACAAATCCCTCCTGTGACCTCCTGAGGAACGTTTGACCTCGTCAGCCGTCAGCATCGGTACGTCAGGGTAAAGTTACAGTGACGGGACTGAAGCTGGAAAATGGAAGAGCTGTACATTCTCCAGGCTTTATGTGGCGTAGTCACAGTTTGTGCCATGGGTGGATTGTGTTATTTCACATCCTGGCATTAAACGTCATATGTAATATGATAAGATTGAACTAAATACTTCCTTTGGGGTTTGGTCTTATTTTTGTTACTATTGTACATATTTATGCTCATTTGAAAAATCCGAATTGTTAAATAGTTTATTTTTTAGATGGAACAAAACACAGAATCATGTTGGAATTATTTAAACTCATCCAGGCAGATTCCTTTGATTCAGTTTCTAATGTGGATTTACAGCAGAGTTTAAATGTTGTAATCATGGGAATAAACAACTTCTAATTATCTATTAGAAATATTTTCCTTTAGGATGAAATAATTGCAAAATAGCAAGGATTTTTGTAGACAAGTACTGCGTGCCTTAAAATCTATTCCATGTTTCATCTAATCCATGCATCATTCAAATTATATATGTAGGCTCAAGTATATTTATAAAAGTAGACTAAAATCGGGTCAATGTCCCTTACGAAGTTATACTTTGACCTCATGCTTCTGCCATCATTCTGGCTGATTTTTGACCAGCTTGGTTCTGGTGGCGGCACACGCCACTAATCTGCTGGTAGCACAGCCAAGCTTTCAACTTTAAGTTTAACTTTGATAACAATTACAGCACACTTAGCTTCTAAATGAATTTTTCTGGATAAAATTCACTCGACTGTTTTGTAAATGTTCAGTTGCATAAAGTTTGACATCTGTGTTGAAGTTTTAAATATCGACTGCTAAGAATTCAGGTAGTTGGACGTTTACAGTCATTCTCTTATTTTGAAGGGGGTGAAGACTGTTTACACAGCAGTTGCATTTCCTCTCTCTCTCTTTGTAGCGCATGTTGTCATTGACTCATGGTGCAAATCAACATGGCTGAATTTAGCACGTTAGCATTAGCTTCCACTAATTTCTAAGTGCTCTTGTTTTAGCCAAACTAATATTTATGATTAGTACATTAGAGTTAGTGCAACTAACTTTCTAGTTAGCGCTGAAGAGTTGAAACTGTTTGTTTTCCTGGTATAGATCTGACTTTCAGACATGAACCCATTTCTAACAGGTTGGCTGTGAAGAAGTCCGTCCATTCTTCAAGCTTAATGTTATTCTGCCTTTTCCATCCATTCATTATTTACACCTGGTTATCATGCAGCCACACAGGAGTTGGAGAACCTGCTTCAAAGTGAGGTTAGATGGATGTTTGGGGAAATCATACCGTTGAAAAAGCGTAACTGTGTTTAAGTTTCCACCGTCTAACTGCTGATTCTTGGTAAAGTTGGACGAATTTCCTGGGAGTCCTCCATCTTCATTAATACTCCTGTGACACCTGCAGTAAAACTGGCCCATTTTATCACGGTGAAGCTGCCATGCATGGCAGTCGGTACGCTGGTTCTATATTAATCTTTACCACCTTAATTTGTAAAACCTTAAATAGTTTTAAATGAAGTGTTTATCTAACCTTAAAAATGAAATTCTTATCCTCTGTTGGGGTTTGCATGAACACCTTTGAACTGACATTTACACCATATCAATGTGGCGTACACACACACCCCCACTCACCCACCCCCACACACACACACACACACACACGCCAGCCCAAATACCCTGACTCATTTCAGTAAAGTGTGCCATGTGAGAATCTTCTGGGATAAAAACAGAACGCCTGTCGGATCCGTTGCTGCTTACAGCAGCAACAAATTTTCCTCACCTATAGCTGCCGTCCGTTTATCAAAACTGTGTTAATTGTGCTGCTACTTGCTAATTGGCCGTCGGTTTAACTTGCAGCTGTTATGACACAACGCTGCTGCGCCACAGGGAGCCTAAATACAAAGTGAAAAAAGCAACCTCCTTCAGGCTTCACAAATGTTTCTCTAATATGGCAGCCAAGGAATCTTTCCTTTACGCTTTAATGTGTTCTGCAGTTTCAGACAAAAATTGTGCTTATCACCAGCAGTGTGCTCTGCTGCCTGCTAACATTATGCAAATGTGAGTGTGAAGGCTAGCCCTGCTGTGTCCGCTGGTGAAGGACTCGGTTTTAGCACAGCTTTCACATTCTTAGCATTTATTATGTTTTACATGTTGAATCATTCATGTACAAATTAACATTTTACAAACATGCTGGACAGAAATGTTAAAACTTGCATTAATCAGACATGAACTGAGAATATGAACCTGCTCTGACTGTTGGTGTAACAGAACCAATCAGCTTTCAGTCCGTTGACCAGTAGAGGTTCTGGAAGAGGTTCTGGAAGCGTTTCAACCATCTGTCATGATCCTGTTTGGGTTTCTGTGCGTTTGGACTTCTGCTCTGTCTTTTTATTGGTTCATTCTGTCGTGTTCCTGCTTTAAGAAGCGATTATTTTTATTTTCCTTTCCTTGGTTTAGAAGACGTAACAAATGATGCTGATCATGCAGTCAAACTGAATTCAGCTTTACAAGAGACAGAAGAAGTTTGTGCTGCTTTAAGTTGAATCAGGATAAATACTATAATGTTTATTATCTGGCAAAATGCAGATAAATCTGCAAATAAAATCAGAATCAGAATGAATTAAAAACAAAACTCATGTATTTAAATTAATTTGTACTTATCAGATATGTGAAGGTATTTTGAATGCAGAGTTTAGCTCACAGTGCTAACATGTTCATGAAAGGCTTTTACTTAAATACTTTGAACTGAAAGATGCTGTTTTTTACATGATGCACTTGAAGTAAGCACAGCTCAGACAGACTGTTTTTAGGGAAGTTTAAGTATTTAATGGATGAAAGAGGAAGGTTTCCTGTGAGCTTGGTGATGCCCATGGTTTCTTTATGGGAATCTGATGTAGAGGGATTATGAATCTAACTTTAAACTTCCCTGAAATGCCTTTATATTCAGACTAGATTGAGAAATATGAGATTCAACTGGATTTTTTTGTCACCTTGATTTTGTTGTTTTTGATGAAGGTGATTTTGCAGAGCTGTCAGTCTGCAGCTGAACTCAATATGCTGTTGGAAAGATTTCTCCCAGACTGTTATACAATAAGTAACCACAATAACAACCTAAATATTCTCTGTAGATAAAGTGGGTGACACTTTTATCAGCTGATGGCTCAGTCAGAATCAGAACGTTAAAGAGGAACAGAAACGTCGCTGGGCTGAATGACAAACATTTTGACTTCAGGAGGAAAAACCATTAAAATGTGAACATGAGTGTTTGTCCTGTAAACAGGGAACTTTAACAGATTCAATAATCAATATACTAACTGGTGATTGAGGCCATGACCTAAATACAGATTTTTAGATTTTATTTATGACCAAATATTTACATTTAACAACCAGTTCATGAGGGAACAGTGAACTGCTCTGAATGTTTAGGTGAACAAATTAATTCATTTGAAACTGAATTGAATTTAAAATTAGTTATTGACCTTTTTTCCCTATAATTTAAATGTTTCTATCATGGCTGATGTATCCCCAGTGTGAGCAACACGCTCAGCTCACTGACAGAAAAATGAAGAGAAAAAGAGTTTTAAATAGGAGCTCCGTTTCTCTGTCCTGTCTGCTGGGAATTATTTTCCACTTTGCAGAGGCATGGAGGCTTTTGATAACAAAGATGCCTTCTTAACCCTGGCAGATAATAGGCTGCAAATTGGGTTTAAGTAGTGAAAGTGTTGCTCCGTTTTAACAAGGCGATTCGTCAGTGCACAAGCTTGGCAGTGGATTCAGAACCAATATGCAGAGCACTTGTGTCCTAAACAGCCAGCAGGCAGAGTGTGAAATAATAATATCATTGTTTAAATAAACTGTTAACAGAGAGGAACCTTCAGATGGAGGGAACGAAAACAAGAAAAACTGAAATTCATTAAATCAGGGTAACAAGATCGAGTCCGAAATATGAGAAAAATTAATGAATAACAGAAGCAAGAAAACAAATGTAACTTGATTAACTTGTTTATGTTTATTCAGTGGAAACAGTTGCTAATAAACCATGTTGAGGTTAAATCAGTCTAATGGTCCAATCCAGGACGTTTGGGTTTTCACTGAAACCTTCATTTGTTTTTGTCCAGGTGTTGAATCATACTGCTGCATTTTGTGCTCATATTCACAACACCGACAACTTTACAGTACGCCTGGAAATGATCCTTTAAACCTCATGTTAGCCTTGGTGCTGCTAAATCTCTCAACAGGTGGAGCTTTATTTATTTGCTGGTATTTGGGTGAAATGTCAGAAAATCTGCAAAACATCAAAACTTTCTCCTCAAGCAGCTTCTCTGCTGAGGAGAGCAGAGAAGCTCTCCTCAGCTTCTCTGCTGAGAAGCTGAGGAGCTTCTCACTGTTTATGAGCTGAGCTGTAATTATCTATGTGAATAGGAGATGGAAAAGAGTTCATCCAAGCAGCTTTATTTTGTCAGTCAGTGTTTGTTCTTCGTTCCTCCTGGAGGAGATTTATCTTTATCTTGAGCAAATTTGGTACTTTTGAATTTCTGTCATATAAATGTCATAGAATGAATTTCTGTCATAGAATATACAGTTTTATTTACGAATGCTGTTACTCTGATTAATTTTATGAATTTTTTTCATGAGCTGGATCTATTGATGCCCCCTGGTGCCCTGCCCCTCATCAACAGTAGGAGGCGCTGCAGAGATGTTACTCCACACTGAGCGGCAGCAGAAGAAGAATCCCACAGCAGTCCATTAATGTGAGCAGATTAGATTTTCCCAGTTAGATCCTGATGCTTAGATTACATTAAAAATAGCGTCTAGAATCTAGAACTGTTTCACCAAACGGCTCACAGGAGAAACGCATCAGATCATCCAGGAGGAGAGATGCTGCCATGACTGGATTCAACCTGCTGGCTTCATTACATCAACATTTCAGTCTGAATAACTGAACACTGCATTAACTAACACACTTAAAGCAGTGTTTCATAATAAAGATCAGTTGGAATGGATGCCACTGTTTGACTTGACAGTTTTTGTAAAATTCCTTGACATGAAATTTGTTATGAAGTAAAACTGAACCGAATGGAGTTAGATTAGTTTTTATTGGAAATTGTGCAATAAATTAGCTTTCTCATAAATCTGTATGTAAATATCCGTCAGATACTCGAGTGAAATGAAGAGACTTCTTCTTTTCCTCTTCTTCTTATCCCAGAGTCAGTTTGGAGAGTGTTTGTAGGAAGATGCTTCTCCAAATTATAATCAATTTTAAATAACCCGTGGGATGCCGAATGTCGCTGGTTCCGTGCTTCCCTTCCCTCTGCTGCTCACACAAACCTTTTTTCAGAAGCACAAAAGCAGACCTCTCAATCACTTCCTGTTATCATCAAAGTCATCACTTGAAACCGCAGCGTGCCCAGATCTTTCTTCTCACAAACTCAAAGCTGACTTTGTTCTTTTCTTTCCTACAGTCGCTCCTTCTGTTCACTCCTGTGATTTAGCATTCATTGTTTTTGCCAGTATTTGAATATAAAAGTACGACTCTGGTCCCTAAAAGGGGTTTAGATAATAAATAAAAGCCTTAGCAGACACATGCACAGACCACATGGTTAAATTTGTACATAACCCAAATGCATAATATGCAGTAATACATATGCAGGTTCATAAATACCCAGCAAATACACCAACATGTCCCACTGTGTGTACCAGCAGCTACTCCTGTAAACTGACCATAACTAACAAAAACCTCATGAACCAGTCCTGATGCAGAGAGAGGTGTTCTCATTAACATTATGTTAATGAGACGTAATTAATACGTCTCATTAACATAATGTCTACATTGTTATTGGGGTGAATTTATGGAGAAAGTTCAGTTAGTTTGGTAGAAGTGGAATCACTTTGACTTTATGTCTCTGTGTTTCTCTTCACTGCTGTTATCAGAGAATAAACAGGAAATTATTAAAAATACATGAATAGAAGGCATGCAAAACAGGAATTAATAAGACTGCCTCACAGCGTCAAGGTCTAAGGTTCAAATCCGGGCTGCGGTGCCTTTGAACATGTTTTCCTGGCGCAGGCCGGGTTCTCCGCTGGTTCTGTGGATCCCTCCTACACACCACACATTTTTCTTTAATTAAAAATTCCTATTTCTTCTGTTGGGTGAACGTGTGAATGATTGTGTGTGTCTGTATTTTCACTGTGATGGACTGGTACAGAACCACTTCACACTTTAAATGATGCTCTAATGAACATTACAGATTGGTATTTGGAAAGTTACGGTATGATTAAACTTTCAGACTCTTTAGGGCAGTTATTGAGCTCTTGGTCAGCATCTGTGGGTCTCGTTGCTCTCCTGAACCAACGGGAGGCAGAGAAGTAAATGATCTTTTCTTATCTGCTTCTCTTCCTCTCCAACTTGCTCTTTTATCTCCTCACTTCTTCTTTTGCTCCCTGCCTCTCTGTTTTTGGAGCTCACACACCGTTAAATAATTAAGATGCAATAAATCCAACTGTCACATCAAGTTTTCAGACGCCATGCGTTGCGTGCAGAGACTCCAGCCAGCAGAAAGTGAGCCTGTGTGTTTGAGTGCAGGAGAACCAAACAACCTGCTGCAAAGGAAAACTTTATTGATTTCCACATTGTCCCAGATATATCACCCTGCTGTGTTTGGCTATCCGTGACTCACCTGGTCCTTAAATGCTGTCTCTGTAACCCGTCCAGAAGCCCAGAACATACGACGGAGTGTGAAGAATGGACCGGTCTGCCCAGAAACTCCTTTCTTTGATGATTTTGTTGTTTCATTATGTTGGTTATGGTCGGATGCTTTTTATGATCACGCCTGGCTGCACAGAACACAAACCCAAACTTGGTCCTGATGCTCATGCATAAACATCCAGACTCACAGGAGAGGAACCAGAACTGGACTTTCTGAAACATGAACAAACTTCAATAAGAAATCTCAGCAGAGCAATCACGTCATTTCCACTGATTTACTAGATGGTGACATTTTATAGATTATATTTTTAATCTGTTCTTCAACCAGCAGATTGGAACAAAATGTGATGCTACCCATAACAGAACTCCTGACCAGTGTTGTATAGTAACGAAGTAAAAATACTTCACTACTTTACTTAAGTATATTTTGGAGTACTTCATACTTTCCTCGAGTATGAACATTTTTGATAACTTTCACTTTTACTTCACTATATTTCCGAACTTAATTGCATACTTTTACTCCGATACATTTTCAATGTGTGGTTTAGTTACTCGTTACAAAAAAGCGAGAGAGAGAAACGCAAGTGTTTTGACCCCACCTACTGATTAGCAAGTAGCAAGTAGGCTACCGAACAAAGTCGGTAGCCTACTTGCCTGGGCTTGTTCATCACCACCAATAGGATACACCTGCTTCGCTTCTCCCATTAAACACAAAGCAAGTCTCGCAATCAGCAGCAGCCACATGGAGGAGGAGACGGAGACCACAACGACTGCAACTACGTCGGACACGGCTCCAGGGGAACCACCAGCTGGTGATGAGAGCCCATGGCCTTATTTAAACACAATACACTCTTTCGTGGGTGTTAAAGATTCGTCGTACCGCATGCAGTGTATGTTATTCCTGCCCGAAGATGTGGAAATTCTATCTTACAAAAACTCCCCGTCCAACTTGAAGAAACACATCGAGGTAACTTCTTATGAAATGGTTATAATCCTCCTGTTTCAGTAACTATAGCTTGGTCACTAGGCACTACTGTGAAATCTTGAGCATAACGTTACCTGTATAAATGAACTTTGTTTGGCATTGTTTCAGTTCCATACGTGGTGTATTTAGCTTAGGCCTAATGTTGACTGTAGCAGGCTACCTAGACTCCTCTGTTCAAGGGGGGACAGAAGCCATAGCGATAGCAATTTAGACTAAATTTAACGAATATAGGAAAGGCATGCAAGTTCAAAACCACAAACCATTAACATGTGCTACTCTTTAAAACTGGAACAATTTATTAGCAGGTTTAATTTCGCCTGCACTTGGTTGTGTACAGTATTTCAAGTGTATTTGACAAGTTTACCAAAATATAAAAAATGTCATTCAAACTGCATTTGCCTTGTTTTACTTTTTACTTGTACTTTTCATTACATTACTTGAGTACATCCATTTTTACAGTAATTTCCATACTTAAGTACAAGAAGTTTCAGATACTTTAAGACTTTAACTCAAGTAACATTTCAGTCAGTGACTTGGACTTTTACCAAAGTCGTATTTTGGAGAGGTACTTATACTTTTACTTGACTCTGAGATTTCAGTACTTTATACAACACTGCTCCTGACCATTCCTGGACCTCCTTTACAGATGTGGACAGTGGCGCTTACTTTAGCATTAGCATCTGTTAGCATTAAGATGCCAGTTTAGGCTTGAATAGCTTTGCTGACAGGCTAACTCCTTTTAGCTCAACATAAACACATCAGTGTTTTCCAGAGTCCAGTCAGATCGGGTTAGAAACAGAAATTAAACCTCAAAAATTTTCCAATTCAGGACTTTTGTACGTAAAAAGAAATCCCTAAAATGGCCTTGAAGTCGATGTAATTAATTAATCAAAAGCAACATGTTCCATTCCCGGCTCTAGTTTAAGTACATACTGTCAGATATTTGTGATGCTTTACTATCCTGCCTGTTGTTACAAGATGCTGAACTTTATTCTCTAAGGAACTGAAACACTTCCTGTTTAGGAGGAAGTGAGTCTGTTGAAACTAAAACCAGATCTGATCGATGAAATCTGCCAACTATCCTTAACTTGTTCCACTGATTTAATCTGATGTGCAGTTCTTTGTTTTTGTGGTTTCACATTTGGTATCCGTGGTAACGGGCCCATTTTTCAGCTTCATTAAAGCACAAACACACGCTGCGTTGGGCCGTTGTAGCCGACGCTTTGGGTTAAATGAAGCATTAATGGTTTCCAAATGTTTTCACTCTCTAGGGTTTAATTACATTCAGTTGGAGTTTCAGTTGTTGAAGTTTAACGTTTCGGTTAAACACGTCTGCAGATAAATGTAGGTTTGACTTTTATTTAATCTAATATTCCTGTTAGCTGATCATGCTGGTATCGTAAAAAAGCAGTTTTAAAACATTTCATATGTGAATATTTAATTATTAATTTAATAGATAAAATATAAATAAACATAAATAAAGTTCTCTTCATCACTAGTAAGTCAGGATTCATTCAGACGATTTGCTGCAGTCGCTCTGGTGATCCGCCCTCTGGACCAATTCATTAGTGCCACCCCATAATACTTTATAAGCTCTTTTGTGATTAATGGGGAAGCTTATAAAGTATCCTGCTGTAGTTCCTATCCCAGTATTCCCACTGGCCTCAAAAACAATTTCCAGAGCCACTAATGGAGCAACGTGTCACTGCAGGAGACGCCTGGCGAGCAGCGGCCTGTTTCCGCTGCTCTGCAGGAAACCACCACCACCTACAGACCATTTCATTTACAGAAATATGTTTTTTCTCATAGGAAACAATAGTTTTTTTTTTCTGTATATGTTAGTTCCACTGGCAGATTTGTTCCACTTGTTATAAGTGAAAAATCTTTAATATTTTAATAAAAAAGCTCTGCCAGTGGAATCAGAACTTTCCTGAAAAGTTTACTTGTTGTTTTTGTTTTATTTCAAGTGTAGATATTTGCCCTGGAAACTAGACAAAAACATTTGGTAAGATTTAGTTTTAGTTTTCTGCAGTGTGGTTCATGTTGAGTTTATGGATTCAGAACCTGCTTTGGTTCTGATCCACTTTGCCGCAGATCCAGTAGTTCAGGCCACATGCTCATGTCCGTCACACAGGCAGATATTTGGATCCCTGTAAGCTCTTGAGATTAAAGTTATTTTATATTTCAGTTTGTACAAATTTAGTTTGTGAAAGCTTCATCAAGTTTTAATAAAAACAATCTTTACTCTGCGGAGAATGTTGATGCATTTGGTCATTTTTGTGACGCCATCTGTTGCTCTCAGATGGACTCGCATGTTTCCTGAATCCAGCAGAGAATAAAAGAGACAGAAATGAAAGAAGTTGTTGCATCAGTTTTTCCCCTGAAGCTCTGCTGCGTCTTCCAGCTTCCATCCAGAAGGACATCAGAGCCTTTCTGCTGCTTGCTCCTGGATTTATGGTCAAATAATAAAACCTTTCATTTTTCATCTCATTCAAAACATAAAGTTATAATGAGCATAAAATTAAAATGTCCAGTCTGTGTTTGAAAAACACTAACAGAGTTTTAGTTACTGAGCCTAAAACCAGAAGAGGAGCATCCAGAACCAGAACATGAGCTGAGCAAAATGCTTCACATGTACAAAGAAAGACATTCATAACAGATGATGGTTCAGACGAAGGAAGGAGCAGCTTTTACTGACGCTGATGAAGGGAGTCATTTCCAAAAGGATCATCCATTATCCTTTGTTCTGTGGGAAAACTGCAGACCTTTGTTTCCCTCTTTTCGTCTCATTACAGCATTTATCGCTCTGGGCTCAGGAACAAGTTTGGAGAAACTTCATCAGGCAGAGAGCAGTAATTATTTATCGATCTTTATCGGTGAGCTCATCTGTGAACAACAACTTATTCCAATAAAGCAAAACAAACAAAGCACCAAAAGGCTTGTTGATTACATTAGCAATGGATTCACGTTCACCTGGGAGGGAGAGAGGCCTCCACCAACAGAAACACTATAAAACACACTGATTCATCCGAGGCAGGAGGAATGTGGCTCATAAATGTGCCATATTAATATTTTATAGCCAAGGTGCTAAAAAGCTGAGTGACCAGCAGTCTGTATGGGGTAAAATACATACAGTAAATACATTAAAATCTTTTATTTTGTCTAATTAAAAAGAATAGAGACATTTTAAAGACTATGAATTAGATTTCTGTAAAGCTTTAAACAGTGAAGAGAGTTTATCCAGTGTTTGAATTGTTTTTATAGCTTGTATGGTTTTAGAGATGGGACGGCCAAGCTTTAATACGCAGCTGCTGCCAGTGAAAAACAGGATCTTCTTTCTTTCTCATCACATTGTGGTGAAACTCTTGAACTGCTCCATCAAAATGCCACAAACGTGTTTCCATCAACGTTTTCAATGCGCATTTGGAAGCAAAATTCAAAATAACTTTATGTTTTTATGGTTGCTTAGGCGGTTCTGAGGTTTTCCAGAACAAAGTTTCTTTGCTAAATGAGATGAAAAAACATTTTGCTGAGTAAGTTTTGACATATCCAAAAAGCTGTCCAAGTGTTTAACAATGATAAAAATTGTAATAATCAAACCCCATTTTCCTTCCTCTAGTCTAATAAAATACATTATTAAACTGTTTTATTAGCTTCTATTTAACCAGGAAACTAATTTCAAAAACCTGCAAAGTAAATGAAAATGAGCCATTCAGCTCCCAACCACAGCAGAGTTGGGTGAAAAAAACTAATGTGAGATGAGAGGGAGTTTGTTGAGGGGTGAGAAGCCAAAAAAATCTAACAAGTCCAAAATGTTTTTGAGTGCAAACCATCCTCACTTAAATTTGAATGTGCTTTGAGTCTGGGTTCGCCCCACGCTGTTCCTCTGCACAGAACCGTTCTGATCTCTGGTCACAACCTAGCTTATGCAAACATGGCTTATAATACAGACACACACTTTATTCAATGACACGCATCATTTTAGTATTCATGTTCCTTTGTGCACATATCAAATGAGGTAATCATTTTCACTCATTTCCTCAGAACCTGACATCTGATTTCACCAGATTTCAGCCAAACTTTCTGTTCCTGTAAATTAATATTTTCCTTCATAAAACAGGAAAACCTTCATCTGCTGGTTGGTGTTTCTGCATGTGGCTAAAGAACTGAACTCAAACGTTTTTAAATGTGTTCAGATAATAAAATGTTAAAGTCAAACTAAGTCAATTTAAAACAGAGTTCTGACCTGATGTCATTATACATGAAACTTTGACAACACAGTATTTAGCAGAAGCTAATGCTAAAGCACTAACTTCAGTTCAAATTATATCAGCCCAATTAAAACTTTAATATTTATTTGTGCCATAATGTCCTTAGATATTGCATCTTTGTTTAGATCTTTTCCTGTTCTGTTCTGTTTCATTCTTCCTTGTTCTATATTCTATCAGCAGCTTTTATTTTTAAAGATGGTGATGACAGCTGACTTGTTGCCGTCGGATGAGATTCGGTCACATCGCAGGATTTGTAGACCATGAAAGTTTGATGCCTCTGCAGCAAAAAGCATCTCTTCATTTAAAAGCCTTTCTACTGCATGGGTCAAGAACACTCGACAGCAGGAGGAGCAGGTTAGAGGCTCAGAGGGTCGCAGAAGGAAAAAATATCCTCTAACATTTATTGCTCTCAGAGAGTAAAGCTGAACAGAATCTGATGTGCTTACAGCCTGGAATGCTTTCTTTGTGTTCAGCTCTGTTCTGTGCATCGGCTGTTCTCCTCTCCTGCCAACATCTGCTGCGCAGTAATTGCTGTCTGGAGGTGTAAAATGTTTGCTAAGTGTGTGTAAAAGAGGAACTGAGACAGAAAACTCAAAATGGAAACTCATTTCACTTATTTTGCAGACGGCACCTGTTCCAAACATCGGTTTTGACATGAAGTGACGAAACGAGTTACCAACCATCATTTATGCTTTTCTTTGTTCACTGAGGCTTGAAAAAGAATCTTGCTAATTAGTGTCTCTTCAGTTACACGCTCAGTCTGGCACGTTGAGCAGAAACTGTAAACTTAAACGATTGAACCTGCATTTATTTACAGTTCTATGGAGACAAAATGTTTTTTACTGTCAGCAGATTCTATTTAAGTTCAATATAATATAAACCAGGTGTGTGTGTGTGTGTTAGGACGCAGATGAGTTTAATTACACATAATAAATGGTGTTAAAGTGCAAACTGTCTGATTATGCTACAGTTGGACCTGCGTCTTTTTGCAGTTCAGTATTTGAAGATGTTTTTCTGTGGAACGTGATTCCACATTATTTGCAGAAAATATATAAATTTTTCTTGAACACTAAATTATTTGAAAGAAAATCTGCTATTGGCTGGTATTTGCAACGCAGTCAATCAAGTGGTGCCATGAATTTTCCTTGTCACTGATTGGTTGAACCTCCAGGAGCAGAAGTAAGCCTGCAGATGTTAGCTCCTGCGGTTGTGCTAATATATTTTCCACTGTGTTTATTAATGTTATATTTGGTGTTTGAACTATTAAAATATGCAGTTATTGTTATTAGAGCATCTAAGGATTAGTGGAACTGATTGTTGCTTTTTGTTGGTTTGAGGCAACAGAAACATTCAACCTGGCCTGACCCGGCCAGCGCTCAGCTGATGAAACAGGAAGTGGTGTCTCTGTGATGGCAGCAGGAAGTTGACAGTCATCACTTCTTTCAGTTGGACTCCATGCAGCCTTCATGCCAGTTGAGGCTGTTTTCTCGGTTTTCTGTCTCGGCTGTACGCCATCTCTCCCTGCATGGATCTGAAACACAAACCTCAGAGCTGCCAGGTTTCCCAGCAGAGGTTGACCTGATGTGTTCGCTTTTCCCCCAGTGATGGCAGCAGGAGCTGCTAGCTGCTAGTTGCTAGCTGGAGGAACGTGACCCGAGGCCAGTGTCTCCGTTTGCTGACAGATTCTCTCTGATTTACTGATCTGAAGTCATTCTGACCTGGTAGAAATTAATAAACCAAAATGTGATGTACTGCTGTGGCGTTCAGAGTTACAGCAGACTGCAGCACCTTGCTGCAGCTTCACCTCAGACCAACCAGGCTTCAGCAGCTGCAGGTGTTTCTCTGTGATGAGTCGGTGCTGCAGAACATGGAGGACATGTCTGTTATGTTCCTCTCCAGGCTGGTTTTAAATGAAAAACATCTTGTTTACCTGAACAGCTCCAGTGAAAGCTCTGCAGTCCTCTGAGCTTCTGGTTGCTCTAACTTTAAGTTGCTTTACTCTGTTTTAGATGTTTCCCCAGCACTGATTCATTTCCTCTGTACCTCCAGAAGCTTGTTAACCATTTAATCCAGGCTTCTGCTGTGCAGCAGGGAAACGGCTAAAACCTGCAGCACAGGAAGGACCAGGATTTACATAGAACTTAGTTTTATCTGTCTGATTACATAAATTGCTAAATATTTAATCAGATATTCAGATATAAAATCCTTTTTACTTTCATTTCAATAATTTTTTGGCTGGCTACTTTTGACTTTTACTTGAACAAAATAAGTTGAGGTGATGCTGGTCTTCAGGATGATCTCTGTCCACCACTGATTGTTTCTCACTAATTAGTCTGATAATCAAAACCGTTTCTGCAGAAAACATCAGTTCTGTAAGTTACAGTTTGAGGCTGATTTACAGGACAGACAGTAAAACGGCAGTGAAGTCTGAATCAAAGTCTCATGCTGATCACTACGTTTCCATCCACTGGATGCAAAACAACCAACATTTCATCAGATGTTCTCAGAGCTGAACAGGAAGTAGAGGATTCAAACACGGCCACACATTTCAGGAAATGCAGGTTTTGGTTTCATGCATGTTTTATTGATGATGTTGACATGTTTATCGTTAAAACCAGTTTAGATCTGAAGAGTCCAGAAGAAGAAGCAACTTTTGAAATGTATATTAGGAACCTTGATAATTCTAACTGAAGATATGCTGATTAATTTTTCATATTTGTAGATTATTGGTACCCAAATTCATGCTAATGTTTATGTTTTTTATGGATTTCCATTCAGCTCCATGGTCCTGAACAAGCAGAAATCATGTAGCGTCCGTCTGAACGTTTGTTTCATGGTGATAAATCTTCACTTTGTTCTGGAGGCATGAAAAGTTCAGCTCAGATTTCAGCCACATTAATAATCTAATAACAGAAAATGGGACAGTAAGTTATGATCAGGTTATGGTTTAGATATAAACATTTTGCATCCTTAATATGAACATGTTTGCACAGAACCTGAATATAATCCAGCATGCTTTTCCTTTACATATTAAATCTTCTAATGGCCGACATTTTCCCATCCTGAGTTAACATGAATTATTTAAAGATTTAAAATAAGAAAATAATAAAAGTGTTCTGGCCGGGGTTTCAGTCGCTCTGCTCCTGGACAGATCCAAGTCAATTACTTTATTAATATTTGAATGAATTACTAAGAGCATGCTGGCTGTAACGGGGGAGCAGATTAAATTCAGTGAGGTTATGTAATTAATGTCTGGGACTCCAAATGAGGAAAAAATGTGGAACACCATTAATATAAAAACTCAATCATATTTCTCCATTAAAGCCGTTTTATTGTCACAGCAGCTATTATCCTGTTTAATGTGTCTTAATATTTTATATTATACATCATGATGAATGATCGTGTGCTGGATTCTGGTTCAGACCGGTCCAGAGGTCTTCAACCTGCGGCGCTGGCGCCGAAGTGGGTCTCTGGAGCTTCTATGATGTTTATGAATAACTAAAATGATAAAGAACCAACTCATGTTTAATATGGATCTAAAATAAATGCAGGTTTTAACTTTTTTCCACATCAGAATGAAAGTAAAGGAAGCGTTTGGTCTGATTTGTAAAGGTCAGGAAGCTTCGTGGCTCTAAACGACTCATTTCTTTTCTTGCTTTGTAAAGGTTGCAGATTTCTGCTCTAGTTTTACAGACGGAGCATAAAAACATCAACTTGTATTTCTGACATCAAACCTGACGAAATGTTTCATTTTTAGATTCATAAGAAATGCAAAATTAAATATCCAGACCTTTCATTCCTCCTTACCGTTTGGTAGCATTGACTTCTGTCTTCCTGTGAAGTTGCCATGGAGACCGGTCTTCCTCCTCCTCTTCCTCTCAGGTGAAAGCAGCAGCAGGTGTGTGAGGTTTGTTCAGTCGTACATCATCTGATCATCACTTCGTGTTGAGGCTGGTTCGGGTTTTAACTAGGACCTTCTGGACTGGGCCTGCCGACCTGCTTCCCTCCCTCAAACATTTTAAACCAAACCTGAAGGAGAAACTTTGAATCTTCAGACCTTCTGTGATCAGGAGTTTTCTGCAGCTGTGGGTCAGAAGCTGAGCAGAACTTCCTGCTTTCGTTGAGCTGCTTGTTTCCAGCAGCAGGTCGTCTTGTTAGTGGATCTGTGATCCATCAAACTGTCAGCAGGAACAATTTATAACCTGAAAAATTTATTGAGGTTTTTAATAAGGTTTTATGTCTGCAGTGAGAGATAAACCCCAAACAGCTTATTGTGTATTTATGTGTTTTTAAATAAATCTGGACTCTTTTTGCTTTCAGGTGATTCAGCTAAACTTTATTCTGTGAAAATCTCTCACAGCTCCCTTCATCCCTCAGCTTCTCTCTCTCCTTCCTTCTGTCTTTCTTTCATGACGTCCTCCATCTCTCATTTCATCCCGTCTGTCTGGCCTCCTGCGTCTCTCCCAGCAGGCTGCCGGCGTCGTGGTGCTGCAGCTGCAGGCGTCGCGGTGCTGCAGCTGCAGACATCATAAAGTCAGGGATGGAGGAGTGGAGGGTTAAACCTGATGGAGGAAAAACTCTTAGAACATTTATGATTGCACATTTTAATAGCTCAAACACCAACTGTCTGTTTCTGTGTGGATTTTCAATCAGAATTAGAATTCAAGTTTCAGCCACTGCACTTCAATCAGGTGGAAATTTTAGACTTTGACTAGGCCACTGTGTATTGATTACTTTCATCCTGTTGTAGATTTGCTGCCTTGTTTGGGTTCTTGGTCCCGTTAATGAGTCAGTTTGGACCAAACTTCAGACGGACGTCCTGCTGGCTGGTACCGGGTCACCAGGCCGCCTGTCCATCTGCCTCTGGTGCTTTCTTAAGATTAATAACTTTTTACTAGTTTTATGTAAAAAGACATGTCCAGATTATTGAATCTGGACATGAACTGGATTACTGGATGTCTGTTATTATTATTATTATTATTATTATTATTATTATTATTATTATTATTATTATTAGTTATTTTGTGTTGGACCAAATGATTTGAACAATCAGAAAGTTTATCACATATTTAAAACGACTGATTTTCTTTTCCCATTGACAGAACTGTGTTTAGTAAACAGATGAATATATTTTTTGTCTGATCAGGATTTTCACTTCCAGCCTGTTTTCTGCTCTCACATCTTTTCTGATTCTTTTCCCTGAACCCAGATGTGTTTTGTTTTCTTTTTATTCTCTGTATCATCTGATCAGCCATTCTTTCCCTCTTTTCCTCCTTTCCTCCTCCCCTCCTTTCCTCTTTTCCTCCTCCATCCCTGCTTCATTTCCTGCCTCCATCTATTTTCATCTGTCCTCTATCGGTGTTTATTTGGCTCCTATCTTCTCCTAAAATTCAATCGTTGTTCTCTTCTCTTCCTCTTTCCTCTCCAACTCATCATTTTTTCGATCCATAACTTTTCATCTGATTTCATCCCTCTGCTTTCTCAGCTTGGTAAATATGGTAATAAAACTTGTTTATTGTTCATATTGTCAGCAGATAAATAGGATTTAATCATGCATACTTATAAATAAAATTACTTAGTCTTATGCTTGAACATTTGCAGTTAAAGATTACAGTTATTTACATAAATGTGATTTTATTTTTTATTTACTTTGCATCAGATTAAAATGACTTCAGTCACAAAATGAAGCTTAGTTTAGTTTATTACTTTATTTAAAAGGCATAATGTACAAAAACAGCATTAAAGATGATTTGCACCAACATTAGTTCACTTAGTTTCCATAATGAGTTGAGATTAACCTGGTGGCAGATTTCAGGTCAAATTTTCACAAATATTTTAGATTCATTCTAACATATTGATTGATTGATTGATTGATCTGTCAGTAGTTAGCTTAGCCAGCATGTTGTTTCCTTTATAAACTCTTCATTTCTCTCACATCTTTACTTTTAAATAATTCATTTGATTTTACTTTCATTCCACAGTTTAAGTTATTACTGTTTACTTTGGATTAATAATAAAAATCCTATTTTCAGATCATTATTGATGTTTGATTGGTGGAGCTTGTTACTAAGGGATATGTTAATATTTGATCCTTTATGAATGACAACCTGAATTACATTCAAACATATTTTTATAATAACTGCAGCTGTTTATTGTAAATCAATCCACCCTGAACATGCGTAGAAACTCCCAACCACAGATTAATCTTTATGTCACATCTTTTTATTATTTGTCAGATTTAACATATTTAATACTTCCAGTAAATCTGCAGGGAATATTTAATAACTTATGTCTGATTTTATATCCAATGAGTTTCAGAAACTTTCAAAGCAGAATTAGGTGAAAGAAGCTGGAAGCCTCTAATTATTCCTCCATAAAGCCAGCAGCAGCGCTGAGCTTCGGAGGCCATTAGGTTCTGATTATTTTATAGGAATAATTTATCGGAGCTCAGCTTCGTTTCTCATCAGGTCATTTATATCCTAGAAATCCTTCTTGTTAAATAAAAGCAGTTTAAATGTTCCTCTCAAACTGGGAAAGTGTCATTATTTATGAGTTTAAAAGGTACTTTGTATTCATGTGCAAGAACCGTAAAACGTTTTCTGTCCAAAACGTCCAGTCTGTCTTCAGATGAGTCCATCGTTCCTGAGCGAAGACCAGAAGAATCAAATGTTTGGGTGTTTTGTCCTGTCTGATGCTCCGCGCTGCATTGATGCAATAATTCATCCAAAATGTTTCTCTCTGATATCTGAGTTTTACTCCATCAGTTCAGTTCCTGAAACACATCAGCTCTCGGATGAACCTGAACGTCTCTTTGCTGCTGTTGTTGTTTTCTGATGTTTCTGTGTTTTCGCTCGGGGCCGTTGCGGCGCCGCGATGCCATCTTTAATCTTCAAACTGAGTCATTCATTCTGAAAAACATGTGCAACATTTATGAGGTCATGATTCAGAAGGTCACTGAACTAAATTTGGTTCTGGACAAGATACTCAGAGACTCGGATCAGCAGCGGACGAGTCTGCAGATAATTTTATTTATTTTTTTAGAAAAATGAACATGTTGCTTTTTGTGAGGAAAATGTTTCCTTTAACAAAGTTAAGAGTTTCCCATCAGAGCTGCTTTGTCCAAACTTTCTCATCTCAACAGTTTCTATTATCACTTACTGTAAACAGTTTAATATTCAGATTCATATGCACATGTTGTACATTTTTCATTCTTTAGGCCTGGAAATCAGTAGTTTTCTAACTACAGTGTTTATGTTACTGTTCTGTTTGTGGCTCTTTATTCTGTTGAAATATTCCTATATGGATATGAATCCTCCTGCTTTCACTCTCTGCCTCTTCGCTGCTGTTGCTCAGCATATAAAGAATATTTCTATTATATTCTACATTCAGTGTTTTATCATAACAGTTTCACAGATTTAGTTCAGTCTGAAAAGGACAGAAGAGCTTCAGTTACTGTGAATAATTAGTTTTTATGTTTCATAATGACACACCCTTTAATAATCTGTGAATATCTGTTGGAAGTGAAACAATTTCCTGCGTTGCCATTGGTTACAGTTTTTATTTGTTACACACAAACACGCATCATAAAGTTGAATAAAATCAGCTGTTGTGACATCTGAGTTAGATCAGCCAAACCATCGGACATGGATTCAGGGTGTGTGTGGGGGTGTGTGTGGGGGTGTGTGTGTGTGGGGGGGGGGGGGGGGGGGTGAGAGTGTGTGTGTGTGTGGGGGGGGGGGGGGTGAGAGTGTGTGTGAGGGTGTGTGTGGGTGTGTGAGCTGAAAGGAGATGACAACAGGATGAAAGATGTGATGAGATGGAAACAAATTTTAAGAGCAGGTGCATCTGCAGATGGTCACAGCAAAAGTCAGGTGACACACACACACGTGCATCCCCCCCCCCTCACATACACACACACACACACCCACACACACATTTGCCCCTTTATTTTACACTGCAACAGGCTCCACATGTTTTATAAACATCAGGCCTGTCAGTGAGTGACGATGTTCTGCTGCTTGTATAAACTACTGATGGTTCATTGGGCTTTACAGACCCTGGAGTGTGTGTGTGGGGGTGTGTGTGTGTGCGTGTGTGATGCTATCGGACCTCACAGAGCAACTATTTCTAGAAAGGATTTGACCTTTGTAAAGGTCGCGGTGGAGGTCAGAGGTCAGAGTGTCTTTGCTGAATGTTTAAGAAACTCAGAGTTCAGGTGGAAAGTGGAGATCCAGCAACATTCACCTGAACGTAGCTCTGTTGCTATGACGATGAGTTCTGATGTGGGTAAAATTAATAATCGTGGCCATGAAAGTAATATGAAAACATTATTTAACATTTTGTTCTGTACGACTTGTGCTTTTATTTGCTTCCTATTTTAAGTTATAATAACTTTAGTGTTTTTTTTTTACTTTAACTGAATTTAATTTATTTCTCTTCGTAAATATTCATATTCTGAGTGTTTCCTCACATTAACACGTTTCCTTGGTTCCTGCTTCCAATAACTGATTATTTTTTCATTTTCTACTCTTTAAACATTTCTTTCTCTTAGTTTTGATTATTTTCAGTAGATGTTTCTCGTAAGTTTCCGTTTTTAACTTCTATAAATTATTCTCTTACGCTTGGCTGTGTGGAAAATATTTTATATTGATTTATTGATCATGGTCAGATCTGAAAACCTTGTCATCTGTTTTTTATGCTCTTCTTCCATGCATACTTTTGATTGAGTTATGCAGTATGGACAGTAAATTTTCCTAATTCCAGGTTTTATAACGTAAATAAAGAGAAGTCACAAAGTTGGTTTCAAAATAAAATAAAAAGCAACAACAGAATGTAATAGTTTAAAAGTTAGATCATGTTTAGCTTGTAAAAACTGGGTCCAAATTAAGTCATAGAGGAGAGGTTAAAGGTCAACCATCCGTCCGGTTGGACTGATTTCTCGGGTCAGGAAGTGTTTCAGAACCGGCTGCTCTTTTAAAATCTTTGTTTATGAGCTCAGATCCAACATGGATCTTTGGTTTGTGTCGGGTTGAAACCAGTTTGTTGTTCCAGATGAAACCAAATCGTCTCCTCAGTCTGAACAGCTGATCCGAAATCAGCCGACAGGAAAAACGACAAACAGGAAACTGAATGAAACACAAACAAAGACTTTTCTGATCTCATAATGATTCATGTCTCCATCCATCAGTCCTGCTGCTTCACCACAAAACCCAGTTACTGTTAACAGTTACTGCAACTCAGACCGCTGGAGAGAAACGTCCTGCAGCACACACGCTGTGGTCAGTGTGTGTTCAGTGTGTGGTCAGTGTGTCGTCAGTGTGTGTTCAGTGTGTGTTCAGTGTGTGTTCAGTGTGTCGTCAGTGTGTGTTCAGTGTGTGTTCAGTGTGTGTTCAGTGTGTGTTCAGTGTGTCGTCAGTGTGTGTTCAGTGTGTGTTCAGTGTGTCGTCAGTGTGTGGTCAGTGTGTGTTCAGTGTGTGTTCAGTGTGTGTTCAGTGTGTGGTCAGTGTGTGTTCAGTGTGTGTTCAGTGTGTCGTCAGTGTGTCGTCAGTGTGTCGTCAGTGTGTGGTCAGTGTGTGTTCAGTGTGTCGTCAGTGTGTGGTCAGTGTGTGGTCAGTGTGTGTTCAGTGTGTGTTCAGTGTGTGGTCAGTGTGTGTTCAGTGTGTCGTCAGTGTGTGGTCAGTGTGTGTTCAGTGTGTGTCAGTGTGTCGTCAGTGTGTGGTCAGTGTGTGTTCAGTGTGTGTTCAGTGTGTGGTCAGTGTGTGGTCAGTGTGTGTTCAGTGTGTGGTCAGTGTGTGGTCAGTGTGTGGTCAGTGTGTCGTCAGTGTGTGGTCAGTGTGTGGTCAGTGTGTGTTCAGTGTGTCGTCAGTGTGTGGTCAGTGTGTGTTGAGTGTGTGTCAGTGTGTGGTCAGTGTGTGGTCAGTGTGTGTTCAGTGTGTGTTCAGTGTGTGGTCAGTGTGTGTTCAGTGTGTGTTCAGTGTGTGGTCAGTGTGTGTTCAGTGTGTGGTCAGTGTGTGTTCAGTGTGTGTTCAGTGTGTGTTCAGTGTGTGTTCAGTGTGTGGTCAGTGTGTGTTCAGTGTGTGTTCAGTGTGTCGTCAGTGTGTGTTCAGTGTGTGGTCAGTGTGTGTTCAGTGTGTGGTCAGTGTGTGGTCAGTGTGTGGTCAGTGTGTGTTCAGTGTGTGTTCAGTGTGTGGTCAGTGTGTGTTTCCCATGAGGACAGAGTTTAATGAATCTTTGATGCCTAACATTTCAGAGCTTAAATCTGTATTAAAAGAATCTTTTTTATGCCAGAAGTTCAGTTTTTGCTGTTATAAGAAATTTTAAAATGTTTTTCTTGCTTTTCAGTAGAGGAAAACATTTTCATTAAAAGTCAGATCAGATATTAACCATATGCTGCAGTAAACAGAAAATTTTCTATTTGGTTTGATAAACTGAACTCGACTTCACTGATTTATAATTAAGATAAAACAGGAATTTGTGTAAAAGAAATTAGATTGTGTCATGACTGGATTACATCAACTATAAAACAATAAAAGACATAAAGAAATAAAAAGGAAAGGATGAAGTTTAGGACTGGAAGCTTCTTCAGCTCTAACATGTGGAGCTGCAGGTTCACAGCTTTTATCAACACAGAAACACAAATGGATTTTGGCTGTGCAGCGAGGATAAGGGGTGGTAATGTATTCTGAGAAAGCTCATTTACTGCTACAAGTTATCGGGAGAGGAGAAGCTCAGAGTAAACAGGTAAAGGTGTGTGAGGCTGTAAAGTGGAAATGGAGTGTGTTTACAGAGCACTTTTCTGTTCTTGATTAACACACAGTGCTTTTACATTTACGGGCCACATCGATCCGTTCACACATATTCATAAAGGACCGGGTGAAAGTCTTTGAACATGCAGAGCTTCTTTCTCCGTCTGAATGAACCCGAAGCAGAGCTGCGTTCAGGATCCTGACATGTCAGGAGATTACGCTTCTGTAGAGGAAAATGTAAAATTCACACAATAACCATTTGTTTCTTTTATTTTTTAAGAACAAAAAACAAAAGAGATGTGAGACGGAAAAATCAGTGTTTGTGTCTTAAAGGATCCATGAGGGCGACTCAAAAACTGGGTTAGGAGAACTGCCAGAGTTCATGAGGTTGGTTGAAACAAGCTAACATCATCGGCTTGTGGGCAGGAGCTAACACCATTAGCAGGAGCTAACACCATTAGCAGGAGCTAGCAACATTAGCAGGAGCTAGCACCATTAGCAGGAGCTAGCAACATTAGCAGGAGCTAATGTGAAATCAAATATTGGAAGACAACAAATCGATCTCTAAATCTATTTGAGAAAATGTTTTGCTAACCTTAAACAGCTTCAGTTACAGAACTGGCTTTCTTTGCATCATGTTACAAACAGCAGCCATTTTGGCCAAATCGCTCCTCTTCATCTGCTCCCTCCTCATCTTCATCTCTTCTGGTCATTTCTGCATTGCCTTTGTTTCAAAGATCTCCAGTTCAAACTGAAAGGACTGAATGTTACGTAAGAATGACTATTGTAGCTGGACGAAGCTAGTGCTAGCACCTAGCTGCCATCTACCCAGGATGCATTGCAGCATGTAGCTGTTTGTGTGGCAATATTTTATTACAAACAAAACAGCCTCCAGTATGTTTACTGTATTGTCTTCCTATATGAAGTAAATGCTTCTCAAATAAAGTATAATATAAAAAAATAAATCATATTTTAGTAAAAAGTTCGAGTTGAGTTTTGAGCTGCTGTGTGAACGCAGCTCACTGCTGCCAGCTGGTAAACCTGAGAGTGGCTCATCATGACCACTTTCATAAATGCAAATATATTTTAAGTGCTTAACTTTTACTTTCTGTTTTACAATTACATGCATCACTGAGAAAACAGAAATATTAGTTTTGCTCTAATTAAGCCCTAAACATTTTGCTGTTGTGAAACCTCCTGAGAGTTTAATGAAGACTTTATGCTTAATGACTCGTCTGGAAACTAACATTTAATCACTTTAACTCAGTTTGTTGTGCAGTAAGAACAGCTCCAGATATAAAAACAGCATTTAAAGAATCTCTAAATGGGTCACTGAGTGCAACTCATCAATTCAGAGATTTTTCATGTAAATTCCAAGTAAAACGTTTTGATTTGAACAGAAATGAAATTAAATGACCAAGTTCAAAGTTAGAAAAGATTCTCAGTTTAAAATCATTCAATGTTTTCTTCTCTAGTCTTCTCATCCACTTTTAAATCCAAAGTAATCAGACAGAGAAACTCTGGGCTCAACATGTTTGTCTTATTTAGATCAGATGAAGTTGAACTAAATGCCCAGTTAGCTTTTGAGGATTCAGGTTAAAATCGCAGCCAGACAAAACAAACTTGTCAGTTTTATGAGATCCTATTTTCCACTCACTGCTCATGATTAACCGCATAATAAAGCACAGTTTGTCCAGACATTAGGTCCGGATCTGCCCTGAGTTAGATTAATGACGTCCATTACTTCCTCCTTTACACTCGTCTGTGTTTGGTCCACAAGTTACAGAGTCTCCAGAGTAAACAGATGTAATTCTTTTCAAATAAACGCCAACAGCTGCTGCAGTTGAGCTTTAAGATTGTAAAATCAGGTTTGTTTCTAACATTCAAAGTGTTTTAGTTTCAGGCCTGATAGAGAGCTCAGACAGCATCTTTCTTCTGTTCTTCTGGTCCAAACAAGGCCCGGTCCAAACAAGGCCCGGTTCAAACAAGGCCCGGTCCAAACAAGGCCCGGTCCAAACAAGGCCCGGTTCAAACAAGGCCCGGTTCAAACAAGGCCCGGTCCAAACAAGGCCCGGTCCAAACAAGGCCCGGTCCAAACAAGGCCCGGTCCAAACAAGGCCCGGTTCAAACAAGGCCCGGTCCAAACAAGGCCCGGTTCAAACAAGGCCCGGTCCAAACAAGGCCCGGTTCAAACAAGGCCCGGTCCAAACAAGGCCCGGTTCAAACAGCCCCGGTTCAAACAAGGCCCGGTTCAAACAAGGCCCGGTTCAAACAAGGCCCGGTTCAAACAGCCCCGGTTCAAACAAGGCCCGGTTCAAACAAGGCCCGGTTCAAACAAGGCCCGGTCCAAACAGCCCCGGTTCAAACAAGGCCCGGTTCAAACAAGGCCCGGTCCAAACAAGGCCCGGTTCAAACAAGGCCCGGTTCAAACAAGGCCCAGTTCAAGCAAGGCCCGGTCCAAACAAGGCCCGGTCCAGACAGCAGTTCCTGCGTGGCTCTAAGGTTAGAACCAGGGTCAGAACATGAATATAAAAACTGCAGTAAGATTCTTAAACAGGGAGATCAGGAACAAAGACTCTGGGTTCACATTTATTTCACCAACATTCATTTTCCTTCTTATGTTTTTTCTTTTGACCTCATAATTACTTTTTGCCTCCAAACTGATGAAACTCAAAGTATCATGAAGGAAACATGCTAGGCTGACATGTGATGCTTCTGTTCTGCTGTTTACATCGAGATGCTGGAAGTTTTCAAAAATCAGCTCCAGCTCAGTCAGGGCAGATTCATTTTTAAGTTTGGGTTGGATGTGGACTTTGACTGGGCCACCCAAAGCTCTGACAGGTTTTGTGTCCGGATTGTTCTGGATTTATCTCCATCCTGACCAGCGTCCCTGTCCGGACCGGGACCGGGACCGGGACGTCCAGCGGGTTTCAGGCGGGTTTTGTTTTGGTGAATCTCTCCAGTTTCAGATGGACTGGTGGCTCTTCTGCGTTGTTACGCCTGGTAATCTGGATGTTATTGATTAGATGTCATGAAGGAAGACATTTGTGGTGCAGCTGCATTATAGCATTAAAGTCTTAAAGAAAACTAGTTTTGCTTTTGTTGTGACGTTTTGCTGGTTTCATGGACTCTCTGCGTAGTCACACGGTTATAATTAGTTTTATTCCCATGAAGGGAAACGAGGCTCAGACTGGAGCAGAAAAACTGTTTTCCTGCTGCAATAAGCCAAAATTTTCCCCCAGCAGATTTAGGTTAAAATATTTGTTTTCCTTTGTTTCTAATAGGAAATGAGGCAAAAATAATAAAACAATGTGTCTTTTATTTATATACACACACACAGATGCTTGCCTGTTATTCTCAATAATCAGTGGAAAACTCTTTCTGGACGTTGCAGAGATGAAATCCTTTTAAACGCTGAGCAGGTTTTGTTCTTGTTTCCACTGACAGTTTGATCTTTAGTGATGAGTTTCAGGTTTTTATCGTCTTATTGTGACAAATCAAGTCTCAGATGTTTCTGCCATTCCTGAGTTTCTTTAGGATCTTTACATTTTGTAAAAATCTCCCAGTATGTCCAGATTAATTATCCTATAATCCAGCTGCACATAAAGCAGGATTTCTGCTTATTCAGTGTTATTTTGTGGGTAACTTTGTGCAGTGAACTAAAGTTGATCTGATCACCAATTTCAGTGTTTTGCTGCTTAAAATCATTATTTTAAAGTTCAAACCTGAAGAAAAATCAAAGTAAATATGAATATTGATGAGTCTTCCTGCAGTGAGAATAATCTTTGCGTAGGTAATCTCTATAAAATGTTTTCAGAAAGTTTAAGCAGCCAGACTGTTAAGCTAAGTTTTGGGAATATTTGCTGTGTGTTGAACTTTTTGACACAATTTGAGCTGAGGCAACGTTGCTCTGTGTTTGCAGGGTTGAATGGGGCTTCATAACTGGACCTGGGGGAATTACAGAGTGTTTTGGCCGATGAACTGGACAGCTCATTGCTCACCCGCTGCAGAGCTGCAGAGCTGACCACTGGAAGCACAAAGTGAAGTTAGCCGCCATGTTTCTTCTCTGCAGCAGCCTGAGATGGAAACGTTGGGTTAACTTCGGCAAGAACAATCACCTTGATTCAGATGTTCAAACTGACTTCATATTCATAGATAACTATATATTCTGTTAGCTTGAAAAGTTAATAGATGCTAATAGAATCTCCATGTTATTATTTACGTGGTTATTCATTCATGAGTGACTCGAGTTCCTCAGTGTCTTTCTTTCACTCCTGGAAAATGATCAGTTCAGCGTTTGGGACTCAGATAAGCTCCTTCCTGGGTAAAGTCTCTGCTCTGCAGGGATCGCCTCCTCACCGTTCCCTCTGCTCATGTTGCTTTATCCAGCTCGCTCCGCTGTGCCGCCTCACTTTGTCTATTTATCATGTTTGAACGAAGGTTTCTGACCCACATGCAGAATCGGAAGCAGGATGCAAGGTAATTCAAAAATGTATTTACAATCTGTAATATAGAGGTACAGCAGGAGTTTCCTTCTTAGGTCTGGTCTGAGGTTCGTCTGAAGATGGAGAGATGGATTAGAGATTGTGGGAGATGTTGACAACGGCTATATTTGACTAGGAAGTGAGACAGGCTTATGTTCTCTTGAAGGTTTCTCAGAGGGAGGAGGAGGCAAGCAGGATCCGGGCTTCCAGAGGCATCTGAGGCGAGTCTCTGGTCTGTAGAGGGAGAATGAGCGGAGAGCGGGCAGGCAGGTGAGGCTTGGAGCTGCAGGGGAGCTTTCGGTTTGGTTCTTGTCCTGGAAGCAGGCGAGTTCAGTGGAGTACCTGGGAGGAGAAACAGAGATCAGGAAGCCAAGCAGAAACGACAAGCTGAGCTTTCTTAAAGACGTCACAACTAGCGTTTTCTCAGGAGAACCTCTACAGAGCTAGAGACGATCATTGGTGAGGAATCACCTGGCGCAGATTCTGGCAGCTTCTTAAATCCTCTGGCTGATGACCAAACATGCTGCAGGTGTGCAGAAAACAGACTTGCACACTGACACTTTTATTATTATTATTATTATTATTATTATTATTATTATTATTATTATTATTATTATTATTATTTCTGTAGTTCCAGAGTCATAAATACTTCATGTTAGGGTCCAAAGGTTCTGTGGTCCAAAGGATTCATTTTGCTCAGTCCAATGTTCTGATAAAAGGTCTGAAAGTCTTGATTGGAAAGGAAAATATCTGCAGGTCAAATTTCTGTGTAAAGGAATCCACCAACCAGCAAACTGTAAAAATCTTCTGACTGACGGATTGTTTCCTCTTCCTCTGGTTTCTCTGAGCTGAAGATGGGCCACCAGGCTGCTGTGGTTCAGGACTTTCTCTTCATTTAGTGTCATTTTTCCTCAGTCTGAAGATGATGAGCTGCTCTGTGTTCTCCGTTCTGTTTTAGCAGTTGAGGGAACATCCAGGGTTAGTAGGTCAGCCTGACTTCCTGTCCAGAGGGAAGGAGTGAGTTTAGAAACCGAGGCGGTAATTGAAATAAATGTTGAAGTTGTTACGTTGGGTTTGTGTGGATCCAAACGGTCGGGTTTGTCTCGGTACCAGTGTGACACATTGCTGCCGGTATTGAGTCGGCCTGACGGAGCCGCAGGCCGAGGATTAGAGTCTGAATCATGCACAGATAAACGCTGCAGAGCTTCAGAGCGTCTGTGACATGATGGGAGTCCGGGGGCTTCATGAAGATGGATCCTCCGTCTCTCCAGGCCGATTTCCAAAGCTGCAGCAGCTCCACTCATTTATTTAAATTTAGCACCTTTCATCAGAGGGATTCCTCCAAAACAAAAGCTCCGGTGGAAATCCTCAGCTGAACGCATGAGGTGTGATGAAACCAGATAATTCTGTGTGCTCAGTTTTATTTGTGGATTTCTTGTCATCTTTATCCCCAGATGCTGCCGCGCGGCCACACACACACACACACCCACACGCACACACACACACACACGCCCACACACAGAGAGAGAGAGAGAGAGAGTTGTGTTTTCATCATTTGTGGGGACTTCACATTGACTTCCATTAATTTCTACAGCCTAACCCTTAACATAATCCTAACCCTTACCATAATCCTAACCCTTACCATAATCCTAACCCTTACCATCACATATTTAACCACTAACTTCAAAACAACAATTTCCCTCATGGGGACCAAGAAAATGTCCCCACAAGGAGAAATGGTCCCCATAACCCCACATTGTAGACAGAAGTAGGTTCCCATAAGGATATAAAAACCTGGAACACACACACACACCAGACATGTCTTCCCTGTGGCCTTTTGTGTGTGAATTGATGTTCTGTGGAAGATAAAATGAAGCCCTCTGGGTAGAAATGGCTCCACTGAATTCCCTCCACCTCTCTGTGAGAAGTGAAGGAACCGTCTGTGTGGAAACGAGTGGAGGTGTAGCTGCAGAGCAGATCCATCACATCTTTGTCTCCCTCCTCTTTCTTTTTGCTGTCTAATCCACACTATCTTCCTCCAGGTGTTTCTATCTTTCCATCCTCTCTCCCTCTTCATCATTCTGTCATCCTTCTTTTGTCAAATTAGACGTTATATATATTTTTACTTTTACATATATTCTCTCTTTTCCTTCCCCTCCTTTATCCCATTTGATTCCTTTCATCCTCCATCCTTCCCTCTTCTCTGTGGATCCGTCCTGCTTTCTAACGTCACTCGGCTGTTTCCTCCTCCTGATAAGCCTCCACTTCGCTCAGCCTAATATTTCTCTTATCTCTCTCTGGTTCTTTATCATTTTTTACACCTTAACCTCTAAATTGCTTGCTTGATTTTTTTCTTCTTTTTGTGACATGGTAATCTGCTGTTGGTTTCTGTCCTGGTTTATCTTTGTGTACTCTGCCTTCCTCAGTGTTTCCCTCTGACTCATTATTGTACCGTTTGGGGTCAGTCAATGCTGGCAGACATTTGCTTCTGAGGGCCGAAAAATGTCAGTTATGTGATTTAACAGAGTTCAGTTAGTTGATTGTTATCTGGGGCTCATGGTGTCGTCCTGGTAGAGATGAGCTAAAACACGTTACAGTCAGACGATACCAAAACTATTCAGTAACACAAAAACATCACACTGCAAACAATAACGGTTTTTTATCAAAATCACTGGAGAAGCAATTATTGATTCCTCTACTGTTCATATTTTCACATCCCAGAACCAACAGGACCGGATTCAGGCTGTTTCCCTCCTGACCCGGTTCTGTTGTCCCATTTCTCTTTCTCTCTGCGCTGAGTCAAACCTGTTCCCCTCCTGGCCTGTGGGGGCACTGCACCAAGGACCACTGGAGGAAACGACACAAAATCCTTCTTTGAATATCTTACAGGATTTGACAGCTAATAAAGAAATACAGTTTTTGAATTTGTATAGATATAAAACAGCACATAAAAAATATGTTCTGCCTAAAGACAGAGAGAAGATGAACACTCAGATGTTTTGTCCTTGGTTTGCAGAAAAACAAAGAACACATCCATCCATCCGTCTGTCTGTCCGTCCGTCCGTCCGTCCATCCATCTGTCCAGCCGTCCGTCCGTCCGTCTGTTGTGGACGATGCTTTAATCAGAAACTGTTTGCAATGAAAACATTTGTATTCATAAAAAGTGAGGTTAGTGTAAAATAATAAACCTGTGGTGATATATAACAGTAGATTCTAACTCAGGTTTTCGATCATTGTGAATTTTTGCTTCCTGTGTTTTCAGTGTATTTGCTGTATGCTGTCATAAAATGGTAAAATATGATATTATATACTCATAGTATTATATGTTCATATAATAAAATTACCCTTTTTAATTATTCCTAAAATGTATTGCATAACCCTTCAAACTTCCATACTTTCCCCATAACTCCACTCTAGATGGTGTTTACTGGGAAATCTGAACATATTTAAAGCTTTTAGGGCCAAAAGTCAAGATAATTAAATCAAAGACGTTTTAATACTTTTTCAGATCTTCAACCAACTGAAATCTGAGGTGACATATAGGCTGCTTACTTTCAGCCATTTTCTGCTACGTTGCCTTCACAATACAACAAACCTTTGGATTAACTAAATCCTTTTTACTGTGACAGTTTTGTAAATCCATATTTTGTTCGTTAAAATTCAAATTCACCAGAATGCCTCTGGTTTAGCTCCATGCCACAAGAGAGATACATTCCTGACAAAATCTGAGAAGTGATGAGCTTCACTTACTGAAATGAAACAAAAACCAACATAATTTATCAAGACTTGAACCAGAAAGAGGCAAGAAAAGATAAAAATGGTCAAATCTTTATCCGACTGATTTAAACGTCACTGGAAATGAAAAGAGAAAAGCCTGATGAGTAACGAGGCGCCGCTCTCCTCTTCTGATGCTAATGCAATGCATCATTCCTGAGAAATGGATTGGCTAATTACTGTCAGTAATTACACTAACCCCAAAGTGAAGGAGAGAACGATAAGTGATTAGCAGGTCAGCTGACAGGCTCGATCTTTATGTCTTTACACTTTGATTCTGGCTCGTTTGGAAATGATTGACCTTAAATTATGAATTTAACAAAAGTGAACTGATCTGAAATAACCAAGTAACTTTAACTGTGGTAGCTTTAATTATTCAAAAGAGGAAAAAACGAAAAGTGATCTAACAGAGTGCCATTAGGCAAGGACACTCGACTCCCAGTCAGTTTTCACCCGTTTCCTGGATCGGGCCAACATGAGTCCAGCCCTGATCGGTCAGTAAGACCAGAGAAGTTCATTGGCATCTCAAACCCACAGGAAGTGATTTTATTGTGTCGCTTAAAGAATCTGAACAATGTGGTTGTAGTTCTACGTCAGGTTGATCCATGAACACGAGTCCGACTCCTCCAGCAGGCGCAGAGACCATGGCTCCTTCAGGTCACATCGCTTCCTGACCCTGAAGTGACCCTGACTTGACCTATTCCACCGGCTTTGAAACTTCCAGCAAAAGTCCAGAGAGGAATGAACCGACTGGCTGAGGAAATGATTATCTCTGCAGATTGATGCCATTTATTTATCTTGTTATGTTTGAGATTACATCTGCTTCATCTTTTAGTAAAAATTAAACCCACTTATTTGTTTTCTAAAAATGTAAATAGTTTCCAACACACAGATGAAAACGTAGTTTGTAGATATGCTTCTGCTTCTGTTTCTCCTCAGGTCTGTTATGAAAAGCTGATTGGTTTCCGTCCTCTCCTCTGTTCATTTGCATGACTGGTACTGGAAACTGTTTGGCTGATCATAAATCAAAGTCAGCCCGGACCCAAAGTCCCCAAAGCAGAACAGAAAAGAATAGAGTTCAGATGGGGCAGGCGGCAGAAAGTAATAAGTTTATGAAGTCAGTGGTTTGAATCAATCAGATTCTTTGCATTTTGCTGAGTCAACTCTTGGGCAAAATAAAAACAGGAAGCAGGAACAGGCCGAGTCCTGCAGCCATGCTGGACGGTCAGGAGTCGCCTGCCAGGCCAGAACTCACAGCAGGAGACGTGGTCCAGACAGAAACATCTGGATGGAATCATCAACAGGCAGTAAACACTTCAGAGGTTTAAAATGACACTTCGTCTCCGCTGAGCTGGAGCTCAACAATCTGATGACTTTGTTGCTTTGCTTTGCTTACTCTCCTTTATCTTTTATATTCCATTCATTTTTCCTGCTCTCATTATAACTCCGCTATCTTTTCCTGCACTTAATGACATCATCCATAACGGCAGGCAGACAGTTATCCAACGCGCCGCCAGACAAATGCCTAAGTGAGCGGTGGTGTGTGTGATATGTGCCTGTGTTTTGGCTATCAGTGTGTGTTTAGTGTTAACACCACAACAGACAGATAAACCCTCTGACTCCTGGGTTCATTATAATGACAAATGGCTGCATCAGGTGTGTGTGTGTGTGTGTGTGTGTGTGAGGTGAAAGTAGACTCATGCAGCAGATGCAGCAGCACACATTAAGTCAATCAGGGTTGTTTCATGATTGGATCTCATTGTCATTTCGCCGCCAGCTGAGGATTCGGCTCTCAGGCAATCTGAGGAGAAACTCCTGATCCAGGCTCAGCTGTGGAATGTCAGAAATTTATACAAATATATTAACCATGAAGTTATCCACACATGGTTGGTGGTCCTGGGTCTGAATCCTCTCTGCATGGAGTTTGCATGGTGTTGTCTCTGGGTTCTCCGAGATGTTCCAACCCAACCCGACCCGATCCGTTGACGTTGAGTCAACCCAACTAATCAACTCTAACTGAGCCCAAAGCAAACCCATCATATCTGATCCTTCCAGATCTCTGACTTTGCTCTCTGCTGACTTATAGTGAAACTTTAGATTTTCCTTCAACATCTTCCAGCTCCATTTTGTCGCTTGTTGTGGCTGCAGGTGAGTCAAATCCTGTGGGATGAGTGGCTGATGGGAGCGGAGAAGGGCGTGGCCACAGCTGTGCTGCACACTGCTGTCTGATGAACTTCCTTATTCTCTTTACTTCCTCAACGAGGTGAACCACCTCCTCCTGTCTTCACACTGCAGAGAACAGATGAATTCTCCTCCAGTGTTTTCTGCTCTGGACGCTTTGAAGGTTTTTAAAAATGAGCCCAGAAACCCGACCAGAACCAACCCGGCTTCAGATCTAAGCTCTACATCGTTTCTCACCAATGACCATATTTGGTCATAGCTGCATTTGGTGGATATGAAAGCTGCAGTAAAACAAAGCTTTTGGATCAGTAACTTCAGTCAGAACAGAACCTGCAATCAGAAAAACACAGAGAAGGAATTTTAAAGTTTTGGTGTTTTTCATTCCTTGTTGAATACAGACAGGCTGTCGCCCCATGAGGCATTATTACCTAAAACATGAGCTCTGCAACCCATTGATCTGCATCTGTGTGGCCCGGTTCTGGATTAGCTCTGAATGGATCAGAGCTTGTTCCTCGGTGAGGATTAACGCCATCAGTGTTGGATCCACTGGATGTTGACCTGACTGGCCTGCAGAAAATAAATAAATACATAATGTATTTATAATCATTTGTTAATCATTTGTTTTCAGCCCTCTTTTAGATGCAGTACTTTATTTCAGCCACTGGGTGGCTTCTCGTTCATATTCGCTTCCTCTTGCTTATAGATCTGAGTATTGACTAGAGTTGCTCTCAACGCAGATTTTGTTTATTACCTCTTTCTACTCTGTGCGTCCATTGAATGTAACTAATACTGCTGGTGGTTTAGTTCGGTTTCATAAATGTCTAAGAGCTAAAAGTTAGCCGTTTAGCATTAAGCTATTAAGTAAATTAGATGCAGCTGTTATTCATGTTACCATTTCCAATTGAAATGCCTCATTTCTCTTGTATGTTTTATCGTGTGACGCTGTTATTAGCAGGTTGATTATTATTTATATTCTCAAATATTAACCAGTTGCTGGTCTATAGTAATTTTTAGCCCCTTTTATTAACTTTGTGGGCATTTGGTTTATTTGTGACAGTATTTACAGGCAAGTTCTAATAATTTGTATTTGTTTATCTTTATAGACCACACACACACCCCCACACACCCACACACCCACACACACACATGCACACACGCACACACACACACACACCCCCACACCCACCCCCACACACACACACACACACACACACACACACACACACTTACCTTTATATGTATAGAGGAACCTCAAGAGCCAATTAAAGTCAAGTAAAGCTCAATTCTGGATGTTCTCTTATTTCACTAACTCACCTAAACATCTATATCAGTTGTCCTAACCCAACGCCCTTCAGTGATTGTTTATCCATAACCAAACCAGCCTCAGTCTTCATTATACATAAAGTGATAAATGTTCTGGTGTCAGGAATCGTTACATTGGATAACAGAGTCAGATGTTACTACACTGAAACTTTATGTGTAACTGAAGCTAAAAAAGCCAAACCTTCATCACAGATGATATTGTGTTTATCTTTTTTCATCATGATGAAACTTGCATCATCTGATCTGAGCCTCCTGACAGCTGACCTCATTCTGGCCCAGTTTCTGCTCCTCATCCTGACTTCATGTTCTCTGCATGCGGCGGCTCACCGACGGCTGACACGGCGCCAACCTCTCCGACACAACGACTCCATGCGATGAGATCCAGGAGTGATGACAGCGAGCCTTCCAGGACCTTCTCGTTTCTGTCACTGCGATGTGTCGCCTGATGTGTTTGGTGTGTGCTCGTCTTTCAGGAGGATGTGCTGCATGCTTTGTAGCTTTTTAGCATTCACGGTTCTCAGAAAGATCCAAAACAATCTGGATCTGGTTCTGAGAGACGTTCTGCAGGATGAGCTGCAGAAAGGCAGCCAGACCAGATGGGGGCAGTAGAGTTTCAGCACAATGTTGAAGAGTGAAAATCTGTGTGAATGGAGGAAAATGTTGTGGTTTTTAAGAACAGGAGAGACTTGCAGCGGCTGCAGAGGGATAAAGCGAGTGGTCAAACTGGGAGCTCTGGGAAAGAGATGGAAGCTAGGCTAAGGCCAGACGTTAGCATGACGAGCCGCAGTACGGTTTGTGTTTTAACTGTGCTGCACTCAGACTCTGTGATAATGTCCAATATTCTCACTCCTAAAATGGACAATATGCAAAATGCTTTGCACACAGTAAAGCAACAATATGCAGTAGATGACATGATTTTAATTTGTGTTTATAATATTTACTGGGGAAGTTTGTATGAGCAGGAGAACATTAATATTCCATCTGAGCCTTGATGTAGCTGCAAATAGCAATAATCTGGATTCTTTTCTGAACATAAGACTGTAATTTAGTGGGAACATAAACATTTCAGAATAAAGCGTGTTTTATCACAGCGTCCGTCTCCAACAGCTGGAACAGAGGAGATATTAGGAAACAGATGAGGCGCTGCCAACCTGCCGACTCTGACTGAAGGCGCCGCCGGGCCCTGAATGCTAACAGCAGCAACAATACGCCTGTTTGTCTTCCTCCTGATAACTTCAGCAGCAGAATGGATCACCTGACCTTCAGAGAAACTTTGAGTGTTCAGAGTAAATTACACTAAAGACAGAAGATTTATAGCTTTTTGATATTGAATATTTTTATGCAAATTCTACTTTCAAGCCTGTAAAACTAAAACACCTTTCATTTAGGGAAACGTGTAACCTCTGTTAGCTGTTTTACACATCAGGAGCTTCAGTTAAAACTAAAGATGCGTCAGAAAGAAACACTTTAATCAGAGGAGACGTTTTGCTGTAATTGGATATTTTGGAAGTTTCTAGTTTAAGTTTCCATGTGAGTGTGTTTCTCAGATTCTATTAAGTTTGTGTCACAGCAGCTGCAGGTTGAAGATCCTCTCTAAAAGGTGCAGATCTACGCTGCCTTCGGTGTCACACCGTGTGTTTGCCTGTCTGACTGCCTGCGTCTTTCCTGCTGCTTTAATTAGTTCTCCCATAGTAATCACTCAACCCTGTTCTCATTATTGCCGTTGCCATGGCAGCACTCCCAGGTACCAAGTCCCTGACATGGTGGAAATGGTGCACTGCTGATCTGACGATGCTTGCAACATGTGAAGCATTTCATGAAAACTGGAGCAGCTGCAGAGCGACGACTTGTTCAAGCTGGTTTTCCATGCATTGCAAATAAATTCTTAGTTATTACTGAACACAGTGAGAAAACTTCTGCTTAGTAAAATGTAATGCTTCAATTTTATCCAAAGGGAAAGAGTTCTGCAGCTTCATTTTGGGTTTATGCATTAAATACGTTCATGTTATGGAGACATCAGAGTCTTCCTGCATGTAGAAACTTTTGTTTCAAAAGTTTGTTAGAAAACATTAGAGAAGAAACATGAAGGTCCAGGAACAGAACCGACCCAGTTTATGATTGAAGCTGGGTTTGTTCTGGTCAGTGCTACGGATGGACCTGAACGCAGAACTTAGAGAAAAGGTTCATTAGTTAAAGATGAATGGAGCTAAATAAAATCTATTCTAGAAGAAAAGCTGTTAGAAGTGATTCACCTTCCGGGAGGAAAACAGCCCTGAACACATTCTTGTGTTAAAATGGCCTAGTCAAAGTAAAGGGCAAAATGCAAATGAATATCCTAATTTTGCAGCAGGTTTTGTTGAGTATGTATGTCGGCTGCATTTGTTTCCATCCTATAAACCGAAGGAAAATTGAACTCAGTCGTTTTTCTGTTGAGGAAAAAACAAAGTTTTTAATCATCAGAAGGAAAAACAGCAGCAGCTGTTCGTTCTTCTGCTGACATTTTAATATTTATTTACTGCCTGTTACAAATACACTGATTATTTATGTTAAAAACCTGATCAAAGAATTGATCATGTTGTAATAATTGGTCAAAACCAGAATGAAGAAGTGACATTTTGATAAGTCAGAAAACGTCCTGGAGTTTTGATCTGCTGTTGACTTTGATGAGATGTTTTGTTTTTTCTTTTCAACAAAGACACACAATTAATTTAAAGGAATTATGTGGGCGGTTTTTAACAATTTCTCAGTAACAATAAACCCTTGATTTCACAGAGAGGCAGGAAAAAATACTCTAATTTCTGAGCAACAAAATTGCCTTTCTGCCGTAAGAGCTGAGTTTTCTGAGGCGGGTTGAAGATTCGGCTTCTTCTCTTCTTCCTGTTTGGTTTAAAATCCATCCACCTTCAGGATGAATGAATGAATGAATGAATGAATGAATGAATGAATGAATGAATGAATGAATGAATGAATGAATGACAGATGTTACCAGCAGAGGAAGTGAACTGTTAGCTGTGTCTCTTCAGTTTAAAGGTGGCAAATTATCAGGATATCGTTTAATTATAATAAAAAAGATAAATCCATGTACATCCATAATGTTTTATGTATTTATGTAAAATCAGTGAAACATTTTTATTGACTGCAGGACAATTAAAAACTCATGTTTGAGACTTTTGTGTTGATTTGGAGAGCAAAGCAGGAAGAGATATAAAGTTTAGTTTTTGTGGAGGAACTCAGCAGGAAAACAAGAGCACCCCCCCCCCCACACACACACACACCCACCCACACACACACACACCCACACACGCACGCCCACACACGCACACACACCCCCACACACACACACACACCAACACACACACACACCCACCCCCGCACACACACCCACACACGCACACACACGCACACACGCCCACCCACCAATACACCCACACCCGCACACACACACACACACCTCCACCCACCCCCCCACACACACACACACCACACACACACACACCCTCAGAAGTCACAACACAAACAGTTTGATGTTTTAGAAAGAATAATTATTGGATGAAGAGGTTTATAAAATGTGTTTGATTAAAATTCAGTAAAATCGTTTAAGGACAAAAATAATTTTACAAAACTTTAGTTCTATAAACACATTGATTTTTGTACTGGATTTTTTCAAGACCTTTCCATGTCATAGTTTAAGTCCCTTTGCACCAGATCTCTGCTGATTTTCTCCTTCAGGTCAGATTAAATCTCTCCAGTTTTGTTTGAAAGTTTATTTTACTCCATAAACTTCTCCTCACACTCAGCTGGGTGTGACGGATCTATAATTAGTTTCCAGGAACAGTTTGCAAGTTTTTGCTTTACAACTAAACAACTTTCTCCCTGTTCATCGTATAAAGGTTTCTTTATTAACTTGAAGTTTTTCCTCTGATTCATTTCTCCGTTTGCCTGCAGGAGGTCTGAACTCTGCAGAGAAACTTCTGCCTGCTGATCTTCTAATTACCACAACAGCCACAAAATATGAGCAGAAAAAAGCAAAAAGCACAAAAACATCTTGAAAAGCTCTGGATCTGTGGTTTATAATTATTCACAGGAGTTTCCTTTTAGCTGCATGTCTGTTTGTTAATCCGTCCGTCTGTCCATATAATTGAGAAAAACAATGATATATTTCTTTAAACCTATAAGATGGAAACTGAGGAGCCAAAGTGTCGCTGGGCCTGATTCTGGGTTTGGTTTCTGGAGAATCAGTTTTCAACTGATGTAAAATAGTCTGATTCTTTATTCAAATCCAGATCAGTTTAGCCAATAATTTAAGAAAAATACTTTATATATCAAAATTGGACTATTTTGTGCCTTGTGATGACATCATAATCCTCCTTTGCATCTGTTTTATGTTTCATTTTTAAAGGATCCTGAACGGTTTGTGAACACGAGGATCTGTGGGAACATTCTCAAACTTTGCCAAAGTTCTTGCATTTTCTTTTGAACTCATTTAGAAAAAATAAACATTTGATCCGTCTCCAGGTTAGACCGTTACCATGGTAACAGGCATCCTCGTGGTCAGACGGTTCAGTCCCACTTTTCTGATCTCGTCTTTGTTCAGGAGAGTTTTCAAAGATTCTGCTTGGCACTTTGGTTTGGACTGATGGAGCATCATGGACCAGTCAGGATCAGAACCAACAGAACCTCTCTCTGTTTTGGAGCAGAATCTGGCCCTCAGCATCACTGATCCTCCACCTTACATCTCAGCTGCTGGTTGCCGGTCAGACTGGGCGGCTGGATGCAGAGAACTGGAACTAATTTGAATCAGATCTAAAAATCGGAGGATTCATAAATCCATATGGACAGGAATATTTCATGTTATTTCTGTTTAACGTCAGACCTGGACGTTTGTGTGGGACAATCCCAAAGTTCATGTGAGAAGAGAAGAAATGAGATTGGAGCTTTTTAACGAGGCGCTGCGAGTCGAGGAGAAGCTTCATAACAGAGCAGCAGAGAAAACTTTAATAATTGCACCATGTTGTTCTCCACCGGCCAACTGAGCTCCTTCCATTAAGCTGGTTGGTGTGTGTGTGTGTGTGTGTATGGGGGTGGGTGTGTGTGTGTGTGTGTGTGTGCGGGTGTGTGTGTGTGTGTGTGTGTGTGGATAGAGATCCCTCTGTGCTCTCACAGTCTGGTAATTGGAGGTCTATAGTGGGATTGCTGACACATGACTCGTAGCTGAGGGCTGCATGCAGCTTCTCTCTGAGCGGCGAAACAAAAGATGTTAAAGCTTCCAGTTGCTGTTGCTGCTCCGGATCAAACAGAACCTGGTTCCTGTCGGCTACCAGAACCTAAAGCTTCATCCCACGTCTGCTTTTCTACTCCACTTATGATCTGCTGCCTCGTCGATAAAACCGTTCTGCAGCCAGAGTTCAAAGGTCAGTTTCTGAGAGTCGAAGGAGAACGTCTCTCTTGGTTTCTGCAGATTCTGTCGGGTTGTTGGAGTTTTTTCCAGGTGTGTTTGTTCTGTTCTCTGTTTCTTTTTTAAATCAGTTTGTTTCTGCTTTACTTCAGTTCAGCTCTTCCTCAGTGATTCTCGGTTATTTTGTTTATTTCCAGTTACTCTTCGTTACTCCAGTTTAGTTTCTTGCTCTAGTGATTCTTTAATGTTGCCCACGCTCGCCCATGAGTTTTCTCTCTCTCCTCACACCTGCTACCTGTCAGTCAGACCAGTCTGTTCCAGCATTCCCAGTATCCATTCCTCCTCTCTGGTTCCACCTGGTAAACTTCGTTACTCCAGTTTATCCTGCTGGCGTTTCCTTCTGGATTCCTGTTTTGGTTTGGCTCTGGCTCCCTGTGTTCCCTGCAAGGTTTTTAAAAGACTTTCATTATTTTTTCATTAACCATTCTTCATCTACAAGCCGCCTTAAAAACAACAAAACATGACAGTTTCATCTGTCTGCTTTTAACAAGAGTTTTAGAATCAATAATTTCAAACAATCATTAATCTGATCTGAAAGCAGAAAGACATCTGTGGAAGAGCAGCTGGACTTTTTGCAGTCATAAAGTGAAAGACAAGAATTGTTTATGGATGTGAATGCTGCTGTGGTTCAGTTGTTTTCATTAGGAAAGGGCCTCAACATGTTCATCTTGGTTCATTTATTCATTTTAATTTGTAAAAATTGTAATGCAAGTAATCACTGTTTCTTTACAGCTGGAACCTTTGTACTGTATGTGTGTTTGTTTCTAGCATGCCTGTAAATCTGACGCACAAACAACGTCCACAGACAGAGATGGATGATGAAGCTGCTCCTCTGGCAGCTTCATCATCTGAGCTTCATTTCTGATAAAACGATCCGGTCAGCATTATTATTGCTGACTGGATATCAGCAATAATAATGATAATAATACCGGTAAACTAAAAACAAAGTAACAGAATCTTTAGTGCATTAACATTAAAGACTTTTTGTTAAAATTCAAAGCGAACTTCCTTCCTTTTCTTCCTCTCATTTCTGTCACAGAGGAGCTTCTGTCTTCTAGGTGAAGCATTCAGAGATGATTTATGAACAATAAGTGACATTTTACTTTAGTGGAAACATCATCTGTGTTCATATTGATTAATTCCCTCATCGTTTGCTCAGCCTCTCCCTCAGCTCCAATACTGAACCTTTATATTTATAATGAAGCAGAACCCCACAAATATCTGAAAATCTCAGCATTTTATTAATATTCTCTCAATGTTTCACACTCAAATCAGAATACAGGGACACTTCCTGCAGGATAACATTAATGAAGCTTTCTGTGAGTTTTGGTTTTGTTCCTGTATTTTATTTTTCAGTTAATTTTTCTGTTTTCAGATAGGAAATACTGTAGATTGATAAAGTGAAAGTAAAATGTTCCCTGCCATCCAAAGCTTATTTTTCCAGAATGCAGATGCTAACTGAACGCAGGAAACAAACTGGGAAGATTATAAACGTGAGCTGAATGAAGGCGATGCCCGCTGAAGGGAGAGAAGAAGACTCCCCTCCGGCTGTCAGAGTGGTTTCATCCTGCAGACTGTTAGAAGTCAAGCGAGTGAAGCTGCTGGAAGCCGCAGCGCTGGGGGAAAGTCTCCACCGCTGGTTTCAGGTGGAGCAACGCTGCAGATATTCTTTGTCGCTGTCTCAGAATGAGTCATCCTGCAGCCTGCAACACACAGCCTGCCAGGAGTCTCATTACAGTGAGTTAAACACATGTCATCACCTTCTCCCTCCTCCACATCCGTCCATCCGCCCCCACAAGCCGTGTTAGGCTCCTCCAGCGTTCACAGCTCTGCTGCTGCCGGTCCGTTCACACACATCTGATTTCATCTGTTCTAACTCCTGAACTCTTTATTTGGAGTCGCTACACATTAAGACTCGAAGCTCGTGTTTCTGAAGTCACAATGCTTGACAGGATTTCTGAACTCTGAAGGGATTTTCTGGTTCCCATTTGTATTTTTTAGCTCTGTTCCAGGATTATTCCCTCATGTTTTTACTCATCGCTCTGTTTCTGTCCATCTGCACAAATCCAGCTTTTACTATTCCACTTTTTATTTTCTTCTTCTTCTAACCACCTCATGCCTGAATTCATCTACAATTACAATTACAGTCGAGCAGATACTAAAAGTGTAGATCTTAAATTTGAGAACTGACAGAAACTAGATAGTTAGCAGTTAATATAAATGCATAAGTGTACAGTGACTCCAGACTGAAAAGCTAAATCTGCAAATACGTGAGATCTTTCCCCTAGAAATGCTGACAACTGCTTATTTTAATAGTTCAATAAAGTATAAATTCACCCAATGGAAACCGTCTTACCACAGAAACCGACAGCTACAGTCTTCCTTGTTTCAGCCAATCAGGACCGAGGAAAAACAATGCTGCTCCTGGATTGGCTGCTTTGGAAATGTGAGTCAATAGTGTAGCACTATGTTTCAGTATTTCAGCTTACCAAGCTTCATTTCTTTGAAAAATCTTTATTTTTAAATATACTTTACAAATAAAATCAGCTATTAGTTTTCTGAAAATAATTTGTTTTAGAGAAAAATCTGTGACTAATGAACCTGAAACAGTTGGTGGTTCCCTGTACACACAAACTCTGACCACTAGAGGGATCTGAACTGCTTCCCTGGTATGTGTGAAATATGCATCAACAGGAAATAGAGCAAAGTGTGCTAAAGTTCTGGACGTGTTGTTTCAGACTGGCGTCCAGAACCAGCGGTGCGGTGAAGATGATTTTTATCTTTTACGAATTATTGAAGAAGACTGCTGCTGATCTGAGGGCTGTTGGGTAAATTTCCACTTTGTGTGTTTTATGTGTGAATCATGTGAAACGTGACTGAAATATCAAAATGATCAATAATGACTCCAGTTAAATTGTTTCTCCTGTCTGAAGGGATTCAAGTAACCTTTCAGTGAATACACGACCAGAGGGATTCATTTGAAAACGCGCTGTTAAACTTTTCCTCTAAATGTCATGAATTAATATTTAATATTAAGTTCATGTTGTTTTTTCTGATTTGCAGAAAACAAACATTTTTATCAAAAGACTCACAGAAAACAAACACAGAGAGGAACTGTTAACCACATGACAACCTACAAAAGGAAAACTTTTAGTTTCAGGCCTGAACTGAAAAGCTTTAAGATGCAGAGATGCAGATCAGAGCAAAATTTGAGATAACTTTCTCAATTCTGCGCATGTTAATGTTTGCTTCTGATGGCTTTAGAGTTCATTTACTAAGTGAGAAATGGAAACACATTTACTGAGAGAGTTCTGACGTAGAGAAACAGGAGGCTTGTTTCCCTCTAATCCACTGAAACAACAAGCAGCCGCCGTCATTAAGAACCAGAAAAGTTTGACTTTCTGAGTCGTAGTTGACATAAATGTGAGTGAATGATCGTCACTCACTATTTGCTCTCATATCGCCGCCGCCGCCGCCCTCTCTGTTGTTCCTGCGTGAGACTCTCAGGAGGAATCAGATGGAAACGGGCTCTCTGTAGTCGAGACAACTGAAACTGAGTGCAGTCTGTCCAAGCTAAAAATATTTCCCCATCAGTCTCTTACTCTCTTCTACTGTCACTTTAACTTTCAGTCTTGCCTACTTTATCTCCCTTTGCGTCTTGCGATTCTCAGACTAAACTTTCAGGTGAAACAAAAGTCAGATTTCATCGACAAGCTGCAAAAAGCCAAACTATTTCAATACATAGAAACTTATCACACACACTTAGAGAACCAGGCTTGATGATTATAATGTTATGACAAACAGAAGAGTCTTACTGGATATTAGGATGGTAATGAACGATTGTACAAGTTTCCCTAAAATATGTCAGATAAATCTTAGGATTCATTTCAGTTTGACAAAAATGTTTTATCCCTGCTTGAAGTGAATTTTTCTTTTCTGAAAAAGACTTAAAGGAGAGATGGAGAAACCTTAACGAACAAGTTCTGACGTAGCGAACGCTCTCAACTACTGAGGTCTGTTCCTTACCAGAGGCATGAAAGTCCAGTCATCCATCATGGAGGGGAATCTCTCTCCATCTTTCTGAGCTTTCTGCCTCATGCTAGTTTCCAACTTCCTGTTTATTACAGAAATCTGATAAAATCACGTTTTGCTCTAACTGGTAGATGGAGAAAAGGCTAATTCACATTTTCTTTTCCAAGATATTTTTTGCTCAAAATTAGCCGGATGTTCGCATGGAAACATCACTAGAGCCTTGTCTGACTTTCTGATGTCTTTTTGCAGAACTTCCAGTCGAGTTTTTATGATTTATCAGCCATAATCATTTTTGCCTCTCAACAGCTTCATAAAGTTTTATCAAAAGAACCAAACAATTTCACTTTTGTGGAGCAAAAATGTTTTATTCACTGAAGTTTACAGACCCACTGACTTCCTGTCGCTAAGCGGTTAGCTCTCAGACTAATCAGGCTCTGGTTCAGCGTGCAGCCATGAGGGGCTTCGGTCCTCTATCATTTAACTCAGCGTGAACCGAACAGCAGAGCTTAATGCAACACGCCGCTAACAAAGATTACACCGTCCTGCTTCCAGCCGCTTCCAGAAACTCCAGCACTCTGATCTCATTGCTCTTTTTCTCATTTCACACTTTTTTTATCAAGGAAAGAGAAAAAGTGCAGATGAATCCTGAACTGTTGCTCTGATTTAAATGATATGAAGTCTGGAGGCTTCAGCTGGTCAACATGAACTCACATCTGTAATCAGTGAGTCATTAGATCCCTGCAGACTAGCAGCAGCAGGGCTGACTGCATTCAGAAACAAACAATAAATCCAGTCTTTATGATTTCAGGGTAAAAACATATTTTATGATTTACTGGTTTTATTTCTGGTAAAAATGGTTTTTACACAGAACTTCATCTGATGGGATGTTTCTGGAGCTAGAAACGTCCCACCACCAACTCTGCTCAGTTGGTGGTTACCGTAGCAACCAGTAACTGATGGCTCCGCCCCCTTTTTCTGTTGCTGCTTGTAACTGTGGTTTGCATTGGGATCCACTCTGTGTTTTCTTTACAAATATTAGATTTTAACAGATATTTTAGACAAATGGAATCATGCAGTGTTTCGTTTTGAGATGTTTTGTATGCTTTTAAGTGTTATCATTATTAATGCAGTGCATTTTAGCAATGTTTAATTTTGCTAATGTTAGCTGCTGCTAACGGCTGCTAACTGCTGTTAACTGCTGCTAACTGCTGCTAACGGCTTCTAACTGCTGCTAACTGCTGTTAACTGCTGCTAACTGCTGTTAACTGCTGCTAACTGCTGCTAACGGCTGCTAACGGCAGCTAACTGCTGCTAATTGCTGCTAATGGCTGCTAACGGCTGCTAACGGCTGCTAACAGCTGCTAACTGCTGCTAACGGCTGCTAACTGCTGCTAACTGCTGCTAACTGCTGCTAACGGCTCATTGGGAGTTTTGTAGTTTGTTTTGTTTATGGTTATTTATTATATTTTGTTTAATACATCAGGCCAGAAGCTGCTGGACGGATGTTAATCACCAACTTGATCTTGTTTTGTTCGAATAAATTCAGTGAACCTGAATGTGTCATGATAGACCAACTGGACCTGAACGTAGAACAGCTACATCTAGATGTAAACTTTACTCAGAGTTACTGCAGCAGCCGTTAGGTGTGGCTGAACTTTGACCTGGAGTGAAAGATCAAAATGACAAAGATGGGCAGTTTTATGACAAAACTTTGTTTTATTTCAATCAATCAGTTCAGTGTTTCACTTTAGGTAAGATTTTTTTATTTCCTTGACAAAAAGAGGAAACTGATTTTTTCTGTACTGCTCTCGTTATTTTACATCACAGAATATTTTGTACATGAACTGAACCAATCAGACATCTTGTTGTGGAGGGATGCCGCCATCAAGGCTTCGCTTTGTCAAAAAAAAAAAAAAAGATTTATCTGCTTTTTACCAAACTTATTGTGATATTCAGACTTTAAAAGCTTCTGCAGAGCAAAGCATCAGAGTCCTGCAGTTCTTCCTCTCAGAACGCTTTAATACGGCTTTTATCCTCCATTTCCTCGGCGACCTCCAGTGATTTTAGCGTGAGGTCAGCGTGAGGTCAGCGGCAGAGCCAGACGTTTTCGTTCTGCTTATTGATCCAGTTTGAATCCTCCACAGCGACGGAGGCCAGAGCAGAACTCAGATTAATGAGGATTCCCAGAAAAAGATTAAAGATCAGAGAATCTACAGATGACCTTTCACCTTCCTGCTGGTGTAACATGCAGGTCTCTCACCTGAACCTCCATGCTCCTGGATCAAATGGGATCCCGGCCTCGTTATCATTTTAATAACCTGCTTTTCTCGTGGTTTTCTTCTGTTTACTTCCTGTTCTGGACCTTCTGCTGCTTCGACGCTTTTAGTGGTGGATTTATTCCCTGGTCAGTTTTTGTTGGCCCGATCCGATGCGCTCCTCTTTTCCTTTCTCTCTCTTCCAGCTCAGTTTCTCCTCTCTTCCTCCCATCTTGTTTCCACCTTTCCTCCTGCTGTCTGCTCCCGTCTCCTCAGCTGAAGTTATGTTTTGTGTTTCCACCATTAGCAGTTCCTCTTTTCTTTGACAGTAAAAGAAAAGAACGTCTATTTTCTCCTGTAATATTTTCATACTTTATTATTAAATGTCTCACAGATATTTTTGTAATTCCTGACCGTTTTATGATAACTATTAAAAAGTAATTATGCACCCAGGTGTCCTGCAGACTCATAATCTGTGGATATTCTGGTCTGTAAGTCTCATTTATTCCATCACATGTTCTTCACAGATCCTCAAATTTTACTGTTAATTTTTTAAATAAAGTTCATATCTGGCTTGTTGTCTTTTTCCCCTGACTGGAGATTTTGCAAATCCAGATTCTCCCTAAGATGATAAAATAATTGTGATTTTATTAAAGATTAACGGTCTGGAGGCGAGGTGTGTGTGCGTGTGCGTGTGCGGGTGTGTGTGTGCGTGTGCGTGTGTGTGTGTGGGGGGGGTGTGTGCGGGTGTGCCTGTGCGTGTGTGTGCGTGTGCGTGGGGGTGTGTGTGTGTGAGTGTGTGTGTGATACATGCAGCCTTCTCTCCAGCTGGTCTGCATGTAGCTCTCTCTGCTCTTCTCTCCTCCTTGTTGTTTTTTATCTTATAATTGTTTAGCTCCACATACAGAAAGCAGAAAGCGGCTTTGACTAGGCCGCTGCGGCTCCAACATGCTGGCCCTCTGGCTCTGCTCTGAGCTCTAAATGGGGCTGTTTGTGTTCTGGGTTTGTTCCTGAATTGGAGCCGGATCAGGACTCTGGTGGCCGGTTAAACACCTCAGGCTCCTTTCAAGCCGTTCCAGCACAATTTTCATGTTTCTCTCTGCAGAATGTTAATCAATATCAGGTGAAAAACAGGATTTTGTGGCTGTCTGACAGGAAACTCCTGCATAGAATGCAAATTAATATGCAAATTTCACCAAAATAAACCTTTAGTGACATTATTTAAATAAATTATCATGTTTTTGTGTTGTTTCTTTACTCTGTTCATCCTTTAAAGGTCAAACTGAAACAGACTTAGCGAATATGACAGAGGAGGTAAATAACAGGAGGGAAACGTAAAGGAAAGAGGTGAAGCTGGAGAGTGACACAGATAGACAAATTAAAGGGATTAGACGCCTCATTCCCCCTAATTCCCTTATCAGCTCCTCCCACAGCCTGGCTGCCACCGCCGTGTTTACATGACCTCATCTCCCATCAGGAAAATATTCATGGACCACATTATGCTAAGTCTCCTGTTTACCTACATAATCCCTGGCGGACAAACAACCTGCAGCCGCTTCCTGGACGGGAGCTCGCTGTGAGGCGGAGAGCCGCCTCTGATGAGGAAGAGCGGCTGCCCTTCCTCCTGACGTAAAGGTCAAGGGTCAGGGAAGGCTCTCCTATCTCTGAGACGATGTCGCCTCAGTCGCTCGTCTCACCTGAAACGATCCTGGAAAGAAAACTCTAAAGAACAGGAGAGGGAGAACAGTGTGTCTGCATGAACCTCAGAGAGCATTACACCCTGGATATGGGCCTAGTCAAAGCCCAAATCTTAATCTGATCCAAAAGTCATTTGAAACATGGCGGAACCTGTCAATATTTCCTCAAACTGATGTTAGAGATGTTAGAGCAACACCAGACCCAATATTATTATTATTATTATTATTATTATTATTATTATTATTATTATTATTATTATTATTAATAATAATAATAATAATAAATCTTCATTTTAAAAACAAGGTTAGTTTTGCTAATTGAATTAAATTATGGGCTGTTTTTCATTTTTTCTTAAAGCTCCATATAAACTCTCTCAGTGACAGAAAAACTGAAGAAAGAAGAAAAATTAACCTCATTATTCCCTAAAAGAATCAACAAGCCAACATCAAACAGAAGAAAATCATAAAACGGCATCTATAAATATAAGAAGGAAACAAAAAAGGAATAAACTTATACAGAACAGAAGATAAATCTGAATAATAAACCATCACTAAGGCAATAAAAAGCCTTTACATCATAAAAACTCCTGCATGATAATGTTTGCTTCTCTTATTGTCTCAGTTACTAAGAATCTCAGTAAAATCCTGCAGAAGTTTTTCTCTTCATAGCGAGTCGATCTGCAGCAACAGGAATCACTAAGAACAGCAGACGAGACGCAGAAACCACATCTTTATGACCTACTTTCTAAAACAGAGAACAGAACTCAGCTCTGACATGAAGCTGAAGCAGGAAAGTCATTTTATAAACTGTAAAATGTTTTTTTGTGAATTAATTCAGCTGTGAAAGAAACAAGAAGCAAACAAACAGACTGAGGTTTGATCCAGACGCTTCAGGCGACTTCCTGCTCTGGTTTCTGGGTTAAGAACAGAAAAACCTGGAAGTGACCAGACTTTGACTAGACCACCATTGAGATTTTCCTTGCCAACCAGAGGTGGACTTACTGACGTGTTTTAAATCTCTGACCTGTGACCCCAAACCGACTGTCCAATAGAAAGCTGTAGTTCCTCTAGTTATTAAAGTTCCTTATAGAAACTTACACATTCTGGTTTTAACAAAATTATTCACAAAAACTAGATGTGAGACTAAAAACAGTATGTTGAGAAAATAAGCAACATTTTCCCTTGAAAACCACAGTTTACTCCTAAGTTATTGAATAAATAGACAAATGAGCTCAATAAAAAAGATATTTATAGTTTTTAATCTTCTTCCACCATCGGATTGGATCAAAGTTCATCTTTCCAGAGTTTCAGGAAGTCCTGATCGTTCTCAACTTCTGTAGAAATGTGATGGTAGACGCTGACATTAGCATTAGCTGCTACATGTTTTGTAGCAGCTAATTTAAGCTAACATAGCATTGAGATGCTAATTTAAGTTAGCATAGCTTTGCTGACAGGCTAACTCCTTTTAGCACAACTTGAACACAACGATAGTCTTTCCCAGCGTCCAATCAGATGACTCCTCAGTGGGCCGACAGAAGTGGATTTGTTGTCCATCACAGTTAGCGGATGTTGCTTGTGCGTCAGATTTACAGATGTACCACAAACACACGAATACAAAGGTTCCACTAGGAACCTTTTCATAAAAAGGACATCTAACTGCATTAAAATTTTAAAACATTAAAATCTACTTGATTGATTAATCATGATTAACCTATTAAAGTCCGGGCCCTTAAGTAATAATAATGGTACCAACGATACTGGCCCTGGATTTACCTGCAGAATCTCTGCTCTGCCAAACAGTGAGTTGAACTATTCTGTTCTTTCTTTTAAAGTTCTTGAACTTTGTTGAGTTCAGAAAGTCTGCGTGACTTTTCATGAAGCACACTGAGTGAAGAAGAGTCTGCGTGTGTTTACACACAGGCCGCTTTGTAAACTCAACAACTTGGTCCTCATAATGCAGAGATGGAGCCTGGCAGGAAGTGTGATCCTGCACAGAGCCACCGGGGGCCGGACAGCAGAGAGCCGTCTGCCCGGTGTGCGGAGAATTTTAATCGCAGAACCGAGTCGAAACCTTGGAGGCGTCAGAAAACTGATGATAAGAGTTTAAAGAAGAATAAAGAGAAGCTGACAGAAAGAAGGAAGTCATGCTGCTGTTGAGTCTTGCTGCTCAGACGGACATTTAAATGTAAAACTAAAGCAGATTCACAATGACGGCAAATTTTTAGGAAGTTCAGAGGGAGAAACGGAAACTTCCTGTAAATCTGCTGAGTTCAGATGAGTCAGTGTTTAATGGCCTCCTGATCTTCTGTACTTTAGAGTTAAACCCCAAACCCTCTGGGCTGGTTTATTAATGGGTTCATCAGTTAATATGAACTGATGAATTATATATAATTATATATTATAATATAATATATAATTAACTGAACCCGTTCATTTTAACTAAACCCGTTAAGTTATCCATGTTGTTCCAGGGCTGCTCACAGACGTTTGGGGGGTTGGGGGAGTATGAGTGTGGAAAGGAACCCACCAGAATAAAAGTCCATCATCCAGAAACTTTATTTCTGTTACATTGAACTGAATGAGGTTTTTCTAAGCAGCTCTCATTCCTGATAAAAACAGAAAAGTATTGAGGTTTTCTGTTCATAATAACTTTCTTTGTTTTTTGCTGCTCCAGTTTATTGACTGTATTCAACTTAATCTGTTAATCTGTGTTTATTCCCTTCTCAACATCATAACTTCTGCTCACTGTCAGATAAGTTATATTTTTCTGCTGTCCAGGAAGTTTTGCTTTAAAACTTAATGTGATCTTTTATATGGAGGCAAATATAAGAACTACAAATAATAAAGGTCAAAATAAACAAACCTCAACAGGAATGTCATGTCATGCATAAAGCACAATAAGGCTGCATGACATTAAATAATTTTATTGGATTATTTTACCCTTTAACACATTTTTTATAAATTTGCAGGATTTGAGGTGGATTTGATGTGAACCTGTTTTCTCGTTTGTGAGCCGTTTTCTTCCCTGCTGGTCTGAGCTCAGTCCATGTCTGTTTGTCTGTTTGTCTGTTTTGAGAGAAAAACTTTTTCTTTTCCCCAGAATGATTAGATTATTTCTGCGGTTTGAGCCGGTTATGAACCACAGAAACGCAGCGATGTTCTCCACTGATCCACAGTGCTGCTTCCCATTTGTGTTGGCAGCTCTGCCAGCCTTGAATATCCACACAATAACACTGAAGGCAATTCAATTATGAGAATGATTTACACTTGAAGTACTTGTTGCTAACCCCTTTATTCAGACGAATCCAAATAAAGACACAAGAGCTTTTCACAAAGCATGGTTTTACCACATTTGGATTTTGGATTAATTAAAAAACTGTTTTTCTGGAAATAAAAAATAAAAAACTTTCCACAGAAATAATCTCCAAGCATCTTAAACTGTCTGATCAGACATAAATGTTTACTTATTAGTATATAATTTACTCTTTCAACCAGGAACTCCTGATCGTTTTTTACAAATGTGGTCTGACATTAGCGTTAGCCGCTACATGTTAGCATTGAGATGCTATTTTAGGCTAGGATATCTTCACTGATAGGCTGAATGTGTTTGGCACAACTTGAGCACAACATCATCAGATCGTTCAGAAGCAGAAATGAACCCCAGAGGAAACTCTTTGCTGCCGTTTGTGGATGTTACTTGTGCTTCAAATTTACAGGCCGTACCAGAAACACATGAACATAAAGGTTCCGGCCCCCAGCAAAAGAAAAGAGAGGAAATATTTCAACAACCAAAGAGCACCAAGAGTTAAATCTAGTTCAAACATAAGCATTCTGTGTTGCTGGAAGTCTGTAAGGCTCCTGGAAATTTGTTTGACTTGCTTTCTTGTTTATAATAATTGAATAAAAAAAGAAAACCCCTCTGGTCGTTTAGTTTTAGTTTGCACGTTATATATTTTACTCAGCCTTTATTATGAAACGTTTTCCACAGCCCCTCAGTGCTTTCTGTCTTACTTTGCAGAAATTCACAGAGCGCTGCTTTTCCACTCAGCTCACCTCATTCTGAGTGGATTTCACAACCCACAGTGGGATTCAAGCCTAATAAAAAAAGATCCTTGCTCTCCTCTAAGTGACAGGCCTTCTGGGCTTGTTGGGTTCACAGCGGGGAGCCAGATATTTTGGTAAATAAACCCTGCAGATCTCCTCTCTTTCTCCTGACGTTTCTCAGTCTTTTCATGTCTGTGTTGATCTTTTCCCTCCCAACATTTTCACAGAACAACGTAACGTTCAGCCTGCGGGTCAAACGGACGACAGAGGTCAAACATCCGCTCCCCTTCATGCTGATCTATCGTTGGTCCCATGAACACAACTAAAATATTTTATGTTTTCTTTAGGAAAATGTAAAAAATGAAACACCAAGAATATAAATGATTTTAAGATTGAATGTTTTACAAAAAGCAAATTAACCAATAAATGATTTTTAATCATGACCAGTTTAAGTTCTCATTGTTTTTGGTTTTAAAAAGTAACTTTTTCCATCTCATATGCCAATATTGAAAATGTTATTACTGTTATTAATGTTATCTGAAGTGTCAACATGAAATCTGATCAAATTTTATTTATGAATTTTTGCTCAAAGTCCACCTTGGGCTTTTAGATACAAAAATACCTTCAAGGATTATAATTTAAATATTTCTCAACTTATTTTGTCTTAAAAATGAAAAAATTACACTTTTCCTTCCAGGTTATTGATTTTTATTTGGCAGTTAGATTACCTGAACACCAGGGGGCAGTGTAGTGCCAGAAGCAGGAGGCGTGGCTACCTTGTCTTCAGGGTTAGACTGAAGATTATTGATTATTGATTATTGACAGACTGTCTTTGTTCTGCTTCTGTTGTTTTGCTCAGAAATGCTTTTGGGTTTTTAGCATTTCCTGGCATTGCTGTTGTTGTCAGCAGCTGATATTAATGTGAATTATTTAGCACTCTGGATGGCAAGTAAATAAACTAATTATATAACTTAGTTTTAGGCTAATTTGGTGAAATGTGATAACACAGAACTCTGAACAAACTGTGAAAGTGAATCTGCTTTACAGTAGAGCGGTAAATCTTTCTTCATGAAAGATGTTTCTGCAGCCACACAGAAAAATGTTCTGTTGTTTCTCAGATGTGTTGGCATCAGTCCCAGCTGAACACGCTGAGCAGAAAATGTACATAAACCTGTGATTTATGGTTGTGTGTTTTTGTTTGGTGAACAGTTTCAGCTGGCAGAAGTGATGCAAACAAAGCAAACAACTAAACAACTACAGAGGCAGGAGAGTTCAGTACCTGCAGTGAACACACAGCTTCACATTTATTATTATATACATTATTACATATATTATCATATCATCACATATATTATTACATTATCACATCATCACATATATTATCAATTATCACATTATCACATATATTATTCACATTATCACATATATTATCACATCATCACATATATTATTATATATATATATATTATTACATTATCACATATATTATTAAATCATGTAATAAGTCCATTTGACTATTAAAACTGAAAGAGATGAATCTGTTCCATTCTCAGTTCTTTATGAAAAACATAGTTATCTCAGTTTAATGTTTTTGTTCATTTCTAGTAAATATTCCACTAAATCAGCTCTTATTAACCCAGACATTCCTGCTCTCTCCCTGATTATTTACTGATTTATCTTAAATCAGCAGCGACTAAAACTTTCTGTCTTCAGATCGAATGAAAAAACTTCCATTCAGTTTCATCACTGCAGATTTAACACACATTTCAGCGCAGTGTGTGTGCATGTGATGATGAAACATGGTGCTGGCAGCATCATGCTGTGGTCAGAGATGAAGATGAATCATAAATCCTGTTAGAGGCAGGAGGAGGTTCACCTTCCAGGTAGTAGAATGGCCTAGTCAAAGTCCTGACCTGAGGCCATCTGGAGTCTGTGACCAGACAGGACTCAGTTTGACGCCATAGAGATAAAGCACATAGATCTGCAGCTGCAGCAGGAAGTGATTCTAGAAATCCGGTTTCATTTCTTTGTTTGTCACTAAAAATCCATTAAAGTTCAGGATCATAAAGAGGAAAATGAGAGTTAATAGATTATAAATACATATTTCTAACGACAAACTGATCGATTTTCTCTACTTGATGAAATCTGTTACTAAAGGCAGAGAAAGACTTTACAGAATGGTTCAGATGCTTTTTATGTCCTAATAAACGATGAAAACCCATCCCATGATTTTTGTATTTACTTGGATAATATTTGGTATAAAAATATATTTGATGATTTAACTGAGACAATAAACAAACAGAAGAGATTTGAAGGGAACAAACTAGATGTTGCATAACTTTCTGACCTAAATGTTTGAGAGAAACTCTCTTTGTTTGGAAGTCCAAAACTTTCTTTTCAAAAACATTGTATATTAAATAATGATGAATGAGCCAAAGTTTTTTTTAAACTAAAGTTTTATTACTTTTTCAGAAACTTTCATGTCAGAGTCGCAGTCTGGCAGCAGACAAACAGTGTAAACAAATTTCATAAGCTGCTCTGTCATCAGTGATTCACTCAGAAATGTTGAGTGTTTTATTATGAAGTTTACTCTTTTTCCAGGTTTTATAATCTGCCAGGCTGGTTGAGTTTGATGTAGAGCTGTGAGAAACAGATTCTGGATAAACTGGAGCTTTGAAAAATGCAAACCAACGAGAAGAACCAGATCAGAAAACCTTTGGTCCCAGAATACCAGAGCTTCCACATCAGGCCTCCAGTCAGGCAGAACCGCTTCGTGGATTCATGTGTAGATCAACATTTTCCAGAATATTCATTGTTTTTGGCGCAGAGGAGACGAATGCAGGCAGAGAGACGCTGAGCAGCGCGACCACGACTCCCTGACACAGACAATCATCTTACAGTGCTGCCTCTATGTGTGCGGGGGTGCGTGTGTGGTGTGTGTGTGTGTGTGTTTACCTGCATTAAATCAGAGGAAATGCCAGCAGCATCAGTCAAACTGAAGGTCAAATTTATACCGTGACCTTTAAACCCTCATCAGCCCTTCTCCTTCTTTCCTCTGGTCTTTATTTGCTTTAAACTTTCGTTCGGATTTCTGTATAAATGAAATTCATGTGTGAGGTTTCGTCCTCCTGTTGTCAAGCTGCTGACCCTGTGTGTGTTCAGCGCGATCATTGATCCAGATGCCGTTTCTTCCGACAGCTCAGCCTGGATGGATGGATGTGAGTCGGGTCAGAAGTGAAGGTGTAGATTTCAGAAACTCTTCAGAGCGTTTCCTGGAAGGACGAACGATCCCAGCAGTCACACCTCACAAAAACCTGCATTGATTCAGCTGACCAGCACTGCTGGTTTTCAGTTTCCTCCACTCTTTTATCGTTATGATCGTGTTATGTTCATAGAGCCACATAAATGTGATGTTACATATTTACATATTCCTCCAGTCATGGTTTGTAAAACATCAGGCAGATAATTACAGATCTGAACACGTGACGTTATAATTACGTTAGAAAAGCTGGTAGCATCATCAGGAAGTTGATTTATTTCAGTAAAGCAACTTTAAAAGCAGCAGCAGGAACACAGTGAGGATTCTGACTGAATTTCTGAGTTTTATTTCTCTTCAGGCCGGATGTGAGCGGGAAACGGCCCTGCTGCAGCAGCAGCCCTTGTTTCGTCTCAAGTGTTTAAAACGACCCGATCACAGCAGAATCTGAGTGTGTGTTTTCCTCCCTTCTCTGCAGTCTAATCTCATGAACACACACCTAGCAGAGAGAGGACACACTGAGGCGTCCTCCATCCATTATGCATGTGTTTGAGTCTGCTTGTATCTGTGTGTTTAGCGTGCAGGTCAGAGCTTTTCATGCTAATGGCTCCATTACCTTCCTGGAGGTTTTTTAAAGTCTCAGACAGATTTTCCTTTCAGGCCTTTAAGGTTTTGTTTTCTCAGTCCAGTAGAAAACCGAGGGGGAAAAACAACGTCCTCCACTTTGACATGGACTCATAACTACAGCAACAACTGGAAGACAGTTTTTCAATCTGAGGCTTAAATTCATGTCCCTTCTCCCCTTTTTTACATCATCATCCTCATAATCATCTTCATCCTCATCATCATCATCCTCATCCTCAGAGTTTGTAGAGTCAGTCTGCTTGTTTAGTTCTGGGTTTTATATGTTTATTGGAGCAGCTGAGAGACTTTTGGCAGCAGAGCAACGTTTCTACCAAACATGGTGGTTTGTTTTCTTGTATCTTTGTTTGAATTGTCACCTTAAATCCTCATCTTTAAATCTTCCTCCTCTCCACCTGGAGCTGCTTTCTGCTTTTATCTGGTTCCTTTCTCTGCCTTCCCTGTGATTTATGGCCGGTTCAGGCAGAGTTTCATCTTCAGGCCTGCAGGTCACAAACACACAAAGACTCAGAACAATAAACACGGAGGATAATCTGTTTTCTCTGCATCCTGCTGCTCAGACTCAACTTCTGGGCTTCGAAGACTCCTATCCTGCATTTGATGTCTCTGTTCACCTCCAACTCACAGGTAAATTATTTGTAACAATAAAATAATTTACATTTTATTTATAGATGCCTTTAAAGGCTTTTGATGTGAAACTGAGGACTGAGCAGATTTAAGTTTGTGAGGAAGATGAGGCTCTTCATTGTCTGTGATGAAGAGTGAAATCGTCACTTATGGATGATTAATCCTACAAATCTGGCAATAAATGCAGAAATAAAGAAATAACTTGATAAAGTAATTAATGTGCCAAATGTTGCATCCAAAAACTAAGAAATAAGAACTCTCCCCCACTTATTTGTTTGTATATTTGTTGTAAACTAATGTTTAGAACTGCTTCATTTAACAGAATCACTATTTATTTTTCCATTTTATTTCATTATTTAACTTTAACATTATTTAACCTTTTTTTTTTCATCAATCTATAAATACGGCTAATAATAAAGTCTTCAGAACATCAATTTCACAAATAAGCTTCAATATATGAACAAAAAAGGATGTGGACATGAGCAGAAGATGCTGGTAGCAGTTAGCATCTGTAGGCTACTGGTAGCAGTTAGCAGCTGTTAGCATCTGTAGGCTACTGGTAGCTGTAAGCAGCAGTTAGCTGATGTTAGCTGCTGTTAGCAGCTGTTAGCAGCGTTCCTGTCACTTGCTTACAGTTTGCTTTCGTTCGTCTAATTCCTTCTCATGATCTGCAGAGGAAACACGTTTTCAGACACAAACGCAGGTTTACAGCCATAAATCACAGACTTATTGTGTCATTGAGCTGCAGCGATAAATACTGTAAATGCTTAGAGACGCTTTGCTGTTTAAATTCTTTATTTTCATCCTAATTCTGCCTGAACACAAACGACTGAATTTTACTGAAGCAAATGAACCTTTTATTCAAATGAAGTAGCTGTTTTTAGTCAGAACAAGTCGGATGGGACATTTATTATCGCTAGATAAAAAGGTAATATATATTCAAACACTTCTGCACCAGTTGGGAAGTTTTATTCAAATGCTAATGTGTTTTTATTTCCTCTTTGCTTAGAAATGATTCCAGGCACTTTGCACCTCTCTAGTTTGAGATCCATGATTTATTTTCTTCCTGACTTTTGTTCAACTGATGAACCTTTAAAAAGAGAAAACCTCCAAATACTGAGGAAATTACTGTTTTGCTAACAACAAACTTTGACCCACAGATTCCCTGTTTTGACAACCTTTTCTTTTGTTTGAAACGGGAACATTTTAGCTGCTTTTAGAGGCGTAAAGAAGAGCGCTGCAGTCGGTAACACTGTTTCTGTGGATGTGGAGAAACCTAACAACTGTTTCCCTCAAGGGATTTTCTGGAGGTTTGTGCAGAATTATGGATTTAACAGCTTTCTGGTGGTTTTATACCCAAAGCAAGAGCTGTGTACATCATTTAGGCAAAACGTCAAACTGGTTTCCAAGCAGGTTTTCGTCTGTCCATCCTGTTTTAATGTGGACAGACAAAATGTCCAGCTGTTGTCATGGAGAGGAAGACGTCTGGATCTCAGGTTTCCTTCAGTGAATTTAGAAAATAATCTGGTTTTCCTGGAAACACTTGGAGTGTTTCAGTGTGACGCTGGCAGCATCAGTCAGCTCCTCCAACTTTCACTGAGTTGCATTTTAAATCCCTACATTTGTTTTGATTTCATGAAATATATTAAAATGAATTTCTCTTTATTTTAACCTACTTCGTGTTGTCAGGAAGTTTCTACTGAGGTGTTTTCTTTATTGAACGTTGTTTGGCAGCAATCAGATATTAAAAGCTAATTCATATCGCAGTGTGTGGTTGGTTTTCAGTTTTTATCCCTAACTAAATGAAATGATCATTTCTAGTCTGATTTCTACAGATATTTTGGGTGACATTAGTATTTATTTTTAGTAAAGTAGTAAATGTTTGTGTGACTGAAATGGTGACAAAATAAATAAAAAACTAACCTCTAACTGCAAGTAACTTCATTTTTAAAAAGTACAATAAAAGTAGGATTAATTCAAAATATTGATCCCAATTCAAGTATCAGAATCAGATCAATACTTTGGTTTCAGATTCCCTCTTAAAAATGTTATTTTATTTTTGTACTGTAGTTTCTCAACTCTTTTGCTTGATTTTCTATCAAACGATCATTTTTTCACTTTGTTTATTTATAAAGCACAGCCGTACTGTCCTGCAAAAATATTCATACTCACTAAACCACTGGCTGTTTTTGTTCCATAAGACAAAAAGTAGAACATATAAAGGCGTTTATGAACAGTTTATTAGGAGTTTATTAACAGTTTATTAGGAGTTTATTAACAGTTTATTAGGAGTTTATTAGGAGTTTATTAACAGTTTATTAGGAGTTTATTAGCAGTTTATTAAGGAGTTTATTAGGAGTTTATTAACAGTTTATTAGGAGTTTGTAACGTTAGAGGTGTGAGGAGGAGGTGAAGGACTGAGTGTATCCAACACGCCTCAAACTGCTGAAATCATTCACTGACACACTGGTGACCTCACACACACACATCTGAGTCAGACACTGCTACAGTCCCAGTTAAATGGACTGGAGGAACTGGTTTTATGTTGGGTTGATTGAGATTATTAAAGTTATTTAACTAGTAACACATTCAGGATGAATGGAAACAAAAGAAAAGACATTTTTATGAGATTTTTCCCCTTTCTGGACATTTTGTTAGCTGGTGATGTAAAATGATGCCTTTTGTTTGGCTTTCTCTGGGCGACGGATTCCTCTGGCCTGTTTGTAACATCTTTGAAGTAAACACAGAGTAATGTTGAGTCTATTAGAGGTAATCGCTCGTCTCTCTGTGGTGTCTTTTTAAATCATGGTGTCTCTCATTATGAGAGTTTTCAGCCTCATTTTTATCTCTTTGTGTCTAAAATAATCCAAGTTCTTTGATGTTTCCTCTTTGAAGATGTTTTTGTAGCGATCATCCAGCTGTAAGAAGGAAACTGCAGCCCATGAGCAAGAAGCATGAAGTGCAAACTCATTTTCACACTTTGTTGCTGTAAAATATTGAGAATTAGGAGATAATCAAACAATTTATCCAATTACTTTTTAAAAGAATGTAGATTCCAGAAGCACATTCTGAAGAGTGTTTATTTGCTGCAGCATTTGATGTCAATAAATCTAAATAAAATCCATGAAAAGTCTTTTTTTCTTTTCACTGCAGCTCCATTTCCTCCTGGAGCAGGAAGCATGACATTCCCTCTGTTCAGTCTATCAATGCAGAGGATTTTGAGGCTTTGCATCGGCTCAAGCATCAGTGACACTCCAACAGGCAGCAGAGCGCAGACAGAGAACATGAATAAAGCTGGAAGCGTCGCAGCTGAATGCATGTTAAGAATCCGATTCAGACTGAATGTGAGCTCCAACATTTCCAGCCTGCAGCAGGAAGCGGCCGGATCCAGTCAGGCTGCAGCTCCGGGTCGAACCTGGAAGAGTAAAACATCATCACCGTTCTGACATCTGACTTTCATTACATTAATGGAACTGTATCACAAACCAGAACAACATATTTTCAGCAACTTCATTTTTATTTAAGATTTGCATCAGCAAACAAGACAAGTCCTCCAGGCTTTTATGTTTAATCTATCAGTGAAAAACACCTTGTCTGCCTTTGGTAACCGAGGGCAACCAGAGCGGAAGAAGACTGGGATGTTGTGAGGATGATGGCGGCGGCGGCGGCGTGTTCTGCAGTCACCTTCAGGTTAATCACTAAATCTGTTTGAGAGAAAACACGGCTGATTAGGAAGCCTGGCTGAGACGCTACCCTGCAATCAGAGCAACGCCGCCTCTGATCTCCTCAATCAGCTTCCATCCTGCTCTCTGTCATGCAAATCCACTGTCTCATAAAGAGGCAAAATAAACAAATCACTACCTATTAAAATTAACCTGCTGTAGGTGTTAAAGCTGCTATTAAACGAGATCTGCAAGAGAAAATACCTTAATAAGCTTCAGAGAAAAACTGAATTCAGTTCAGAACCAGAACGAAATATCAGCTCAGATTTACAGATAAACATGAATAGTTTTAAAACTCTTAATGCTGTTGATCACATGTTGTTCATTTCTCTACATTTCCTCTTTGTGATCAGTTTATATCACTTTACTTATTACCATTTTGCTCACTGTTACTGACACACTGTTATGATACTGCTGCTTTAAGCAGAGGTTCATATTTTTAGAGGAAAAATAAAACTGAACTATAATGTAGTTCAGTTTAGAGTGTAGCTCAGAAACGTCTCAGTGGAAAACTTTCTCCAGATTATTCGGATGTTCAGAACCAGTTGGAAAGTTTTTGTTTTCTGACCAGAGTTCAGATTTACATCCATAACAATAAAACCTTTTGACCTGCTAACAGATATTTAACTCAAACAGGTTTAAAGTTAAACTCCAGCAGCTTTTAAACGTCTCCCTGCTCCAGTAAACATACTGAGATTCTCCTGTAGAGTCTGAACGTTGAATAAGTTTATTGTTTTGGTTTCCTAAACTTACATTTCAGCTCCATGGCTTCGGTCAGGTAAGGAAAGCAGCAGTGGACAGCAGAGGCAGATTAGCATTGTTAGCACACACTGCGGCTTTGTCCAGTCACCTACAGAATCAGTTGACCTTTCACACCACAAAGTCAAACAGCAGAGTGGTGTGAGCTGCTGCCAGACGCCTCTGAAAGCTGAAAGGTCGCAGAACAACTGGGTGCACAAGTAAACACACCAGTAAGGTGTTGGCCTGATGCTCTGAGCAGGAAGAAACCAGAACAGTGTGAATTTAAAAAGGTCAAGTACAAACATGTCTGCAGGTTTCTGTTTGTAACATGGAGTGTGGAAAACTGATTAGACTGCAGCCTCAGCCAACGTTTCTTCTTCAGTTTATATCTGAACGTCTGAATATTAAATTATTATACTGGATTTTTTATAGAGCGAACGAGCCGTCGATGCAGCAGCTGATGAAGTTTCATCACAGCTTTCCTTCCTCTGTTTCTTCTTCCCTCGGCTTCTCTTTGTCTGACAAGCGAACTCTGACGAGTGACGCTGAAGTTTCACTTCACTTCATTCCAGTTGTGCTGGACATCGGCCATTTCAGACCAGTGGCTCAGGTTTGCTTTGAGTGAAGGGTGTGACTGCAAGAATCCCTAATGGGGCAACTGGAGGTGACTGAGGCACAGCAAGAGTTGAGCGGAAAGGGTGTGTGTGTGGGGATGTGTGTGTGTGTGTGTGGGGGTGTGTGTGTTGGTGGGGGTGTGTGTGTGTGTGTGTGAATAATATGGGAGAGAGAGGAAAAAGAAACAGTCTAGAAATCTTAGTATCTAAAGTTGGACTACAATAAACTGGCCATCTTGTTTCGCAGCAGGACAAACAGCCAATTCTTTGACAACTGAAGTAAAATCAGTCACTGGATGAAACAGATTCTCATGTTTAGAGAAAATCATGGTTAATTTTGATTCCAAATCTTCCAGTAATCTGAGGCTGCATCATTCCCACCAGCTTTAATGCAACTCCAGTCCGTTTGTCTAGAAAGTCCGGTTTGTTTTTGGAGGTATGACCAAAATAAAAACTCAGTCTCAGTTTGATTGAACCACTCCAAAAGCAGGACGTAGACAACAGCACAGGGCATTCTGGGTAAATACAACCAAAGCTAACGTGCTAGCCTAGCGCTAGCAGCAGAAATGGCTCCTGGTCTTTATCCAAAGACTAAAGAGAAATCCTCCAACACTAAAATCTGACGCCTCCATCTTGTTTCCGTCTGGTGAAGAAGGAAGTTGCTCTCAGTGTCTTCAGTGGTTCTTGTGTGGTTTACTTCAGTGGTTCTTGGTGCAGCGCCCCCACAGGCCAGGAGGGGAACAGGTTGGTTTGACTCAGAGCAGAGAGGACAGAACCACAGCAGCTGGAGACGAACAGATGGGGAAGTTCTAGGTTCCTGTAGAAACCGGGAATTTCATATTCCCACAGCATCACCTCCATGATGATGAACCAGTGAATTAACACCAGGCAGCGTAGAGAGTGTGTGTGCTGACAGGTACCGGTGTGTGTTTGTACGTGTGTGTGACGGGCTCAGCAATAATTCAGTTTATCAACCACGATAAATTAGACAGGACATTCAATCACTTAACATGGACGACATAATGCGCTGTTTGAGTACCAGCTGTTTTCTTTTCACACCGATGCACTCATCACTTTTAAGTCTTTCACACACACACACACACACACACCCACAAACCCACACACACACACACGCCCACACTCCCACACACACACAACGTGTCATGCACACACAGTCAGCAAAAGTAAAGCTTAAATCAGAAATTAACCCCCTGTTGATGTGCAAATGTCAGAGAGAGAAGAACATGGAGTAAATATTTCACCACTCTGTTAATCTGTCTTAATCTGAGAAACACACAGAGACACAATGATGCGTTCAAAGACCATCTGTTTGTTGGTTTCCTGACTGACACATTTAAAAGTTATGAGAATAAACAAGCAAACACACATGAGGACTAACAGCTGATATCTGGTCTTTGATATTATTTAAGGAGTTAATTTCACCAAAAAGCCTGAATGGTTTAAAAGTTTTCTCTGATGATGTGACGTGTTATTTCCTGTAATTCGCTGGATGAACTCCAGGATTAAGGTTCTCCACTGGTTCCTGTTTTCTCCATTTGTCACTGGTGTCACTGGTTTGTTCCCTGTTCCAAAATGATACATTTGGTTTTAAATATGTTCTTCAGTTGTTGCTCTGTGCATGACTTTCTTTTTCATCCGTCTTACAGAGAGGATGATGTGAACATCATGAGAAAAGTTCTATTTAATGGATTTATTGATCCTGCAAGCCAAGTATCAGTTCTGGGTTTGGTAAATGAAACTGAACCAAATATTTTGGCTAATTAATGATTTAATGATTTTATGACTGAGACATTTTTGGTTGAGTTTTGTTAGAAAATGGTGCCAAAAACAAGAACACAAAAATGTTTCTAAGGGTGTAAATCACTCACATTGCTATTAATTATGACTTTGTATAAATGAGATTCTGGGTGGTTATTGCTGTTTGTGACATTTTAGGGATTAAAACAGAATCAGATTAAAAATGTCCTAATTCAAAGAGCCTGGCAGATATTTACGGCTCCAGGCCTGGAGGAGAAACTCCTGCGCTCTTCATCTCACTTCACAAACCTGGTCTGACGACACACTACACTAACTTTATGATACTTTCCATTTTCACCGTCTGTCAAACACTTTTATACAATCTCTGTTTATAACTACACACTGGCACAGGCGCGGTGAAAATACAGGCCATTAATCAAAAGTTGAGATGTAAAGACTTCTTCTGTTTGACACAGATGGAAAAATGGAGCAGAGTGCTGAGATCATCTCATTTGTTGCCAACATAAAACCATTTGTTACGAGTTTTTTTTCTTAAGCTTAGCCTGGTTTTATTCTGGCAGATTGCATGAAGCTTTTTTATGTTTGAAAGGCAGGCAGCCTCTTCTCTTCTCACAGCCTCTGTGTCACTAAGATAAATTATTACCTCTCCATCCACGCGCCTTCGCTTTTCTCCTATTACACCGTTATTTTAGAAAAAAGGCAGTTAATCTGTAGGCAGAGAGAGCAACTGCAGAACTCAAATTAAAATGTCATTTTTTATTCATCAGGACTAAAGGCTTCTCCTGTCTCATTCTGTATGTAGGAGGCTTTCAGCGGCCAATCAGAATCAGCTTATGGAGCGTAGCAGGTGACAGTCATATTGTATCTACCTGACACAGATTCATCACCACTTTTACATAAGTGACTGCTCTGATACAGCATATTATTATATTATTAGTGGTAATGAAGTAACCTTTTTGGGTCTGTATTTAAATGCATTTTAATTTACAACCATATATTGACATAAAAAGCAACATTTTCAATTCAGAAATCCTTTTTGCTGCTAAATTACCAAATAAATAGAAATCTGAGCTCAACAATAAACATATTTACAGTTTTTAATCTTTTTTAATTAGTTCTTCAAGGTTCTTCAATCATCAGATTGGAGCAAAGTGTTTCAGGACCATCTGACGGTTCATGGAGCTTCTGTAGAAATGTGGACGTTAGCGTTAGCATTAGCATTAGCGTTCCTTCTGTGCAGCTGATTTCCACAGCATTCAGGACTCTATTGGTTGAAATAGCTAGAACATGAGGAGGTTAATTATGTACAGAGAATTGGATATTTTTAATTAAAACTTTTCCTGAACCTCGTCACCTTTACACAGTCAGAGAGGATTTCTCTGTTAACAGTTTTACTTTCTTCTACAGTTCATTTCCTCATTCACTGCCACTCATCAACCAGCACTCTCTCTGTGACTCACACCTTGAAGGTCAGCAGGTCATTTCAACCACTGAGATGATAATGAGCAATCAGCAGCAGGAACAAATCACTGCGGCTCCCGACCTGCGAGCCTCATTATGAAAGTGTGTGTTTGTGTGTGTGTTTGTGTGGCTGTTAAAGTATGTGACAGGACCTGAAATGATATGGTGACCTTGAGCTGTGCAGAAAGATTTAACTCTGGATGAGACACACAGACGAGCTTTGATCGCTCTGAGGCCGTCGGCATGAAAATAAAACAGATTCCTGCATTTCAGAGGATTCAGAGGCGAAACGAGCAGAACAGGATGTTATCAGGAAGAGACTGACTTTTCATCAATGACTAATACTTTATTACCATGTCATTTCTGGATAGAAATAAAATCTCATGTTTGCTTCTTTACAGCCCTGAGAGCTTTAGGAGTTTTACCGTTTTGTCCAGTTTTCGTGGTTTTCACCACTGCAAGTTCAGCAGAAAATCCAAATCTGATGCAAAACCAGGAACAAATCAGGACAACATGACAATGCATTTCTGAAAAATAATGATTTCTGTTTTTGTTTTTGATAAAATATGCTGATTGAAGTCATGAAGAAACCAACCCATATTTTAAATAGCAGTTTTAAAATGGTAAACATTTCAGTGTTTAGACTGAACCCTGGCTCACATATTGGCTTAGCTGCTCTGTTTACTGTTGCTATTGGTTACGGGCAATAAGCTGCACGTTTGAAAGCATAAATCAGGCTGAGGGTCGGTTGGTGCATCCTGCTGAGTGCAGTTTGAGCACGAGGGTAAATGTCCTCTGCCATGTTTAGGTATTAAAAATATTCATATGTAAATCTCAATTTCTTTCTTAAATCTGTATTTTAGTCTAATCTTTGCTTCTGCCAGTGACTTTCTTTGGATTTTTGATTTTCATTCATTCATTTAAAGTTGGGCATTCAAACTCATATTGATATTCTGGCTGTTCTGGTTTCTTTCTGTAAATAAAATTAAAGTATTATGGTTACTTCACAGTTTTCTATAGTAAACTGTGAAACTTGTGAGATACCATGGAACTGTGAGGAAATCTCTGGTTGTAACTTAAAACCATTTCAGTGGCTGACTCCGGTTTGTTAGTAGTAACTATAGTGAAACTTATAGAAGTCCTAAACAGGAAATCACCAACTTCAGTATAGAATATTCTAATAAACATGCTTAGTTTTTAATAAGTGAAACTTTCTGGTAATTACGCACTGAACTTCTGTTTGTTCTGTTGCTATTGGACTCTAATTGGGTTCAGAATGATGATGATAAAAATGTCTTAGAAAGTCGACAAACTGACACAGAAAAAATCCTTTCATAAGCAATTATTTACACACCTAAATATATTAGCATTCATTTATTTATTAATTTGTGTCAGAGAAAATCTGAAGTCAATCAAAACCTCAGCAGAAAGCTGTGGATAATTATTTGATCAAAACAACATATTAAAAATCACAACACATTTAATTCGACGAGTCCCAGAAGAGACGGAGCTAATGAGGACGTTTAGTGGTTTGTCTCATTAAACAGTCAGTCGCTGCCTCACTGCTCATCGATAATTAAAACATAATTATTTATACAAAACCTCATTATTTTGTGCATTCTTCCAACTAGTCACCAAAACAGAGATCCCCAGTTTAATGGAAACCAGTTCTCCCAGTGGAGTGTGGGATTACGCCAGTGACAGTTATTATTTTTATTAACAGGGTCACTGGCTGGAAAACCATATTTAATACACATATAATCAGATGAACCATGAACACAGGAAACATCACATCTTTCATTTTGACGATTTATTTTAGTGTGTAACGAGTCGTTTCCATGGTTACCTCACTACTCACCTTTTGGCCGACTGAATGTTAGTGAATGTGACTGGAACCAGGAACACTCCACTAAAGACCAGAAGGTGCTTTAAGGTTTTCCATGTCTGAAGATGAAAACAAACTTTTAACCTGACGTCCTTATTTTATTCTGCTTAAAACGTTTTCTGCTCCTGAATGCACCAACATGGCCGCCGCAGTGAAATAGTAGGAGGAATGACAGCAAAAAACAAAAACAAAACAGAAATAAACAAAAATCCTGAAGTGAGCATCAAGCAGACATCCAAACCCAGGATGAGGTTCTGTTACCGGATCCAGTCAAACTGGACTGCTTCTGTGCCAAAAATATCATTAAAACAAGCCTGAAAATATTAAAAACCTTCATGAAATGTCTGCTGGATGCAGATATTTTCAAATCAGGAAAAACATCATGCTACTCTGCTGGGTTTGTAAATCAGACAGAATGAAGTCCATGACCTAATTCACTATTTTGTTATTCATTTAACAAAAAGTAGAACACAACAGAGTTCATAACAAAATGTCAGCGGTATCATAAAACCAATTAAACGTGACAAACTGCAGCTGAACTCTCTGCACCAGAATCAATTCTCAGTATGACTGTTGTCCTCATTTTGCAACAAGCCAGGAGATGTAATTTAATTAGAGCCAGCCCGCCTGGCCTTTCTTTCAGGTTCTTCATCTCTCCCAGAATTAAAATGTTTTTTTTCCATATCTCTGCTGATCTCTCTGTCCTTGTGAAACACAATAAGCCTGAAAACCCGGCGATCCGATCAGCCGCGACGCTCATTTCATCATTCAGCCTCTCATCCTGCCTGCCGCCTGTCAGAGATGGAAACGCTGATTCTGAGGCTGAACATGGTCAACGGGCGCAACCCAACCTGGCAACGTGACAAACCCAACCTGGCAACGTGACAAACCCAACCTGGCAACGCCACAGACGAGTCGCCTTTGGGTGAAATTATGCAGAAAAAGACTGAAGCATGAGGAGCTGAAGGAACTTCCTGTTCCAAATCCTCCAGGCTTCCTGCCTTTTATTACAGATTTTTCATTAATATCTCCTGGTTTTGCTTCGTGTCATAAACTCTTTTACCTGTTAACCTTTTACCTCATGTTCAGGTTATTAATGTGTTTTATTTATCTCAGGGTTCCAGTTGAGCTTCATTGATTTTTTTATTTATTCTTCTATTTCAATAATTAAATTGGGTTTTTTATTTGCTTTTGTTTTTTTTAGTGATGCAGCAAACATTGGTTTTATATTAACTACCAAATAATTATTTGTGTGTTTTAGAAAACAAACTAATTGACTTGAAGTAAGCGGCATGTTGGTTTTTTAAATTCATCACATTTCCTTCATCCTACAGACCAGAGGAAAAAATCAACGTTTATTTCACTGTTCAAAAACTGTTGAGTTTAGAGAAATATTCTGTTATGTTTCAGACCAGTTCAGTTCATTTGTAACTAATTCACAGCCAATCTGTTCCCAGGTTTCTAACCACAGAGACATTTTACTTTCCTCCTGCTGAGCAAACGTGGCCACAGAGACAACATTCCCTTTTGAAGGGAGGAAATCTCCAGCAGAACCAGAACCGGGCCCAGCAGGACCATCAGCTGTAAACATCTGGATGGAGAAGAGAGGAATCAGACTCAGGAAAAACCAAAGCAGAGTGAGGGATACTTTCTATGGGAGACACATCCAGGAGAAAAACTGAAACTTAGCCAGGAGTTTTTCCTATAAGGAGATTTTCTTTCATTCTGACAGCAGCATCACAAAATCTCTCCACCTTCTAAACTTTTAATTTTATGCTGATCTGCAGCCGGAGAAAACTCTGTGACTATCCGTCTGTCTGTCTGCAGAGCTGCTGCAGAAAAAAGGCTCCAAACGTTTCCACGTTTTTAACTTGGACTGATTGTAAGAATGAAAGAAGCTTCAGCAGAAACCATGTTAGTCGACAAAGCAAATAAAAATGATGGTGAAATATTAACACAATATTCACTTTATATCAGTTACTAAATAAAATGTACTGTTAAGCATTTCATCCATCATAACAAAAAAACTCAAGTTCTGTCAAAAGAAGACAACACCACATCATGATGCTGCCACCACTTTGTTTCACTGAAGATATGCTGCTGCTTCTGACACTTTATGTTGATTTTTGCCCATTTATTTAGTCATATTCAATAAATTAGGAAATGAGGCTTGTTTGTCATAATATCACTTATATATATATATATATATATATACATATATACATATATATATATTTATAGTTGGTTGAATACTTTTATTCATGTAACAGGTTACTTTTATTCCCTGTTACTCTGACATGCAGGTTATGATAATCATATGGTGATGGTATGGAGATTAAAAATTACCCCGATTGTTACTGAAGTCACTCAAAGTGACCTCAGCAGTTAAACTGCATGGAAGTGAGCCGAGTGTTTTCCAGCTGTGATAATCATGGAGTAGGTTGAATATAAAATTGGCCTTTGTGACCCTAATTTGAGCGTTTTGCACTGACCTTCATCTGGCTGCTTTCGCCTGGAGCCTCTGTGGATGAGATGTCATTACAGTGAATTTAATCCTATTAATGATCCAAATCATGTTGTCATTTCCACTAAAACCCAACATCAGGATGACAGATGTGGTCAAACTCAGGTTGATCACAGCAGCCAAGAGAAACAAGACTGTAGTATAAACTCACATCTCAGTCTAAAGCAGATTAAGAACTTAAAATAAAAAACAACTGTGGAAACACCTCTAAATTGTCAGAATATTGTCCTATTTATTTAACATCCTTGCTTTCATTGGATGTAAATCGCACAGATTCAAATATGAATAATGACGTGACTCACTGCTATCTGTGTGTTTCTGATGCCGCTGTCGCCGGTTCGATACCCGGCCCGTCGCAGGAGAAGATGTCTGCTAAAAGCTCAGTAATAAAATTCAGTTATCAATCATATATTTGTTAAACAACATCCAAAAGAGTGGAGGATACAAGGGTTAGCTTTAAGCCATGTTAGCAAAGCTAGCTATCTGACGTTAGCAGTCGGCCTCTAGGAAACATTTCACCATCACAGCAGCCAAGAAATCAAGTCTGCAAAGATATTCAGTCAGTATTCACTGTGAGGTTAGCTGTGCACAGTATTGATGTATGAATGCTTTATGATTTATGTTAGTTTGCACAGGCTAATGTGATCAGTACAAACGTTATTATAATTTATTTCAATCTGGAGAGACTCAGACGGAAAAAACAGCGATTAAAAAGGTTTATTGACATGCATGAATTTAAAGTTCTTTGGCGCTCGGGCCCCGGCTGAGGACATTGAGCTGTGAATTGCGATCAGCTCGGATGAGCATTCCCGATGTAGGTTAGGAATGTCATCCCCCGGGACCCGACACTGGTGGTGGGGGTCGGTGAAGGATGGGAGCCTGAAGAGTGGAGGTGGAGAAGGGGTGGAGGAGGGTTGAGCGCAGCTGGAAAGCGGAAGATGTCATGGATGGAGGTCCTTATCAACTGGGCCTTGGTCGGTGATTGGACGTGACGTGGCTTGGTCCAGCGTTGATAGGTCGGCGGTGATGAGCGGGACGCGCCGACTGGATGATGCAGGTGGGGCTAAAGAGTCTTCCAGTTTGAATTTGCGCCTAGGCTTCATGTCTCATATTTTTGTTTCTGAATCTTGGCAGCTGAACTGCTGATGTGTTCAAAGAACAATCTGATGAATATTATCTATAAATATGAATAAAAAAAGAAATGGAGCTGGTGGTGTGTTGAAGAACAAGGATTTATGAACACATCTCTATATGTGGTTCAGTTTATTAACTCCATTTTTATAAGAAACTAAAATCACCATCTGGCAGTGAAACGCCGTAAAAACGTTAATATTTATCAGCTTTTGACTCCAACAGGAAGCGCATGGCAGAAATCAATGATATGAAACAGGAGAGATGACATCTTTTATTTATTTTATTTATGAAAAGAGTCCAGATAAATGAAGACAGCATGGAGGACAAAGAGAACGAATACAAGCAGAACATGGAGGAAGATGAGATTTCAACCAGAAGAAATGGATATAAAGGGTCAAAATAAAACATTTACCAAAATGAGAAAAAACAAGAACTGAGAAGAAAAGGACAAAGAGAAGTGAAGAGAGATAAAGACGTAAATTACTAACAAGGACATGGTTTATATGAACAGAGAAGAAATAAGAATGATTATTTAATGCAAAGTGAACAGAAACAGATCAGCTACGTTTTTTACTTTATCAACCAAACAAATATTTTTCAGCACAGATATTAATATTTGCTTTCTACAAACACAAACATGTTTTTAGTGCAGTAATTCAGCAAAACTGCAAAGACAACTTTAACTAAAAACACTTTAAAAACAGCCAACGTTGAGCAAAATCCTGAACAAAAACACTAAAATTTAAATTAACAATTAAAATAAAAAAGCCAGATAAATGATTAAAACTCAGAAATTACAAAAGTGAATTGAATTATGAATATAAAATCATTTAAATGATTTTTATGATCTGATGGAAAACTGAAGTCAAATGAAGATGATTTTTGCTTCAGTCCAGTTTTAATTTCAAATTTAGGAAAGTTTTTATGCAAATTAGATTCTCTTCACTGTTCTGATGTAAAGGAGAGTTCTGCTGGAAAGAAAAGACAAAGAGGAGAGGAGCAGATGTTAAACGAGCAATTAACCTGTAAATACCAAAAATAAAAGATATGGAAAAGAGAGGATGGTGGAAAAAGCAGAGGTGAAAAGACGAAGTGACAGGAGGAAGAATCCAACGCCTCCTTATGATGACGGATGGAGCAGAAAGCAGCAGAACGATGTATTTAATATTCTCCGTCTGTCGTTTAAAAGTCAGAGGATGAAGCGCGTTCTGCCATTGAACTGTTTTTAGGAGAGAGGAGGGCGGGAGGCTGGCATTAGAGGAAAATGGGATTCATTGCCTGGTTGGACTGGAAACAGGAAATATGCATCAGGGGGAAAACTTTAGGATTAATTCAATCGAGTGGCAGCAGAAGCTTTTACACGAGTTAGACTCACTGCTCTAAAATGATCAAGTAAAAGCAGGTTTTTGGAAATAATTCTGAAGAATAACATCCCACTAAAATATTCCACTTACAGATGGAAAGTCTCAATGCTGCCTGGACACTTCACACTTTGGATTTAATCCACTAAGAAATCTCCTTCATGGCTGTTTCTGCTTTTAGGAAAAGTCAAAGTAAAATAATTATTTGTTCTGATGAAGATCGTCTGAACGACTGAGGGAAATGTCTCCCACTGTGAGCTGCTCTGAGGACGTGACCTGTCCTCCGGCGGTCCATGGTGGTATGGACCTGTCCATCCTCTGGTTCTGTTGGGACAGGAGGGACACTTCAGTCTGACCAGAGGACAAACCAGAGGACAGGTGGTTGACCAGAGGACAGGTGGTTGTCCCTCCTGTCTCTTCATCGCTGTGTTTGTCTTAACTTTGCAAAGAAGGAAGTTGTCTGTTAAAAGTTTTCTTCTAGTTCCTCTCCGGTGGGAATGGACTGATGGGTCACCTGTCCTGTGGGACGGCTCACCTTTATTAGGACAACCAGGTAAACCAACCCTGATGGTACATGGTAAAAAACTAAATAAAAGTATCAATAAAACATATCAAGCTCAGGTTTTAATGTTAGTTTATGAAGCTGTAGCAATAATTAGTCAGTGGATCTCAGACAGTGGACTGTCTGCTGGACTCCTCACACAGGAAGGGGTGCACATACTTTTTAAACACAAACCAAAGTCTTTCTTCTGCTCTTTTACTGAAAATAGTGAAACTTTTCTTTATGATAAAATCCTGCTGGTCTCATGTTGTTATTTTTCTGACTGCAGGTTCGGTCCGAGGCTGACCAGATGATTCTGCTCCAACACAAACGTCTTCCTGCCAGGATGAACAGCTGACCTTTCACATCCCAGATCCTTCCTCGGTGAAACGTCTTCATAACGTGACGATGTTCACTCTCTCCCTCCGCTCCGCCTCATCAGCTGCCACTCAGTCCTCTGGTTGCTGTGGCAATTTCTTCTGTAAACATCTTTTTAGTACTTAGATAAAATGTTTGTATGCATTCTCAAACGTGTGAATGGCAAAAACTATTTTATTTTCATTTTAAAAACAACTAAGAACCTGTATTCATTTAGTCTGGGTTGTATTTCCACGGTGGGAGAGAGATTTCACTTCTGATGTCACGCTGAGCTCCATCAACGTCTAAATGTGTTTGGAAGATGAGAAGAAAAGAAGTCAAGCTTCCAAGTTGAAAAATTGTCATTAATAACAAAAAGTAGAATTAATTACAAGATTCTGCTGATGTATAAATGTTTTGACTTTAAAAAAGCTTTTCTATCCACAAACTGAAGCCGTGATGGATTTCACTCCAAATGTTAAAAATATGTTTTTATGATAACATCTGCTGAAGAGTCTGACAGTGAAAGAAACATTCACAATGAAGACATCTACAGTGCTGACGTCTATTTAAAAACCTGATCCACAATCTGTTTTCATGACAATGTGGAGAAGATGCTTTATTTATCAAACTGAATGAAGACGTGTACCGACGGCTGAAAAGGAGTAAAGCCGTTGAATTCAACGTCTCAACCTGGAGAAAACCTTTACATGAAGATTTCTACTGAAGGCTAAATCTGGAGAGAAGAGAAGCAGGAAGACGTCCGTCCTGTTATATGTAAGAAAGCTGGATTTTGTTGATCTGACGGACGGACAGCAGTCTCATTTAGAAAGTCTCCATGACAACGGATGGCGATGTCTACAAGCTGCAGAAAAGGAACATATAAAAAACTGTTCATGTCTAAATGTTGCTGCAAAGCAAAACAGACATTCAATACAAAATAAAACCTTTCTTTAGTCACTTATTGAGCATGTCTGATGCATCATGGGGATCTTTACTGAAGCCTGATTTTAATTGAAAGGTTTAGAAAATAAACACAGATATCTACTTGATAATAACTTGCAGGATTTGGTTATTGAGGGTTAGGGTTAGGGTTCTCTGTTTCCTGCCCTCTTGTGCCTGTTCTCCGTCTCATTCTGTGGAGTAACAAAGGAGGAACTCGTTTCAACATCTGTATGAAACACAGAAAAAAATGAAAAAAAATACAATAAAAACATGTTTTGAAATGTAACGGGTCCAGGAAGTCAGCAGGCTTTGTCCCGACCCAGCAGGGACCTGGACAGCTTCCAGGTTCTTAAATCTGTTTGGGTCACATGTGACGGAAAGTTGATGTTTATCATTATTTTCATGTGAATTTATTCCAAGTAGCTGCTGAAAACTCAAAACTCAAAATCATGAAACCGTTTCTGGCTTAACCTCGAAAAGCTGAAGCAGCTTTCACTGTACAGGAAAAACTCAGCAAAGAATCAGCTGAACTTCAATCAGTCAGCGCAGATAAAACCCAACAGATGATGTATTTCATAATACATGTTGGTCAAACAATATTTAAATATACCGTGTGGAGAGTAAGAAGACAATGACTGGCAAAACCTTCAAATGGAGGTAAAAAACCTAAATGGAGATTTAGTGTTCAGTGGGATTTTAATTCCTGGACAAATTTAATGTTAACAGAAACTCAATATTCAGCAGCTGACATAAATAATATGTCAGTGCCATACGATTAAACCACAGAGGTCAAAGAGTCGAGGATCCGACGGTGAGAACGTTGAGTAAATGAACTCTGAGGAGTCGGTGTTTCCTCCCCTGGTGACGGAGCGGAGGAGGGACTGACACTAATGAAGTTAGTTCCTCTGGAGGAAATCCTTGTTCAGAAGCAAAATGAGTTCTGCTCCTTAAACAGCTGCTAATGGCGCAGTCTGTGGTCAGGATATTAACCTCTGACCTCCCGTGGGACTGCTGGGTGGAGATGTGGTTCGCCTGCCTAGCAGCACTGACTCAACCAGATACTTTTTTATTAATTACCTTGAGTTTGTGTTGGAGAAGCGAACGTTCGCTCTGCTGTCAGAGAATCTCTGACTCCAACTCATCTGAACTCCTGCTGAAGCTTCACATCTCAGCTGTTCTCATGTCTAAAAGAAAACTAAAGACTCACAAACTGAAGACGCGTCTGAAGTTCAGTGCAGCTGATTATGTGGCTGCTGATTCCAGCAGGAGCAGCGAGGAGCCCAAGGTTTCAGGATGGCAGAGGTTTGATTGATGGTCTCCATGAGCGCTGCTCCATTGCTTCATATCCTCTAATAAAGCTTCACATGCTTCATCATTAGGATTAATACATCACACAGAGAGCAGGGGGCGCTCTTCTCCTCATGCTGGCTGCCAGGACAAAACGCTCAGACTTTCTTCTTTTCTTTCTCTGCAGTTTGAACGAGTGAAGAAACGCAGCAGGAAAAGTTTGACTCCTGCAGTCACAGCTTCTACATCCAGTTTCTATACGAGTGTAAGATTAATGTCCACATGTGTGTTAAAATGTTTTCTTTATATTATATGGATCAATTTTATTTGAAATAGAAGTGAATTATTTATGTGTGTTTAGTTGTAAATGGGCTCAGTCATCAGCTGCAGGCAGATCAGATTCATCCTCCGCACTGATTCAGATTATCTGCTGTCATTTCCTGATCTAAAGGCTCTTTAACAGTAAACATTTAAAAGTAAATCAAAAACTACTTCGAGGTTAGCCTCAACTATTTATTATTTATTGTTATTGCACCGTTTTGAATTTCCTTCAGTGGGATGAAAGTTGCTTTGTAGCAAAATTAAAATCCAGCAGCAGGAGATGCTGAGCAGCTGCTGAGACAGGGAATCATTTTTAATGGACTTGTTACCATGGCAACACCTTTCAAATGAAACTTTAATCTCCTGTCAATATCAGAGCATTGATCCCTCGAAGCCTGATCAATGAAGGAGACATTTCCTCATTTAAAAGAGTTTTTAGATGCTGAATATTTGTCACAACTATTTATCCACCGAAAAGCTGAACTTGAAACTTGTTGCAGATTATTTAACTCAGTATTTCTGCCTTTATTATAAAATAAAACGCAGAGATATTGCAATAAAGTTCTGAATGCTCCATTTTACAGATATTACCTTTAGGATTTCAAATAAATTATTTTATCCAGAATGTCTTCATCCACAGCCAGATTATTTGTTAAAAACTTAAAAGTTTTAGATTTGATGTTTTTCTTCCACTTTGAACTGTCTGTAACAAAGAATGTGAAGAAACGACATTAAAAGATGAAATTTAAAGCAGGATTCCAGTTCATTATTGACGTGTTTTTTGCTGCTGCAGTGTTTCGTGCATTTCGCTGCTTTCACATGCAGATCAGATCAGCAACGGCCTCCTTCTGTGGAACAACACGGTTCAATGTGTTCCTGCATTTCTGCATTTCTCTGCTTCTTTGTAGTAATTAGAAATGAAATTGCGTTGGATTTCTCCACTTGTTACTTTTAACAAACAGATCTATATTTATTGAATAAAATTTGTTTCAGCGTTCCTCAGCAGGGACGGCAAATCTCTGCACTGATTTCCATGCTTCCTCATTAGCGGCTCGGGTTTGGGGAAGCAAATGCCTGATTTATTTGAGCCAAACCGAAAAGCTGTTAGTCTGATGCAAATCCCCAGACCCATTTAACAAACAAATATGATTACTGTACTGACGTTGTTCTCCAACGTCCCCATCCAATTAATTATTTCACGACAACCTCGTTTGCTGCAGCTCTCTTGGCGTTGCTTTGTCCCAAACAAGTAAAATCTGACGACTTGGAAACTAAATTGTATTTGGAGAAAAATGAGTCCAAAGTGAAACTGATGCCAGAGTTTTATAATTAACCGTCCAGCCTTGGCTGTATTGATCCTGATTGGCTGTTGCCCCCAGTGAGCTGATCTGATGACCGTTTCTCCTCTCTGTCCTCGTCATCCGGCTGCCTCGCCTCGACTCTGCAGACTGAGTGATCATTCTGGAAAATCGAAGTCTCTCATGGTCACGATGTTCTGCTGCCCTGAGTTTGTCTGTTGGTGTAAAATTACAAAGTGAGACTCTAACAACAGAAACTTTAACCGACGCTGCGTCTTTACACAACGGATAATGAACCAGCTGTTAGACGCAGCCCTGCATCAACTGACCTGTTGACCTGTCAGACATGATGTCCTGCAGAGGAACTCAGCTGCTGGAGCAGCGACGTGTCAACGCCTGCAGAATGAGTCTGCCGACGTTAAAGATAAAAGTTACTTATGGAGTCCAGGGTGGATTTAATAAATCACTGACCGGTGTTATTAAATTCATTTATGACTCTTTCTTTGGTTTGGTTTCAGAAACACATTAGCGTCCAAACCCGGTCTCCGTCCTGCAACCTTCAGGCTGCGTTTACACCAGAATGTTTTATTGTTGCTTGGGGAAAGTTGGGAACTGATCACCAAGACGCCTTGAATCAGGTGTGGCACTAGATGGCGCTGTCCTTTCAGCATGTTGTTAAAATGATCATGTGCTGTTGACCCTTAGCTTCCACTGAAACGTGTCTCTGATGAACCGGAGGTCATGAAACAGTCATGTCTTCAGAATCAGGCTGTTAAACTGAGCAGCACATCGCTGCACATCGCAGCACAACGCAGCACAACGCAGCACATCGCTGCACAACGCTGCACAACGCAGCACAACGCAGCACATCGCTGCACAACGCTGTCCGCCGTCGTTTTTACTGTCATCTGGCCGTGCATGCGGGGTCAGAGGTCAAAGAGAGGCAGGGTCAGAGGTCAGAGATCACTGCATCTTCTCTCCAGCACATCAGGATCTGCAGAGATAATAATTCAGTTCAGACATTTGATTCAGGCGTGAATGATCCAGGGCTGGACTTGGTCGCCTCTGCATTAATAAATAAAACCTCTTTAATACAATATTTACCTGGTGTGTCTCATCAGGTCATGTTTTGAACTCTTGGAAAACCCTTGGGTCTTTAATTGACATGTTATCAACCAAAGCAGAAGATCAGAGGAAACTCTGAAAACTGCAGATAAGTCGTTTTAACACATGAAAGCGATCAGCTCCTGTTAAATTAAAGCTCGCCTTCGGTAATTCTGCATTAAGTGATCTGACTGCAGAAACTTAGGAAAATGTCAGATAGAAAATAAAACATCCAGGAAAAGCTAAAACCACAAGAGGGAATGCATCAGAGGAAAAGGTGAACAAACGTTTAGGGACGTTTGTAGTGGAAAAAGCTGATTGAAGCCAGGAGAGAAAGATTTAGTCTAGATTTACTCATCACTTTTCATCTCTTCTCTTCACTGACTGAATTTCTCTCTGTCCTCCATTTATCTGCCTCCATCTCTGCAGCGCATCCATGGCTGATATCCTGACCTTTCCAGCAGCTGTTCTGCATCTCCCACATGCACACATCCCCCCTCGGCCTGCGGCGCGGCATTATCTGGCTGCCATTAGAGAGCAGCCCGGGCGTCCGGCCCCTCAGCCATGCTGTTGACATTTGGAGCTTTGAAAGCTCAACACACAAACACACATTTCTCTCACTTGTCTGTCCCGCTCCGACTCTCTGTGTGTCTACAGCACAGCAGACACAATGCATGGATACTCACACCACACACACTCACACACACCGTGACGCATCCATGCTGCTTGCTGGAGGTACGGAGTCTCCAGAACATGCCAAGCATCTTGTTGGTTCAATTTAATTTATTTAATCCTGTTTTTCATCCCTGACAACCTGATTATTCTACATTCAGAGAATTAGCTACATTTAAGTGACTGGAATCGAGTTTAATTATCTGTTGGCATCAAGTCTGATCAGTGAGAAAAGATTATTCAGGCAAAAGAAGAGAAATAGAAAATAGAAAATTACCTGAGCTATGTAATACCTATGAGGTGTTTGACGTTCTCACACAGGGAGAGTTAACAGGAAATGGCACCTAGCACCACTTCTTAAAGGGGCGTGAAATTCATTTTCATTTTGGGCCGTATCAAAATCATAAAAGTTCTTAAAGGGGCAGTTATGGCACAATAAAATGATAGAGGGCAACACGTCATACCCCTTTAATAAAATAATATTTAAGTGCAGCACTGTCGTCTTACAGTTTTATTTCTGTGAGTCTGCAGGGCCACATAATGCTGGCTTTGGCCCCGGGGCCTTGAGTTTGACACATGTGATCTATGGGGCACCTGCAGAGGAAACCCCAGAGGATCCACCAAGTACTCACAGGTTATGATGATGATGATGATTGATTGCCACCATGTACCGTTCTGCGGCTCAGAGGAAAAGTTTTCATCTGGAAACTGGGAGGTTGTGAGTCTGATTCTATCTTCCATATTTGGTGTTTAACATATTAAAATAGATACATTTCTAGATGGGATCTCGGGTATTTAAGCTGTTAGTGGGTGGCTGTGGTCTCTAACCCACCAATACCAGAATCCACTGGAATAAAATACGAGGAGAAAGGCAGAAACCTCATGGCGATGCTAAGCTATCCTCACATTTAGCCTCACTATGAAGGTGGAAATATGGGAATAATGGCTTCATGATAATCCCTGAGCTGCTAGCTAAACCACTTGAGTTTCCTCACTCACTCTGTGTGTGTGTGTGTGTGTGTGTGTGCGTGCGTGCGTGCGTGTGTGTGTGTGTGTGTGTGTACCACTTCAGATATCATCTGCCCTTTCTTAATCCCACAGAGGATGGACGTCTATTTTTGGCTGCTGCTGCTTGATGTGAAGCTAAAATTTAAAAAAAAGAGACATTTTCCAAATCAGAGTTGCCTTCAACACGTCACCTTAAAATGGACCGACGGTGAAAACAAACAAACAGGCTGTGTTAAAATGTGACTCAAACAAGTGGTGGAAATAAAAGAAAACATTCGATCAAAACTTTAAGATCAGCAAAGAAAGTATTTGCATTTTTCAAGCACTGGATCATAATTAGGTTGAGATTCAAATTAAAACAAGAAGAAACAAGAATAAGACATAAACAACAGAATAATTTATTAAAAACTGGATAAAACTCAAACTGACTGTTAAACTGAAGAAATGTTCACACTCCGTCCACTAGGTGGAAATAAAGTCCAGTTGACAAACCAACTGAAAACAGTAGAAGAAGAAATTCAAAGTGTGTTTGTGCTGATTGAGCATGGAGGTCTGAACCCCAGAACCAGACGTTGACCTTGACCTGACCTTGCAGCGGCGTTAACTGTAACATCAGAAACTCTTATCAGCAGTAAAAATGTCACTTCCAGCTTCATGACGTTTCTGTTCTGAACTCAGTGACATGGTTTTAATAAGGTGCAGTATTTTCCAGATACTAAAATAATATCCAGAGGGGATAAAAAATGTCTCCCAAACTGTTTTAAACATCAGTTTATGCTTTCAGTTCAGCATAAACATAAACTACATGCTGCATGGTGGGCTGAATTAATCTCTAATCCCTAATCTCAAACTGCAGCTGCTCTTCATTATAACTGTAACATGTTTACAGGTGAATTAGTGAAGCTGATGAATCAGAGAAATGACCTCATAAACAGTCAATTACAGTAATGAGATTACATGAGCAGCTGAGCTGTGGCCTCGGCGGACTGGAAAGGGAAACATTTACATTTGGTTCTGACTTGGCCAGTTGACTTTAATTAGTTTGCATTAAAATCTCAGATGTGGAAGTGGAAGATAAAAAGAAGCTTTAATTAGATTTAAAGGTGAAGGTGGCATCAGGAAGCGTCACAGCACAAGGCAGAGGCTCCAGCCTGGTGTGTTACTGACATGTTGGTCATGCAGGGTCAGGAGCGACGCTTTGCTTTTTAACATTTTCACTGTGATGATGCATGAAAGGACATGAAAGGTTTCAGATTGGGGACAGAATCCTGAATGAAACGTTTTTATCGGCTGCAGAAGACCTGAGACTGTGGAGGTTCACCATAAACATGCAGCTCACACAAACAAAGCATTCATTAAAACATTCAGTCTGCTCTTTGGTTATCTTTAACTTTTATTAAAGTAATGTTGCAGTAATCTTGCAGGATTTAATTTCCATGTCTTGGTTTGAGGATGAGAGAATCGGTTTTTGCTCAGAACCTCTAATGGGAATAAGGAGCTTCTCAGTGGCTCATTTAAAGCACAGAGCAGGTTAATCCTCGGCTCGTGTCATCGTCCCTCTGATTCCCCGTCGGAGCCCAAATCGCCTCTGAGCCGCAGATCACAGCCTGCTGGCGAGAATTGGGCTTTACGGGACGGCGGGGGTCCGGCTGCGCTTCACATCACATCAGAGCTTTCCTCGGCGGCCGGTCACATCAGAGCGACAAGCGTTAGCAGGCGTTTGACGTTTCACTCCATGTTTCATGTCAGCTTTGAGGCGGAGCGGTTCAAAGGTGCTGAATGGAAATGCAGCCGAGGCCTCAGGTGGAAAACCGCTCGCCTTTAACAGCCTCTGAAACGCCACCCAAACATCAGCAAACTCATTTATCTGTGTGTGTGTGTGGGGGGTGTGTGTAGGTGTGTGTGTGTGTGTGGGGGGGGGGTTAAAGTTAACAGGGCTCAGGTTGACCTCTACTAAACGCTCAGAGGTCATTTAGCTGCAGAAGTTTCTTTGTGCAGGTTGGAATATGGAGGAATAATCATTCATCAGTGATTCATATTTATTGTCTTTTTTTAATCAAACGTGTTTTTCTGCTTCTAATCCAGATTCAAACTCGTCCTTTCACTGAACAGGATCTGATATTTAATGATGAATATTATTTCTCAGTATTGCTGAGATTTAATAACAGGAAGGTAATAAACTGAACTACATTGTCTGATAAATAGTTTGTCTTTGAATTTTCTGCTGTTTGGATTAAACTGACTTTTTGTTTTTGTGTATAAATAGAATTTTTTGTTGTCTGAAAATAAATAAACTGAATTGAAATGTCTGATGATTATTCTTTTTTTCTTTTTCTCTTCTAACTCTTCTGTCTCTTTCTGGCATATTTGTCTTTCAAATTGTTCTTTTTGAACCTTTTTGAACTTCATGCATCTCCTCTCCTTATTTTTCTTTCTCTCACCGTTTTACATTCAGATCTTCCTTTATCCAGATTATCATCTTTCTCTCCTAACATATTTTACCTCCTCCTTCCTCTCCTTTTCGGAGCGATAATGCAGTTTGGTCATGTTTTCCATCCCCAGTTCTGTCACCCTGCATTACCGCGGAGTTTTTCCCAGCATGCCTCTGGGTTATTTATGTGCGCTCGTCTCTGCATGTGGTTGTAAGCTGGAGCTCAGGTAGCACAGAACAATTCAGGCCTGCCAGGCATGAAGTTGTTGGGTTTTTATATGAAAATGATTTTTAACCTACATATAACTTTTAGTTTAGGGATTGAACAGAAATGTGTTCAGCTGTATTAGTAAAGCAGATCTATATGTAGATCTATAGAGCTGCTTATTGAGGCCTTTTGTCTGTTTTATTCTTCTGGTTCTTTTAAATCCTGAAACTCAGATCCTGTTTTTTATTGCAATAAATTTGATCCACATATTTACTCCAGATAATGTTGAACTGCTTCATTTCTCCTGAGTTTTATTAGTAGAAGATGTGTCTACATGAACACAGTGAAGGGATGAGATGATCTGTGTGGAGTGGGAGTGAATCATTCTGACATGCGGACAGATTCACGATGCATTTGTTGCTTTTTTCAATCATTTTTGTTTGACATAATTTTTCAGCGTCTTTATGAATCGATGCAGCAGGATCAAAATCCATCTGGTTGTTTAGAGCAAACAACATCTGAGCAAAATAAATAAATTCAGTCTTCAGACCAAATCCGGTCATTTCCTCATGCACTCCCATCATCCTCTCTGTTGGTCCCTTAAGAAAGTTACCAAAGTTAAAATTAATACTAAAATGAAAACCCTGGTCAGACAGGAATCGTTTTGTGATGATTTCTCTGATTCAGACGAACGTCGAGTGTTTCAGGGAGGCCGGCCTGCTTCTGCAGACCTGAAACCTTTTAATGAGCGTCTGCAGGGTGAGGCTGCCAGATGTGTGTGTCGACAGATCACTCTGCTCCTCTGCTGTGTGTGTGTGTGTGTGTTAGGATGCATGAGAATCCAGGTTGTTTAAAAAGCCATTTTGTTCTCTCTGAGGCCTGTGAAGGATTTTTCAGAGCCGAGTCACAGACACACCCATGACAGGATTAGCTAAAATGAAAGTGAACACCCTCAGAATAATTAATCTGCTTCTTTCTCTCAGCCCCAGTTTAAGCGTCTCCTCCGCCCTGCTGCTGCCGTGCGTGTCATCGAGTTGTTTAAAATGTTTTCTCTGTCTCCTCCTCCCACAGGAGAGCAGCAGCACATCAGTAAAGAAGCTCCCGTCCTCCAGCCGACGTGGAGATAAGAATAGAAATTACAGAGGCATTCGCTGGAGAGGCACGGCAAGGAAGAAAAGGACTGAATGAGACAGAGAGATGGAGGAGGAGGATGGAGGAGGAGGAGGAGGAAGGAGGAGGAAGGTGCAGGGAGGAGGAGGCGATGTGATGGAGAACAGAGAAACGGGAACGCTCACGCTGAGCCGTCTGCTCGCTGTGACTTCTCTGAATTCCTTGTTTTTCTTGTTGGATTTCGTTCCCTCTCCTGCAGCAGCGTTGCAGAGGCATGACTGATAACACACGACTTCTGAGACGGTTCAGTTCCAGGACTGGACCCGAGCCGTTCGCTCTTACTGCTCATCCAGAGGAACCCAAACAAAAAACGACCTCCTGCAACACCCAGGGAACCTCATGGACCAGATCCACCCAGGCTCCTCTGAGGTCCTATTCAAAGGCCGTATGCTCACACGCCTGACCCAAACGGTTCAATCCCACATCAGCCCGGTCCAAACGTCTTCAGGAGTTTATTAATGACCCATTTTCTAAAGGAGTCGTGTTCAAGCAGGAGAAACTTTAAAACCCAGGATATCGGTCCTTGGGAAAGGAAATAAACCAATAAGTCCAATCATGAGGGTCGTCATGGGCTGAAGTGTCCTTAGGCAAGGCACCGATTCCCCAGCTGCTGTCAGGAAGAGTAAACACGACATTCAGCATTAAATGACTTTAAGTGTCTGTTTAATTTCAGTTCATTTACAGAATGAGGAGAAGAAGAAGGTAAACAAAAGAACTGATTTCATTGGTTTTGACACGGAGCCTCTGGTCTCCTTCAGGTGGAATGACTCACCTTGACATATAAAATATCTCATTACACTTTCTATGAATAGCATCCACTGCAGGCTCATCCCACGTGTCCGTTCTGCACATCACATGCTGTCCTGATGTCATTTCTTTAAGTCTCATCCTATAACAGATCACACCAACAGCTCTACCAGACTGAACCTCTGACCCGGTGCACAAACCTTCACTGCAGCCGTTCAGCCACTACAGTCTGTTTGTCTGGGAACTGTGGACCAAAACATGAACTCTGGTCTGTCTACAAACCTCTGCTCCAAAAGGAGGAAGTGGACTACAACACAGGGCATTCTGGGTAAATACGACCAAAACAAACGGGCTAGCCTAGCGCTTAGCGGGAGAAATGACTCATCTTTAGCATAACAAAAATCCCCCAGCCACTAAAATTGGAAGTTGCGCTCAGCGTCTTCAGAGGTTTACATGCTGTTTCCATGAGTGGTTCTTGGTGCAGCAGCCCCCACAGGCGAGGAGGGGAACAGGTTTTTCAAAGGGTTTGGTTGGTTGGACTGGAAGAGAACCACAGCAGCTGCAGATGGACCAGATGTTGAAGTTTTTGGTCGAACCGAGTCCAGCAGGAGGGAAATGATGAAGCAGCAGCTTGGAAACGGTGGGACCCACAGCGTGGTCGGCTGCCAGGCTGCAGTATTAAGCTGACATGTTGGAAACATGTTCCACATTTACCACATCAGGTGTGTGTCTTCAGTGTAATCATGAGCTAATTTTGACCCAGCAGTGTTTCAGGCTCCAGTCACTTTAATTCTCTATTAACAGACGCCATGATGTGACAGAGAAACTCCTTACACCATCACCAAGTATTAAGATGGAGGGTGGAGGGAAACCTGGCGCTTCACAAACAGATGACATCAAAACACGACATTCAGGCAACTTGGAGACAAATGAGTCAGTCCGGCGCTGACCTTCAGGATTCTCACGTCTTAGTTACAGTGTGGCTTCATTCTGCGATGTTATTCAGTCGTCTTGTGTTCGTTCACCAAAACCCGGACGGCTTCAGCCTGATTTAATATCTGAGAGAAAAAACTGATAAAATGTCTTTCTGTGTTTGTAAATATCTGTTTTTATCTGTATTCTATAAAACTGCAGCAGCAATAAATAATATACCAACCTGTTACAATATAACATATTTATATTGAATATCATACAGAAAGAAACCATTGACTCACTGGCAGATGGTTCTGATATGTTTTTGTGAATCATCTGAAATAATTTCCTCCATTAAACTCCTTTTTATTTTCTGTAGATGTCGATGGAGCCTTTTGTTTGGAGTTCACATTCCTGATGTTCATTCTGGGTTTTATTTCCATCCATAATGTTAAACTAAAACACTCACCTGGAATAATTGTGTTTATTTGTATTTGCCTCTAAAGTCTTTTCACTTTGTGGATGTTTTATTGCAGAGCGGCATGAAGACCTGCTCTGTCTGTTAGTCCTTCAGACTGAGAGCTAACAGGTGTTAGGCTCCAGATAAAAATGTCTCTTTAAATAATTGTTGGGTAACCTCATTTAGCATTTTATCCAAGCAAAACAAATTTATGTCTGTATAATTTCTAAATATGCTCACAGTGTGTTGAGTCAAACAGAGTCTCTGCAGTTCTTCCTCAGTTATGAGATACATAAACTGTCCAAGTTTATGTTTGTCATAATGCAAAAGCATCAGAAACTCAAAGGTCAGTGCTGTTTGTGACACAGTTTGGATGAACGTATGACAGAGTTAAAGCCTGATGAGCAGGAAGGAAGTGAACGTAAAATAAATCAGTCATGTTGCAAAACGATCAGAGGGTTAATCTGCTCAGCCTGGCGAACCGGCTGTGATCTGGAGCAAAATGCAACATGTTGCTTTCACTACAATCCAGTGTCTGCTGAGTTTTTAGGAGACATTTCTGGATGAGAAAGAGAAAGAAATGTGTAATAAATATGGATCCTATGTGGACCTGCAGCAGGACCGTTTCTCCTCAGATATTGTGCTAAACTTTAAGCATTGCTTTGGGTTTTACTCTGTTTTTGTGATAAATCTTAAAGTGTTTCATGGTGATATGAGGAACGTTATCATCTTGGTGAATTTCTCTGTTTATCTCCAGTCTCTTGCTGCTGAAGATAATATTAGACAGAAGACAAATATCTCCAGCTGCGATGCAGAAAGAGGAGAACAGAGAGAGATGGAGCACATAAAGGTTGTTTTTCTGCTGCGGTTCGGTTTAGTGACCAGCTCACCAACTCGCTGTAAAGCCCCGTGTTTATAGACTGCGTGTGGGTGGAGATCATAAAATAAAGTGTTTGCTTTCAGCCTCATGCAGAGAGATTACTTATGTCATGCTGAGCACATTCAGCTGGAGAAATACCAACACTTTTCTGTTTTCTGTCTGCATGCTCTGATGCAAAACATGACATGTGCCGTCTCACGTCTCCCTTCATAATGTAGGTTAATTGGATTGGAGCCTCAGCTGCTGTGAAAGAACTGAATGAGGATAATAAACCAATGAAAACAGACACATTCCACACATAACCATGGAAACATAAAACTGAACGGACCTTCACCTGCTCACGCCTTTAAACATCTGACTCTGGTCGGGACGGAATCGCTCACATTGTTAGAAATAAAACTCCAGGAAAACAAAGGAACGTTTCTGGAGGATGGTTAATCATTTTACTGGAATGAGGAAAAAACTCCCAGATATGATGCAGGAACACAGATTTTCCTGAACATTCTGGATCTGTAAAATTGTAAATCAGTCAAATTTTAATTTGCATTTCTAAAACAGTGTAATTCTGCAAAGTAAGAAACAGAGCCGGCCCACATTAATGAACCTTAGAGCAGCTGACTGACAGGAAACATGGGAACAAAAGAACAGAACAGAACCGACCCGCTTCAGCTCCGTCTGGAAGGATGAATCGACACAGAGAGAAGAGAAAGAAGATGATTATTGGGAATAACCAACATAGGTCAGGGTCAAACGTTGGTGATTGAGTAAAGTTTAAAACATTGTTTCTCATTGGCTGAGAAATGATGGACCTTCTGGACCTTCTGACCTTCTGACCTTCTGGACCTTCTGACCTTCTGGCCTTCTGGACCTTCTGGACCTTCTGGACCTTCTGGACAAGAAGCTGGTTTTTACCAGGCTAATAATGAGCTAACGCTAACTTTTAAATGCTAACTTTTTGTTTTCTCACAGGTTTACTCTCTCCGTCTGAGCTCCACCTAGTCTGGCGTTTGAACTTTTTACTTTTCATGAACATAGAAAGTTCTCCTGGATCAGTTCTGGTACTGATCCAGGTTCTGGTTCTGTTAAAGTGGAGTTTCTCCTCTCCACTGTCGCTCCATGCTCGGTATGAGGTATTGGTGTAGAGTCAGGGACAACACGACCAATTCTCCGTTTGTAGGAACTCAAGCCAAAGTGAACTGAAAGAATCTTTTTCATTTCAGCTACAGAAAAACAACAACCATCTCATATCAAATGCAGAATATCCGATGTGCACAGAAACAATTCTTCTAGTATCAACTGAAACTATTTTTAGACACCTTTACATATTTATACCCCATTACCATGAAGACTGAGGTTGTTCTCTTGCAGGCAAGTTTTACCGTGACACTAACAGAAACCAAACCCTTCCATAACTCTCCGCACATCAGCCGTGCAGAATTCATACGATCCCAGCAGACCTAAATTATAAATTACTATCATTTTAGAAACACAACAGCAGATGCATGATAGAGCACACAGTGCTGGCAGGAACCCGACCTGCTCTGCATATCCAGAGTTTTAGTTACACAACGAGTCGTGTCGGATTGTCAGTAGAAAAGATTTTTAATTAATTCATCACTTTCAAGAAATGATGGGGATTATATAACAAAACAGCGGTGAATATACAGAGGTCTGACCCATCCTGGCTGCTCTTCACTCAGAAACAGTAAACAAGGTAGGCAGAGAGAGCAAACTCATGAATTAGTCATGCTCAAAGCGTCCGCAGCTCAAAGGAGACGAGGTTCAGGTAGGATCCAGAGTACAAGAGCTGGGTGGAAAAACTCACAACTACATACTGCTCACATTTTCTCATTCAGATTCTTTAAACGTAGCAACCAGGAAAAAAAAAAGAAATACATAATGTCATTTTTAAAAAGCAACTAACAATTCACAATCAAGATGAAAATTAAACGCCTGTCAGGTTTCTGGATAAAATGAACCAAGTTCTAACATTTATTAAGTTTAACCTGAGATGTAGAAAAACTTGCAGCAGATTCTGGGCTGTCATGGATTAAATAAAGATAAAATCAGAATAAAAACATTAAGTTCACCGTCTCTGATTCCTCGTGCTTTGAGACACAACGGATCATTTAGGTGCTGCTTTAAATTCAGTTGGTAACTTTTGATCATCAATGTGATCAATTTATTAAAATAAGTTTGATCAGTTTGCTACGGAGGGAAACAGATGATAACAGAGAAACAAAACCAAAAAAAACCTTGGCCAACCACCTGGACTGGTGCACAAAACATTCTGACATCCACTGAAAAATAATATAAATCACAACTTTTTTTCTTAATTTTTACATAACCTGTTGCAAATGTTTTCTGAAAAGAATTAGATTAAATATTTTAGAGACAGAGATTCAGTTTCATTTATCTTTTTTTTAGCACAAATATATGAACTTGAAAATCAAAAAGTAGTAAAATGATTTTTTTACATAAACTATGAGTAAAGAACACCAGTTTGAATCAAACTCTAAACGCTAAAACTCAAAGTCATTCTCATAAAAATATTGGATTATTTTCAGAATCCAGAGATTTTTAGGACCAAAAACCAAAAATAAAGGAGCAGGATTCAGTCCTGAGTGTTTTTAAAGCTCAAAGTTCCAAAAACATAATCAACACATGAAATAGATAAACCAAAAGATTAAACGTTGCTCAGCCATTCCTTTTACTGGGCTCGGAGCGGTTCAGAGCTCACACCGATCTGTTAAAATGTAATTGGCTGCAGTGACGACTTTTTACTTTTTTTCTAAAAGTGAAGACTCGTTCACAAAAAGTAATTTGTCAGTTATTGCTCTGTCTGACAGCAGCGATTCATCTCACAGCACATTACATTTTTCCATTTCACCTCCAGAGTGGACAGGTTTTCCTGGAGAGGATTGCTGTCCTCAGCTGAACTTCTTAGACATCTTTTGTCTCCATCTGGATCTGAATCCAAACCTGGAATCAACTCATAACCTCACATGTTGATCTGGGTCTTTATTTGGTAACATGAAGGTTGAGGTGAGAAATGCTGGCATCATGAAGGAGGCTGCAGTTTGGTTTATGTGTTTGTTTGACTCTGTAAGGAACTGAAATGTAAAACATCAAAGAGTCGTAGATCATGATGATCTTCAGCCTGCAGATCTGAAATAGATCTTTAGTTCTCAAACTGGAAGAATTATAGAGCAATCACAACGATGTTAGAGAGCGACCAGACTCCAAATCCACCTTCATTTTACAGATAAACTGTCACCCCTTCCACTTAACCCCACTTTTGGCCACGCCCCTTCGTGCATTTAGGCCACGCCCATATTTTATCTGGGGTCGGGGCTACGCTTTCACAGGGAGTTTAGTTACACTTTAAAACCACAACCTGCACACATCCCAAACACTGATTGGTCAAATTTCTCTTTAGAAGTCATCATCAAAGCAGAATATGAAAAGAATGAGTCATTAAAGCCCCAAAGTGATGATGAGTGGAGCTGCACCTTCATCTCATCACTGATCACATGGCCTTAAAGCAGAGATGCTTCATCCAGATCATCGTTTAGCCAACATGTGAGTTATAGAAATGTAAGAAAAAGAATCAACTGCAGCAATGATCACAAAGAAAAACCTTCACATGTTTCCAGACGGCATCGTTCCTCCACGCTATGAAAGTCATTATCTTTATTGGCAACATTCACACCTCAGAGTGACGACAGGAGACAATGACATGCACTAGGTGTGTGTGTGGGGGAGGGGGGGCATGTGTGTGAGTGTGTGTCTGATTTGTGTGTGTGTGTGTGTGTGTGTGTGTGTGTGTGTGTGTGTGTGTGTGTGTGTGGGTGTGTGTGTGTGTGTGTGTGTGTGTGTGTGCGTGTGGGTGTGTGTGTGTGTGTTCACAGGACAGGAAGGGAAGGACGGGCAGAGTGTGATTTTTGTGAGCGATGGAGAATAGTCAAGAGGGTGAAATCATTAATTCCTGGCATTGCAGAACGGGGGGGAAGCTTGGTCAGTGTGAGAAGGACACACACACACACACCCACCCCCACACACACACACACACACCTATACATATACAATGACACATTAATATATTGTACAGATCAACAGCGCCCCCTGCATCTGAACCAGAGAATTACACCTGCAGTCAACTTCAGCCTGAAGCCGTAAACATCATCCTGAGCTTTAAAGGGAAGCAGCAGGTCTGGAGGTAAAAATGTGATTTAGTTTCATCTCAGGGAAGTTGAGCTAAACCGTAGAGCAGACATGTTCAGCTTCATCTTCTTCTTCATTTTCTGCTCCATGAGGACCCGCCCAATTTCCCCACAATCCCCTTATCGTCGTGGTAACAAGCCTCCTGTGGTTAATTATGCTCAAACAATACCACAACGATTCATCTGGAGCTAATCTGACATTTTCACCAAATCCCCGTTCAGTGGCAGTAAAGCGTCTGCAGTGTGATTGTCAGATATGGTGTCAGTAAAGCTTTTGTTTCTGAATAATGGGATTATGACCAGCAGCAGCGATTCAGGAACGCTGCAGGGAAATCCAGCGTCGCTATCAGCACAGACCTCAGCAGATCAGTTTCATGTAGAAACACAGCAGTTCGTCCTCTGATTAAATTAAAATATGGACTTGGTTCTGGAAGATATTGTTGAGTTGTAGAAGTTATTCTGAAATGTTTGCACAGAAACATTTCGTTAGACAGAAACAATGGAGGAAAGAGACCAGCATGAAGGGGAACAATCCAAGCTGTCTGTTAGCTAAACTGTTAGCACCATTAGCTAAACTGCTAGCTAACAGACAGCTAACGGTGCGTTCACACCAAACGTGTTACATGTGTTAAAAACGTCTGACGCTTCATATTTGACGTGTGTGAACTATTGGTGTGTTCACACCGCTTTGAGCATCAGGGGCGTCTGGTTAACATTTAAACTCTATGTGGCGCGTCGGACACTCTTGACAGCGTCAAACGGTTCAAATCACGCCGTGCTAGATGCTCAAAACGCGCCACAACGGCCCTCAACCCTCGACCCGAACTCTACAGAGACTTTGAATGTAAACCAGACGTGTCTGACGCTCAAAACGCGTTTGGTGTGAACGCACCCAAACACTTTTGTTGAATAGTTAAACTCAGCTAACAGTTGAGTTTGTTATCTAAGCTGTTAGCTAACAGACAGCTAACACTGTTGTTGAACAGTGTGTTAGCTAACAGACAGCTAACACTGTTGTTGAACAGTGTTAGCTAACAGACAGCTAACACTGTTGTTGAACAGTGTGTTAGCTAACAGACAGCTAACACTGTTGTTGAACAGTGTGTTAGCTAACAGACAGCTAACACTGTTGTTGAACAGTGTTAGCTAACAGACAGCTAACACTGTTGTTGAACAGTGTGTTAGCTAACAGACAGCTAACACTGTTGTTGAACAGTGTTAGCTAACAGACAGCTAACACTGTTGTTGAACAGTGTTAGCTAACAGACAGCTAACACTGTTGTTGAACAGTGTTAGCTAACAGACAGCTAACACTGTTGTTGAACAGTGTGTTAGCTAACAGACAGCTAACACTGTTGTTGAACAGTGTTAGCTAACAGACAGCTAACACTGTTGTTGAACAGTGTTAGCCCAGGGCTTGTTGCTGTAGGACCTGAACCTGCTTTACAGTTTCTCCAGATCATTCTCTGACCTGCTGCCGGGTTCCTGGTCTCAGCTGATGGTTCTCTCAGAACCAGAACAGATGCAGTTAAACGAAGATTCAAAACGAGGAATAATAATAAGGAAGAGTTCCTCAGCTCACACACTGACTGTAAAGACTTTCTTTAAGGTGATGGCATCATTAAACATTCATATGGCTGGTCATACCCTCTGCATTTAAATTTAATAACCCATCGCCCTCTTTGTGCGCCTGAGACCCTAAAATAAATGCAGCTCTTCAGTCATTAATAAGTAACAGTGATTACTTTCATCCCGCACGTTGAGCCTCCAAAGCCACAATATTCTTTTACATTTTAGATAAATGAATAACTATCAGTCTTTTCAGTTGTACTCTTCCTCAGAGGTCCAGCTTTGTTCATAAACCAACCAGAGAATATTTTTAGTGATCATATTTCTATGGAAGCCTGTGAGTCTCAGTGTGTGGAGAATGTTGTGTTTCTAGTGAGGGAAGCAGAAACGGCTCGGATCTTTAGAGGAAGGAAAAAATCTGCTAAAAGCAAATCCTGCAGTTTCACTTGGGCTCTTCTCAGTGGCTGCAGGTGAAGATGTGAGCGCTCCACCTGAGTCCCTCCATGGAGCTAATTAGCAGCTAGCTGCTCTGAAGTAGATGTGCTTGAACCTTCAGTCTTCCTGTCTTCCTACCTCCGGTAAAATAAATCCATCAGTGAGAACTGAGCCTGGATTACAAATAAATATAAAACTAAACAAAGATCAGACAAATCCTTTCATTATGACTTTCAGAAAAGTCTAATTATTTAAATTTACATGACTGATGATTAAACAGAAATGCCTGAAGGGTAAATATTCTCATGATTTTCATAAAACTATATTTCAGTCCACAGATCTAATAACAATATAGGAGTAGAAAAATATTGCTGTCAGTATCATGTTTATGCTGAAGTTATGGGGAAAGTTGATTCATAAAGGAAACATTAAAGAGAAGATGTATGATGAGAGATGTGAGGGTTCTGCAGGTCAACGAGGCTGAACTGCACTAATGAATATGTTGGTGAGAGCGCCGTCCTCGTGCTGCAGCCCCACATCGGTCCTGTTTCAGACTGAAGAGTAATGAGAAAATGATGGGTTTGATTAAATGACAGACTTACTTTGTGCTCAGCACAGCAGAACCAGGATGGAAATAGTCATCGCATAATAGATTTCAATTTTTCTGATTCTTCTTTTCGCATGAAAAGATAAGAAGATCACTTCAGGAAGTGGTAAAACCTGATTATGTTCTTAGCTGGAACAAATCAATAAGCCTCATAAAGAGTTATTATTCAACGTGATGATGAGCTGCATCGCTAATGCAGGCTAATTGCTGCATCTCAGGGTTTTCTTCAAGCAGCATCAGAATGGTTTATTATCTGCAAAGTGAAGCTCAGTTTTATCAATATGCTCCATTTATTCTCACCATGTTTAACACTTTTCACAACCTGGACTGAAAAGTTTCAGGAGAACTGAAATGGAGAAAAGCAGGTGATAAAGAATCAAACATAAAACTATAAAACATTTTCAGAAATGACCTGGGAGTCTGAAGCAAAAACGTTACAGCAAAAAACTGAGAAAATATCATAAAATATTTAAGAAAAAATCAAAATGTGACCCAACCAGGAGGTCTTAGACAACTGCTAATAATATGCCAATTAATGATAATATAGCAAATATTATCTGTTGCCTCACTTTGAATAAAATAAATTAAAATAAAAAGAATAAAGAAACAGCAATTGAATTATAAAAATGACTGTTGCTGCTGTAAGTTTAGACATGTTACTGTGGGACTCAGCAGTTCTGAACTATTGTCTTTATAAATCATTTAGAAAGAAAAACCTGAACTGGACCTGCTTGTCTCTGGTCCCTTAAGATGATCCGATGTTCTGTGAAACCAGCAGGAGAATCTGACCAGAACAATCAGAAACGTTTTGACCCAAAGCTGTTTCTGCGTCTCATCGGTCTCCCAGCGCCGGCGTCCTGCTGACATCATCACCTTGAACCAGGTCAAGTCAAAAGGTTTTACTGGAAGGTCATGATTAAAACGAAGGAATCTACTGTGTTTTTATCTCTCACCGGAGCAGAGCGCCGTTTGTAATGTTTTAATTAGAAATCATTAATAAGCCGAACTTTCTGAGGGTTTCCAGGCGCAGCAGCACCTGAGGCTGAGAGCGGCTGAATCTCTTAAATATGAAATTCAATTATTAAATACATGATAAATGAGGTTATTGGAAAAGAAATGCTAATGAACAGAGACGTGGTTTACTCCCACATTCCCTCAGTTTCATTTATAAAACTCTGATCCTGTTCAGACGATCGGATCGGATCGGATCGGATGGGATCAGGTTGGGTCGGGTCGGGTCGGGTCGGGTCGGAGAGGAGAGGAGAGGAGAGGAGAGGAGAGGAGAGGAGAGGAGAGGAGAGGAGAGGAGAGGATGATGGGATATTGATGAAGCGCCGCTTCTCGTTTTAGCTGGAGGAAAATATATTTCCAGGCGTCATGCTGCTCTTCACCTGACGGATGTTTTGTTGTTAGACGTCATTTCTGCTGCTGCTTTCTCTTTGTTCCTCCATGTTTCACTCAAATTTATCTGACTTTTAAAAATATTTCCTCCTTTTTGCATGTGTGTGTTGAACATGGATATTAATGCTGATTATTTCCTTCATACCAAGACATTTTCCCATGGTGAGATAATCTGCAGTGGAACTTTTTACATCAATACTTACAGATTATTTACTACAAACAAGCTCCTATATTTTGCTTTAAAGTAACTTGTAAGTTAGTTTTGTCTTATTTCAAGTGTAAAAAGTTATTTGCACTAAAAACTAGACAAAAATACTCAGTAAGATTTTGTGTTTTTGCAGTGTACGGTTTGGATTAAATCAAACTAAACAAAATAATGATTTATTTCTCAGCTTCATCTCAGGTTTGAAAAGCTGTTAACGCCTCGTCAGAAACGAACCAGATAAACTTTAGAAGAACTGATCAACAGGAGATCAGAATAAACCTGAAATTAGACGGGTTTGAACTTTTCACATCCTGGGAACGATGCTGTCAAGAAACGCTTGAATGGAAACTTACAGATTTAGTTCAGACTAAATGCCCGTTCTCATTTGGTTCTGAACAGCCGTCAGAACATCCTGGTTCGTCGTCTCCGTGGTTACAGCCTGCAGGACGGACGACGCCAGAGCTTACAGTGAGGCGTCCTGCCAGTCTGACGCTCATAAATGAAAGGTTTAATTCTGTGGCAGGAAGACAAACGTAAACTCCTGGAGACGAGATGCTGCTGTGCTGACAGGCTGAACCAGACTGACGTCTTTCAGGCAGAAAAAAGAACTTTTTGAAGGTTTACATTTCTTTCTTTTTGAGTCTTTATGAAGGATCCAGGCCCGACTCACAACTCCAACTCCTCCTGGATGAGGCGGTTTGTTTAGTCGGCTATCAGTCCTCTATCTGAGCCGCAGAAAAACATTTCTACAGAATGAAAAAAGCCCTGAAGTGGCCTGGATCTTGATTTAAAATCGTCTCCTTCAGCTGGAGCTGGAGCAGCAGAAAAGCTTTTTGTTCAGTAAGAGCTGCTTCTGATTGTGAGAGCCATTTCTTCTCAACTTTCTCTCTTAGAGTGGCCTTTCACTTTTCCACCGCCAAAAACAGAAAGTCTGTGTAATTGTGGCTTTTAATGTTTCATGGAGTCTTTATGTCTTTAAAAAATCCCATTTTTTCCAGGTCTGGAGTGTTTTTCCCCTTTTGGTCCTAACGGGCCATTTATTGCTCTCATTAGCAGCTGAAGCATAAAGCCAGCTTTGTTTTTTTCACATGTTCAACATAACACACTCAGTCTAATTATACAATGGAGGATGTGTAATTGCAATTAATTACCTGTGAGATTAGCTGCATTAGGAAATGAAATGTGCTGCTAATTGTATTGAGTTGTTTCTTCTCAAACAGTGGAACTGATTCGTTCAGCTCAGGAGTTAATTGTTGTTCTGCAGGTAATAAAAGACATTTTAATTACATTACAGCTGCAAATCTGGAGAACTATAAAACCAGCTGATTTTTTAAACTCTGATGTTTTCCTTCAGATCAAACTGATGATCTGTGAGCTGGTGAGGATCATCAGACGTCCAGCTGTATTATTTTGTATTAAAACTAATAAATTTACACACACACACACACACACACACGCCATATGGTTCCTATAGATCATGAAGATCAATCCCATATTTGATATCATGGATTAACTGATATTTGTCCTTTTTTACCACATTTACCTCATCAAATCGTCGCTCCTGTTCCGCCTCGAGTTCCTGCTGATCTGTCGTTCCTTTTCCTCCGTCCGCTCAGATGGACTGATCTGGTGCAAAGGAATGATTGTTATAAAATACAGCAGCATGTCGTGTCAGTGGAAACAGAAACTGTTGTCAGATCTAAGCTGAACTGAAGGCAAAATCAGGATCAGTTATTTACAGAATCTCACAGAACTTTAGCTTAGAGTCCAGATTTCAACCAGCTGAATGTTAGATGTTCCTGGATCAAATTGATATTTAAAGAGTTGGAGGTTTAGAACTGAACACAAGACAGAAATAAAAAGACACTCAGGAAAAGTTAAAATAAATAAATTTTTTGTAAAATACCCAGTAGAGTTAGAAACCTTCCTCCAGCCGAGGTGTTAGCAGTTAGCATCAAATTATTTTACTGATTCATTGAGCAGCTATGATGGAGGATGAAGAAATGTCATTTTAAATATAAAGTCACAAGATTTTCCTCTTCAACAACAGCAGATGCTAAATTATGAGAAACAATCCATATTTCATTTTCCTTGCTGGATTTTTTCTTCTTTGCATGAGAAGTTTCCTTCCTGAACACGTCCGCATCAGAAGATTCACTCACAGAAGTGAGAGTGATGTTTTCTCCTCTTTTATTGCTCTAATAATGCTTAATATAAAGTAACAGATTTTTTTCCAGCTGCTTATCGATCAAGAGGAACAGGAATCCAGAGTCCAGATGATTCCTGCAGATGAAGCAGCAGCTGCTCCAAACGAAGCGGCTGAATCTTCAGGTACTGCTGCTAACACGCTTTGGAATAAAAATATTATGTAGTATAAACATAAGAAGAGGCGTCATTATGAATAAGAATGAAATCATGACAGGCTGTTAACACTGACGGTATAAACTCTTCTGTTTCCGTCATTTCAGTCAGGCAGAAACAAGCTGGTCAGATGTTTCATCCAAAGTGTTTCATAAAACCACAGATTTGCCTCGTTTGTTTCCAGTGTGTGAATGTCTGCTCGATGTTTCCGCTGTAGATGTTTTTCATGTCTGATTGGTCTGCTGGGTCAGAGAGAAACCAGAGCAGAATGAAGGTTTGTTGTTTGTAATCTGGCAGATATCAGCTCTTCCCCGGAGGCTAAAGAAATGGGGCTGCAGCCGATGTTTCCTTGTTGAGTTTGTTCTGAGACCAGAAACACTTTGTTCCCACAAATTTAATTAGAGGAAGATTCTGTTTCTGTGCCAGCCGATGCGTCCATCTGTCCGTGTCGACATTTTGAAGCCGCCGCCGCTGAGCTCAGCACTCAGATTAGAAAGTCCAGGATGAGTTTAGCTCAGACAATAGGATGTTTTTTTCTGTCTGAATCATGAATCATGAATAACTTCCTTTTTGGTTTCAAAGAGCCGTTTCTAATGAGTTCAGAGACCACACTGCTAATTTGGGTCCAACATGTTCTAATCCGTCTAAAAATGGGATTTGGGATGTTTTTCTCCCAGTGAGGCAGGATGAAACGTTCCAGCAGGACTTCGCCTCCTCTAAACATTTCTCTGTTTTCTAAAGGACTTGATTGTGATTTCTGAATGAAGTAAATACAGATTTTAGCTGCATCAGGAAAACAACAGAACTATTTATCTATCAGAATTTAAAACAATAACTCAGGTAGATGTAATGTTGTTCTCTTTTATGCAACATTCTCATTCATAGATTTTTGATACATTTCTGAATAAATGACAAATTCAGAGTCCAAACGCATCTGAGTCCAAACCTGAGGCTACGTTTCTGCAGGTAACGTCGCCATCACCCAGCTACGGCTACGCAGCTAATGTGTGTCATAAATCATTCACAAAGAGGTCTGACTGTATTTTATTGAATTAGTACTAAGAACAAACGTAAAGAAATCTTGGATTTAAGAAAAAGATGCGAACTGAGCTCCATGCCCTAACATAACCCTTCCTTCCAGTTAAAGGGGAGCTTTTCTTCCCACTGTCGCTGCATGCATGCTCAGGATGACAACATGTTGTGAAACAAACAGACTTGAACTGAACAGTCATGGTTCACTTCAGACTTCTATCAACCCTTCAGCTGAGATGAATCACATTCATCAGAACATGATGGCGTCGATGCGATCCTCTTCCTCAGCCGGTGTTTCCATCCTCAGACAGACTTCATCTCTTTAACACATCCTTCAGCTGCTGGAAACTCAATTCCCTCATGGATTCTCAATCCTATCACTTCAGCTATGCTATGCTTCACTGAGTGCTTAAAGCAATTTTGCAAATGACTTCTTGCGGGTAATGCACTTAACACAGATGGACTCACTGGCAGCATTCGTCAGTGCAGTCCGTTTTCTGAGGCATGCTTTTTGTCATGCGGTCCCTTCTGGAATCGGACGATTGGTTCGTTGATTTGTTTGATTAAGTTGTTGCTCTGAAGCCCTCAAAGTGTTGGTTCTGGTCTCTAAGGTCCGGAGAAACCCAGAGACGGATATTTGCCGGATCTGAGGCGCTGAGATTCCAGCTGGTTTCTGTCTTTAGGAAACTTCCAGCATCTCAATACAAAGAGAACCTGAATGTTTAATGGAGCATCTCATGGAATCTGTTCCCTCTGGGGACCAGAACATGTTCTGGACCATCCTGATCCTCAGGACCCTGTTCCTGCACTGGGACAACAGAGACCTGTACTGGGAGCTGGACTGGGAGCTGGAGTGGGAGCTGGAGTGGGAGCTGGACTGGGTGAGAAACACATTACCAGGTCAAATCCTCCATAATAAAACATGACCTGTCTGGTTGGACAGCTTTAGATTCAGCAGAGGTGGATCCATGTTTTTCTGAATGATTTAGCTCTGCTTTGCTTTTCTCTACCTGCTTTATAGATCAACAACATCCAGAGAAATTTCTCCTTCAGAGCACAAACACAGAGACAGTAACGCATCTCCGGCTCCGTGTCGTATTGACTGAAGTAATAATTCAGCCCTCCCCAGGAAACGAGTCTTTCATTCTGTCAGCCTGCGATATACAGCATGCATACCTGGGAGCGCAGTGTTTGCTCTGCCCACTGCAGCACAATTTATTCCTGCAAATCTATTACAACATGCAGGATATCATGGCTGCAAAGCACCAGCATCAAATAGACCCATTCCTCTCAGAAGCAGTCAGCTTTAGGAAGAACGAAATAAAAACGTATTCACTGTTTGTCAGGTTTTACTAATACTGAAGTGCAGAAAAATACAACTGATTTTCTGCCCTAAATTATTTAAAATGATGGAAACAAAGAGAAAAGAAGTGAGTAACCCTTTGATTAGGACGAAGACGCTCAGCTCATGTTTTCTGTCAAACTCTCACATCATAATGTAGGAATTTCAACCAATTAAAAATCTTTTCTTTACGTTCTTCTTTCTGGCTCTGAGGTCTTTATAAGACGAGCAGAGAGGCAGGGAATCGAACCTGAGACCTGCCCTACCGCTGAGCACAAACACAACCTGCACTTCTTTCTCTGAAGGTCCCAGCACAACATTTCCAACAGCAGGATGTGTGAACTTTGACTAGACCGTTGCAGGACCTTGATTCTTCTCTTCCCTTCCTGTTCCTGGTGGGACGTTCCAGGAAAACAACCAGGAGGAACGTTGACCAGATGAATGGCCTCAGCTCATTTTCAGGTATTTGTGACAAAATCTGTGTTTCTCACAACCGTAGAAGAACCGTCTGTATCTTCTATCATTATAGAGAAACACACAGATAATCCACCTCCTCCTCTGGAGGCACAGAGGAGGAGACGTCACTCAGAGGCAACTTTCACTGCCTGCCGTGAACAGCAGCTCCAGGAAACCAGTAGGACCAGTTATGGAACCAGTGGAGGACAGGGCTGGTCTGTGGAAACCAGATCAACGACGCAGTAAGAACCAAAACAACAGAATTCACATATATGATCACAGTTTAGGGTGACCTGACCTTTCATGACCTTTCATGACCTAATATAAATGTTTGTGAACCGTGGGAGGAAACTGGACCTGGAACAGAACTCCATCACTGGCTGGGATTTGTTGCTGGGAGGTAAAGCTGCGGTCGGTTCTCCGCTCTGCATCAGGAATCTGAATCAGCTGATATTAAATCTCACAGGTAGAGGAAGAGTTGAGCTGCGATCAACAGGATCAACCTTCTGTTTTTCAGACGTCTTTTCTAAATGACATGAGTTAATGTGATCTGGCACAAAGGAGCCTCTGATCTGCCAGAGGTTTTCAGAATCTGTTCTCTTCTCACTAATTACAGAACAATCTGGGAAGATTTCATCCTCCTCCAGCTTTTTGGTATCAATTATCCTAATTATGTTTCCAGGCATTGATTCATCAATAGATTGGTCCGGTATGATCGTTACAATTAATGACACTTTAATTAAAACTAATCAAAGGTGTGGGCGGACATGCTTACAAGTTTACAGTTTTTATTTTGTCAGTATAAAAACTCCTAAGAAAAGATGATTTTTTCTCTTTTTCCCAGCATGCCTCTGACCCTGCTGTTGATCTGTCTTTGCTTTTTTCCACAGTCTGTTCAGGGAACCTGAAACATACGTTGTCCATGTCCCTGCAAACCTACATATTTTATCATGTCATCATCATTTATTCATGCTGCGTATTGATCTGCTCTTGCATCCTGCCTCACGCTTGTTACACCTTCAAACAGCTTTAACAATTATAACTGCATGAAATATGAGCATATTTACAGCTGATGTACAGTGAAGCAGTGGAAGACGCAGCATAAACTGTGACAGATTACATTCATATTCTAGTTAAAATGAGAGCTAAACTATTTTTTTGTTAAGTTAGAGGAGATATTAATGTGTAAAAAATCCTGTTAAAACTAAAAAACTGAGGTTATAATGATCATTTAAAACTTTTTCCATCTTTAATGTGATATTTATCCTGTAAAATATAAAACATAAATCTCTCTGATAGCCTGATTGCAGAAGTGTTCAGGTATTAGCTTAGCGGTGTGAACACCGACGCCATCCGGTTATAGAAATGGTTTTTATCTCATTACAGCTAAAAAGGCTGAAAATCACTTTAACAGTTATTCTGGTCTCTGCTGTTAATCCAGATTTTAGCAGAAGTTTAAACCAACGAGGCCGCGGCGTCATGGAGCTCTACTGCCACCTGCTGGTTGTTAGCAATTCTGCAACAAACCACAGGCTGCAGGTGATTTGCAGAAATCCTGCAGAGTTTTGGTTTGATGCTGGTGACTGATATTCAGCTGGATACATTAATCATATCTCGGTATTTTTATGCTCTGCGTTTGATTTTATGTAAACTGGGTTTGTTTTGCATCCAGTTCAGCGTCTCTGGATGCCGAACTGGATGCATTGTGATGCCAGAGGTGGTGCTGTGTGTGTGTGTGAGTGTGTGATGAAAGCCTTGAACCTGATGAGCATTCAGAGGAAGAAGCAACACATCTCCAAGCAGTCAGTGCTGTGAGGTGAGTCTGGCAAGCCGCCGCTGAGCAGCAGGCCGACCTGGAAAGGTTTTCTCTTTCTTACCAGGAACGTCTCTAGAATTTCCTGACTTGAGCTTTGCTGCAGTCAACTTTCCTTTTGTCTCCCCAGACACACATGTGTCTCCCGCTTACTTTCCCAGAGACGTGTGAAGCATCATTAAGGTGTCAACATGAGAGCCGAGCCAGAAGCGCCATCACTGCGCTCTGAAAACAAAACAGACCTTCACAGTTCTGGCACGTCCCTCCTGCACATTAGTATGCAGCTGCATCAGGACTCATTTGAAGTGATGTACTTTAATTTGTGATGAAGATGAAAGTGTGTTTTTGCCTCTGGTTAGAGTGCAGCATCAGCCAACAAGTGGGATCAGCACCGCTACTCAAGGACACTTCAGGAGGAAGCCAAAGCTGCTCTGACGAGTGGATCTTTAACTTCATTCATACATTATTTAGCATTTCCTCCATTTAACAGATCAACTCTAAACTCCAAACAGAAGAGCGGCTCACCATCAGGCAGGAATCGGTCCAGAACCACACAAGGTTCCAGAAAAGAAGGAGAATCAACTCTGCAAATATTGACTTTTCATGGAAATTTGATATTTTTGCTAATAAAATTAAACAATTATCTGATTTTACAAAGGAATCATGTAAACATGTTAAAACCAGAATAAACAGCTAAATGTGTTCCAGGCCTCCCTCACCTTTCTGTTTATGTTCAGTTTTTGATTCTCCCTGAAAAATAAATATATTTATAAAAAGAAGCAGAATAAACCAGGGTTGGTTTTTGGCTCATGGCTCATTATTATCACTCTACTCACATTTATGCTGGGAATTCTGCAGTAAGAAGGACTTCTGCTGCAGGAAGAAATGCAAAAATGTACATCTTACACAGATATAAATATTTTACAGACATTCGACTGAACTAAAAAACCTTCTGATTCCACAGAGAGGGGCCCCTCTCTGTGGCCCCCCCACAGAGAGGGGCCCTGCAGACAGAAATGGATCAGCAGCAGTCAGGTTTTGGCCATGAAGCTGATATGAAGCATTGAAAACATCTGATCACTGCAGTGTTGTTATACCTGCTGTGGACACTAGGTGTCCTCCTTTCCCCAGATGCTTGATGATGATGATGAACCTTCATCATCAGCGTCATCAGGAAACAGAACAGATCCTAACATGAAGCAGGAAAGTGAAACAATGAAACGTTTTAATTTGTTATCAGAACAGAAACACTGAATTTATTTCTCTAGATAACCTGACATCCGGGTTGTTTGCTGGTTCGATTCCTTTTATGTATATCTAACTTCCTTTTATGTATATCTAACTGAACCGAGGTTCAACATTTAAAATCTGAGCTCCAGTTTTGTGCATGAAAGTACAAAACAAGCATCAATGCACAGCTGATTTTCATATCTATATTTAGCATCGCAGGATTTGAGGTTTGATTATCTTCATCAGCAGCTGCAGTAAAGCCTGAATCCTCTGACATCATCCTAACGCAGTTTTTACCCTAACCCTAACCCTATCCAAGATTACCCTAACCCTAACCCTAACCCTACTTAGATCGGGGACTTTGCGGTGGAAATATGGATTTTCCGGCCAAAAATCGGATTAAAGGGTAGCTTGCAACGGAGGATCGGGTTTATGGAGCGGATTATCAGGTTTATTCAGCGGAGAATTCGGGCAGGCAGCGGAGAATAGGGGCGGCGCACAGCGGATAATTGGGGCTCATTCAGGTCACCTGCCAGACGCCTGCCTTTTCCATGTGCTGAAGCCGCAGGCTGCAGCTCAGTTGCTTTCTGCACACACAGAGGAGAGATGACACGGACGAAGGGGAAGAGCTTCTGCCCTGTATGCATGCACAATTCGGGGAAACTGCTTCTGCACCTGCAGCTTCGACACAACGTGACAAACCGCACAGAGCGGCGGCTTCTACTGGCTTTGGCGTGTGGAAGGGTGAGTGTAAAAGGCATGGTTTGTCCGGTGAAACGCTGCAACTACACGGGAAACAGAGTGGACAGGCACTTGAAGGAGGTCCATGCCGAGCTGCAAGACTGGAAGGAGCACCTGAGACGGCTTCAGCGTAGCAGGACGCTCCAGTTAATGGCCGAACTGCGGAGGTCCGAACCACAGCCGCCGCTCGCAACCACTCTGGACCTGGACCACGGTCAGCCCGCCACCGTGGAGACATCCAGCCCGCAGCGCAGCCCTCCGCAAAGCCCGGACGCACAGAGCGCCACCGTGGAGAGATCCAGCCGGCAGCGCAGCCCTCCGCAAAGCCCGGACGCACAGAGCGCCACCGTGGAGAGATCCAGCCCGCAGCGCAGCCCTCCGCAAAGCCGGGACGCACAGGCCACCCTGGAGACATCCAGCCCGCAGCGCAGCCCTCCGCCAAGCGAGGAGGAGGAGGAGGAGGAGGAGGAGGAGGAGGGAGAGGCCCATGCTGCTGCACGTCCCTGCAGGGTGGGTAAAAGAGGATCTTTTAACCCGCCACCATCCATTTTCCCCCCATGCGTCTGCAGCTACCTGGAAGAGTTTCATGTGCACCTGGTCGGTGCCCTGCCAAGAGCCAAGCACTTGGAGAACTGCGGCTCCAAGATGAAGCGGCTCAGGGCGTTCTTGAGCCACCTCAGCGAGGGCAAGTCCGAGCTGCGCACCTGGCAGTTTGTGGATAATGTGCGGAGGGTCATGGCCTGGCCGGCGTACCTGCAAGGGCAGGGCAAAGCCGTGACAACCATCAAGGTGTACTTGGTGAACGTGAGCCAGTTCCTGGCCTACTTTGCTGAAACGCCGCCGCCGGACAGCACGCTTTCCAGGGCGCAGATCGTGCGCGCGACCAGGGCGGTGAAGGCTGCCTCATCGCAGATTGCAACCGGCATTGTGCTGCGCCAGATCCGCGTCAAAGCAGCCAAGGAGCAGCGGATGGTGACAGCGGATCTTCTTCGCAGGTGTAGGACCGGGGCTGCGCTGCAAATCCCAAGGCTGCTGGAGCGGCTCGAAGCGGAGCCATCCGCGGTGGAGCTCCGACACCGTTTCTATGGTTACTTTGCGCTGTATGTGACCGCCATCTATGGACACAGGCCCGGCGTCATCTGCAACCTGACTACCGCCGAAGTCCAGGAAGCCAGATCCAGAGCTTCGAGCACCTCTCCTGGGTTTGTGATTAACGTGAGTATGGGGGCTGAACCTCCAAGCACCACAAACCCCCCCAAAAAAGCATAATTCATCCATGACATCTCACCATCCTTTTTCCACAGGTGGAGAACCACAAGACCAACCGGAGCTTCGGGGTCGCACAGCTCTACTTGAAGTCGGACGAGTTCCAGTGGCTCACTCGGTGGATCGCGGTTAGGGCCGGCCTGGGTCCATCCTGTGACCTGGTGTTCTTCACACCCGGGAATGGACCAGTGAAGAAGCTTGTGCACAGCGCACAGAGAGCCTGGAAGGAGATGGGGCTCGCGGGGAGACCAACCATGACTGACATCCGCACCTCTGTTGCTACACTGGTAAGTAGGATCCACAGAGCCAGCCAGCGCTGCCCTAGAGCCAGCACCAGCTAATCGGAAGCCTGTCACATCCCTCTATCCACAGGCAAGAAACACGCAGCCAATGGATGTCCGGAGCAAGATGTCCAGGCTGATGTGTCACGACACAGCCACTGCTGACAGGTTCTACGCCCTCAACCTGGATGAAAAGCAGCTGGATGACCTCCGGAAGAAGTTTGAAGAGGCCACACAGCCAGCCTCCCCCTCCCCAAGTGTCGAGGTCACCCTCCGTGACTAGTGAGGGTGAAGAAAAAGCTTATTTAATAAAAAACATTACCCATGGTAGATGCACTTGTGTCCTGGATAATATTTTATTTAAAGTGGCCTGGAGGACTGCAGGGGCCCTTAGCTTATTAAGTAGCCTTAATTGGAGCATTGAAAGCTGGCTCTGAACACTGCTACTGACCCCTGCACAGCTCCAGGCCTGGAGGTCAGCACAGAACCAGGCCTGGAGCTGTGCAGGGGCCCTTAGCTTATTAAGTAGCCTTAATTGGAGCACTGCTAGCTGGCTACAACACCTGCAGTTGACCCCTGCAGAGCTCCAGGCCTGGAGGTCAGCACACAACCAGGCCTGGAGGCCTGCAGGGGCCCTTAGCTTATTAAGTAGCCTTAATTGGAGCACTGCTAGCTGGCTACAACACCTGCAGTTGACCCCTGCAGACATCCAGGCCTGGAGGTCAGCACACAACCAGGCCTGGAGGCCTGCAGGGGCCCTTAGCTTATTAAGTAGCCTTAATTGGAGCACTGCTAGCTGGCTACAACACCTGCAGTTGACCCCTGCAGACATCCAGGCCTGGAGGTCAGCACACAACCAGGCCTGGAGGCCTGCAGGGGCCCTTAGCTTATTAAGTAGCCTTAATTGGAGCATTGAAAGCTGGCTATAACACCTGCAGTTGACCCCTGCACAGCTCCAGGCCTGGAGGTCAGCACACAACCAGGCCTGGAGGACTGCAGGGGCCCTTAGCTTATTAAGTAGCCTTAATTGGAGCATTGAAAGCTGGCTACAACACCTGCAGTTGACCCCTGCACAGCTCCAGGCCTGGAGGTCAGCACACAACCAGGCCTGGAGGACTGCAGGGGCCCTTAGCTTATTAAGTAGCCTTAATTGGAGCATTGAAAGCTGGCTACAACACCTGCAGTTGACCCCTGCACAGCTCCAGGCCTGGAGGTCAGCACACAACCAGGCCTGGAGGACTGCAGGGGCCCTTAGCTTATTAAGTAGCCTTAATTGGAGCATTGAAAGCTGGCTCTGAACACTGCTACTGACCCCTGCACAGCTCCAGGCCTGGAGGTCAGCACAGAACCAGGCCTGGAGGACTGCAGGGGCCCTTAGCTTATTAAGTAGCCTTAATTGGAGCATTGAAAGCTGGCTACAACACCTGCAGTTGACCCCTGCACAGCTCCAGGCCTGGAGGTCAGCACACAACCAGGCCTGGAGGACTGCAGGGGCCCTTAGCTTATTAAGTAGCCTTAATTGGAGCATTGAAAGCTGGCTACAACACCTGCAGTTGACCCCTGCACAGCTCCAGGCCTGGAGGTCAGCACACAACCAGGCCTGGAGGACTGCAGGGGCCCTTAGCTTATTAAGTAGCCTTAATTGGAGCATTGAAAGCTGGCTCTGAACACTGCTACTGACCCCTGCACAGCTCCAGGCCTGGAGGTCAGCACAGAACCAGGCCTGGAGGACTGCAGGGGCCCTTAGCTTATTAAGTAGCCTTAATTGGAGCATTGAAAGCTGGCTACAACACCTGCAGTTGACCCCTGCACAGCTCCAGGCCTGGAGGTCAGCACACAACCAGGCCTGGAGGACTGCAGGGGCCCTTAGCTTATTAAGTAGCCTTAATTGGAGCATTGAAAGCTGGCTACAACACCTGCAGTTGACCCCTGCACAGCTCCAGGCCTGGAGGTCAGCACAGAACCAGGCCTGGAGGACTGCAGGGGCCCTTAGCTTATTAAGCAGCCTTAATGTGAGCATTGAAAGCTGGCTACAACACCTGCTACTGACCCCTGCACAGCTCCAGGCCTGGAGGTCAGCACACAACCAGGCCTGGAGGACTGCAGGGGCCCTTAGCTTATTAAGCAGCCTTAATGTGAGCATTGAAAGCTGGCTACAACACCTGCAGTTGACCCCTGCACAGCTCCAGGCCTGGAGGTCAGCACACAACCAGGCCTGGAGGACTGCAGGGGCCCTTAGCTTATTAAGTAGCCTTAATTGGAGCATTGAAAGCTGGCTACAACACCTGCAGTTGACCCCTGCACAGCTCCAGGCCTGGAGGTCAGCACACAACCAGGCCTGGAGGACTGCAGGGGCCCTTAGCTTATTAAGTAGCCTTAATTGGAGCATTGAAAGCTGGCTACAACACCTGCAGTTGACCCCTGCACAGCTCCAGGCCTGGAGGTCAGCACACAACCAGGCCTGGAGGACTGCAGGGGCCCTTAGCTTATTAAGTAGCCTTAATTGGAGCATTGAAAGCTGGCTCTGAACACTGCTACTGACCCCTGCACAGCTCCAGGCCTGGAGGTCAGCACACAACCAGGCCTGGAGGACTGCAGGGGCCCTTAGCTTATTAAGTAGCCTTAATTGGAGCATTGAAAGCTGGCTACAACACCTGCAGTTGACCCCTGCACAGCTCCAGGCCTGGAGGTCAGCACACAACCAGGCCTGGAGGACTGCAGGGGCCCTTAGCTTATTAAGTAGCCTTAATTGGAGCATTGAAAGCTGGCTCTGAACACTGCTACTGACCCCTGCACAGCTCCAGGCCTGGAGGTCAGCACAGAACCAGGCCTGGAGGACTGCAGGGGCCCTTAGCTTATTAAGCAGCCTTAATGTGAGCATTGAAAGCTGGCTACAACACCTGCTACTGACCCCTGCACAGCTCCAGGCCTGGAGGTCAGCACACAACCAGGCCTGGAGGACTGCAGGGGCCCTTAGCTTATTAAGCAGCCTTAATGTGAGCATTGAAAGCTGGCTACAACACCTGCTACTGACCCCTGCACAGCTCCAGGCCTGGAGGTCAGCACAGAACCAGGCCTGGAGCTGTGCAGGGGCCCTTAGCTTATTAAGTAGCCTTAATTGGAGCACTGCTAGCTGGCTACAACACCTGCAGTTGACCCCTGCAGACATCCAGGCCTGGAGGTCAGCACACAACCAGGCCTGGAGGCCTGCAGGGGCCCTTAGCTTATTAAGTAGCCTTAATTGGAGCATTGAAAGCTGGCTACAACACCTGCAGTTGACCCCTGCACAGCTCCAGGCCTGGAGGTCAGCACACAACCAGGCCTGGAGGACTGCAGGGGCCCTTAGCTTATTAAGTAGCCTTAATTGGAGCATTGAAAGCTGGCTACAACACCTGCTACTGACCCCTGCACAGCTCCAGGCCTGGAGGTCAGCACAGAACCAGGCCTGGAGGACTGCAGGGGCCCTTAGCTTATTAAGCAGCCTTAATGTGAGCATTGAAAGCTGGCTACAACACCTGCTACTGACCCCTGCACAGCTCCAGGCCTGGAGGTCAGCACACAACCAGGCCTGGAGGACTGCAGGGGCCCTTAGCTTATTAAGTAGCCTTAATTGGAGCATTGAAAGCTGGCTCTGAACACTGCTACTGACCCCTGCACAGCTCCAGGCCTGGAGGTCAGCACAGAACCAGGCCTGGAGCTGTGCAGGGGCCCTTAGCTTATTAAGTAGCCTTAATTGGAGCACTGCTAGCTGGCTACAACACCTGCAGTTGACCCCTGCAGAGCTCCAGGCCTGGAGGTCAGCACACAACCAGGCCTGGAGGCCTGCAGGGGCCCTTAGCTTATTAAGTAGCCTTAATTGGAGCACTGCTAGCTGGCTACAACACCTGCAGTTGACCCCTGCAGACATCCAGGCCTGGAGGTCAGCACACAACCAGGCCTGGAGGACTGCAGGGGCCCTTAGCTTATTAAGTAGCCTTAATTGGAGCACTGCTAGCTGGCTACAACACCTGCAGTTGACCCCTGCAGACATCCAGGCCTGGAGGTCAGCACACAACCAGGCCTGGAGGCCTGCAGGGGCCCTTAGCTTATTAAGTAGCCTTAATTGGAGCATTGAAAGCTGGCTCTGAACACTGCTACTGACCCCTGCACAGCTCCAGGCCTGGAGGTCAGCACAGAACCAGGCCTGGAGCTGTGCAGGGGCCCTTAGCTTATTAAGTAGCCTTAATTGGAGCACTGCTAGCTGGCTACAACACCTGCAGTTGACCCCTGCAGACATCCAGGCCTGGAGGTCAGCACACAACCAGGCCTGGAGGCCTGCAGGGGCCCTTAGCTTATTAAGTAGCCTTAATTGGAGCACTGCTAGCTGGCTGCAACACCTGCACTTAACCTCTGCAGAGCTCCAGGTCTGGATGGAAGCACACAACCAGGCTGGAAGGCCTGCAGGGGTCAAATACAGCTGTCAAAGCCAGAAATTGAGCACTGCTAGCTGGCTGCAACACCTGCACTTAACCTCTGCAGAGCTCCAGGTCTGGATGGAAGCACACAACCAGGCTGGAAGGCCTGCAGGGGTCAAATACAGCTGTCAAAGCCAGAAATTGAGCACTGCTAGCTGGCTGCAACACCTGCACTTAACCTCTGCAGAGCTCCAGGTCTGGATGGAAGCACACAACCAGGCTGGAAGGCCTGCAGGGGTCAAATACAGCTGTCAAAGCCAGAAATTGAGCACTGCTAGCTGGCTGCAACACCTGCACTTAACCTCTGCAGAGCTCCAGGTCTGGATGGAAGCACACAACCAGGCTGGAAGGCCTGCAGGGGTCAAATACAGCTGTCAAAGCCAGAAATTGAGCACTGCTAGCTGGCTGCAACACCTGCACTTAACCTCTGCAGAGCTCCAGGTCTGGATGGAAGCACACAACCAGGCTGGAAGGCCTGCAGGGGTCAAATACAGCTGTCAAAGCCTTAAATGGAGCACCGAAAGCCGGCTTCTGAACAGCCAGCCTGGGCAACCAGGGAACCTCACCCTCCCTCTGATCCGGGGTACCCACACTTAAGCACTCCCTACACGGACTGGACCCACCAGCACGCACAGCCCGGAGGCTCGTGCCCCTGGTAAGGCAAAGACAAGCAGCTGCAGGTTGGGGGGAAGGGTGCCTCGGTTCTGCCCGTTTCTGGGGGAGGCCCTGGGTGGCCAGGCCGACTGCTTGTCCGTGTGTGCCGGCCAACACACCACCTCCGCACCAAAGGGCTGGGACTTAGGCCATGATTCGAAGCGCGTCTCATGCCCCTGGTAGGGCATAGTTCCAGCAGGGGAGGGAGGGAGGCCCCGGAGGTCGGCCGACAAAGCGTTGGATCGAGAGCTGGCTCTCGGTGCCTTCCTTGGATGTGGTTGCCATTTCTCAGGCTCCCTCTCTCCGGAATCGAACCCTGATTCCCCGTTACCCGTGGTCACCATGGTAGGCACGTAGCGTACCATCGAAAGTTGATAGGGCAGACATTCGAATGAGACGTCGCCGCCACGGAGGGCCAGCGATCGGCCGCAGGTTATCTGGAGTCACCAAAGCGCGCTGGGGCGGGGCGGGCCCCACCCACCCCCGTGAGAGAGAGGGAGAGCCGCACCCCGCATGGGTTTTGGGTCTGATAAATGCACGCATCCACGGCGGACCCCCCACCCCGAGGAGGAGAAGGGGGGGCCGTGTCAGCGCTCGCTTGCATGTATTAGCTCTAGAATTGCCGCAGTTATCCAAGTAACGGAAGAGCGATCAAAGGAACCATAACTGATTTAATGAGCCATTCGCAGTTTCACTGTACCGGCCGTGTGTACTTAGACTTGCACGGCTTAATCTTTGAGACAAGCATATGCTACTGGCAGGATCAACCAGGTAGATCCCCCTATTCGTTTCCCTGAATGGGAGGGCGGGCGGCGCCGAGCTGGCACGTCCAGGTTGCCCCAGTGCCGCTGGTGGACAGCGGGCTACGTCTGGGTCGCCCCAGTGCCACTGCGAAACAGTGAACTGCGTCCGGGGGAGAGCCTGAAGCAATGTAGCTTGGCGCCGCTGCCCTACATCCGAGAACTTATAAGGGCGACGGAGAGAGACAGGGTTTGAGAAATCACATGACCTTCTGCGGGCACCGCTGCTTCGGGGGTCAGGAGGCGCGCTCTGGGGGCTCCGAGCGGAGGACGCGCGCCACCCTGCCCTGCCCGCAGCGGGCTGACAGTGTAGAACCGCTGGGAAAGACGGGGCGTCTCGGTCTCGCTACCGACAGGACGACCGCGGGCTGGGACTGAGAGCGGGGCGGACGGCCCCGAAAAGCCCCGTGCCTGGGCCTGGAGGCGAGCTCGCAAGGCTGGAGGAACCGTCCGTCGAAGCGCCGACACACAGAGTGCCGGGGCCGACGGGGGCCCTCCATGGCGAGCCACGAGTGCTGTTCGGTCAGGTGTACACGTGTGTGGTGCTGTTGGTTGTATGGGTTAGGGTCAAACCTGGAGCTCATACCTCCAACGGGCGCTTGGGAGAGCTGCAGAGCCGCTCAGAGCGCACCGTTTTCGGCCTGAGCCCGGTCTACCCTTTGACTGTGCTTCGTCACTTCCACGGAGCTCACAACCGACCCAGAGAGGCCACGGGTCCATCAGATGGACCCAGGAGACTCACCGGACCGGCCGGAGCCCGCTGCCTTAACGCCCCGGCGTTCCAGAGGACCGGAGAGAAAATCTGGGAAAACGGCTTAAAATGCTGGAAAAAGCCGAAAAAGTGTCTTAATGCGGCCTTATCTGAGCTTCAGAAGCCCCCTAGAACCGCCCTGGATCAAAACACTTAGTCATTTTTCGCTCCAAGTCCTCTTTTCCAACTCGCTCCTGTAATCCTGCCGGGGGGGTTTTTCTCTGTAAGGTCCCGAAATCCTATCTATGGCACATGCCATTTCGAAACGGGGGGGCAATGCTTTGCAGGTTTTCGGATCTGTGCCTCTGGTATGGCAGCTATAATTGAGCTGTGACAGTGTACTAACAGTGTGGCCAGCGGTCCGAAAATTTTACTTTATCCCAGGAATACGGGAGTCACATAGCGGTGATCAGGGCATTATTCTGGGATTATTGATCCTATTTTTTAAGCTCCTGGTGCCCGGGGAAGTGTATTTTTGACCGCTTTGACCAATTACTGTTTATGATTTTTAATTCCTCTTGCGGACGTCGCAGAAGCCAAACGACCACACCAAGCTACTCTCCAGACTCTGGCCTTTCCGGAAATATACGGCTTTCCCCTGGGAAATGCATTTTAAAAAAAATTTATGGAAGTGGAAAAATCACCGGTGCCTCCTGAGCATCGAGCCCGAGGACAGTGAGGTGCTGCGGACTCAATCGCCTGCCTCAGGCACCCCCCTCTGGAAGTCCGAAAATTCAACTTTATCCCAGGAATACGGGAGTCACATAGCGGTGATCAGGGGATTATTCTGGGCTTATTGATCCTGGTTTCGGACATCTATGAACCGGGGAAACCGCATTTGCGGACCGAACCTGCGCTAACCCTACCCAAGATTACCCTAACCCTAACCATATCCAAGATTACCCTAACCCTAACCCTAACCATATCCAAGATTACCCTAACCCTAACCCTATCCAAGATTACCCTAACCCTAACCCTAACCCGTCGCAGCATGTAAACTGACTAAACACATTTTCCATTGTAGTTTTATGCACCTCAGGTTTGATAAATCAAATCAGACCAGATCACATTAATTATGCCATAATTCATGCAACCTGAGTGTTTTTTCTCTTTCTTATCAGTGATACAGAAAGCAGTCACAGATTAAATAATGTTACCTCTGCTTACAAATCTCACATCTAGATAAAAATGAATGAAATAAGAAACAGGAACGATTCTCTGCAGTCTGGACCATCAGCAAAACAGGAAGTATTTATGTACTTAGAGTGAAAGAATTGAACTTATTTTAAAATGAATTTATTTAATTATTGATGTGTATGGCATGTTTAATAAGACATTTAATGGTTCATTTATTTATTTCGTAATGCATTATTTAATTTTGTCCATTTTGGCCTTCCATACACTGACGGGTCACATCACTGATTTGAAAATCTTTTCATGACACAAACTTTAACCTCCACTGCAGTCCAGCTCATCACAGGAAAACCAAACAGATGTGATGTAAAACTAAAAACTGCAGAACAAAAATCTTTTTCTCATGATTTTACTGACGTCTCTTCGAAACTTTTAAACCAACTTCCTGTTTCCTGTTTGAAATTTCACTGCTTCCTTTGTGAAAGATCAGCTGCAGTCTGACGTGTTTCAGAACATCGAGTTGGAAATTCGTCCTGCTGTAGTTTGACTTCAGAGACAAACCTGGAAAACAAAAGTTCATTTCTTCAAGAAAAGAGGAAAAAAATTACTCTGAGGTCACTGAGTGACTAAGTTTGCAGTATTAACTTTTTTATGTCTAATTTGTATCAGTTTGAAGTCAATGGGATGTTTTTCTTAGACATTTTGTAATTCAGTCATTTCTCCAGCTTTTACCGTCTTTTCTGTGGAAACACGAAGTTCTGGCAGAAGATAGAAATCAGACCAGATCAGATTAATGATAGAAATTCAGATTCTGAATTTCAGAAACTGTAACTCAGAATCAATCTTGACTGGGTTCTGTTCGTCTCTGGATATGAACTGGATCCAACTGCTTATCAAACTATAAACTACATCATCTGCAGATGAATAAAGTGAAACTTTTGTTTCTATCCAGGATTTAAAGTAAAAGACAAACAGAGCAAAGCGACTTTTTAATGTTTTTATTCACTGACTAAAAGAAGAGAATCATTCATTCAGCATCATTTCCAATCAACAGTCAGCAGGCCGACCGTCCGTTCTGCTCCGCCCCGGTCAGTTCAGAGGTCCTGCTGCCCCCGCGCCTCCCTAATACCCCCCCCTCCCCCTCCCCCCTCCTGCAAGGAGAGACGACCCCTGACCCCCAGCTGGGACGTCTGAAACCAGCTGCACCCTTCTCAGGTCAGATTCATTTGTTGGAGCTCAAGTTTGATCTGTGCAGATTTCAGAGGGACCGGGTGGATTTGTGTGTGAGGCGGGTCCAGCTGTGTGTTCTGGAGGTCGGGGGTCAGGAGGTCTGCGCCTCCACTTGGAGGAGGAAGGAGAAACCCAGCACTTACATCAGCAAACAGTCACACAGGAAGTTACACTCAGAGTAAAACCATTTCTGCAAAAATAAAAGCCAAAACAACAACAACATGGGGTCAGATGTACAAAGTCTGTGTGGTTTTAGAATCAACTTCATGTTCAGAATCTGAACCCGGACAAGTTGCATAAGAGGAAAAACCACGATGAGTCGCTGATACCGTTACAAATACGCACTGAGTGACTTCATATATATTCATCTCCTTATATAGTTTCTATTTCTTCCTCTATGGTTTTCTAAAGGCGCAGCCGGGCGCCGTCAACACTGCCCCTTGTGGCCGCTTGTAAAACTGCTGTTATTGCAAACTGTCCTGATCTGAAACAAATGCACAACATTCGTACCACGATAGAACCGGGGGCCGTCTAGCCGGTCTCACGGAGACCAAGAGCGACCCGCTGCCGCCGCCGCCGGGTTGGCTGGTCACACTTCAAAACGTCTTCAGACTAAAATGATTACAAGATCTCAGAAATCATCATCGTAAGGCCAAGTATTGTCATTGCACGTTCTCTTAGTTCACATCTAACACTGCTGCTCTGTGATGGCGAGAGAATGGAAAGCAAATATAAAAACAGAAAAATAAAGTTTGGATTAAACGCATTCCTCTTGCATAGTTGTGATGCTGGACTGGGCAGCAGGCCGGCCTGGCCGCCTGACCGGACGTTTGGCTCTCCAGTCCATCAGGACTTGGTTCAGCAGCCAGAAGCAGATCTGGCTCTGACTTCCTTTAACGTCCAGAGGAGTTTCATCAGAACCGCTGGTGAGGTTAACGCGCCAGAGCATCGGGTCGCATGAGGAGCTCCTCTGCTGCACATCCAGTGTTTTCTCACATTTACATTCCTGCATGAGTCCAGCTCTCTGCACGCTCCTTCTGACCTGAGCTTCTGTAGAGGAGCCGGTTCAGCTTCAAGCTAAAGGAATCTGAGATAAGAGACGGGAAACTTAAAATCTGGCGTCCCTGCAGATCCAGACCGTCTGCTACTTTGGTTACTGAGCTGAGCGGGTCCAGCAGAGGGACACAGCGAGTTAGAGGCCAGCTCTCTGATTGGACAACGCCACACCCGCCTGACTATCTGCTCCATGTAACACACAGGACACAGAGGCGACTGTCACCGCGGTAACGGTCGCCTAATAACTCCTGGATCAGTTTAACAGGTCAACATGTCAGAACGATAACCCCCCCAGTCTGGATGAAAACGTGAAATCAGCTGATCTAAAGGAGGAAGACGCATCGTCTCTGAACAGCGCCACCTGCTGCACAAACACACAACTCAGGGTAAAAAATATAGCGAGCATCATCTGTCTATAGATATTATTTAGGAAGGAGCCCCCCGTCCTTCATGTGGAATGTTCTTTCCTAGCAGCTAAATCAGTTTACAGCTTCATGGAGCCAGAACCCGCGACCCCATGACCCCATGACCCCTAGGGTTCACACTGCCTCGCTCCTCACAGAGAAACAGGGAGAAGAAGACGGGAGCCCAGAACCCCTGATGACGCGGACCCTGAGAGCCAATCAGAGGTAAGGACTCGGCTTGGCCACGCCTCCACTTCCTGCTCCGCTTTGGTTTGTTTCCCTGTGAGATCCAGAACCGACCCGTTCCAGAGAGCAGGAGGAGGAAACCACCACCAGGGGGCGACACTGAGGCGTGAGTGAATGTTGTTCCTCAGAACAGAACCGGGTCCGGAGTAATTCACACAGACGAGCAGCAGGCCTGAGATCGTTTCCGTTTTCGCGCCCTGAGAACCAACCGTTCCTGTTGCCATGGCAACGCTTTCATCACACACACAGGTCTCCTCTCAGCCACGCATCACATAAACACACTCCCACTGGATGCACCAGAAAACTGCAAAAAGGGATTAAACTAACTTTACAGGCACACAGCAGTTTGGATTGGATCGGAGCGGACCGACCAGAACCAGAACCGCCAAACCCAAACCCAAAGGACCGAGCTGTAAGCCCTGCAGGACTCCACAAGCTGTCTCCTTTCAGAATACTTTGTGCTGGACCCAGAACCGGTCGGACCGGGCCGAGTCGGGCCGTCGGCGCTGATCTGCTCTCACAGAACGATAGGAACTGATTTTCACTCAGTCTGACTTCCTGTCTGAGCCGACCGCAGCAGGAAGCGAAAGCGAAGCTGCAAAAATCAGATTCTGACAAAACGGAGAGGAGAATACGCTGACCTCTGACCTCCTTCACCCAGCTGATACCAGAGCACCATGGTAACCATCCGGAGCAGTCAGTGTGCAGCGCTCCGTTCAGTCTAGGTACCAGACCAAGCTGGAAACCATGGCAACCACGACCAGGTTGCTGCTGGCGCCGGGACTTTTCTGCAGCCGGTAAAGTTCTGGAAGTTCAGAACCAGATTTGGATCTCTGCAGTCTGAAGACATCTGTAGGAGAACGTCCCGCCGTCAGAGGGGCGGAGTCTCTCCGTCAACCTTAATCGTTGAAAACAAATGTATGATTAGGTTCTTTGGGCCTCGGACCGGACCGGACCGGACCAGGCCGGAGGGTCCGATCAGATGGCCAGACGCACGACAACAGCTAAACTACTACACCGGAGAACGTGGAGCCGTTTCCAAGGCAACTGTGACATAAGAGGAAAAGAAAAGTGATTGTTTTGCACATCCCACTCATCAGCATCAGCGGCGCCGCAGGCCGACCCGAACCCGATCCCTGAGGTGGCGCAACCAGAACCATTAACTGTGCTGCAGGTTCCAGAAAAAATAAAGGAAGGAATCTGTGATGCATGTAGCTCAGCCCAGCTTACATTCAGCGTTCCAGCTCTTCAGAACCGGGCCTGCAGAACACAGCCGCTGCTCCGGCCCGGTCCAAACAGTTTTACACGCCGGGAACCCGACTCGTCAAGAATAAAGCCAGAACTTAGTCGGCCGGCTGTGAAAGTTAAAATCAGAACATCAGATGGTTCTGATCAGCTGGAGGCTCACCAGGAAGTAACAAAACTCTCTGTAACACCGCCTGACACGCCCCAAGAAATGACCTCTGACCTTAAAATACCAAAAAATAACACATTCAATAACCAGTCAGATCATAAAACATAACACCCCCACCTGAAACAAAAAGCAGCTGCAGCAGTCGGCCTGGCCTCCATCACCAGCCTGCTGCGTCTGAGCAGGATTACAACGCATCTGTCATCAAACACATAGGGGTGAAAGGTCACCACGAAGTAAACAAACAGAGAACACACAGGGGGGGCAAAAAACTGACAGGGATCAGAGTTACATCACACAGAGGCTCCGCAGGGTGTTAGGGTGATGGAATAAGAACTGATGCCACTGTGGATCAGACCAGATCAGCCGAGCACAGATCAGACCAGACTGGATCAGACCGGATCAGCCGAGCACAGATCAGACCAGACTGGATCAGACCGGATCAGACCAGATCAGCCGAGCACAGATCAGACCAGACTGGATCAGACCGGATCAGCCGAGCACAGATCAGACCAGACTGGATCAGACCGGATCAGACCAGATCAGCCGAGCACAGATCAGACCAGACTGGATCAGACCGGATCAGACCTGACTAGATGAGCCCAGACTGGACAAAGTCATTTCAGCTGACTAGTTAAAAATCTGGTTTTATGAAGGAATTTGTTCCAATTTCTAAATTAAAAACAAAAAAGAAAAAAAAGACTGAAGCAAATTTAATGATCAGAAATAAAAACTAAAATAAAAGCCGATCCTGTGAGTGTGAGCTCTGCATGGTTTACTCGGGTCTGCTGCGTTTCCAGCTGGTCTGGTCCGTCCGGCGCCGCTACACGCCGGCGCTGAAGGCGCGCAGCTCGCGGTGGAAGTGTTGGGTGGGTTCAGACAGAACCACGGCAGAGTCCAGGCAGGGGTGCCAGACGCGGCCGAGGCCCAGAGAAACCTCCTTCACCAGGTTGTGGACCGGGTCGCCCTCCACGTAGAGGGACTGGTCCGGGTCGAAGTCCACGCTCTCCTCAGAGACGGTGAGGACGCGCAGGCTGGAGCCGCGCAGGCGGGAGATGGCCACCAAGTTATGGGACCACACGGTGTAACCTAGGAGACGGAGAGGGGGGGGTCAGGACGCTGGAGGACTAACACGGACCAGAACCACCAGGAACCGGGTTCTACACGGTTTCATGTCTGAATTCAGAATTTTTCAGGAGAAATTTAAAATCTCAGCTCCGTTGTTCAACCTAAACACAAACGTTCAGGATTATTTTTATTAATCATCAGATAATCCAAATAATAAACCGAATGTTTCATAAAGTATCAGTGAGGTTTTAGTTTCAATACCAACAATAACTGATCAATAACCTTAAAACAGTATCAATATTTAGAACAAAGCATTTCTATTCCCTGGTAAAGATTGAAGCAGAGGTTGTGGAACCTGCTGACGGTCCCTGAACGCACCATGGATCACCAGGACGGCCAGCTGGGTGCAGCGCCACGCCAGCAGCACCAGCGGGTCCTCGTTGCGGTTGACGCTGAGGTCGGGGAAGCCGGGCCCGTCCCTCAGCAGCAGGAAGTGGGTCAGGGTTCTGTTGTACTGCTGGGAGATGAGCTCCAGGGCGCCGTCCGTCACCAGTGTGCTGTAGCTGTCCAGGTGGAGGCGCTCCAGAGGAAGGCTGGGCTTCAGGACGCGGAGCAGCTCCGAGCTGTCCACCTCCAGAGCCATCACGTAAACGCGCAGGTTGGCGCTGACCCGGACCTGCGGCGTCAGGGAGCCTCCGTCAGAACCGGCTGGAGTCAACAGCGACAGCTGCTGCGGCACCGACTTACCAACACCTTCCAGTCGTCCTCTGTAGCCGTGCCCTCCAGCGGTTTGAACTCCAGGGCGGCGCCGTTGAGCAGCAGCGACAGGCGGTGCAGGGGAGCTCGTCGCGGCGATGCCAGCAGACCACAGAGCTCCGGCGTGAAGTCGCAGAAATCCAGAGCCAGAGAGTGAAGGTTGGAGAGCCGGTCCAACTCTGAGGGGGAGACCAGGGGGCCTGCGGAGAACAGGCGAGACAGTCAGCACGCCGCTCAGACCCGATCCAGCTCTGCAGCCGTCAGAACCGGACGGATACTGACCCAGCTGGTGGTCCAGTAAGCTGAGGTGCTGCAGCGTCTCGGCTGCAGGGTTGGAGAGGCAGGAGAGGGAGCAGGGCGTCGCCACACCCAGCATGAAGCTGCACGACAGCCAGCGCAGCTGGCGGCTGTTGGACAGCAGCTCCATGAACAGCTGCTGGACCCTGCAGATCAGAGGTCACAGGTCACTTCAAATCAGCAACCATTACTTCACTAATCAATTATTCTGACCATAAATCGATTTGAAAACCCGCCACATTCTGCAGATTAAAAAACAACGACAGTTTCTTCCATCTTAAAAGCTAAATGTAGATTTTTTGTACAGTTTTGGTTCAGTTGTGGCTCTAGGTGTTGTTCTTTCAATAAATGGCCTATTTCAAGTCTGTATGCTCCAGTTAATGATTTATCAATTAATCGTTAATTAATCACAACACTGATCTACTTCTTTCACTTCTGATATTGATACCAATATCTGAGCTTTAGTATCAGCTGATCAGATACAAAACACAGAAAACCAACTGAATTTACTGAAATATAGTGAATATTGTTCTAGTCCTGGGCCAAAGACAGCAAGGCAGCCGAGTCCTGATGGTACCGCTTCCATGGGTCAGACCGGCTCCAGACGGAGCAACGGCATCAGCAGGGGCCCAATTTCATTTTTCGTCATGGGGCCCAAACTTCCTGCCGCCCCCGCCACCAGCCGTAAAGTACTTCTGAACTGTCCATCAGCTGAAGCTCGGTCTGATCACAACAAAAATCAAGCTGCTGCAGCGGCCTAGTCAAAGCAGGACGTGACTGAATCCCCGAGGAGAGGACCGGAGCTCCTCCACAACCACAGGAGACAAACCCCTGCCGCCAGCTGACCCAGGAGTTTACCGTCTGGTTTACCGCCTGTTCTTAGTCATATACTGCTGCCAACATGGCGGCTGCTCTGCTCTTACTCGTTGATCTTCTTCTCCCCCTGGTGGACCTGCTGCAGGCTGGACATGTCCAGCGGTCCGTCCTGCTGCAGGATGAAGGTGTCTCCGTACAGACTCAGCTTCTGCAGGTTTCTGCAGAGAACAAGACAAAAACGAGTCGTCATGTTGGTGGGAAACAGGTGGAGGATCAGTTTACCGCCTGGTTTACCGCCTGGTTTGTTCCGTTTGCGTTATGGCAGCAAACAGTCGGTCAGAAGTGAGATGCAGCGTCGATGTTTCCAAACTAAACTACGGAGTAATTGTGACTCGTTAAGATGTCAACATGAAATAATGTGTCACTTTGTTCAGCTCTTCTATGTGAGCTGCAGCAAAGGTCAAAGGGCATCAGAGGACATTCACCTCAACACAATGTTTACATCGCCCATGACGGCGTCTGGAAGATGGCTGCATGAAGCGAGGTCAACCCGCCAGGCAGAGCGCCGCTTCCTGAGCAGCTGCCGACGTAGATTTTGTTTCCTAGATTGTGAAACCAGGAAGCAGCAAACAGGTTGTCTAGAAATGGGCAACAGAACCCGTAGAAACCAGATGGATCGGATCGGATCGGAGATCAACTGAGAATCTGTTTTACTCTCAGCTTCAAAACTAATAAGTCCCACAGTTTCTGATCCATAAATGCATCAGGCAACGACGTCGACTTTAATGCAGTTTAACGATAATCTGTGATTCATTCATTCACTGGTGGATTCAAAACTAAAATGTTCATTAAAAAACATTTTTTCTCTTAAATCATTTTAATTCATAGAATAAGAGATAAAAAACAATTAGTCCAAATTAAACTGAGAAGGTCAAAGGTCAAATAAGCCAACTGATGCCTCTTTCGATGCTACCTGTAAGACAGCCATGTTTGATCATCAAATACTTTAACTAGGCCATCCTAATAAAGAAGAATATCATCCAGTGATTGGTTTGTAGCGTAAAGGTTTTAAAATGCAGATAATCGATAAACAGAAGCTGCTAAACGACAAAACAAAAGCAGAACAACAGAACAGATGTTGGTGTGGCCTAGACAAAGTAAGCAGGTCTGAATGGGGGCCTTGTTTTTGCTAGAAAGTCCTGCAGAGCCTGAAAGAGAACGTAGGAGAAGAAGTTGACATGAAAAGGAAAGTTTCCGCAGATTATTCATCCAGATTATCTGTGTAATCTGCTCAGGTGGGCTCTAACCCACAGCAGCTCATCAGGACCAACACGTCTCCACGTCAAGAGTCAATGAGTGTGTGTGTGTGTGTGCGTGTGTGTGTGTGTGTGTGGGTGCGTGCGTGGGTGTGTGTGTGTGTGTGTGCTGATATCAGCAGGTCACAGGCAACAAAGGCTCTCTGCAGCGCTTCATTGTACCTGCTGGTTCTGACACACACACACACACACACACACACACCTCTTCACACCAACAGACCCAGCAGAGGCAGGACTGCTGATGAGATAAAAACGTCTGTGGATGAATGCCGTCAACGATCCTGAAGTTGGTGTCTGATTCCCAGCTTCATTAAAGGGGTATTTCACTGATTTTAAATGAGCTGGATGGTGATTAGCTCTGGTTAAAAACCTAGAGCTGGAAACTGGTTGTATTTATGAAGATTCCAGAAAACACATTAATAATATTTAATAATAGTTGGATTAAGTAGAGAAATATTTCATCTTTTTATGCTGATAATTAAAAGTCACATCAAATGTAATTTAAAGGAACATTTTAAACTGGACATTATTGTGGTTATGTTCATTTAAAAAATGTCAGCAGGGAAAATATTGACATTCAGGACAGAATATGAACGTTTAACTCCCTCTTAAAAAGCAATAAATTAATTACATTAATAATTAATATTTGATTAATTGATAAATAAAAATTTCACTTTCTCCAGTCCAAGCAAACGTTTTAGACACCATACTGTTTGGAAATAATTATAATCAGCTAAGTTATGTTCTCATAAACTATATTTTAAAGAATCTGTATCACTGTCAAATAATTCAGGCTCAGGTTTTTGACCTGCTGATTATGAAAATAAACATATGAAAGATTAGCAAAATGTGCGTCGGGCTCCTTGATGGAGGGACTAGTTTTACATTTAACAGAAAATAACAGATTTAACACCTCATCCTAATTTAAGACCATTAAAGTCAAAAAGCTGCATCCGGCTTGGTGAAGCATTAATAAAATGACATTAGAGGTATTTTTGTTAGATTAATATGCATATTTAGAACAGTATGAAACTTTCCAGTCCAGGTTCAATCTAAACAGAGCCGATCTACAATAGATATCTGACTTCCTAAAAACGGTGAAACAGCCCTTTACCTCTGCTACGAATCGGAAGCCAACTTCACTGCCCTCCGCACAGACAAGACATGATTACGTAACTCCCTGAAGCCTGGGTTTGTTTACACTAAAGCTCAAAATGTTCAGCAATTAACAAATGTCAGGTAGTTTTCAGGATGTAACACAAAGCAGCACACGTCTCTCTGAAGCTGCGGTTTTATGTTACCTATTGTTGCGGATGCCGGTGAACACACACAACACCTGGTCCAAGTAGGTGGCCATGGCGTCCCTCCACCGCTGGTGCGCCTCCTGGCCGCCGGGAGGCTGCTCCATCCTGGCTGCCGTCGGGTCGTTGCTCAGCGGGCTGAGGTTTCCTTCCACCAGCTCCAGCTGCAGCTCCCGCACGAAGGAGCCGAACTTCCGCATGAGGAACTCCAGCTTGGCCGCCTCATCGGAACCGGAGCCGTTACAGCCGCCGCCGCCTATCCGCAGTTTGAGCTCGGTCCACAGCGCGGGGTAGAACAGGCACTCCCTCCAGCGGGAACACACGGCCGAGGCCCGGAGCTTGTCCCGGTCGGACAGGAAGGAGAAGATGTGGACGATGAGCTCGCTGGGTAAAGCCAAGGCTCCGACACCCCCGCACAGAGCCATGGCGGGCCGGCAGGGCAGCGAGCAGTTAGAAATGTTCAAACCGTTTCTGTTTGAAGCGATGCGGCCGCGCTGGATGTCGGCGACGCTTCTTCCTCTCCTTGAAAACAAATCGTTCTTTTTTGCAGCTTCGCCTTCACTACTGGACCGACCCACTTTCACTCAGGACGCGGGGGCCAAAACACGCCAAGACAAAAAGCCTCACTAAATTTTTGCCTCAACTTTAACTCAACTAGACTGTTTTCACTTATATTCTAAAACCAAACCACAATGTTACCTACAAATAAACTGAAACTCTGTTTTATTTCCCTCTGGTTTGGTGAATGGTTTAGTCCGGAGGCGCTCGTATTTTTGCCATATCTCTGTCGTCCAGCAGAGGGCGGTATTTCTCTCCAGCCATTAAAGAAAAAAGAGAAACTCGAGCCAACACGTGATCTTTATTTTGGTATTTGTTTCCAGCGTGACGCTCCCCTCTTACGTTCACACCCGCTGCAAAAATCTGACGCAGGGCTTCATGTGGGGGCAAACCAATGCAGCACCAGCGACAAAACATGATGTCACCCCAAAAACATGGCTTCTGCTGCTAAGTAACGGCCACTTAAAATGGACCCAGCAAAAAGGAAACAGTGTGAACTTAGGAAGCTTACAATAAAAATCCTTTAACAAATATTAATCCTTTGTATTGTTTAGAATAAAATCCTTGATTTGTGTCTCAGAGGGGAAATCCTAATGTATCAGTAGAGTGGAAACACACTTTAAACATAAGCAATAATAATAAAATAAATGAGATGCAGACTGTGCAGTTATAGAAAATAGACAAGGCAAAAAGAAGGAAACTACACAGTTATGAACACATATTAGTTACAGATCTGATTGTTTTTGTTAAAATGCTGGAAAGGAGACAAAAACAATACCTTACAAAAGTATTCACACTCTAACTATTAGAAATGGTCATAACTGTGAGATTAAATTGATGATCTAAAAAGTGCGGCATGCATTGTTTTCCAGCCCACCGTAGAATAATTTAACATCTTATTTTGATTAATTTGTTTTGTTTGATAAAAAAAAATTGTAGAAGTTATACATATTTTTCCAGTAGCTCTTATATTAATTTGCTTTTGTTATTTCCCATTAGAATATTTCCTCCTTATGGTGAAGTTCCTCCTGTTTTTACAAACTGTAGACAGTTTATTTGATGCTGTTTTAGTAATAATGTGTTATTGAATGGTTGTTGTAGCGTAGTTGTGATTTTTCGAGCAGCAGGTGGCGCCAGAGGGCTTCAGTTGTTAAACAAAGACTTTTTCTGTCGTTTGAGTTGGTGAGAACGTTATCACGCCAAGTGCACAGCAGGGGGCGACAGAGAGCAACATAACCAAAGATCCAGGTGTAAAATATCCAAACCTGTGTAAAAACATAATGGACACGTTACACATGTAAATAAAACTGCAGTTCACACTTTTAGTAATCTTTTTAATTTAGAAAAATCATAAATAGACAACAATTTTGGGAGTATTATTGCCACATTTGAACTGAAACCAGGTAAAATAATAGTAATTTAGTAAATCTGATCAAACTTACAGCTCCAGGTTGGAATGGACGCGCTTCACTGTGAAAAAATATTTACCTGTTTTTGCTTTATTTATTGCCTTTAAAATGATTCAAATGAAACTGATTTTGGAATCTGACAAAAATACAGAAATCAGTTTTAAATGGTTTCATTTATTAAGGTAAAAATCTTTAAAAACTCACCTGGAAGGAAACACATAGAAAAATCAGTGGGGTTATTTATTATTACCAGATTATTTTAGATGGTATTTTCCTTTTTAATAAATAAAATCATAATTTGAAAACTGTTTTTGATATTGATCTTTGTCTGCTGCATTAGTAACATTTTTTTAATTTATGTTGTGCTCCATTGTGAACCTGCTGGCCTCGTGACGGAGAGGGCAGGACGGGAACTCTCTGTCAGCATCACACTTTTACTCCCACCATGTTCCCTCTTTTGTCTCACTGACCTTTTGACCCCTTGCGTCACTCACAAACATTTGGTGAATTACAATTATGACAAGCAAGACAGAGAAGCAAGGGTTTATGAAAATTATGTTCAGTGTTTTTAAAAATCTCTTATTTCTGTTAAAATGTGGCTTATTTGTCTAAGCTAAATGTTTATTTTTATTTTCCATTCAGTAATTTTGTTAAAACATGTAAAGCTGCTGTAGGTGTTTGCAAACAGAGTTAGATCCACGGGATCATCTGAAGGTTAAAAAAGTTAATATTTGTCTGAAGTAAAATCACAGGAAGCCAATGTCTCAATTTGGGAAAAAAAAAAAACATTTTCTAATAATGAAATAAAAACAGTATTTCCAGTTTGGTGTCTTATTTTATTTTACTTTTGGACATGTTCGGTTCACTTGTTTCTGATCTGGTTCCATAATTTGTGCAGATTAATTTGTCTAATGCTTTATAACTAACTTTATTAGTTTGACCTCTTGGAGCCTTTTTCCCCAAACAGACTCCAGAGACTCATTTTGATGTTTGGTGACACAAACAAAAGAGACAAAAGTTCATTTTGTCTGAGCGGACTGGCTGATCACACATTGCTCTTTACAATTTAGATTTTTATGTTTTTTTGTAAAGTTACTTTAGACAAGCTTTGTTGTTAAATGGTGCTTTAGAAATTAACTGAATAGATTAAATGACAAATTTTGAGTCCCAGAAGGTCAAACAGAGTCAGAAGGTTTGCAGAAATGAACAATAAAACCAACATATCAGTTTTATTTTTATTTTCATTGAACTGAAATCATATGAAACCCATTAATTTAGATAAAAGCCTCCCAGTGAAACTCGGGGCTCCTCCAGGCTGACAGCAGCTCTGGTTTAATCCAACATCAGGAGTATCGACAGACCGCCGGTCTGATGGGTCACAGAAGGTCACCGGTTCTTATCCATCACACTTCATTAATAATTCAACCCCCCCCCCACCTCCACATGTGAATGATGTAATAGTGTGTCTGCCGATGATTTGGTGCCGCTGCGCGCCATGTGCTCATCTCCCGGCCGCCAAATGAAGAGAAGATAATCCTGGTTTGTGGACAAATAAAGAGTGAGTAAAATATTACCGCATAAATTTAAATAAACGCTGATTGGAAATAAAAGTGATGCTGAGCTTGATGCGGCTTGACGGAGGAGGCAGGTGGAGTCGTGGCTGCTGGGAGGGAGGGCGGAGAGCAGAGCATCCTCCCCCGTTGTTCCTGCTGTTGGTGTGAGGCGTGCGTAAAGACGCGTAGATAGACACGCTCCGGCAGCTCGAGTTGGACCGGACCACTGCTCCAGTGCGACACGGGATGTGGTTCGGACCAGCGAGTGGTGCGGCACCACGGGGGGAGGCATCTGAAGCAGCCTGTCTGAACACACCGCGGGGGTGAGAAGGAGGGGGAGCAGCTCCAGCGGAGAGGCAGACAATGCGGCTGGTCGATGCGCTCATCGCTGCTCTCTGACAAAACAGGCAATGGACACGGAATGCGTCGTGACTTGATTTGATTTCTTTCTTCCTTTTTTTTATTTTGGGATTCGCCCTGAATATTTTTCCTGCACTCCCTGGTTACTAAGGAACCAAATCAAAGATGAAATTTCCAATAGAAAACCCGACAAAACAAGTAAACTGGGACCCAGAGCAAGGTTGGTGAATCCATCATTTCCTCTTAAATCCTGAGTTTGCTGCCAATTCCAGAATGTGTTTATGTGAAAGCCTCGTCTCAGCAGCAGCTCGTTGAGGTGGGCTACCTGCAGCACATCCGCATTACATTCTTCACACGCTTGAACAGTTCTGCTCTGTTTCCTGTTGCTGATTTGTCTTTTATTTCCACCGACAGTCTGAATCATTAATGGGTGTAAACAGCAGAAAGGTGTTTGTGACAGACAGATCTCCATCATTCCTGTTCTTAGCTGTGCAAAGCAGCATTGATGGGAAAGTCAGGACAGCAGAATGTCTGAGACAAGAAGCTTTTCAAAATAAAAGCATGAAGAGCTACTTTCCAAATTCATCCAAAAGATATTTCATTTCATTTTTAGAATGCATAAATAATATTCATTAAAAATATCTACATTTCAGTTAACATATTGGTTCAGTTCAGCTTATTTATATTGTGTTAATTGTCTACTGACATCTTAAGGCACATTAAAACACAAACAGGTCCAATTCATTTTCAGTTTAACAGAAATTCACCATGAATCCAGTTCAAACCAGTTTTATAAAATCATGTAAATAAACTGGATTCAGTGACAAACTGTCAAATCAGACGTAAAGCACTCTACTCCAGTTTAGGATCATTTATCTTACGCTTCATGTTCTTTTGGCCCCAGCAAAAAGCATAAAGTTATTTACATTTATAATCACAAACCAGAAACCGAGCGAGCAGAACCAAACGATCCGAAGAAATATTTCAAATTTAAATTATTTGGAAAGTGGTTTGATTTTTGCTCCTGTTATTCATTTAATTGATAAACTTACATAATTTCTACAGTATTAGTCCAAATATAAGTATATGAAATGTTAATATCTGTCCTCTCTCATTTACTGTTACAAATCTCTGTAACAAGTTGCACAAATTATATTCATATAAATGTTCATCAATATGTCAAAGTAGAAATTATACACATTTAACAGATAAAAGAAATATAACTACACCATTTAAACCAGTTTTTAAAATGTGCATACCAGCTAAATTTTAATTAATTACTAAAATAATTTTTCACTTATTTATTTGTGACTGAAGTGATAAAGTTTTAAATCTCTTCAAAGCAGGAAGTGTGAAAACTACCAGGTCTGAAAACAAACCATCAGCTTCCTCTCTCACCTCTTGTGATGTCATCAACTGGACTAAGCATCTGATGACTCAAAACTGAATCAGCTTTTTCATTTCTTCAGTTTTCCTTTTGAGAATTTTATATCACGTGAAACCAGACAGTAAAATTATTTCTTCTAAATAAAATAAACAATTAGATGTATATGAATGTAAATACATGTAAATAGTCTTTTTATATTTATATAACTGTTTTAATCAGATTCCTTGTTTGTGCATTTTAATAATGGACTGAATGACTTTTATTTTGAAAAACTGCTTTTACCTGAAGATGGAGACATTGAATTGCAGCTTGATGGCAGATTTTATGAGTGAATATCTGGAGGCAGCTGACTGCCATCAGGAATCAGAGAACCAACAGAACCATCAGAGAACCAACACAGAACCATCAGAACCATCAGAGAACCAACACAGAACCATCAGAACCATCAGAGAACCATCAGAACCATCAGAGAACCAACACAGAACCATCAGAACCATTTGAGAACCAACACAGAACCATCAGAACCATCAGAGAACCGACTCTTCAAATCATTTATTAAAACTGTTTAAAGAGTAAAACAGGAAAAGCAGAACCTGCTGCAGTTTTACTTTAACCGGCTGTGAACCCGCTGCAGCCCAGAGGTTCTGCAGGTTCCATCAGAACATCTGCTGGGATCAGCTCCACCATCACTCCTCCACCTCTTCCCTTATGGATCATCATCTGTGTATTTTCCTTCTGGTCAGAGAAGCGCAGCGTGAGGGCAGAGGGGTGAAGGCGTCTAATGGCATCAAACTCTTTCCCTCCCTGTTTATCTAATTTACAGAAATCAATGTGAAACTGTTTCAGCAGCTGCAAAATGATTTTACCGTAATGCCACCTTCATCTCCAGGAAGCCAGACGGTGTTATGTTCGCTGCAGTTTGGTTTGGACTGCAAGTCGTAGTTTGAGTTCTTAGTTTAGATTTTATTTTTCTAAATGTCATGAAACATGGCTTCCTGTGGTTTCCTGGTGATCCGCAGCTCTTCACCTTCACTTTCTGACAGTTAATGTTCTTGGAAGACTGCTTCATCTAAAATGTATTACATAAAAAACAAGGTAAATAAAACAACTTTTCCTGTTTTTTCATCATTTATCAAAGTTATCACCCATATTAAACGTTAATAATCCACTTCCACTGGAGACGTACTGCTACATTTGGCCCTGAAGTTTTTCATCTCTCTGCAAAATCACTTTATTGGGAACATTTAGAACAGCTCAGCTGTTTGCAATGAACACATTACCCATCAAGAGTTTAAATGTCTAAATAAAACTAATCTTACAAGAATTATTTCCAAATTCATCACTAAATCCTATTTTCCAGTCACTCATTTCACGAATAATCCTTGAAAGAAAAACACTTGAAATATCTTTAGTGTTGATAGGAATGTTTTATTGTAAGCCTTGATAAAGAAAATAGATTATTGCCTAACACAAAGAAAATGACAAAAAGTCAATTACCTGAACAGATTCAGTTTTAAACATATTTCATATGTTTAGCATTGAAGAAGCAGTAGTTACGCCCCCTGGTGGTAGAATCAGGATCTGTGGCCGCCAGGCTCCTGAGGTTCTCCGAACTGATTGCATGAAACCTGCAGACTTGGTGGCTTCAGCCGAGGTTTCAGTTTCCACAGGAAGGCCGACGGCACCGCGCTGCTCACCAACAGACCCAGAACCAGGAGAAAAGTTCACTCCAGTGTTCAGAAAGCGTTTACACACAAACCCAAGGATGAACTGAACTGAGGGTGTTTTCCCCTGAGGAACGGGAACATGTTGATCTGAACAGCAGCTGCTGCTTTCCTGTGCAGCTTGTTGCAGCATTTGGTATATTTCTGCCAGTAAATTTAACTTTTAGTGAATAACTAAAAAGATTCCTCCGTCAGAGATTGAGACTGTTCTTGGAGGTTCTTGATTCCTGGTGGATGTTTGGCATAGAGTGCTGTTAAAGCAGAACCGTTCCTCCTTCAGTAAATCCATTTCTCACTGACCCTCCATGTGGAGATGAGAAGCGTCACAGACAGCCGCCGCCCTGAGGCACTCCAGCCGGAGAGGTGTGGGCGTTTGGGTGGAGGCCGGAGCTCCGAAGAGCTTCAAATCAATACATTTAAAGGATTCTATATTTGGTTCCTTCATGCTGTGGCTTGTTGTATGTTTGACCTGCAGCAACATCATGTATGTATTAATGCCTAATCCAGCAGAGTGATGTTAGTGGGAACATTTGTTCATGAAATATGTTTGGAAGATCTGCTGCCAGCTTAATGAACCGGGAGGCGTGTGTGAACGCTGTCCTTTAAATCCAATTCATTTCTGGGTCTGTAATTAATTAATCGCATTTCAATTGAAAAGCATATATTGACCAAAAAAAACAATATTTTCAATTCAAATCCCGTTTTGTGGTAAAGTATTGGATAAATGCTCAACAACAAAGATATTTACAGTTTTTAATTTTCAGGTTCTTCAGCTGGCAGATTGGAGTAAAGTTCATCTTTCCTGATCGTTAATGGAGCTTCTCTAGAAATGTGGACTGTGCTCGGTGACATTAGCGTTAGCTGCTAGCTGTTTTTAGCACAACTTCAGCATATCAAGTCTTTTCCAGCGTCCAATCAGATTGATTAGAGTAATTAACCCTCAGTGGACCAGAGAAGCGGCGTTGCGGTTCGTTGTTTGTCGCTTGTGCGTCAGATTTATGAACAGACCAGAAACACGACCCAAGGGTTCTGGCTTGGGACTACTATATGTATTAAAAATGCAAACATGTTAAAATCTATTAATTATTTAATCAAAATGAACGTGTTAAAACTTCAATCAGAAACCATTTCATCGTCATGAACTACTCGCCATCATTTCTTGGACTTTTCGTCATTCTGTGAAAACCAAACAAAGGATAGGATGGAGGATCTATTCTCTGTAGATGGAAAAATAACAACAAACAAAAATTGCTTGAGGTGCAAAGGACAACTTTGTTTTTTGTTTGCTTTCTAATTGTGATCCCCTGACACAGTGGCGCCCTGGGTGTGAGCCGTATTGCCCGTATCAATAAGCCATAACTGTTTGTAAATGATTGTTTTGCTCGGTTTAGTTCTGTTTCCATGTTTTTTTTAGATCAGAACATTGTTAATACTTTCCAGCATGATTGAAGCAGAAGTTGAAGTTAATCTGAAACGTCTCCAGATTTTCACATTTGGAGGTGAAGGAGAGTGAGCGTAGTGGATAATACTTATTTTTTCTGAGAAGCATTCCTCTGCAAGAAGCCGTCTGTTTGCCCAGAGTGAGCAGAGAAAAGCTTTTTAGACCTTGTGAGTGGGGATAATAGGTTTTTTAATGGCTGTAATGCTCTTATGTCTGTATGCAGCAATGTATCTCTAGTTATTAAATATGAACTGAAAACCATTACAAATGGTTTAATTAAACCCATGTCATTAGTTTACATTTTTAATTCTACATGTCAACAAGCTGTTGACCACAGACAGAGACAGATGTCTCTGGGCTCTGGGATCGTATCGGCCGATCAAAATGCCTTTGCATTCACTTTACAGGAAAGAAAAAGTCACCAGATTTCTCGTACTTTTCCCTCCAGGCCGTGGAAATGTTCCGTCTGTCCAAATAAAACCTAACACTTCTTCTGGTTTTGTTTCCTAGTGGCGGTCCAGACCCACTTGGTGCCGCCCAAAAAGATGCAGCCAGGCATGGTGAAGTCCAGCCTGGTCCATGCCAGCGTGGCCACCATGCAGAACCCGATGGGCTACGACCCGCGGGCCAACGGCCACTGCGCCCTGCCGCGCCTCTCCATCTCCTCACGCTCCGCCAGCATGGTGGCCAGCCTGGACGCCAGCACCGACGGCTCCATCGCGGCGCTGCAGTCCTGTGATGAAGTGGAAGACGGTCATGGCGGTGTTCGTGGTGGTGGTCCTCTACCTGGTGGCTGGAGCTCTGGCCTTCAAGGCCCTGGAGCAGCCCTTTGAGAGCAACCAGAAGACCAGCATCACCCTGGAGAAGGCCTCCTTTCTGGAGAGGAACCCCTGTGTGACTCCCACCGAGCTGGACGACATCATCAAGGTGGGTTTGGATCTTATCCATGTTGCATCTAGTCTCCAACTCCAAGGGCTTTCAAAACGCTTCAGGAGTTGGAGAGCAAGTCAAGTTCTTGAAGGACAGAGTAATTTACTCAGTGAAGGATAATGCCTTGACCTTTAACCTAAGGGAAGGGAAAGTCATGGAACAGCAGGCAATAGAAACTGTTGACTTTGTACCAATGAACATAATCTGTGTTTTATCAGTTTAATCTGAGGAATCTTCAGGTAAACCAGCATTCAGTTTCATTTGAGCGGTAAAAGAGGGAAGTCAGAGAGAAGATTGAGGCCCTAAAATAAAGCAGAGTTGGGTGTAAACTTCACTGTTACCAAATTTATATCAACTCTGTAGCAGAAATTACCAAGAGGAAACAGATGAACAAAAGGGGACTGAGGACAGAACCTTGAGGAACGCCACTGTTTACTGTAAACTAAGACAAAATGTTTGTCTTCATCATATCAAGTTGTGACAGAACAGGTGAAGGCAGAAAGTGTTGCAGCATAAAAGCCTAATGAACGACATGCAGAACAGGGATGGAGGGAAAACTATAGAGACAAACGACAAAATACAGAAAGGAAATAAAAACTACAAAACAAGAACAGATGGAAATACACGACCAACAGCCACAAAAACACCAGAGATCAAGATGATAAAACTCTCCTAATTTGCTTTTCATTTAACTTGAGAATAAAAACAAAATGTTTGACTATGAATCCATTAGTCTGGTTTTAACTACAGTCTAATATTGTATTTCTACGTAGCACAGCTAAAATCAGCCTGGAGTTTATCTCACATGTGGAAGATCAATGTTGAGATTCGCTGTAAATTTGTCAGACGTTGTTTTGGAGGCTGAGAATGTCACAGGAGAAATCTGATCTGAAATGTCAGTTCATTTTACAGAAGCTTCTGACAATTGTCATAAAGAAAAGGAAAATGTTGGACAGGTCAGGAGAAGAGGTGATGTCTGCTGTTTTCTGTTTGCTTATAATAAACATTTAAACACCTGCTGTAAGAGTCTAACTTCAGGTTTATTTAAACACTGTGTGGAGAATCTCAGTTCTTAATTCCAAAATTTAAATGAGAAATTCTACATTTTTTGCCACTTTCTGAACTTGAGTGTGATATCTGAGGATGTTCTTGTCGACTTCAGAAAAGCCTCGCCTTACCTGACTTTGACACTCCGCCTCGTTTTTGCTGTGAAACCTGAGCAGAGGTGTGTGTGTGTGTGTGTGTGTTTGTGGGTGTGTGTGTGTGTGTGTGTGTGTGTGTGTGTGTGTACCTGTTGTTTCCTTCAACATGTTCTCATGTCTGTATTAGTCAGACTCACAGTTAGGAAGTCAGATGTGTTTATATCCAATTCAAAGTTAGAATTAATTAAATTGATTCCAGAGAAAAGAGACAGAATGATTCCACGCAGAGTTCATGGAAATAGAAAAAGTTGCTGGGATATTTCTGACTTCAAGTAGAAACTCAATCAGCGACAAACTGAATCAGCAATTTATCAGCACGACTTGGGAAATTTCCCTTGTCAGTTCATAGCTCCAGGAAACAGACTGAGTTCAGTCAGAATCCAAATTAACCGTCAATTTAACTGTTTTTTACACGGTCAGCAGCAGTGATATGAAGCACAGCTGTGATTTATTCTGCTCTCTGGCATTAAACTGAATTATCGTCCAGACTGAGGGTCACTGCATCACCATGACACGCACAAGTGGAAAGGGGAATGGGGAAATGATTTGAGATGTGCTGGAGTAGAGTGAGCAGAAAGTTTACAGGTTCAGGACTGAAGATCAGCCAGTCTGCAGAAATCGGTACAATATGCTGCAAAAAGTCCAGGAACAAAAAGAAAATCCAGCAGCAACAACCTTATGTAACAACCCAGTCAGTTCTCAGTCAGAGGACTGCAGCCCAGTCCTTGAACTAACCCAAACGGGTCGGTGGCGCTCGTCTTTCCACCAGAATAACTCCATTTGATCGCCCACTCTGCTCCACAGAGCCTCTCTCCCTCTGCAGCTCATCCAAACTTTCTTTGGGATCCGTTTTTTTCTGCACCACGTTCCTTTTGTTGTACTCAGCCTTTCAGCCACTGATGCTCCATCATGAGTTTTTGAAAAAAATCAATGAGAGTACTTCCTAAGAAGACGTGTGGAAATGAAAACCTTTAGCGCGGCGAACCTGGGGTCCAGAGGAATCAATTATTCATTGAGCAGATCTGCAGACACAAACCTCCTGGAGCGAATCACAGCCAGCAGCGTCTTCTGGACAAATCAGCTCAATCTCTACCTCAGATTCTACTGACAGAACAAATCTGCAGGAAGATTATCTGAATGTGTTCAATGAATTTAGATATTTGAATTTTTATTTAATGACTCGGTTTCTTTCTGATGAACAGCAAAAGCTTTAAATTTTAATGTGTTATTGTTACAACATGGATCTTTTTCATAACACTTTCTATTTCCCCACATGTCAAATAGTTTCAGTTTTCAAACTTTACAAAGTGTCTCAAAAGAATGCACAACTCTTCAACTTTTTAAACTTAGTCACAGTGAAACCACCAACTTCAGTGTGTTTTATAAAGATTTGGAAAATAGAAGGAAAATAATTAATTACTTTCAAACTGCAAACTAAGAGGAGAAGATAACGCCGATCGGAGATTCATTCATTTAACTGCACAAAGATCAGAAAACAAGAATAAAAACTGAACTGAACACAAAGAAGTGAACTGAGTAGGAAAAGATCTGTTAACAACCAGGGTGTGTATCTAAGGTTTACATTTCTCTTGAATAAAATCTTGATTTTGCATGTCCTCAGTGTATCTCCTGCCTGCACACAGCCGTCACTCTGCTCAGCTGGAGGGAAAATAATGCATCCAACATGCAGAGTTTCCTCCTGTAAACACTGAAAATCACAAACAGAGAATCATTAAAGCTGCATTCATTTGAAGTTTGTCAGTAAAATGCATCATTGTTCAGTTCAAAGTTCTCTGCAGTTTGAGCTTTGTTAAGCTTGACTGGCAGCAGCTTTACTGCACAGATGTAATAATGACATGTTCACTGATGGAAAGTGGAAGAAAGTGAATATTAGTCTTTCTGAATAATAAATGTATTCCTGATAAACGTCAGAGCTCGATCAGCTCTTAAAGTAACAGAATGACTCAGTTTTATGTGTCTGCTGTTTGAAGAAAAGGCCTGCAGGACCTGCTGCTTCACACGTCCATCATCAGAAAGTCTGCCTGCTCCTCTCACAGCTTTGGTTATTAGTTATCTGTTGGTGCTCCAGTCGCTCAGCCGGAGAGCTGGCAGCGGCGACGCTGTTGTCAAACTGTTCTGGTGAAGAAGTTGACAGGAAAATGGCAACCTTGGGAATCCTGTGTGGGCCGATCTATCAGGACGGCAGCTCTCGTTAAGGCTCGCCGCACAGCGTGTGCTGACTTAATGCGGCCAAGCGCGTCTGTTGACCTCGTCACGTCTGCTCTGGTACCAGAGATGCCCGCTCACCCACTGAGTGCCACAAACACTGCAGCCCTAATTGGCTTTGGGGGCGCTAGTTTGATGACTCACTGTGGCATTATGTCTCTGGCAGCAGTTAGGCTTCATGTATTGATGACTCACTAATTTGCAAATAAACTTCTGCATTCGCCGTGTTACTGCAAGTAAAAATACACCAGAAACAATCTAGCTTGTCATAAATTATGTAACATAAGAGAAAAGTGTAACAGGTTGGGTTTGTTTTTATTTCTAAGGATTAGCTGCACAGAATCCTGCAGAGGAGAGATTTAGCCTGAAAGTATTAGTTCAGAAATTGTTTTTTAATAGAAAATCCACCTGTTACTGTTGTTGAACTCAGTTCTTGGTTGTAGCATCAAAGGTTTCGAGACGGTTTGGGTCAGTGTTCAGGTGTTACTGATGTTAAAAGTGTTGCAGAGCAGAGTTGTTGGCAGCGTGTCAGAATGCAGCAGGGGAGCAGAGCGTGAGGAAGCTGCTGCCCGGATCGCTGCCATCACCTGCTGAGAGGATGGAAATCTGCAGCGACTGTCTGCTCTCTAATGATCCTGCAGCGCAGGATGAGAAACACATCAGCCAAGAGCCAGCTGGTGGTGGCAGCGTTTCTGCACCTGTAGAGAAACCAAAGCAGACCAGAACATTACGGATAAACAAACAGTTTGGCTAATTACCAAATTCACAAAGTTTCACATCAGATAAAAATAACCTGAACACTTGACTTCCTCTGGTACAAAATGAAACCTTGTGTTGCTTTTATATCCACCAATTCTCACCTGCAAGGATTCTCAAACGCTTTACATAGTTTTTATTATTTCATAAATGACAGGGTGTCAACCTCAAAGATGATTTGCCTTTGACTATTCTAGTTTGTCTGCCTCCAAACAATAACAATCCTACCTTGAGGACAAAACAACATCAGAGGTTTCTCACCTGATTGCCCAGTGGACCCGATTCCAGAACCAGAACTCCATCATCTGCTCCACCTCCAGCTGCTGTGGTTCTGACCCAAACCAACCTGTTCCCCTCCTGGCCTGTGGGGGCGCTGCACCAAGAACCACTGAAGGAAACCACACAAAAACCTCTGAAGACTCTGAGAGCAACTTCCTTCTTCACCAGATGGAAACAAGATGGAGGCGTCAGATTTTACTCTTTAGTCTTTGGCTAAAGACCAGGAGCCATTTCTGTTGCTAGCGCTAGGCTAACACATTTGTTTTGGTTGTATTTACCCAGAATGCTCTGCGCTGTAGTCCACTTCCTGCTTTTGGAGCAGCCTCTGGTCCGCTTAGGCTTTCACATATAAATTCAAACCGAACTTCAACTGAACCCAAACTGAGGTTTGTAGGCGGATACAGAGTGTCAGAGTACCGCAGTTTAAAAGTTACTGTTGGTTATTTTAAAGAACATGAAGACTTGAGTCTAGATCATGTCTGTTGTTTTGTTCTGATTAGAGCTTCATTTAGGGATAGAGGCTGTGGCGTTCACAGAGTGGAGTGAAGCTTCTGGAATTATCTGATGTTCAGGAAAGACATTTCAGTGAAGTGACTACAAGTGATCAAATAATTATTAGCTGAATTGATTAGAAAGGAGGTGAAGCTGAGTTTCATATTTAGTTTCAAGCATCCAGAGAGGAATGTGTCTGCTTAGCTTAGCTTAGCTTAGCTTGAGATGGAGCTTTGAGTGTGTAGCGGTGGCAGCATGTAGCCTTGTGCCTGGCCGCTGTGATCAGTGGAACTGACAGCATCATTTTAGACGTGTAAAAACTAGACTGGCTGAGCATCTGTGTGTCTGCAGCGTTGTGTGGAACTGTGCCAAGATGGAAATGACTCTGTTTATATTGATTTTAGATGCAAATTAATGTCTTAACATAACAAATATTTGTTTTCACTATTGATTTGAATAAATTAGCAGTTATTTGGACAACCTGATACTTGCATTCAGACAGATCTTTTTTAGTGTGGTTGTGAAAGTTATGGGGCAAAAATAGAAGTCCTTATAAAATATTCAGGCACATCGAGCAGCTATGTATTTCTGCCCCTCGACTCTAAAATTAGGAAATCTTTGGCTTATTTAATAGGATATTTTTCCTCATAAATGATTAATGTTTATTACAACCTCAAGCATTTTGAAAGTGATTATTTTTAGATTTTGAGTGGATGTTATGAGTTGGGTTAATGCAGCTGAGGCAATCAGATGTAAGATGGTGAGTAAGCAAGTGCAGCAGCGTGTTTGCAGGTTGTGTTATGATATTACTGCTTTAAAATGTGTGTCAGAAGAGTACATGCATATTTTATTATAACGGCTGACAGCTTTCAGAAAGCTTGAGTGAACAGATTGGGGGTTGCCCTGAATGAAGAAGCCACAGGTAAAAGCATGACGCTCCAGCAGTGCTGAGAGGAAACGGTTTCACAGTTTATTTGCCCCCAGAGGCAGAATATTACCGAGCACATGTATATGAAAATTATAAAATAAATGCTTTTCTCATCAAATGCCCATGAAGACAGAGATTATAAAGAACAAAAGATAATAGGTTGATGTTCCTGGGTGCATAACGGAGCCCAGAGGGAGATCATTGAGAAATGATGCTGTAAATGGTTTTCACACATGAACCAAACAGAAAAGACTTCTGAACAGCTTCGGTTAAACTGGAACACAGAACAAGATCCTGTGTGAACAGCAAGGCTCCATAAATATTGTTTCTTTCTGAAGCAAAGAAACTCTCTCAGATTTTACAGTCTGTTGATTAGTGTCACAACTAACATAACTTTAAATTATTTGAGTACAAAATCAAGAAAACTTCTTTCTGCGATTCTTTTAGGGACTAAATGGACTAACTATGAGCTGAATGAGCAGCTGACAGAGGTCACATGACCAGGTGTGCTAACCTGAAACCTCAGGCTGCTTCAGGTCATCACCTGAACCTCTGGAAGATTCCTCCTGACTTTACTCATATTTTAGCTGAGCTGTCAGTCCAACATGAACCCAGGTGTCATATTGGACTGACACTGGATTCCAGTCCAATATGTCATTTAAGACTGATCCTTGTAGCTCATCTACTGTGGTATAGATTCCTACTGACTGCATTTATCGTTCCCATTTATCTGCAACATGATGCTAAAAGCCTTGAAATAAATTCTAGATTTTTTAGAACCTTTTGTTTGTTTAGTGAGACTATTTTTCCGTTTGTCCAACAGATGAAAAAAGGGATAATTCTGGTGTTTTTACAATAGTGTTAATTGTTGTAAACCATTCCTACCAAATTAATAAAAAATAAAATTCTCAACCAAAATGAAAAAAACAAATCAAACATTTGATTTAAGTACATTTATTAAGGGCTGGGGGAACAAAATCCATTTTCAGAAATAATTGTTTTACAACAAACAAAATTCATATTAAAAATCCTAATGTTACTATTTTAACCCTACAAGGCTCCACCAGATGTTGTTTTTCAGCTTTTTAAGATAAATTGGTTTTATCATCTTCATATAAAGTTTTATTTATTTTCAAAGTATTTTCATTTTTAAAACATTTTTAGACTTTGTTTTGTCTAGAAGTCTTTTTATATGAAGTGCATAATGTGATGGTGTGTGTGGTTTGTCCAGACTTGTTGCATTAACACGTTATGGAATAATATAACAAACTACAACAGAGGTGATGCATTTCAATCCTACACTAGCTCTACTGCCAACTAGTGGTCAAATATGTAAATTCAGGAAAAAGACAAAATCAAATCTAGAAAAATAACCAAGAGGGTCAGTTTGAAAAGTTAACTCATAGATAAGTATGGTGGAGGATCTATGGTGCTGTGGGTCGGTCCATTTCATCTGGACTTCTCTGAAATACGAGGGCAGTTTGAACTCTGGGAACTGAACCCAGCAGACAGAAAGTTTTGGTGTGCAGACCCAGACTGAGCCGAGCAGAGAGGAGAGGAGCGACGACTCCAGAAACATCTGGAGAGATTTAGTAGTGACAGCCTGAAGATCTCTGTCTGGTTGCTCCAAACTGGTGAATCGTTAAATTAGAAAACTCTGTGCTGTCCTGTGGGGAAACAGAGGTTATAAAAAGGTCAAAGGTGTGACAGGATCCATGCTGAGGGTCATGTGTGAATATCTGGGCAGAGAAACAGACTGTTTTTTCCCAGCAGCAGGTCCCCATCCTGAGTGGGAGCCCGGCGCTCTGAACTGTTTCTTCTCTTTGTGACTGCTGAGCTGCTCATGTTTTTCTCTTCCTGTGTTTTAATCAGTTTATTTATATATAAATCTTGAGTTTTGATCAGTCTCACTGCTCCCTGTTTCCTGCAGCATGCTATAGACGCTGTGAGCGCAGGAGTGAGGCCCATTGGAGAAACGTATAACTCCAGCTACTGGGACATGGGCAGCGCCTTCTTCTTTGCTGGAACGGTCATCACCACCATAGGTAGGAGCCAGAAAGGTGCTCTGCTCAACAAGTTTAATATTAAACCTCACATAGAATGTAATAATTACTTTGCAGAACATTTTTAATGTATGAACTTTAACTTGTTCATTTCTATTAATTAATTGCATAAATTTTAGCATGTAAAAATGTTAATGCAGTTATCAGAGTTTTATTAAAATACATAAATCCTGAGCTGGAAATTTTGTGCTGTGTTTCTGGTACGCCTGTAAATCTGACACTCAGTCTGCTGGCAGCAGCGATGGATAATAAAGCTGCTTCTCTCGGCCACTGAGGCTCCATTTCTGCTTCGAAACGATCCAATTGGATGCTGGAAAACAATATTGTTGTGCTAAAAGGAGCTAGTCTATCAGTAAAGGTCATACACCACAAGTTGATGAAAATAAATTTCATTGTTCCTATTTTTACAGTAAATGTTTTTCTGTCCTTTCCAGTTTTATTTGCTGTGGTTGAATAGATGCAGTAAAGTCTCAGCTGACCTGAGTCTCATTATTATTCCCGGGTGATTTGAACGACGACGTTCGCTCCCTGAAGTCCTCCTGGCTGCAGGAGCTAACAGCCTGTGAAACTCAGCATTCTCATAATTGCTTAGAGAAACTGCTGACATAAACATGTTGTTTTCTCACGACGAGCCGCCTTCCTGAAACAACTTCTGCTGCTTTTACACAAAACATGGAGACGATTCAGACCATTTAAAACACCAACATGAGCCACATCAGACAGGAGGGTTTCTCTCTCAATGTACAGAGCTTCACAAAACTCATTCATACACACTATGAACGTTGATCTGTTGTTACTACTTACATATTTTAATGGGATATTATGTGATAGATAAAAAGATATTTATTTTTTTTAAAAACCCATTAGTGAACAATCAGCATCATAAAGATCCAGAACGGTGCAGTTTAAAGCAGGTCAGGTTTTACTGCTCTGAGATATTTTACAAAGAAAAACAGCAAAAACTTTTAGTGTTTAGATGTTTACAGCTGGTAGAGTGAAAATGTTCCCCAGAGTACTAACTCATACTAACAAACACTTTTCACTTTCTTACTTGTATCATTTTCCTTTAGCTTCACAAAACCTAAAAATTATTAAAATACACCAAAATATATCATCTTAACGTAAAAAATGTGAGTTTTTCTAAAGCTTCAAAAGTTCTTATAATTTTTCCTAAATGTGATAACCGGGTTTCTGTGGGTTAAAGATGAAGAAATCAAGCTGCCTCCTCCAGCACTGATTTTTACTGTACCTCTGTATGTTACAGTAAAGTCATTATTAATGCAGTTTCCTTTAAACCTAATTACAGCCTGTTGGAGCTTTTCCATGCACTAAGAGGTATTGCATAAGGCCATCAATTGATTGAGTTACATAAGAGAAGCTTGATTGAGTCTTCCTCCTCGTCTTACGCGCCAGCCTTCCCTGCGTCTTGTTTTGGGTCTGAGCGGGTTCTGAGACGTTCTGCTGATCTCTACAGGTTATGGGAACATCGCTCCCAGCACGGAAGGCGGGAAGATCTTCTGCATCCTTTATGCCATCTTTGGCATCCCTCTCTTTGGCTTCCTGTTGGCGGGGATCGGAGACCAGCTGGGCACCATGTTTGTGAAAAGCATCTTGCGAGTTGAAAAGATATTCAGGGTGAGGAGCGTGTTGTCTTTGTTTTGATCAGTATGCTTTTTTTAGCTCTCAGTTCTATATGAGAGGAAAAACATCCTATGTAATGATGCCCAGTGTCTGAAAACTGCTTTCTTTATGTATCACTTTCTCTTTTTTAAATGATATCCAGTGTGAATCTGTCATATTTGAACCTTTTAATAATCCACGTTTTCCTAGTTTCTAATCTCTTTCTTGCTTGGCTCAGCAAAAACACAGACAGATCAGCCAGACGAAGATAAGAGTGACATCCGCCCTCTTGTTCATCCTCGCCGGCTGCATCGTCTTCGTCACCATCCCTGCTGTCATCTTCAAACACATCGAGGGCTGGACCACGCTGGAGGCCATCTACTTCGTTGTGATCACCCTCACCACCGTGGGCATCGGCGACTACGTGGCAGGTCGTCCCACAGCTGCAGCCTTTTACTGAAGCTGCAGGATTCAGGCCCTCTAAAATCGCTTTTGCTCCTACTGCAGGTGGGAATCGCACCATCGACTACATGAACTGGTACAAGCCTCTGGTGTGGTTCTGGATCCTGGTGGGGTTGGCGTACTTTGCTGCTGTTCTCAGCATGATCGGAGACTGGCTGAGAGTTCTTTCTAAAAAGACCAAAGAAGAGGTGAGCGTCCATATTTCTGCATCTTCAACAAGCCTGGCGTCGCTTTCCTACGCAATCCAGCTCAATTCTCATCTCCCTTCAATGCTCCATCTGGGATTTCTCCCATTGAGGTCAATTTCTCAGGATGAACTTCAAACAGGAGAATCAAAGAACAGAAGGAGTTTTGAACAATGATGTTGATGTCATAGGTCACAGAGTAGCGTTACTGATTGGGTAAAACCAGATCCAATCGTTTACAACTCTCCGGTCCGCTTGGCGTTCACATATACTGTACATACAAACCACATCAGAGTTCACTTCAACCGAACCCAGACGGAGGTTTGGAGACGAACCAGAGTTTGTCATTTTGGATCGATTGTGTATTCACACCTCCATTAAACAAACTGGACTTTCTAGGCAAACATACTGCATTAATAATTAATAACAAATGGATTAAAGCAGACTAACCCATGGGATGCCATTTGTAGAGTCACAGTGTAAGAAATTAACAGCAATATTTTATTTATCCTGTGATAGACAAAAAAATGGGAGTTAATTTCTCAGTCATGTTTTCCCTGCTTCATTCATACAATTATAAATGTCTGATTCATAAACTAAATATTTAGTTCATGTAATATTTACTACAGTAATCTCAAATTAAATATTTAGTTACGAGCGAAATATGTAGTTCCCAACAATTTTTTTAGTTAATAAATTGAATATTTAGTTTGTTAACTAATTAGTTTCTAACTAAATAATTTGTTGTAAAATAAAATAAATATTTATTTTCCAAACTGAATACTTAGCTCAGACTTTAGTATCTAACTGGTAAGTAAATACTTAGCTTCCCAATTATATATTTAATTTGCGCATTAAATTTTTAGATTACAAGCTAAATATTGAGCTTGTGACTTAAATATTTAGGTTTGAATGCTGAGATTTATAAAATTATTAATAATATGGTGAAATGAACTCCCATTTTTTTTCTTACAGGCCAAACCAAACAAAATATTGTTTGTATTTTTTACTGCGTAACTTTACAAACGGCTCCCCTTCTACTATATGTATTGTTTTGAAATAAACACATTTATTGATGATATTGTGATTTGTTCAGATGAATCCGTATGTGTGTAATATACCTGCTGTTCTGATCGTTTTGGTTTTTCTGTTTCAGGTCGGGGAGATCAAGGCTCACGCTGCTGAGTGGAAGGCAAACGTCAGAGCGGAGTTCCGTGAAACGCGACGGCGCCTGAGCGTGGAGATCCACGACAAGCTCCAGCGGGCCGCCACCATCCGCAGCATGGAGCGCCGCCAGCTGGGCCTGGAGCAGCGCGCTCACTCGCTCGACATTCTCTCTCCAGAGAAACGGGCGATGTTCGCCAGCCTGGACGGCGGCCGCTTCAAGACTTCTTCCCAAGAGAGCATCAACGGAAAACTGAACAACCTGAGGCTGAAGGGCGCCAGCGAGACGTACGACCAGCAGGGCAGCGAGCAGACGCCGCAGACTGCGTCTTCCTCAGAGGAGAACCTCTTCAACCTGCGCTTCGGCTCACTTACCAAGCTGGCCCGGCGCAACAAGAACCGCGACCTGTGCAGGAACATCACCGAAGACTCCCGGCGTACCAGCATGGCCATCAACACGCCCATGCAAGGGGAGGAGAGAACGGGCGAGGATGAGGAGCCAGACGAAGAGAGCCGAGAAAAGAAAGAGGAAAACATCAGCCTGACAAACCTGTCGCAGTACGCAGCGGAGCGCAGCAAGCTCAACGTCTTCACACCGACACAGGCCAAGGACAGAGAGAGCGATCAGATCTCAAATGCATGAACACTTCAGCTGCAGACATAGACTCTAGAAAGAGACAGAAAGAAAGTCGGACTGAGTCACAGGGAGAGTTCACAGTCCTTTGAGATGTCAAGAAACGTGCCTTTTCTGTTTCCTATGCTTCGACTGGAACCGTTCCCATCAAATTCAGTCATCGTGCCATAGCAATGGGAAGAGAACCTGCTGCCAAAAATGAATCAAAACAAACATCCAGAAGAGCCTGTTGTTCGATTACCTCATTACATATGTTGCTGTAAAATGGGCTACCTGTGATGTGAACTGAGCTGTCACACTTTCAGCCCTGGAGGCGCTCACGAGACAGCCATCTGTTCACCCTGAATCTTGTTTTTCTCTCACACTGTGGGAGCGACAGCCAGAGAGCTGGATTCCTGTCATTCATCTCCAGAGACATTATCGATCATTTTGTCATCTCATACCGTGGTGGCTGTTTATGGGCCGCCGGCCTGCTGAGGAGGGACTTCAACCTTAATGACTGCAGTTTGGAAGGTTTCGGTTTTGCTGGATCAATAAACAATGCTAGTAGCTACCTAGAGGACATGTACAATTATCCCTACATTGTATGTGGCTTTGCATATGTAGCCTGACAGTAAAAGAAACAACTAAATATTAAGATCTGTGATGAAAAAAATGAAGAAAAACTATACACAGTGCATGGTTATTAAAACACAACCATAGCAGCTAGCTGGAATAACCTTAAGAGTTACAGCTGTTATAATGTTTCCTTTTTTGTGAAAAAATAAAATGTTTGGCTTTCACTCCTGGTTTCTGCTCATCCACAGTAAAACTAATGTGTTTTTGTAACGTCTAATTGTGAATTAACACAAACATCCAAACAACTCCGGCAAGATTGTCAGCAGCCTTTATTGTACACAAATTTTTTACACTTTTTTCAATCTGCCTTTTATTTCTATCAGGATTTGACATGTCTACCTTGATTCTGTTCATGAATGTGATGCTGTTGATTTTTATACTCACTAGCATGTTTGCATCTGTGTTTCCTTGTTTTTCTATCAACCATACACCTCGGTTTTGTGTATTTTCCATTAAACTGTAACATGAACAAAAGATAGTGATAAGTGTTTTATTTTTAATAAAAATGCATTTTTGTATCCTTAAACTGCTTTTTCACCCAAATCCCCAGTAAACTTACAGTTGTATATGTTTTATATAGGCTGGAAAGCTCAGTCAGTGAGCCTACATTTCTGAATAAAAATTATTTTTTATTGGTCTGCTATATCCTTCTAATTTAAACAAAATGTTTGGGTTTTATTCACAGGGCGCTGGAGGACGCGGGTTGTTTTTAGGGATGGAAATCTCTGATCTCTACACATCTGGATTCACATCTGGATTCACATCTGGATTCACATCTGGATTCACAAGATACGATGAGATACATTTAGGATTCCTCCTCATCAACCAGCGATTCCATTAGATAAGGTTTATATCCTCATCACATGCATCTCGATTTAAATTAATTTAGCTGAAAAATATAGTTTGTATATTTTTTCATTAATAAAAACAAATGACGCAATTCAAATTTCAATCATTTTTAATTAATTCCTCTTTTACATAAGTGTTATTTACAAAAATGTCATAATTTTGTGTGGGAAATGCATTTTTTGATGACAACAATCCTGATACAGGGGGATTGTTGTCAGTTGCTACGGCAACAAGTGTGAGTATAGAATAGCCAACACAAAGGGAGGAGAAAGAAAAGCACCAGAGGTTTTGAGTTATTCTTCATTTTTCTGTGGCACATGTAACTGAAAATATAATATCTCCAGGTTTCATTTAGTTAGCGGGGCAGCGCAGCTTTGAATGGCATGTAAAATAGTGTTTTTGCCTTCCAGCATTGTGCGCATGCGCGAAATTTCCGGATGTAAACAACAACACGCATGGGGTCGTTAGCGTCTGTTAGGGCTGGAGGGGAGTTAATGGCCAATTGTCCGCTGAAAACGGATGAAATGCTGCCTCGCCATGCGTGGAGCTGCAGGAAGAAGAACGACGTGACTCTTCCTGTGAAGAGGTGAACTGATCGGCGTTTCCACGGAGTCCATGACGTTTCAAGTGAGTTAAACGGTCAGTCTGCTTCCGGTGTATTTGACCGCAGCATGGCACATTTTACAAATCGCATTTGCTTTATCAAGCGGTTTGTTTCTCTTGTATAATCCACAGTGTTGCCAAACCTTAGGTTTACGTTGTGTCAGTGAATGTGTCGGTTGCTCTTGCTCCGCCATGTTTGCCGTCCTTCCCAGCTTCTTCTTCGTCTTGTGGCGGCTGGTGAACCCCACAATGCTTTGCGGGGTTCAAACAGGAAGCGCTGTTTGGTCAATCATTAGTTTTGTTTATTGTGCATTAGTACATTCATGTCGAATTCAACTGAGGTAAAATCCAATGTATTTAGAATTTTTCTTATAAATCTCAGAAATTTAAAAGTGCCTTACCGATTCATTCCTTTCACGCGCACGTCCATCGATCAATGGTCCTCCTACTGAAACGGACTGAACTGGACGGCTGGGAATGGTGCAGCCAAAGTGGCTGGGTGGTGGAGATAATGCTTCTCCAAGAACTTAAACAGATTTGATTTGCACAAGTTTTTTAAAAGAACTCATCCTAATTATTTTCTACGTAACATTACGACTCCTAATAGTCAAAGCAAACGGCGCAGATTATCTTCATCACATCTCCTGAGTGGGCAGGATGTCAGCATCGTGTCCTCAAAGATAATAAATCAAAGTCAGGAGAAATGTTCAGATTGAATTAACTTGATTTGGGTCAGGATGGGATAAATCGGTAGACGTCAGATTGTCTTTAGAACTTGGGCTGTCATGACGTGTTGCTGGTTGTATCCTGTGTTTTATTGTTTTTGGATGGTTTTAAAAACTTAAACCTGTTGAATTCTTTGTAAACCCAGAGCTGGACCCTGCAAGGTGGCTGGACCCCTGGACCGACCCGTCTGGACCTGCAGCCTCATCACAGCTCTGTGCGTCCAGCTGGAGACAGGCGGGCGGGACAGGTAGGCTCAACGCGTCCTCATGTGTTATTGTTGGACACGGCGGCTCTGCTGGAGACGTTGGAGGTGTGACAGGACGCTGAGAGTCCAGACAGGGTGTGAGCTGTGTGGGTCGGAACCTGAGACCAGAACCCCAACTGGACCAAACACAGTGAAGAAATATGCAGAATGTCTCGTTTGTCCTTTCTCTTCTGCTTCCCACTCAGAATTATTCAGCAGCATGTTTGACTACCACAGGTAGAACGTTAAGGTAAGAGGCTGATGCCATGGTAACCAGCCTGATGATATGAGCAGCTTTTTCAGGCCTAAAAGGTTTTAGCTCTTTACATCGTCTTCCTGCATCCAGACCAAACCAAACGATGCATTTTAAGTTTGTTTCATTTTGATGATTCTGGTTTACAGTCAATGAAAATCCAAAATGGGTTGAATATGGAACATAACACATATTAAACTGTCACCATGTCATTCTGTTACAATATGAGACAGATAATCTGGGAAAAGGTCCAGCTGCTGTGCCCTCTCCCAGTGCTCCCAGTACCAACCACAGAAATACACCACTCAGTCAGGAGCAACCAATCAGAGCCAGGAGGAGGGTCTCAGCGCTGTCAGTCAGGCTCATGAAGGCGCTGCTCACACCTCTGCTTACAGCTGGTTAACCACAGCAGAGCTGCCATAAATGCTAAGACCAGTTAGCATGCTCACTGACGACAGCAGATAAATGGTTTTCCTGTAATGTTAAGTTGTTTCTCCACATTTAGCAGCAAGTGCACGAGCTTGACTGACTGCACTAAGACCCGCCTCCTGGCTCTGATTGGTTGTCTTTGGGTGGAGGTGAAGGAGTTTGATCTTTTCACAGATGATCTGTCTCATAACAAACTGTCACAGTTTTAACAATTATTGGGAAACATGTTTTTGTAAGTTACATATTTTAATGGTTTTATTGTACTTTCCTAGACAACTACATTTCTTTATAAACCAGAAGTCATATTGACCAAAACTAACAGAAGGAATGATTTAAAATGGAGATATTTGGTCTCAGTGCTTGTCAGAAGTTTCTCCTCCATCCTTCAGACTCGCTGACCTTTAAGGTCAAACAGAAACAAACTGTGGCCGACAGATGTTCCCTGAAATGGGACGTGTGGTTTGTGGCTCCAGCTCAGTGACTCTTGTTCGATACTTCAGTCCTGATTGGCCTTCAGCTGCAGCTCCCTGATTGGCTGAGAGTGAAACCAAAACTACAGAGGCCTTGGGATGACCTCCACCGACCTCTGCAGCCTGAGCTTCTTATTGACATCATCAGATTATTTTTGTCTTCTGGCTGTGACATTTGATCACTTATTAAATTCTTCAAACACTGAGCCTGTAACAGATTGTATTAACTTGTTAAAAGTAAAGACAATATTAATCTGATGGATGCAGACATTTATAGATCGCACCATTAAAATGTCTGAAGAATATAAACTGGGAGATTTATTTATATTTTAAACACTTTATAGAAATAGAAATAAACTTCAACTAAACTTAGATTTGACCTTTAGTTTCTTCATATATATTTAATAATAATAAGCATAGTAATAGTAAACATATGCAGCTGATTTCTGTTTGCTTACTTTATGCAATAAAATGTAAATTAATCATTTTAAAGTCATATAATATGTTGTCTGGATTTCTTTTCATATTCTGCCTCTGCTGGTTGAGACTCCATCGGTTCTGTGGAGAAAACCTTCATCCAGTTCTGTGTTTTGAGTTTGACTTCATAGTTTTGGTTTCCGTTTTATTCATATTGACCAAGAAAATCCTGGTATTAAAAGCATTTAAATGACCAAACAGGAAGTAGTTACATTTGTTCTTTTACAAGAAAACTTGTAAATAAAATGACAAACTTGCTGTAGGTTTTCTGTTGTTCTTAATCTAGAACCAAAGACTAGTTTTTGATTTAAATTGTATCAGTTAGGACTTAATTGTTGAACAAATGACACAAAAATCATTTTTAATTTAACCTAAAGCATGAACAGCTTCCTGTTTTCTGCTCTCTCCTCCCTGCAGCAGATTTCTCCTCTGCTGTGTTTGGAGCTTCAGGTAATTAAATGACAGAGTGTCTGATTGTAGAAGTGACCCGCGGCGAGTTGCAGGACGCTGCAGCTCCAGGTCCCCGCGTGCGCTCATCTCCCTCCCTCTGAGCCACAGACAGAACCGGACCGAACCGCGGGTCCGGTTTGGTTCTGTCATCAGGCAATTAGGCAGCCAGGCAGGGCAGGTGGAGACATTAATAATAAGATTGTGTGTGTGTGTGTGTGTGTGTGTGGTCTGCAGAGCTTTACCTCAAGGTGAATGTGACCTCTGCCCCCCGTCCCACTGCGGCTCCCACTCCTCCACTACATCTGATCCAGTTCTATTGCTGCTCTTTAAATACTTTTCCTCTGGACGCATCATTGACTGAACATTGTTGTGGTGAACAGTCAGAGTTATTTACAGGGAAGGAAGCTGACAGGCGATTCGTTAAAGAAAATCAATCCAAACAGAGACTCAGCAGCAATAAAGTGGCAAAAGGAGAAGCAGGCGTACCCATAAGAATTGACATTTCCTAAATACAATGAATGGTTTTTGGTGCCTGAGAAATATTTAAATAAATCTTCAGTGTGCTGCAGTGTTACGTAACTCTGCCTGAACAACAAGGAGAGCATCTTCTGTCAGGAGGAGCAACGACCTGATCTGCAGCAGAAACCACCAACCTTCACTCAGTTTAACTTACTAATCACTAGAATCAATAATTATAAAGTTAAATCTTCACCAGTCCTGCTGAGCAGCTGGACATGCAGACTGTTTATGAAGGAACGGGTCGTTCTCAGAACCTCATCCCAGCTTGGTACCACGATGCCGTCTGTGCAGGAAGGACTTAAAGTTGATCACAATATTTTGTTGTGATATTGTTATAACAATGAAAACTTTTTTTTTAAATAACTGCATGGCAGTAACCGTGTGTGTATTTACCAGAGTCCATAATGTTGAGCCTGATCTCATCCTGAACATTTAAAGTGTGAATAAAAGCAGACAAACCAACACAATGAGAAGAAACAAACTGTTAGGATTTTCTCCATCCAGCCTTCGTCTTAAATGTGATTCTAGATGTTGACCTGTTGTCCTTTTTTTAGGAACCGAGCTTCTTCATTTGTGTCAGAGATTAGAAGTGGCTGCTTTACTTTTCCTTCCGGCACAGAGACTGTTGAGGCGTCCTTTAATAGTGCAATTGATCAGTGAGCAGTGTGTGTGTGTGTGTGTGAATAAAGGCTTCATCCGGAGTCGCTGACAGCATGCGTGGGCTCACATCCTAATATTAGCCAGAGCAATTAAAGGAAGGTTGAGGAGCATGAAACGAATTGAAACCCGGCTGTGAATAGATCCAGAACAAAGATTGTAACTTAGAGCTTCTCATGCACTTTTTGATCCTTCATATGCAAGATGAAAATAGTAGAAACAACAACTCTACAAACGTTTACCAGCTCAGCGATGAGAGATCTGGTGAGACCTGGGAGTAGTGATGGACTCTGACCTGAACCTCCAGAGCCACATAAAGACAGTTACAAAGTCGGCCTTCTATCACCTGAAGAACATTTCCAGGATTAAAGGACTAATGTCTCAGCCAGATCTAGAGAAACTCATCCATGCGTTCATCTTCAGTCGTATTGATTATTGCAACAGCGTCTTCACAGGTCTGTCCAACAAATCAATCAAACAGCTGCAGCTGATCCAGAATGCTGCTGCTCGCGTTCTGACTAAAACCAGGAAGATAGAGCACATAACACCAGTTTAAAAATCCCTCCACTGGCTCCCTGTAGCTCAAAGAATAGACTTTAAAATACTGTTGTTAGTTTATAAATCACTGAACGGCTTAGCACCACAATACATTAAAGATCTGCTGTTGTTGTATCAACCTTCCAGACCTCTCAGGTTCTGGTTCTGGTTCTGCTCTGCATCCCCAGAACCAGAACCAAACGAGGAGAAGCAGCTTTCAGCATCTATGCACCACAAATTTGGAACAAACTTCCAGAAAACTGTAAAACAGCTGAAACACTGACTTCTTTTAAATCTCAACTGAAAACCCACCTGTTTAGAATTGTATTTGAAATGTAATCAATTACAAATTTATGGATGGAACTTGACTTAATGCTTTGTTTTGATTGTTGATTCTATATTGCATTGTGTTTCTGTGTTTGATATGATGTAAAGCTCTTTGAAATGTCTTGCTGCTGAAATGTGCTATACAAATAAAATTTGATTGATTGATTGAGATCAGAACTGAACCTCTGGGTAAAACATGTGTAGAAAAATTAAAACTGCACAGCATCATCCCCACAGGGAAGCATGGTGGTGGCAGCATCATGATGGCTGCTCCACTCAGGAAAACCAAAATAAATACAAACACATACAGGAACTAAATGATTTACCAAAGCCAAACAGTTAAAGGTTAATTCTACAAAACAAACATGAAACCTCAGCCTAACTTCATGTCAGATGGAGGGAACTGTGTGTGTATTTATGTATAAAATGTACAGAAATCTGGTAAAAACCAGCTCAGTTGTGTGACAGGATATTACATAATCCATATTTTTGTTGCAAAATTTAAAAGCTAGCTCAGGTTGTGCTGACAGTTGAATGGAAACAGCTTCTGTCCTGAAAAATGTTCCTTTACTTGTTGCTTTATCTTCATTCAGTTTGTCTCAACACTTCTGGTATCTTCCCAGTCCTGCAGACTCAGTCATAAAAATATCCACATAGAGGCGCAAAGTGTGAAGAAGAAAAGAGCAGCAGAGATTCTGACTCCTCTGAAGCTGCTAATAAATCTATACCACAAACCTAAAAATAATGCCTGTAAATATTTTTATTGCAGTAATAGAATAGTTTCAGTCGGATTCAACAGTTTTAGCACATTTGCTAAGGTGGAATGAAGCTAACTGCTCCTGCTCCGGTGAAACCTTCAGGATCTCCGGTTCGGTTCGGTTCGGTTTGGTTCTGATGACTTCACTTTACGCCTCTCTTCATGTCAGAGTCTCAGATGTCGAAGCTGCCAGGCGGATTTTTTGTCTCTGCGTTTGGGTAGGTTTCATGTCCAACCCTCTGCGCCGCTCGAGGCCACCGTCTGGCACTTCCTCCAACTTTTCCTCTTCCTGTCGCTCTTAGCGCCATCACACTTCTTCAGTTCCTCACAGCATCTTCTAGTTCTGGCTGCTGGTAGAATTGTAAAAGGAACGAGTGAAGCACAGCAGAAGCTGCCTTCATGTGTAAATTCTCTCTTTGCTTTGCTGGTTTTTAGTCTTTTTTAGACCCAGTTAAATGTGCAAACAGCAGATTTCTGGAGCCCCTCTCAGGGGTCACTGGCTGAGCGGCAGAGGTCACCCTGGACAGGTGGCCGGTCTGTCACACAGAGACTCTCAGGTAAATCAGAGACAAATGAACCCAGCGGCGTTCGGACAGCTGCTGTCCTGAATCCAACCTACGGCTCGTTAGCTGGACTCTGCAGAGCGGCATGACCGACTGCTGAGGACAGAACTCAGCTGTTCTGGAGAAGGGCTGGACTGGTCCGGTCAGTTTACCAAACAATAGTTTCATCAGACCACAGGAATGATTTTGCAAACTGTAATGTGGCTTTTTGTGAAGTAATGGCTTCTTGGTTTCTGAGCAGCCGTTCAGCTCCTGCTGGTCCAGGAAACGTCTCACTAGACAACGAATGAAGTTCCTTCACAGGTTTTATTTCCGTCCATCTCTGAACCGGATGATGGCTGGACATTCCTTCGCTGTCCGAACTTAATGTTTGAACGGATAAATGTGGATCTGGCAGCTGTTTTCAAGAATGAACCAGACATTTGATCCATAATCCATAACACTTTTCCTGGTTTCTTGACTGAATTTTATTTTTTCATAAAATCAGACAAAATCCATGACATCAACAGACCTGCTAGTCTTAAAAACACATTGATCCTGTTTTTTATTTTAGCATTTGTTTGAAAATCATCTCATTTTCTTTCCACTTCATAAACTATATTCTGCTTTGTGTGACACGTAACATAAAACATGTTTGTATTTGTAATGTGATCAAATGTGAAGCAGAGTGAATAACTGGAAGGAGCTGCAGCTTGTTGAGTTTTAGCTGAAGGATTTTACGTTTCAGAAAAAGACAAAGTTTCACACTGAAGACGATGCAGTCAACTTGTGTTGCTATGGAAACAGCGTCAGCAACAATCCTGCAAGTCATCATGTCAACCTGCAGAAACTTAAATTAAAACTCGTCAGCTCTGCACCGTCAGTATTCTCAAACTGATATTGTTGAACTTTATGTTCATCTGAACTCTCATAACTAACAAGTCTTTAAGGATTCTTCAAAGGATGAAGATTAGAGAGGAAACACTGGTGAACATACTGAATATAAGTAATATTATCAAAAACAAACAACACCACTTACCATGATTATTTTAAACAGCAATTAATTTTTATTGGTTTGATGTAATATTACAATTTTTAATGTCATGTTTTCATTTCCTGTAAGCAGAAAATCATCATAAGTAACAGAAATAGAGGTTTGCAAATATTCATCACAGTGTAATTTATCTAAATAATATTTTTATATAAGGAGTGATAAAGTTCCTGAAATAATTTTCAATAATATTCTAGTTTATTGAACATGTCTGTATGTTTAGAAAGACTTTATAAGCCACAGATAGAACCTTGATTATTATCATCAATGATATGAATGAAAGTTTGGCTTTAGATGATTTTCATTCAGTGAATAAAAGTTTTTATTCTGAATGACGTCACAGAAAAGTATGAAGTTAAACAGCAAAGAAATGTGGCTGCATTGCCTACAATGTCCACTAGAGAGCAGCATACATCCATAGGTCTGTTGCAAACATTTCACAACCACAGAGTGAAAGCACAGCCAGGAATAATATTTATATTTTAAAAATGGGACGTTTTTCTATTTAAGGATTGAAACTATTAAAGTATTTTTGCTTAAAACATTCAGAAATGTGAAGAAACTGAAAACTCTAATAAATGCATATCAATCAAATTTGCACAGGAAGAAATTGTGCTAATATCCATTTGTCATGTATATTTATCTGTTAATGCAGTTAAACAGATAATTGGGCTAAATAAAGCATCTGTTAGGAAAACACAACAAAAGGTTAAAATCAGCTGCTGAGCAGGAGGAAAACCAAACGTTTCTGTACGCGGCTCTGTTAGCAGAACCAGAACAGTTCTGATAAAGTTTGTCCTGCGAACTGATTTTAATTAAATAATCAAACCTGGTGGGAGAAATCAAAGTACAAAGTAAAAATGAAGGAGGGATCACAGAAACACCTGACTGGGGAGTTTCCAGGATATTTATTCACATCCCAGCTGTATGTCATATCTCAGCTGGGTTATAATTATGGTTTTAAACTTTGATATGGAAATCTTGAATCATGTTTTAGCAACTGAAAATACTCCCAGCAACTATAAAACATTAAAATATTGACATATCTAGTGACCTAAAGCAACATATTTCCCAAAACAGAATAATAATCACTGAGCTGTGACAGACTGCTTCACATCAGGAAGGAGACTTTCTCTCCTCCTTCAAACCTGCAGCTTGATTTCTGGGAAACGGGTCGCCTCATGGTAACAATGACAGGATGGTGAGTCTACAGGTCTGTTGCTTATTAACTGGGCCAGTTATTAAAGAGCAGTAATTGCATCGCATTATCGTCCCTCCGTTCTGTAAATACAGAAAACTGGACATAAAAAAAGAGTCAAGGACAAAAACTGAGGAAAGAGAATCACAGGAAGTTTCAACAAAGTCCAGATAAAAGACTGAACCAGACTGTGGGATGGGATCTATGAGAATATATCTATAAAAACCACAATATCTGGGTTATTGCAAACAGGGCCTTAGTTACAGCATCCATCCATCCATCCATCCATCAATTAAATTAATAAAAGAAAAATGTACATATCATCTTAAATGGTTGAGCTATACACTCCTTTTCAAACATCGGTTTAAAGATATGTTCATATCATCATCGATATGTTAAAAGGTTTAGAACAAAACAATTTTTCTTTATTTTTTATTGAAAATGATGCAGTTTTATTTCTCTGTTCTGTGAAATGAACATGAATAAGAGCTGTTGTTTTTTTTTTTTAAACAAACTTTTTAAAAAACATGGAAGTCATCTTTAATTGAACAGCTGAATTAATTTCTTCTACAACAGAAATCAAATAATCTTCAGGACGCTTTTCTCTTACTGTCCGACACCTTCAGGTTGTTTTGCTTTATTCTTGTTTCCAGTTCATCCTAAACCAGTTTGATGGTTTAAAAACATACTGGTCACTCTGGGTTGAAGCTTCCCGTCTGGGTCTTTGTCCTAAGGTAGTTCTGGTGTCGTCTGGGCGTATGTTTTGGGTCATTATCTTGAATTAAACCCTGACTAACTATCTAACTAACTAACTGCAGGATGCTGCTGCAGTTTCTCTCATCCTGTACAAGCCACCGACCCTGGAACCAGAAAACCAGACCCAGACTGTCAAGTTTCCTCCGACCTAAGAACCTGATGGTCTCGAGCTTTTTAGTAATTAAAAGAACGAGATCGCGGATAGAAAAATGAGTTTCTGCCTCAGGATGTCTGACTGTAGAGACAGGATGAAGCGCTTCATCATTCAGGAGGAATTTAATATCAACTCATGTCTAAAGGAGGTTTATGTTCAGCTTAAACTCTGAAATCAGTGGGCAGCTGAATTAAAACTTCTGCAAAAACTTTTCCTCTTTAACTTATACAGTTTATCCCTTCTGTCCTTTTCTGCTTCCTCAAGAAGAAAAGCAGAATCTGTTGGATGTTTTCCTGCCCTGTTCTGGTGATGAAGCAGTAGAGCAGAGGGTCTGCCAGGCAGTTCATGGTCGATATAGCAGTGCTAACCTTGTAAATACAGAGGAACCATTTAAAACCGTCGCAGCCATCCAACAGCATGTGGACCATGAAAGCAACACGGATCGGTCCGAAACAGACCAACAGGCAGAGAAGAACCATCGTCAGCAGCTTGGAGATCCGCAGCCGTTCTTCATCCATCGTGGCTCTGTTGGCTTTCACTGCCAGGTGTGTTCTCCAGGTGGAGAAAAAGACGATGAGAACCGGAACCATGAAGCCCAGGAAGAAGAGAGCGATGCTAGCATTAGTCATGGTCTGCGACAGCGGGAGGAAGACGTAGCACAAAGAAATCATGTTGTTTTCATAGTAGGACTCCTGCCAGGTTATGGTGCACACATTGAAGCCCAACACCAACACCCAAACGGTGACGGAGGTCACGGCGGCGGTGCTGACCGTCCTCGTCCAGGCGAACCTGAGCAGATGAACCACCACCAGTTAGCGGCTCACAGCGATGCAGCAGAGGAGAGCCTCACTGGTGTAGAAGTTGGTGTAGAGCGAGTAGATGGAGGCCAAACAGACGTAGCCTCCGTGGGTCCAGACGCCTCTCCACAGGAAGTCCAACCACAGGGAGAGGCCAAAGGTGAAGGTCAGGTCAGTCAAGGCCAGATGGAAGAGGTAAACGCCAAGGTCGTTCTTCTGCCTGATGTGCTGACACGACACGTACAGGGAGAAGGCGTTCGCAGGGATGGAGATGATGACGACGGTCAGGTAGTAGAGGAGGAAGAGTTTCCTGCCGAGGGGCGTTTCCACCGGGAAACACCCTGAAGCATTGGCCGCCAGAGTCAGGTTCTCCATGGCAGATCGCAGGTTTTAACGCCAACCTCTGGTGGAGAACAGGAGGAAGAGAAACTAACAGCTCACTGATGGAAAACTTATTTACTGACATAACATTTACTGAGTTCACTGTGTGCCAGACTTACCATTAATATTTAGAAATATTAAAGTTCTGTCACAGGTGTTTTACTTTGACAAATCTGTTTCTTAATTTGTCTTAAGTTTTTTTTAATAAGATAGTTTGGTGACATAAAGGTAAGATTTGTTACTATTTCACATCTAAATACATTCAGATATTTTCTCTCTTTCTGCAGGTGTAGAGCCAGATGTTTCTTCCAGCTTCTTCTTCTCAATTCCATTCAGTTTATTTGGATATCACCAATTTACAACTAATTTCTCAAATCAATTCACTTTGTGATGATATTTTAATGTACTTAATAAGGTCCAATGTGTTTAAAATGAGAAAACCCCACATCTGTCATGTCCTCTGGTCAGTCTTTGCTGTTTGTCCAAATTTTTCAGAGAGAAATTATTTAGAGGCCACATGCCAAAACCATGTTGGAGCCAAACTATCAAAATTCCCAGAACTAACTTTTCCCAAAAGGATTAAAAGTTTAATCGAAAGGGGAATTTTGACTGAAGTCCAACAGTTCGGTCAAAATGTTGCTGTTCACAGCTGCATTTTTCTGGAAACTTTATAGCATGTATCTGTTCCATCATTTTGTGCATCACATACCATAATGTGTTTGTTTCTGAGTTAAATTACACAAGTTCAATTTAATTAATTCATCAGACCTCCACAGAGAGAGTTATTACATTTTTGTAAGTGGAGCATTGAACTTCTGGATGAAATGAAACATTTCCAACATTTCTGAGCTGCTATTCTGGGTGAAAGGATCTACACCCGACCCGTCCGGAGGAGACTCATCAAACATTAGCTCTGGACAATAACTTGTATAAAATAAACAAAATACTATTTCTAACGAATTAAGTTCAGGGTTTTTTTCAGGTTTAAAACTCAAAGCTGATCACTTACAGTTTTCTCCTGAACTCCGTCCATATACCTGCAGCGTAGATTAGGCCAGCTTCATGTTTCTTCATCAGTCTGCTTCCAAACGAGCAATCAGGAGAAAAACAAACAGAGGCCAGTTTTAATCTGCACACAGAGTGAGAGGCTTCAGTGTTTATTGCATCGTTACGTTGGTGATGATCATGACTGCCTGTTGGTTATTAATGCCATGTTTCCATGTTGCACATATCAGCTCTACATGTTCCTGTTTAAAATAAAAGCCCATTTACCTTTAAAACATAATTCTGATGTAATTTTCTGTCCTCTACAGAAACGACACCCAGATCTCTGAGTTTAGTTTAGTTTTTTAAATTCAATTGGTAAAAGTTTCTCTTTGCTCCTCATTAGAAACATGGAACTGCCTGAAACATGTTGCAGGACTCTGGTTGTTCTTCAGTGTTGCTGTGTTTCATGAAGGATGGACATGTGCTGATTACATTATGTGAAGGATAACAGCGCCCCCATGTGGCCAAGCTGGAGAACATGCATGCAGAGTTTTTAGGTTGTCCACTTTATTTCTCCAAAATGAAATGAAATGAAAACAATGAGAAGATTAGAATGTTATATTAACAACATTAAATTTAATACAGAAATGTGGGCCTGTCTATGTTGTACTTTACTTGGTCTGGGCTCCTTTTGCATGAATTACTGCTTCAATGCAGCGTGGCATGGAGGACATCAGCCTGTGGTTCTGTTCAGGAAGTCTAGATGCTTTAATAACAACTGCAGCTAAACTTAGTAAGAAAAAAATCCCTTTTATTAGTAACCAAGACGTTTGACCTTTCTAAGTTTGGAACCAGGTGGTTTAGTTGCTGTAGAGATGACAAGAATAAAAGCTTTCTAATGTAGACAGCACATATCAGGCTCATCCTCTGAAAAATAGAATAAAATCATTAAAACAATCTCACCCTACTGATATTATTTTCAGACAGAAAGTTGAAAAGTTTCAGGTCCAGATTACTGAACGACTTGTATCTTCAGTCAAACCTTCATGATCTGCTCTGATTAGCTGCTAACCTCCAGGTCACTATTTATATCTAACTCCAGTCAATAAATGGAGTTATACTTTATGTATACTTTATGATGTGAACTGTCTCCTGGTTTTAGTATCAGGTCAAATCCCAAGTGGTGTTTATCAAACTGGTAATAAATCATTCCTAATCTGTCCAAAATCCACTTTTCATAAGGACTTTGGACCATCTTAGCACTCCATTTGTTTTCCTCTCAACCTCTGATTCCAGAGGAGTTTAGAACAAGGAATGGATCAGCTGCAGTCGTTTCCCGGATCCGTCTGTGTGTGTTGGTTCCTGAAGTCCAGCTGAAGGTCAGACGTTATGAATCTGTCTTTGCTGCAAAAACTTCTTGTTGAGTTTTTATCTGCTTTTTGTGCACTTTTTTCTACCATAACTTTTCCTTCCACTCAATTTTTCATTAAAATATATGAATACAATAATTTGTGAAGAGTTATCTATTTTCGCAATTAACTTGTGTGTGTAGACCCGTGAAAAACAGACAAGTTATATGTATGTGGAAACACTGAGTATAAAAACAGGCATCCCAACATTATTATTTTTTTTTAGTTTCTCATTGTAATAAGTTCTTTAGTGTTATTTCAGCTATTCAGCGCGATTCCACATACAACCGCTGGGGGGCGTCTGCCGCATTGGTGGCATAGAGGAGGTTGTGTACACAGAAGAAGAATAAACCTTCCTGTTAGATGCTAATGGAAGCTCAACATGTGTGTCTCATCTTTTCTGTATCACAGGTCAGTAAAAATATATCTTGATGCATAAATATTGATTATCTTTAGGAGTTGAAGAGGTTATTGAATCGGGAGTCAACTAGTGAGTCACGTTATCCAGTTTATGATGAGTATTGTGTAGAAAACGGGACATAATTCCGGAGGCTAATTTATGCTAATGCTAGCGGCCTGTGTACCTGTGTGCTGAGCTAGCTGAGAAACAGCTGAAGGACTGCTGAATTCACTTTGAACTGGTTGGATTTTGTACATTTCGAAACAATTTTCAGGATAAAGGATTTTAATCTCTTTATCTGTAAAATGGAGATTTCTTTATGGGTTATTGCAAAAACCATCGGAACCATATTGTTACGACATTCATAACTAATGGCTGTTTATGTGTAAAGCTTAGTAAAGAGGCGCAGCATTAAAGGAGCATTACACCTTTTTCAGTTTTGTAGTTTTTTGTTTTACTATTATTCAGTAAAAAAAAAATACAGTTAAAAGCTAAGATGTTTAAATATTAAAATATATTTCATTTGAGTAGAAAAGTTGTAAAAGCTATTAATAGTTAAATTAAATTCATATAATTTTATTTTGATAGTTAAAAATACAGTACAAAAGGTTTGAAAAAACAGTACTTCATATTTGATATGAATTACTGAATATGGCGTATGTTCATTATAGAGAAGAAGAATAAACCTTCCTGTTAGATGTTAATGGAAGTTCAACGTGTGTTTCATCTTTTCTGTATCACAGCGTCAAACGTTGAGAGGACAAAATAACCATTTACCCTCAGCACATCCAAGGTTGCCAGGTAACATGTGACTTACTTTGCTTATTCAGTGTCTACTGAAATGCAGTCTACCTTATGACATATATATATATATATAGAGAGTGCTGCTGAGGCTTGCAGCTGTTTACAGTTCTGCCACAAAATGTTAACATTTAGAAGCTGACAGGCTGCCAGGTCAGTAACAGCTCTCCAAGTAAAGCATGCGATGTTTACAAAACACAATATGTGCAGATTTATTTCAGGAATTCTCTTGAGATCATTTATGTAGTCTTAAGGGCTGGGAAAGAGGAAAGATTAAATATTCCCACTAAACTAATAAAAACTCTTGGAAGATGTGTTGCTTAATCTGCAGAAAAAAACATAAAGAAATATCCTTGAGAGAAAATTACTATGTCTTATTTGGGTTAAAAAAGTTCCTGCAACAAACAACTTTGATATAAAATAAAGAAAAAGTATAAAAATAATGACTTAACCTGAACATGCCATGTGGTCAGACGTTAAGGTGTGTCAGCCCCTTCAGGGTAACGAGGTGTTTCTGAGTCACCAGAACAGGAACGGGCTCTTTGTCTTCATCCAAGGTCCACATTTCTAAATAAACTCAATGAATGATCAGAGCTTTTTGAAACTTTAAGAAGATGAATTTCTAATGATTAAACAACAGATTAAAAACTATAAATATTTTTGTTGTTGAGCTCAGCTGTCTATTCATTCAACAATTTAACAGCAAAAAGTAGATTTCCATTTAAATTGTTGCTTTTTTGTCAATATATCGTTTTTAGTTAAATTGTCAATTAATAATTACAGACCCTGAAGTTAATTCAATTAAATTTTAATCAGACCCCACCACTAATGAAGACATTAACAGATTAAGTTAATGCATCTCTCTCTCTCTTTCTCTCTCTCTCTATATATATATATATACAGTATATATATACACACACACACATATGTAAGTGTATACATACTGTACATGTATATACACATGTACAGTATGTATATATATGTATGTATATATATACAGTACAGACCAAAAGTTTGGACACACCTTCTAATTCAATGGGTTTTCTTTATTTTCATGACTATTTATAAGGCAATAAATCCCACTTATTAACCTGACAGGGCAGGTTGACCTATGAAGTGAAAACCATTTCAGGTGACTACCTCTTGAAGCTCATCAAGAAAATGCAGAGTGTGTGCAAAGCAGTAATCACAGCAAAAGGTTGCTACTTTGAAGAAACTAGAATATAAGGGCTATTTTCAGTTGTTTTACACTTTTTTGTTTAGTGCATATTTCCACATGTGTTATTCATAGTTTTGATGCCTTCAGTGTGAATCTACAATGTCAATAGTCATGAAAATAAAGGAAACTCATTGAATTAAAAGGTGTGTAAAAACTTTTGGTCTGTACTGTATATATATGTATATATACAGTACAGACCAAAAGTTTGGACACACAATTATGTCCAAACCTTTGGTCTGAAACTATATAATAGTTTCAGGAAATTTCCTCAAACCTTCCCAAATTGACCCAGTTTCTGTTAGAGTGAGAATCTGATTTTCTCAGGTTGTAAACATCATGGTGTCAGCCACCACAGAGGAGGTGGAGACGCTTCCCTCCACCAGAGCAGAACGGCTCATCTGGCCAGGAGGAAAGGCAAAACATGCTGTTGGTGTTTATTTACAGTCACCACTCCCTGTGATTCAGCAGCAGGGCAATCAGTGTATCCAACAAACATGATCAAATCTGAAAAATTTCCACAGTATTTATTCAGACATGAGCAAAACCAAATCATGTGACTGAGAAACGCTTCAGTATATTTGTGTCTCACACAGTAGAGGCTGACATCAGGACACAGAGGACTCTATGCTCCAGTTTGGATTGGATGAGAAAAAGTTTAGCTCACAGAGTCAGGATGGAGGCCCAGGAAGACTCTGAAATAGATTTGCTTACTTGACTTCATGTCTGCTGTAAATTGAAGAAATAAGGTCTTTTTTATTATATGTTACAGAAAGAATAGCGTTAACAATATAAGTATTTCTGTTAATGTGCTAGTGAAGAGTGTGAATCACCAGAGAATAACGGTTAATTCCCACCAGGCCTGTTAAGTGTCCTGTAGTCTAACTCTAGTCCGTTTTCCAGAAAGTGCGGTTCGTTTGGGGAAGTGTGAATGTGTAATTAAACTCTGATCCAGACCAAAAAACAAATCTTAGTCTGGGTTCTGTTGAAGTGAACTCTGGTGCAGTTCCAAATCAAAAGTGAACACCAAGGAGAACGGATACCGTTTCAAAAGCAGGAATTTTACTACAGCACAAGGCATTCTGGGTAAATGCAACCAAAATAAATATGCTAGTCTAGCATTGTCTTGTGGTCTTTTGCCAAAGATTAAAGAAAAATCCTTCCAACCGTTAAAATCGGACACCACTCCATTTCTGTTTCCATCTGGCGAAGAAGGAAGTTGCTCTCAGTGTCTTCAGAGGTTTTTGTGTCGTTTCCTTCAGTGGTTCTTGATGCATCGCCCCCACAGGCCAGGAGGGGAACAGGTTGGTTTGACTCAGAACCACAGCAGCTGGAGGTGGAGCAGATGTTGAAGTTTTAGTTCCCAGTCGAACCGATTCTCAGAGAAAACATGCTGAAGATCTGAGTGAAGAGAGGGTGCCATTGGTTCTCAGGCATGTGGAGGAAGCACCTTATTGTTGATTCATGAACTCTGACCTTAACCGAGGCAGTGAGGTCTGCAGAGGTTTAGATGTGGTAGTGGTGGTTGACCAGCCTGTCCTGCGACGGTTCTCCACTGCTCCATGTTTCCTCCATGTGTGGATGATGACTCTCACTCTGGAGTCCCGAAAAGCCTCAGAAAGACTTTTGCAACCCTTTCCAGCCTGATAGATGCCAATAACTTTGTCTATTATTGTTTATTTCTTTTAGATGATATGTTGCTTTTTGAGATACTTCAGTCATCAGAGAGATAGTATTTATTAATCGTATTTGCAGGTCAATAATCAGACCTGCTTGCATATTTAATCAGAATTAATATCTGAAAATTATAATGATGAACTTGTGAAAGACGTCTGTATCAGTGAAGAACATCACATCACAACCCCTTAGAGCAGGGCTGGTGAAGTCTAGTTGGGGTGTTATGGAAAAACCTTTCCAAACTCTGTTAAGGTGAAAATCACTGTCAGGTTTATTAATAACATGCACATGATATGAGAGCTTACAATATAAGACACTCAAACAGGTCAGAGTAAAAGTTGAGTTAAGCTGTGACAGACAGAGTGAACATCATTTTAATATGAAGAACAAAGAATCATAAACACATGAGGCTGATGTGTTTCTGTCTGGATCTCCAGGACAGCTGACGTCGGCCGTGGAGCTCACACTAGTTCATTTGGATTAAGCATTGCAATGAAAACATACCATGACATGAACATCAGATTAAGAAAATCATAAGATAAGATGCTACTTTACTGAAACTTCTAGATGCACCTCTGATTCAACACGCCTGAATCAAAGGACTGAAATCCTTCGTCAGTCCTTCCTGTCTGGCCTGGTAGCCACTCTTTTGATCCAGGCGTGTTGGAGCAGGGATGTGTCCAAAAGCTGCAGCAGTGAGGCTCTCCTGGACCGAACTTGGGCATTCCTGTCTTAAACCAAAATAAAGAACAATGCTTCCAGAACCATAATAAGGCAGTTAAACAGAACACTCATCGATGGTCCAGCTAAATGTGAGAATCAGCTGTTTGCACCCATCCTTGCCAAGGTGTTGCTCTCCAGCAGTGTGACTGAGTCAAACTGCAGAAAGTTAAGACAGGAAAACAGCTTGGAAGTGTTAAGGAATCATGGCTATTTTTGATGGTTTAATATAGGTAAGCGAATGCCATGTGTGTTTAAGTAGACCAACATTCCTTTGGACAAAAGCAGATGCAAGCAGGAGTTCACAGATAAACATTCTTTTGGCAAGGCTGTAATTTAGACCAGCCATAAAACACAAAGCTCTTGAAAGGTTTTAAATTAGGAGGCCATAAAGAATATCTTCCCCGGCTCGCAGGTCAGAGGTCGGGGGTGTCTCAGGAGTTCAGAGTTGCATCTGGAGTGGATCAACTTAGGAATCTTGGAAACACTGAGGTTTAATTTCTGATACACCTTTTAATATTAATAGCAATAGTGTGTTAGATAAAAGTATATTACCCAAGATACAAATACTAATCTAGTAAATGGAAATGTATTTGAAAATGTACTAACTATGACAATATTGGAACCCAAAAGGGAATGGTTTGAATGTTATGTTTTACAGGTTGAAAAAGACTTCTATCTCATTATTGTTTGTGATAAGGTAAAGATTCAAATCTTTGGAGAAGCTGACTGCAGAGGAGCAAGATAGGTTTTGTGAAAATAACTTATAACTTTAATAACTAGAATGACTCTTGATATTTGTCATTAAAACTCAGGGGAAGGTCTAAGTATTTTCCAAGGTAGCTCTTGGTTGGTCAAAACAGAGGTACGCCCTATTTGCATATATTAGCAAAGAGAAACGCCTTCACTAGAAAAGGGAATGCTCAATAATAAGAATTCAGACAACTGCCCTGTTTTGCTTTTATGCATCAGCTGTCTCCAAAAGGCGCCTTTTGTTCTTATTCTTTTAATTCTTTTGTCTCAGGTAAAGAAATGTACTTCTGTGTACTCTGAAGTTTCTTGTTAAATTCATACGGTGTTTTCTATTGAATTAAACTTTGTATTTCTGTGACGTCATCGTGCCTTGCCGTTTCCTTGCCGGCCGTGACGACATCCACTCGGGACCCGGGCATCCAGGAGGAAAAGGAGAGCCATGCTGTTTCCAAAACTTAAGCTAACCTAATAACTTTCCTCCTTAATAGAAGACATTAAAATGCATCAGCAGAATAAATACCGGGTTTCCTGAGCTAACTGTACTAATGTTGGCACATTGCATGGAGGTAAAGTTAATAAGTCTTGGATTACAAGTTTATATTTCTGAAGCTACATGACAAGAAACCCTGTAACAGAGCAGAATATATGGAGCCTTTACAAATCAATCCAAAGTCTGTTTCCGTCTATAGATTGCTTCCATTATCCTGATTCAGTCCATTATTTCATTATTTCAGTGATATACAACATGCAGTAATGCTGTTTAATTATGTAACAGAGTTGATATTGAATTATTCTGAAAGCACTTAAAATAAAACTGGGTGTGGTAGAATAAATGATTTTCTATCTCACTTCATGCAAAGATGTGTTAGCAAATAACCAGAACAAAGAAAAACACAGAACTGAACTGGTAAATAATAATACCCTTAGTCTTAGACTAATACTGACTCTAATACTGATATATTCATAACATCACAAAAATATGACTAAGTATACCTTGGCTTGTAAAAGTTAAAGCTTTTACAGAAACAAGATCATATTTTTTTCCTTTCTTTCTTTAATTTCTCTGCAGAACTGTTGGCCTTATGGTCTCACTGTCTGTACATCAGCTCATAAAGACAACTCTGAAACTGGACCTGTAGACGTGAAAAGGATCTATCTGTGGGTCACTGAGTGACATGCCTTGATTTGATGTTACCTTCTACACAGATTACAATTGGTAATCATTCCTCCAGCTAACAAGTTTATTTTTTAGTTGTCTCTTCTCTAAGTAAATGGAAAAAAAAGTAAACTCATATTCTAGTTGATAATCTGTTGGGATTTAACACTTCGTAGAAACCTTGTACTTGTAGCTGTTAGGCTGATGGTTGCACTGCGTTTTTGGTCCCACTGCTTGAAGAGTTCCTTCAGTTTGTCTCTGAAGTTTCTTCCGACAATGACGTAGAGAATGGGGTTGAGAACGCTGTTGAAGAACGCCAAGTAGGTGAAGATCTGCCCACAATAGTACAGGATTTTCTTATGCATACAGCCTGTCAGGATATAGGCATATTGGAGATGGGATGGGATCCTACAAAGATGGAACGGGACCCAACAGATCAGGAACGCCAGCAGGACGGCCAGCACCAAAGTGTTGGCCTTGTGATCATTTTTCTTTGCATTTACTCTTTGGATAGATCTGTTTCTCAGAGCTTTGAGGATGTTGACGGTGCAAAACAAAATGATGGAAATGGGAATAAAAAACCCTAAAACCAAAATCATCCACTCCGATATAACTTGATTAGGTTCACTACAAGTAGTAATATTTCTGTCAGGTGCCAATTCTATGTTGATAAGTCTCGGAACACTGAGAATTAATCCCAGAATCCAAACCATAACACAACTAATTTTAGCAAATTTTGGGCGACGCATTCCCCCATGGAACAGTGGATGGACCACGGCCAAATAACGATCAATGCTAATCAGAACCAGGAAGTAGATGCTGCAATAGACGTTCATCAGGATGCTCATTTTTACGATTTTGCACATGGCAAGACCAAAAATCCAGTCAAACTTATTCCAAGCGTTGACGGCCCAGAAGGGCAGGAAGGAGACCAGGAACAGGTCGGCAGCAGCCAGGTTGCTCAGGTAGATCTCAGACACGGTGCAGGGATTCTTATGGAGGATGAAGACCATCAGCACAAAGATATTCAAAACAATTCCCAGAACAGAGATGGACAGGATGTACGCTGGGACATAAGTGTAGGTCCAGTTGTCGGGTTCAAGTGAGCAATTATTAGAATTTGTCTGGTTTGGTTCTTCAACCATGGAGCTGATGTTAGCCACCATTCTGAAGAAAGATGCAAGCAAAAGGAACAAAGGAAAACATTAAACAATGTGAAGTTAGATTTATTTTTCAGACTTTATAAAAACATCAACTGTGATGTAAATAATATAATGAATAATAAAATGTTTAACTGGTGAAAATATGTTCCCATTTTGCCAAAAGTTCATCCAATAAACAAAAGAACACTTCCCCAACCTTTAAAACCTTTATGTTGCTAGTGGGTGTAGCAGTTGATTGCACTAATGCCTTGCAGCAAGAAGATCTGTGGTTTGAATCCAAGCTAGAGGTCCCAGTGCAAGAGGGGTCTCTCTAGTTTGCCCTGAGGAGGAAGTGTGTGCATGGTTGTTTGTCCTGTGATGGGCTGCTGATTCGACGGATAAATGTGTACAAAAATCATCAATGAGTGGATTATTAAAATATTTTGATCTCACATTGCGTAAGCATTTAATGACAGTCTCACCCTCTCCTTTTGGTGTTTTTATAGAGAGAACAAGGGAGCAAGAAAGACAAATGTAACTGACAAAAACTGAGCACAGGAAATAAATTACAAACTTAATCTAAAATAACCAAGACTGTACCGAACTAAGGCAAAACAAAAACTAGGCTGATTTAATCACAGAATAAAACTACACGCCCACAAACCCCCAAAAAACAAAGATCCTGACATCACCCCGTCCCAAGGCGGATACCAGACCTGGTTGAAGTCTAGAAACAGAAAACAAACCAGGCCAGGCTGGACCTGAGAAGGAGGGCCAGAAACAAAACAAACTACAAACACATGTTCATGGAGGATGACCAAGAGGTAGGCTAATGGAGTCACTAGTTACAAACAAGATTTGAACCATGAAGTGGTTCAGAGAAGGCCTAACAAGAAGATCTGGAGAATGACTATCTGAAATGAAGGTGTCCATAGTCTGGAGGCTTGTCACTGGCAGCAGAGCCGCTGAATCTCTGGAGGCTGGAAACTAAAGGATCTTGCTGGGGGACGACTGGGTGGTGGCAGCTCGGCTGACTTTAACTCACAACAAGACTCAGGACCTGGAGACAACCCATATAGAAGCTCTGCGGCCTGGGACCCATGAAGTGGCTCTACTGGTGATGGAGGGATTGATGCCGATAAGTGCGCTGCAGACGACAGAGCTGCTGCAAGTCTTTGGCGAGGCTTTTAAAAGCTTTTGAGTTCTGAGGCGTGGGGCTAACTGAGAGTGATAGAGGTGGTGGCAAAGAGGACGAGGAGCAGTGAAGGCGAAAGCCTGGTCTTCTGGAGAAGCTGAGGGAGTGTCAACCAGACTCCCTGGAGAAGCAGGGGAAGCGTCTGCAGCGGGCGGATGGGTTAGCTGGAGGAACAGAGACATGTGGCTTGTGGGATGTCTTGGCTAAAGTTGCTTGGTGGTCCCACTCTGCCTCTTCCAACAGCTCCACTGACCACAGGACATAGAGCTGAGGAACTCCTTTCTGCAGCATATTAACTGACTCCGGCATCAATGCTCTGCCATGATGAACAAGGCCTGGCCAGAGTTCTTACTGAATGACTTGCTCTCTCTTATTTGCTCTAGTTCTGCAGCAAGAAGCAAGTCTGATTGGTCCTTCAATCAGGTTTGGTGTTGATTGGACCCAAATGCAGGCAGCTTGAAGCTGTGAGTAGTTGGTGGAAGTTTAATAAAAAACACCACAAGGATTAATAGTTGGGAAAAATGGGGGCAGATAATATTGTGTATAATGGGAGGATCCAGTGAGTTATGAAAGAGATGTAGTTAAATTCAGGGAGTATGAATTCTGGAACCGGTACTAATTAGAAAACGAGTTTCAGGAGTGAGGGGTGAGCAGAAAGCAGGCTGAGGGGGAGAGAGAGATGGCACAGGGGGAGTAAACCCCACCAAGGGGCCAGGAAAAACAAATCTAACTGGGACAAAAAATAATTAAACTCAGGAAACAAACCAAATCTAACTAACAAAGAGCTGACTGAACTAAAGTGAAACAGAAGCTGATCTAATCAAAATAAGAATAACTCAGGCAAACATAAAACACATGAACAAAACCAGAAAAACCCAAAACAACCCAAGATACGGCAGTGTGTGGTTTAAGCCTTTAGCACTGCACTGTAACAGTCGACTGTATACTGACATAAATACATTAGTAGGGACAGTCTGACATGCTGAGGAAGTCAAAACAATTTAAGAGAGATTGTTGTAATATCTGTTAATTTTCTAATTAACCTCATGCTTTGCAAAGCAGTAAATGTTGCAGAATGTTTAACATTCATGAATAAAAGCAAAAAATAGCAAAGTATAAATTTGTTGCATACCTTCAGGTGGACAGACCAATTTCTCCCAATGAAAAAAGAAGCAACTCTCCTGCAGCGCCGATGTTTCTAACTACTGTTTGACAAGGACTTGCTTGTTTAAGGAAGCATCTGATGCTGAACAGACATCTGAAGACATTTGCTTCATTCCCACCCCTCTCCTCCTACTGGATAATGACTGCCTTTTTTCTACCAGTCCATTGAATGTGGGCTGTAATGTTTATTTCTTGTAACAATACTTCTTGGCATGTTATACTGTTGGAGAGCCTGTTTATGTCACTTTAGATGGTGCTACTTCTGTCAGGAAATGAATTTGTGGGTTAAACAGATTAATTAAGAATGTGGGGTAAAATCATGAAAACGTACAGTACTCCTTTGCAACCAACTGTGATGATCAAACTTAAAAGAAAATCCTGTTTACCAGGAAGAGAGTTGAGTGGGATCATAAAGCAAACAGGACAACTTTTCTCACAGAAACTGAGAGTCTGACACTACAGACTGTCCAAAGGCCAAGTCAGGGGCCAGGAAGTTTCACAGGAATATAAAAACAAAACTCTCTGTTGGGTGGCATCACCCTGAGTCAATATTCACTGGCTGACTCTGAAGAGTGGCTGGAATGTGCAGAACACACAAAACTCCCCAGAGCATCAATAATTTTTGCACAACTCAATTTTGCTTTTATTGAATGAAAGTGAAGACATTATATAATGCATAATGCATTTTTTAGCCTCTTAGGAATATCCTGAGCATTCATGTTTACAAAAGTACAGTTAAGTCTGAACGATCAATCACTTTGTAAAGAGTGATTGATTAGACAGAATGTGTCTGTCTAATCTAAACACGTCTCATTTCCTGATTAATTTTCCTGAAATGACTTTATAACAAAGGATCTTCAGTGTTTATGACAGGCAAGCATGTAAACAAATAAATAAACCAATCAGCCATTATAAAGGGTTAATTGGCTGTATTGACAGAAAAACAAAGTATACTTGGATCTTGTTTTTATTTTAATGAGGTCATGTTATATTGCTTACATTATCTTCATTTAAATCCATTATTTCCATAAGAGGGACAGTAGAATACATAATGTGTGAAATCTGATTTACAACTTAATCTATTTTCCTAATGCATATAATACCCAAGCACAAATTTCTTACTCTTTCTTTATGCAGTGTACGCGTCCATCCATCCATTCCTGGGATTAGGAGATGTAAAGTCTGTGTTTTGGCTACCATAGCAACAGAGACATGCTGATGCTTACATGTGTTTTGTGATCAACTGAGCATCCTCAGGATAACAGTCCAATTCTTTACTCAGCATAAAAATACAGGAAGCTAATGTCATGCAGCTGAGTCATAAAAATGTCAGAATCTGAAAGCTGGAGAGGATTTTCCTGTTCCAGATCAACAGATGGAAACGTTTTCACAGAACTCTGAGGTGGACTAGAGAAACCACATGCAGGTTAAGTTGGTGAACTTTAACCTGGACATGTTTGAACAAGCGACTTTTGATGATTTCCAGTTTTTGACTATTTTGTGACATTTTAGGAAGACGTTAATCTTTATAAGTCAAAATTTATTACAATTATTAAGGCTTGATTAAAATTGTTCATTGCATGATGTGTAATAAAATAACCACAATTAATTGCATGAGCAACATGTTCAATTAAAAAAGACTTGTTCCTATATTATTGAATGAACAGCATTTTTTATGCTCAACAACAAAGAAATTTTTTGTTTTCAATCTGTTGTTCAGAATATTCAGACATCAGCTTGGTGCAAAGTGCTTTTCTACCATCCAGCTTTCAAGAGGAATCTGTAGAATATCAGAGTTTGTTGTTTCATCCTGTTCTGACTGAAGGACCTGCTGCTGAAACACAGGAAGCCAACTGTTAAAAACAATACGCACCGCTTCCCTGTCATAACTTTATTAACGTACCTTATTGACTTTAAAAGAAAACAATTTAATCCTTTTAACCTGGATTTAACTAAGCAAATAGGTACAAGCCTCCTATTGGATAAGTACTGCATAGGCGATTATCTTTCAGCTGGCAACAAGTTATTTAACCCCAGCTGATGCAATGAGTAACTCCTCATTTCTTAAACAACCATGGCAAAAGACACATCCTGTGGTCGTGGAAAAGACGTTAGTCTGTTTAAGAAGGGTCAAATCATTGGCATGCATCAAGCAGAGAAAACATCTAAGGAGATTGCAGAAACTACTAGAATTGGGTTAAGAACTGTCCAACGCATCATTAAAAACTGGAAGGATGGTGGGGAACCATCGTCTTCCAGGAAGAAATGTGGTCGGAAAAAAATCCTGAATGATCGTGATCGGCGATTACTTAAACGTTTGGTCAAATCAAATCGAAGAAAAACAACAGCAGAACTCAGGAGTATGTTTAATTGTGAACGCAAAAGCATTTCCACACGCACAATGCGAAGGGAACTCAAGGGGTTGGGATTGAACAGCTGTGTAGCCGTAAGAAAACCTCTAATCAGTAAGGCTAACCAGAAAAAAGGCTTCAGTTTGCTAGGGAGCATAAAGATTGGACTCTGGAGGAATGGAAGAGGGTCATGTGGTCTGATGAGTCCAGATTTACCCTGTTCCAGAGTGATGGGCGCATCAGGGTAAGAAGAGAGGCAGGTGAAGTGATGCACCCATCATGCCTAGTGCCTACTGTACAAGCCTGTGGGGGCAGTGCTATGATCTGGGGTTGCTGCAGTTGGTCAGGTCTAGGTTCAGCAACATTGTGGCCCAAAGAATGAGGTCAGCTGACTACCTGAATATACTGAATGACCAGGTTATTCCATCAATGGATTTTGTCTTCCCAAATGGAACGGGCATATTCCAAGATGATGATGCCAGGATTCATGGGGCTCACATTGTGAAAGAGTGGTTCAGGGAGCATGAGACATCTTTTTCACACATGGATTGGCCACCACAGAGTCCAGACCTTAACCCCATTGAGGATCTTTGGGATGTGCTGGAGAAGGCTTTGCGCAGTGGTCAGACTCTCCCATCATCAATACAAGATCTTGGTGAAAGATTAATGCAACACTGGATGGAAATAAATCTTGTGACACTGCAGAAGCTTATTGAAACAATGCCACAGCGAATGTGGGCTGTAATCAGAGCTAAAGGCGGTCCAACAAAATATTAGAGAGTGGGACCATTTTTTGGTGGCAACTTTTTTTTTGGCCAGGCAGTGTATATTGAATAATTAAACAAAAGTCCAATAATGAATTCATTCCTCCATGGAAGGTTTATAGATTGCCAAAAAGTCTGGTGCAGATGAAAATAAATAGAAAGAACTGTAAATAATTTTTCAGTTCTGCCACTTAAAGAATCTGAACTGTTAAGTATTTACCAAGATAAAACTATCAAAAATATAAAATTCACTTCCCATTTATTTGGCAGATTAATAAATAATAATAATAATACAGACATGATTTTGGAGACTTTCCTTTTAAAGGTTTGTTTCCTTTCAGAAAGCACTGTAAAAACATTTTACACAAACATTAATGACTTCCTTCTTTACAGAAAGTAATCACCCCCTTCAGTTGACTTCAGTCCACGTATCAAGCAATTACCGTGGAATTAAAAAGCAACATTGCTTATATTTGCTAAATTAAATAATTTTGTACATGATCATTTGATATAAAACTAAATATGGATGCAGGTTAGCAGAAGAGGAATTCAGGAAACTGCTTGGATCCGTGTCGCTCTTTTGATGAAACTTCTCCCTCTGTTTATCGCTCTCAAAATCTCTCTCTTGGCGCTCTCATTAATTAAACAGTAGATGATGGGATCCAGAGTGCTGTTCAGGGTCGTCATGGCGACCGTGACCAGATACGGGTCTCTGAGGCTGCGGGCCCAGCCGCAGGTACATGACGGTCTGGTAGGGCACGAAGGAGGCGACGTATGTGAGCAGCAGCAGCCTGACTTTCCGCCGCTCTTCCAGGACGGAACGGCTCTGTCTGAGCGACTGCATGATCTGCTGGAAGCACATGACGTCATGACGACCAGAGGAAACAGGAAGCTGAGCACCACCCGAACCAGGGCAACATCGGCGTCCTTCCAAGTCAGTGGCATCGGCTGGTGGCACAAGTTGAATGACTGCAACGCCCCCATGTGGTGAAGCAAGACAATGTGAAGAAAAATCTCCAGGAGCCAGACGGCAGCGCTCAGCAGAGCTGCGGCCCTGACCTCTCTGACCCAGTGGAAGTGCAGCGGGTAGACCACGGCCAGGTAGCGGTCCACAGAGATGCAGCAGAGCAGACCCGAGCCAACGTAGAAGCTGTTGTACATAATGAGATACATCACACCGCACAGTTGATCAGAGACGTTCCAGCGCTGCGCCATCCCGATCCAAACAAGCAGAGTGACCGTGTAGAGCAGGTCCGAAACACACAGGCTGACCAGATAGACCGCCATGTTGTTCCCCTGCAGCGCCAGCTTCCAGGCTACAAACAGAGACAGGCAGTTGGCTGGAAACCCCACGATAAAGAATAAAGAGTAGACTGTGGGGTACATGTGCTGCTCCACTGAGGAGTTGGAGCTGCAGGAGATGAGCGTGGAGTTCATCCTGACACCACAGAGTCCGGTCCTGAATGAACCGTGTCCGGAAAACTCTCAGATCCGCTCAGCAATGCAAATAAGACGACAGGACAAGCAAGCTTGGGTTTAAAATAGTTTCAACAGACAACAGAACCAAAAAGGAAACAGATTTTAGGTCCAAAATGGGTCAGCATTACTCTAAATCTCCCAGGTCGTCATGGACGTAGACGAAGTTTTGCATGACTATGTTTTATAGAAAGCCTCTCCAATGTTTTTCTTTCGAGTTAAAACTAATATCAGCAGAAGGCACTATGAACTTTCCACTAGTCTATTTGCATATGACTCCAACCTGTCAGCAGTGTTTGGATGCCTGGAGTGATCTGCTATCAGATCGGACCGGTCTCCTCCTGAAAGGTTCAGAAAAGTCACAGACCTTCATCCAGTAAAGTTTTGTAACGTTAACAGTGAGTGGGAGACATTGCTTTTCTTTTCTTGTGCTTACAAGATGAAGATTTCAGGAAACATCCATAATTTTTGCTGTTTCCCATTTTTAATCATAATGTTTTGAAGCTGAAGAGCTTATTTACTGAACCAGCAGACGCTGAAGTAATGGGAAAGGCTTTCTGGATTCTCTGGAATTGTGATAATCTCAAACTAGGAAGAAGATAAGAAAGAAAGAAATGTGAGACTGATCAACTATTTGCATAAGCAAAGAGTGGAAACTACAGACATCTGTATACAAAACAGGAGTGTTGCTTGACTATAACTGTGGTTCACATGCTCTAGTTAAATCTTGGGTTAAAGTCACCAGAAAATAAGAACTAGGAGCTAAAAGTCCAACAGTTTGCTTTCTGTAGCAACATGAAATGTATTTCTGTCATGTGAGGATGGAGCCAGGCAAAAGTTTAGGAGCTAAATGTTAGGATAGAAACCGATTGTCCCACTGAGGGAAATTCAGATCCGTCAGCAGCAATTTAAGCAGAAAATAGAAGAATGAGATTTTACAATAAGGACAAGTTTATAACATAGGAGAAACCATGCAGTTATTAAAGGGGTGGCATTATGCATTTTCCAGGCACATGGTGACATTTAAATGTTTGTAGTCAGCCGTTATAAAATGTATTTTTTTATGTTTCTTCTGGTATTTTTATGATTTATCTTCAGTTCCAAGTCTGTGAGTTTTGAAGGCCTCCTTCTCATCACCCTAATCTTTTTCTCCCTTCACAGATCAACTCTGCTCCTCAAATAAGGAAGCGACCAGCAGGACTCTGGAAAGCAGACTGCATCCATTCAGCCAATCGGTGAGTCGGACCAGGAAGACATGTAGAATCCGACTGGTGCATGCTGGTCATATCAATAGATCACTTTCAACCCAAACCTGCCAGGGGTATGAATAATTTAGAGTCCTGTCGTAGCAATAAGAGACCCAGAAGGAGTTGAAGCTGTGCAGATATTAAACATCCAGCCAATGAAGCGATGTTCAGTGGCTGCTCCCATTATCGGGGTGAATCCATTAGCACATAGCTGAGAACGGCTGTGTGCGGTAAAGTTGTTTAATTATGCAGCAGTTTGATTTTGTTATTCTGAAAGCTTTTCCTGTGTGCAGCTTAGCAAAGATGTTTCTGTAATCTGAGTCACATAAAGTTCAACTTTTGACCAAGATAACAAAAAAACCACACTGGATAAAAATAATCACACCTTTGATTTAATTTATATTGTCTGTTTTCCTTTAGCACTGACTGCCTTCATTTCTATTTTCACTCTGTGTTACATCATGACTGCATATCAGGTAATGTTTGATAAAAAGTTAACGGACGATATTAGGCTGAACTAAGTTACTCACTTAAAATTATTATCAACAGCCGATATGAAGGGCTGTTTTTACATATGAAAACTAAGATAACTACAAACTCTCACACAGCTTGAGCCATGCCTTAAATATCGGCCTAATCTGTCAGCTAATAAAATAAAAATAACATTTTACATCAGTTTGTTGCATTTGGCTGAGATAAAGTGCATAAAGGAATGCTCCTGTCAAATAATCCTGTAAATGTTCATTTATTCAGCTTCTGTTGAGCAACAATTTGCAAATTAAAAATGTAATTAAGCAGTTCTATACTTTACCCTGCAGGTTCTTCCAGACGAGAAACAGAAAAACTCAGATACGTTTTGAGAGGAGGGTGAATTTTCCTCAAAGTGACGTAGAAAAGACATTAAACTCAATCTTATAAGTTTACAATTTAAGGAAAAAAAGCAACATGGAGGGGATTAAATACTGTTAGCTAAAAAACAACATATGTATTTATTATATTTTAAGGTTATGATCTGTGTAGATAACTTCATGGAATATGCTATAATAAAAAGAATTAGCTGAGTACATGGTGAGTTGATGAGATCATGAACACTTAGATGTTCATGATGCATTTAAATTATTAATGTTTCAGTGAGTTTCTGTCAAAATGGGGAGACTTTTTCCGGACAGCATTTCTAAATGCGCCTGAGGGAAATATTAGGTCATATCAACAGAAATGTTTTATTTTTTTATATGCAGCCTCTGAATGCTGTGAAACATTTTTCCACTTGTAAATATCTTCTTCTAAGCTGATCTTCTGCAGTATTGTAAATATGTAACTAACAGGATAAAGTGCTGTTAAAAGGCTCTGGGCCTCTTTAAGATCGTTTTTATGTTTTGTCATTGTTGCTCTTAAATGTTTCAGATGATTAAATACTTTTTGATATCAGACAGAACTGACCCGAACAGATTCATTCTGACCCACTGTTCCTCTCTGATCTGGAGAGTTTTCTTGTATAAAAGTCCAGTTCAAGGTCCTTTCACAACACCTGGACTGAATTCAAGTCCTGACTTTGACTAGGCCGCTTCAAGGCCATCATTCATTTGCTAGAGTTGTTCAGTGTTAGGCTTGCTGGTGTGTTTTTATCATAAACGAATGATTACTATTGAATGAATGTTATTGATTATTTTCAGACTTGTTGATTTGACATGTCAGTAATCTGGCCTGGTTAATGAAAATGTTTCATTATTTAATGAGCAGGACAATTATGTTTTCACACAAGGGCTGGTGTGTTTTCTTTCCTCCTAAATAAATGAAATCATTCTATGAAAACAACTTTTTATATTTACTCAGATTATTTTTGTTTGATAGTAAAATGATAAAAGCAATCAGATGCGACAAAAACAGAAATCTGCACAGAAAAACAGTTTTTAAAAACAGACACACTTTCAGTGAATAATTTGGACTTACGTTCCACAGAAAACCCCCTGGAGCTCGATGTGCAGGACTGGGTTGTATCTGCTGCTCAAAAGGTCAACCTCTGTCTCCTGTGACCCCAGTAGACCCAAAACTTTTCCTTCAGATTTAACCCAACGCTTATCCAGGCTTACCGGAGCAGCTGGGATTCATGATCTATTCAGAGATACTCCACTCTTATGTACAAGGAAATAAGATGTGAGAGAACCAGGTGATCAGGAACCAGGTGATTATTAACAAGGTAATCAGGAACCAAAGTAGCAAAAGTAGTCCCTTTGCTACTTTTTATTTCTAGCAAAGGAACTTTAATGTCTCATCTTGTTAGACTGTCCCACTTTATTCTTAGTTAACCTTTTAATTCAATTCAATTCAAAAATACTTTATTAATCCCAAAAGGAAATGAAATAGAATCCGCCCTCTGCCCAATAGGAAGGGGTTAAACTAAATCACTTTAAGCCCTCAGCACTTCTCTTAGTCAGGAAACAGAAACTTGAATATAAAGTGAAGGTCGATCAGCAAACAAGAGAAATTGTTTTCTCTTGGGAGTTCTTAAAACTCTCAATTTAAGAAGTTATAGTTATGAAGAGAAGTAAATACAGAAAGTAGTAAATTAATTTGTGCCTCTTGAATTTTGCAGTAAAGCAAACTAATTCAGAGTCTGTTGAGGTTTCATTAAAACTTCAAAATCTCTTTTTGCAAAGGATGATGTAAGTTTTACTGCTCTATTTAAGTTAAATTTAAAGAGGAACACGAACCAAAATGTTCTTTTGATTTCCTGTCCTTGAGAAAATAAAGACAGTTTCATGTAAACTGATCTTCCTGTTTACTATGACTAAGTTTACAACTAATGGAATCTGAAATATGGCAATAAGTAGATGAACATGTTTAGACGCAGTTTGTTTTTGGTTCCCATCTGATCTCATCTTAGATGAGGCTGTAAAGAAAACTTGGCTTTGTGAAGGTGATCAGGAACCTGAAGATGGAGGAACAGATTGAAAGTTGCTGCCTGACAGATGAAATATAGAAATATTAACAGGCAGATTTTAGAAAGAAACGGTCAGCAACCAGCCAGCGCTGAACTGGTCACCAGTAACCAGTCACCAGTCAGGTCTGACTGGCAGCTGAAGTGACTCAGTTCTGCTGATAGGATATTATAGAGGCACATCACAGAAATAGATTAAGTTACTATCACCTTTTTCCAGGAACAAACACAGCAATTAATGACTAAATAATTTTCTATTTTTAATTTACATCACTCACCGCCACTCCTGACTTGAACCTGAAAATAATTTGTAGAGGAAGTTAAACATTAGGGTGTTGGCTCAGAGACATTCTGACTTCAAACAGTGAAAACCTGCAAAAAGCCGATCGGCAATCATAAGACGGGTCCAGTGTGGAAAGGGGGGGAAGTAAGTTTCTCATACTGGAGATAAACAACATAGTTAATGTGGAGAGGAGTTGTTCAGTTTAATCTGAAACTATTAATGATTGTTCTGACTGAAGAACAAGTTGATTGTCCGAAAAGTTACCACAGGGATAACTGGGCTGCGGCGGCCAAGCGTTCAGAGCGGCGTCGCTTTTTGATCCTTCGATGTCGGCTGGAGGGAACAATCCAACGCTTCACCAAGCGTTGGATTGTTCCGCCACTAATAGGGAACGAGAGCTGGGTTTAGACAGGTGAGACAGGTTAGTTTTGCCCTACTGATGCAATAGTAATCCTGCTCAGGATTACTGATGGTAAGCTAATGAAACCGATAAATCACTCCATCCTTCTACATCGTACAGTCAGGAGGACATGCAACATAAAAAGTGAGCTCCAGATTGTAAAGATGAGAAACAGGAGGCAGCAGAGAGCTGTGCTAAGAGGATCCTACGTGTTGGAACCAATAACTGGTTTAACCTTGCAGAGCCACAGAGACCACAGGAGAAGTAATGCTGGGGAACATTAAAACATGAGGAGACCACAGAGGTTGACAATCAGGCAAAGAAAACCCGTCAGACGGCTCCTTATATCTGCTGCTTGATTAACCAGCAACGTCTCTGCAGACGGACATTTTCCTCGCTGCCTGTTATTGTTCAGCCTCATCTGAAGGGAAACGACCTTGGTTCCTTTAACTGCTGTAACTAGTAGAATAAATCACTGTAACTTTCTGTTTTCTGGCCCTGCTGAAGGAACGAAAGCTGCTTCAGAATGCAGCTGCAGGAATGCTGAAGAAAAGCTCATATTACTCCGACCCGAAAGGCTCGGCGTTGGCTGATCTGGCCCTCCAGACCCTTCAGGCCTTCTGTTGAAAACCAGAGAAATAAAACTTACAGTGAGGCGTTGCTCCGCTGATGAACAGCCTTCCTGCTGTCCCACTTACAATTAATGAAAACATTTAAAATTAAAATATTACACCAGACCAACAGCGAAAAAACTACTTTTAAAACATTATCTTTAACATTATTTTCAAAAGGTACTTCATCTGAATCCATATCCTAATTTACTGAAAATGACTCTCCACACCTATTTGTTCCTTATAATTAATTTCTCTTTTAACTCTTTGACTATAACTATATCTTTATTTTTCTGCCTGTTTACTTAAATTGGTCAATTTTCCAGTGTTTTTATTCCTAACCTCCATAAATCTCTTTTCATGCACTTAGCTGGATGAAACGTGTTGTAAATCAGATATAATTGGTTGATAATTAATCTATATAAAGTTATGGGTCACCTTTATGATTACATACCTGTTATTTACACAAACTTTATTCTCAGCTTATATAACTTTAACCTTTAACCTCTCGATGTTCACAAACCGAATAAATACAAGATCAGAAAAATCTGTATTAAGAGGCAGTTTATTGACTTACAACTTGTTATATATCAAACACATACATGAAGTATAAAAAATTCACATTAGACAGAAAAACAGAAATATTGACATTTTAAAAGGGGCGGAGCCTCATTACATCATCCTGTTGGTGAGCTGCTGTTTTTCAGCAGAGAAAACTGTTTACAGGAGGATAAACCAATGGATGAAAACAGAATCATTTTAAATTCTTCATTCAGCCTTCAGCAAAGACACACATTTAAAACATAACAGTAAATACACTGCCAACTGCAAGAACAGCTTTTCTGTAGCAGTTAATGTCAACCATTTAAAGGTTATTCCACCAAAGCTCTGTCAGAGCGAGAGAGAGAGCCATGGCAGGGAATCAAGAGAAAGAGCAACCTGTGCATCCTGTAAGTTCATGGCTGCAGGAAGCCGCTCGCTTTTATCTGCATAACAGAAGAAAATGTTTTGCAGTGAGACGTGCAGCAATATCCCACAGAGCATTTCTACATGTCACAAAGATGGATTCAGTAATACAAGTTAGTCATGTCACAACAAACATCCAAATACACAAAACAGTTAATAAAATAAACACACATGGAATAGCAACCATTAGAAGCTTTCATACACAGAAATCCTGCTTCCTTCGTTTGACTGACTGCTTCCATTAACTTCATTTCAGTCCATTACTTGTATAATTATGAAACCTGTGTGGTGATGCTGGTTAGTTATCAGACAGCTCTCATGGTCTGCATGACTTCCTGTGAGAAATAAACGCGATGTCCAATCACAGAGCTGCTCTGGATGTGAATGGATCACACCTTCATTCCTCTACCCACAGCATTGTTTCATTCCATGTATAACGATAAATATACAGAAAATGCAGCAAACCTCCATTGTAACATTGCGATGCAGTGGAAATGAAATATATACAAGGAATTATAAGACTAATTAGAGAAAAAGAGTTCAAGACAAAAACATTTTAAAAAAGATAGACTTCCTCTCTCCAGACGAATAGTCAAAAATAAAATATTACAACCATGTAGGTTTCTGCTGTTATTTTTATTTAGAAAATGAATGTGGAATCCTTCATCTGAAGATCTGTTGGGATCTGTTGGGATCCCTGATCTGCCTCTTGAGTTTAGGAGAGGGAAAACAAGCTTCAGTGAGTTTCAACAGTTCTTTTATGTACATATTATTTTTTTAAAACATTGTAAGTAGGAACCAGATTTCTCTGCTCTTGTTAGACGTAAATATGAAGTTTGGCCACAGCAACATCTATAACGTCTAGATCTGCTTGTCCCTGCAGGGTTCCTGAACATGACGCCTTGTTGCTAAATATCAAACATAACTTCATAAAATGATCTCTGTATTATTTGACTGGTTTTTAGGGGACATCATGGGAACCCTTTCAAAACTTTCTAATCTAAACACAAACAGGTTAATTTTGATTTATAGCAGGAACCTGAACGCAGCTGTGAGAAACTGTGCGGTTTTCTCATGGTTTAGTTTTGCGGTCTCTGATTTTCTTCTCTTCTTCTTCCTCTGCTGAGGTTCTGCTCATAAAAACAGTCCTAGTGATACAGGAAACCAAACATTAAAACGTTTCATCTCTGTTCTCTCAGACTTAAAGTGAAGCTCTAAAAGACGTCATTTGTATGATTGTTTCTGCTCTGACGTCTGATCTGCTGCTCCTTCCTCAGTAGTTTTACACATCTGAAGGTTTTTCTCCTTTTTATTTTTATTATTAACTCATGGTTTTGTTTGCTTGTTGTGTTTTTTTTATTCAATTCATTTCAGTTTCACAATTTACAAAAACGTAATCTCAAGGCACTTTTCAAAAAAAGTCCTTTCAGTTTAGTCAGATCCATTCCAGTTGATCATCTGTCGAACAGCACAGTAAGCTGTTTATTCAAATTGGGTTAAAAAGTTTTCTATCTAAGCAGATTGCTTCAAGTTTGAGCTCTAATTATTTGGGAATGGTCATACTGCAGCTAAATGCTTTAATATTTGTTAGAATCTTTTTTTCTGAAGAAGTTATAAGAAACCTTTTGGAACCATTAAGTCAAACTGGCTGGATAAAGAAAATCTCTCCAATCCCACCTGGAGAGAAGTGGGATTGGAGATCATGAGGCTCGTTCGCTCACTCACTCGCTCGCTCACTCACTCACTCACTCGCTCGCTCACTCGCTCGCTCGCTCGCTCACTCACTCAATCACTCACTCACTCGCTCACTCACTCACTCGCTCACTCAATCACTCGCTCACTCACTCGCTCGCTCGCTCTCTGTGAGGTGTTACATCTGTTTTATGGTGAATCTTTTCACAAATCTAATTTGTTCATATTTAGTTTTCAGATTACACTTCAGACTAAAGGTTTGGCTGAAATACTTGAATTACTTATTAATTCACAATAAAGAAACCAGCAAAAATTCTGAATGACCCACCAAATGTTTACGGTAAAACATTAAAATAGCTTAAATACAAACCTGAATTAAAAACGTCTCATAGAGGAAGTGAGCTGAATGACATTAAGTCAGAACTAAGAGGGATGAAATACTGATAGTTTTGTTCTTGAACTTCTCAGAGTCATGGTTGGAGTCCGTTTGTGGTTCCACAGCAGAAAAAGTTCCTTAACTTTTTTCCGGAAGTTTCTTCCAACAATGACGTAGAGGAATGGGGTTGAGAACGCTGTTGAAGAACGCCAAGTAGGTGAAGATCTGCCCACAGAAGTACTGGACTTTCATAGAGCTGCAGTCTGTCAGCATACCGGCCTTGTTGAGCCAGGTTGGGACTTTCCGCAGATGGAACGGGACCCAACAGATCAGGAACGCCAGCAGGACGGCCAGCACCAAAGTGTTGGCCTTGTGATCATTTTTCTTTGCATTTACTCCTTCCATAAATCTGTTTCTCAGAGATTTGAGGATGTTGACAGTGCAAAAGAAAATGATGGAAATGGGAATAAAAAACCCTAAAACCAAAATCATCGACTCAGTCGTCTTTAATATAGTTGGATCAGCTTCACTACAGGAAGTAATATTTCTGTCAAGTACCAGTTTCCTGTTGATAAATTTTGGAACACTGAGAACTAATCCCAGAATCCAAACCACAACACAACTAATTTTAGCAAATTTTGGGCGACGCATTTTTTCTTGGGACAGTGGATGGACCAGAGCCAAATAGCGATCGATGCTAATCAGAACCAGGAAGTAGATGCTGCAGTAGACGTTCATCAGGATGCTCACGTTGACCATTTTGCACAATCCAAGACCAAAAATCCAGTCAAACTTATTCCAAGCGTTGACGGCCCAGAAGGGCAGGAAGGAGACCAGGAACAGGTCGGCAGCAGCCAGGTTGCTCAGGTAGATCTCAGCCACGGTGCAGGGCTTCTTATGGAGGATGAAGACCATCAGCACAAAGATATTCAAAACAATTCCCAGAACAGAGATGGACAGGATGTACGCTGGGACATAAGTGAAGGTCCAGTTGTCAAGAGAGCAATTATTAGAATTTGTTTTGTCTCCATCTTCAGCCAATGAGGTCAAATTAGCAGGGAGGCTGCAGAGAAATGATACAAAATAAAACTAAATATTAATGGTGTGTTCACACCAAACGCGTTTTGAGTTTCAGGCGCATCTGGTTTACATTTAAAGTCTATGTGGAGGTGCGTCGAGGGCCCGTCGAGACTCGATTTGAACCGTTTGACGCGTCCATAGCGTTCAACACTCAGCATAGACTTTGAATATTAACCTGACGCTCAAAACGCGTTTGGTGTGAACGCACCATTAGATCAGGCAAAGTGAGTTAAACATTATATATGACGCTATTACAATCTAAAAAACTGATTTAAAATTATTGCCAGCTGGCCTGAACAGTTTAAGTGAGCCCTGAAAAGTATCTGCAGAGGCTATTAATAGAATTGTTCAGTAATATTATTTATTAATTATTATAATTACTTATAATTATAATATTTCTTTTACAAGAGAGACCTGACCAACCCTGGCAGCATGCAGAGACAGAAAAACGAAACAAAAACATACCGTTACAACACATAACCACAATAACATAAACTTATTTTTATGGCTCTATTTGGAGTTTGTACTTTATACTTTCAGCTCAGCCTATCCCTCATGTTCTCTCTGGACATTTCCAAACTTACCAATTGTATTTTTTACCTTCAAATGTTTCTTCAAACTGAATAAAACATGTTGAGACAAACTCAGTCTGTTATTTGATAGAAAGAAAAACCTGCTCTTCAGCTTTAAACCCACTACAGTCATCACTCTGCATTCAGTCATAACGGTAAGTATTGTTAAGTTGTAGGTGGCAGTTACTGAATCTTAGATGTTTACTTAGGAATACTCAGTAAAGCTTGTGCATACCTGGTGGATAAAAGAGCCATTGTCCAGAGGAAAGCAACCAACAGCAAGTCCCCTCAGTTCTTCACTTCGCCTGTCCTCGGTGTGTGTGAGTGTGTGTGGAGTGTGCAGTAGTAGGTAAGCGGTTTGAAATGATGTGAGCTGTCTTTAAATATGAGATGACTTGCTTGGTTCCCTCCCACTCTTCAGACGTCCCTCCCCAGTTTTCTTTCTGCTGCTGCAGCAGAGCAGAGCTCCTCTGGACTCGGATTAAACCCGTCAGTCAAACCTGCTTTAATCTTTCACAATGGTGAGGGATGACTAGGATGGTTTTTCTCATTTCTACACATTAGGAATAATTGTGTTTTACCATTAGCCCATAAATTATCCAGTGATCCAACCTTGTTTGGTTCTGAATCAATTATTTAGCAACTTTCTTAAAGCATTTATGAGGGAACAATAACCAGTATTATAGATCCTCTGTTTTCAGATCTCAGACACAAACATCTAAAAAGAATCTCATTTAATAAAGTTTTAGAGTCTAAGTGTGATGATCTATAGATGTTTGGACTTTTAGTTTCTTGTGTTTTGGATTTGATCATTTTTTATTATTTACTTAGATTCTGGCCTTAATTTGCTTTTCTGTGTTTGAGCCACTTGAGACAGCCACACTGGACCTTACAGAGCACATTTGACTTTTGAAATATATTTATTTTCTTTTTGTATTGTGTATTGTGGCCCAAAGTAGCATTTCTGGATTCCTAAAGTTTCTGTAATTTTGCCTCCATCCTGTCTAAACTCTCCCCGCTGCGCTGTGGGGGAGTTTTAGTTCAGCTCCTTCCATGTTAACCCTTTGAGAAAACAACAATATTTTTCCATTTTACATTTTTTTATTCCTGTAGAACAGCAGAAACAAAGTTTGGCGTTTTTCTCTCAGCTGTGCCACATTTCCCCTAATCAGTGAATCTGCTTCTCTTTTACAGCCTCAGCATTTGGACTCCTGATATTTTATTGTTCAGTGCTGCTTTTTCTTTCATTTCCTGATTTTATATCCAAGCTCTTTGTCCATTTTAATAAATTAATGTTTTATTAAACCTTCCACTAATGCAACTTTCAGGAATCTGTCTGCCCCTTGGCTCTGCCAAACAAACATTACACAACTTTATTACTGTTCAGTTAAATTACCTTTCTGTAAACACAACTTTAAACTATAAACTGAGTTAAAAAACACTTTAAATCTAACAATGACAGTTTGATAAAATGCATCTCATTTTCCCCCCAAATTCAGTTTTTATTTTTCAGAAATCCTAGATTTACAAAGTGGACTCGTTTTAAAACACATCAAGTGACTTGATTACTGACTCAAATTTAAATCACTCAGTAGAAAAATATCCAGTTATGCACAGCAGCACACAAAAAGACACAACAGAAAGACTTTATTGCAATAACAATTTACCTTTTTTACAGTATGAATGTGATGATGTATTGTGCAAAGGTGAATCAGTGGCTCCGTTAACAGAAGTCAGAACGCTGCAGTCATGTTGAGTCTGTTTCAACCCGGCCCGTAGAGACGCAACCCAACCCGGTTCTGGTTCTGGTTCTGTCGTTTGTTTCCATGGAGATTCCCGTGAACGTCCAGCTGATGGAGGTTCAGCTCACGTTGACCCGAGTCTTTTCAGCGTGCGCATCAGAATCACTATGTTATCCAAACTGCAGCTGCACAGTGCAACAGTTGGTAGCACTGCTGCCTTTCAGCAAGAAGGTCGTGGGTTCAAATCCCTGCTGGGAGTTGTTCTGCATGGAGGTAGCGTGTTCTCCCTGTGCATGCCGGGTTCTCTGCAGGTACTCCGGCTTCCTCCCAGTCCAGAAACATGACTGCTACGTTGATTTAACTCAGAGGAATAACTCAGCTCCTGACTCGTTCTCTTTGTGGTTCTAATTATCTGAGAATGTAGAAATCTAATTTATTCCTCAGCCTCATGAATCCAACATATTGTAATTATAATAGTCTAATAGTGCATCAGCTTGTTGGCTGTGGTCAGGTCTCTCCCAGACGGCTATTAGCTAAACCCGGGCTCAGAGGGTCACATTGCACTGACTGCCTCCTTCCTCTCTTACTGTAAACAATCGCTTAGTAATTTTCATCTGAACTGACCTGATGTTCCGTCTGAACCTGTTACAGACGGAAAAAACAGATAAACGAGGGGCAGAGAAGAATCTGATTATCCTCCGGGCTCAATAGAACTGTTCTGTTTCCAATTTAGTGCTCAGCAATAAGGATGCCTGCTGTACCTTTACAGCCAAACGGCATGATGAGAATACAGGAAAAATATGTTTTAAAAAGCATTAAAATCTGAAATGCATTGGTTTCAGGAGTTGTGAATGTAGAATGCAGTTTCTGCTAAGCTAAGAAAACAAATGCTGAGTCAACATGACTAAATGCAGATCTACATCAGGCATACAGCATGTGATCCAGTGCTGATGCTTCAGGGTCAGGGTCCTGCTGGTTCTTGTCAAAGTTCTTTAAAAGATCTGCCCAGTTTGTGTTTTATGCTAAATACAAAACAGATGTTAACTTATTTATGGATGCAGTGTTGTCTGAGATCAGAGCTAATCCTGAGTCACACCTACAGCATTACCATGGAAACTAAAAGACTTTACTGAAATTCCTGAACAGCACCTCAGTCATGCTAACCTTAACAACCCGTTACTGGACCCGTTACCAAGCGGGTCCAGTAGTTTCCCCCACAAAGAAGTGTGTTCATCAGAGTGTCAGAATGGCTGCTGACAGTTTCTATTAAATATTCTGTAATAATTAGCTTGGTAGTTCTTCAGCGCTAGTGGAAGATAAAAGCTGTCCTGCCTGGAACTGTGATTAAAGCCAGTCTGCTGAACATATTTAGTAAAGAGCCGGTTTCCAGACAACACTGTGCTAACTGTATTAATCATTTTCCATATGGGAAAGTTTAAAGTAGGCGGAGTCAGCTTCTAATGTCAATCACACTTTTTCCTCTCAGGCTGTCGGTTTAATGACAAGAAAGCTTGAAAAGTAAGCTGAGCTCTGAGGCAGGAAACAGTCAGCATAGAAGCTGTTGGGAAGAAATACAAAATATAGAAAGTAATAGAGTAGACTTACAACAACAGGGTGGAATTATATATTAGGGCTGAATAGTAGCAGTGCTGCCTTGCAGCAGGAAGGTCCTTGGTTCAAATCCCAGCCTGGGGTCTTTGGATGTTCTCTGTGCATGCGTGGCTCAAACACAACGTCTGTTCATGTGAAGTGAAGTTTAAATTCCTCAGAGCTTCAGACAGAGACAGGAACTGCAACCTGAAACTGTTCCTCCATTCTGGGTCAGCCAGCTTCTTCGTCTCTCTGTCCAACTCCTGTCCTCAAGGGCCAGCTCCTAAAACTTTTTAACGTGTCCCAAATCCAACACAGCTGAATCAAAGGGCTGAATTACATCCTCAGGTTATACAGAATGATGCTAATGACCTGATTAACTGTAAACTAAATGTAGCTCAAGAGTGTTGACAGATAAACTTCTAAACGTTGTAAGACTCTGACAGCCAAGGACTGGATAAAGAACACTTGATGATGAGGTCAGAGATCTTGGCCCCTCTGTGACCTTTAACCCTCACAAATCTGACGTACAATCAACATCCGCTAACAATAGCGACGGACAACTGAGGGTTGATTTCTGCTTCTAAGCTGATCTGATTGGACGCCGGAAAACATTTTTGTGTTCAAGTTGTGCTAAAAGGAGTTAGCCTATCAGTGAAGCTATGCTAGCCTAAAATAGCATCTAAATGCCAACTTATTTATGGATGCAGTAGAGGCTAATGTTAGCGTCTACAGTCCACATTTCTACAGAAGCTCCATGATAGATCAGGACTTCTGAAACTCTGGAAAGATGAACTTTTCTCCAGACTGATGGTTGAAAAACCTGAAGATTAAAATCTATAGATAGTTTTATTGTTGAGCTTATTTTTATTGTCTATTTATTTAGTAACTTAGCAGCAAAAATGGGTTTTTGAATCGATAATGTTGCTTATTTCATCAATAAGGTTTTGGATTAAAATGCAATTAATTACAGACCTGTAAATTAACTCAATTAAAATTTCTAATCCAGTCCCTCTACTAATCCCAACAGATAGATTATCTGTCAAAAATTGGCAGTTCGTTTTAAATGTCATGACATGTCTTTATCTTGTCTTTTAGATATAAAGTGAGAAATTCATCAAGAACCCAAAAACGTGGACTTGGTGAAGGAATGCTAAATTTTTATTTCAGATGTTCACCTGTGAAAAATGACAATAAATGTAAAATGTAAACAAGACTTTAAAAGGAACAAAACATACAAAAAGCTCACAGTTCAGGACAAAGATGTCACTGAATCTGTAACCATGAAAGTGGACAAGAGTAAAATAACATCCTCTACTAATGCCGCCTACTTCCTGCCATCATATGAAGAGCAGAGGAGGAAGTCTTTAGAGTCATATTTGATCTTTAGCATTAACGATGACCACCGGCTGTAATTGCTCTGTTCTGTTGACAAACGTAGACACCAGCGATCGCTGATGTGTGGCCATGTCTGACCCTCTGCGCTGCTGTCTGGCCCTCCTGTAGACGGCAATAACTTTCCTTCTGAAGTACTGACCAGAGAAGGCGTAGAGCAGCGGGTTCAGCAGGCTGTTGAGAAAGGCCAGGTACACGGAAACCTGATCGCCCAAGCTGAGAGTTTGAGACCACAGCTCTCCGTCCAGCACTTCCACATCACACAGCGTGTCGATGAAGGTGAGGACCTGGAAGGGGCCCCAGCACAGTAAAAATAGCAGCATGACGGCGTAGACCAGCACTGTAGCCTTTGTATCGTTGAAGTCGTGAAATGCGAGATTTTCCGTCCTCCGAGCCAAAGCCTTGATTATATTCCAGCTACTGAAAACAATGACAAGGAGAGGAAGTGCAAAGCCTAAGATGTTCAGCATAATCTGATGGGCAAGCTTCCAAGGACTTCCGTAGGTATAATCTAGAATGCAGGAAGTGGTATTGTACTCCTCAATAAACTTGACCTTCCTGTGAATTATTGTTGGCAGACTGAGAAGCAGTCCAAACATCCACAGGACGAAGCAGGCTATCTTAGCATACAGTGTCTGTCTCAGCCACCGCGACATCATGGTTTTCACCAGCGCCAGATAGCGGTCGATGCTAATCATGACCAGGGTGTAGATGCTGGTGTAGAAATTGATGACAACATTGGAGTTGACCAGTTTGCACAAAGCATCTCCGTACGACCAGTTGAAGTGGTTCAGGATGTACATGGCCCAGAACGGGAGGCCACACAGCAGCAGGAAGTCAGCCAGCGCCAGGTTGCACAGGTAGATCTCCGCCACGGTCAGGCAGTCTTTGTGGGCTGCGAACACGGCCAGGACGAAGCAGTTGAGGAGAAGCCCCAGCAGCGACAGGATGAAGATGTAGGGAGGGACAACGGTGTAGATCGTCTCCCAGTCTGTGGAGTGTGGAGAGTCCGACGGGCCGAACGGGAGAAACGAGCTGCTGTTGTCAGACCAGGAGGCCGTAGATACAGGCGAAAGAGACTCCATGAGCTGGAAACAAAGAAAAACCAGTAAAATCATGTATATGGTACTGGTGGACGTAGAATTTTATTGTTAGATTTTGTGGTAATATTGTGATACTGATAAAGATTATGATAAAAATAACAAACAAAAAACTAATTACCTGTTTTTAGGTAATCGTAAGTCTGTGACTGCAGCATTCATACCACCATAAACACAAATACTTTAAAACATTCCCAGTGTTTCCATTACTTTAAAAGTGAGATACAGTGAACCCTCAGGGGTTGCGTTCCAAAAAGAACCCGTGATAGGCGAAATCCCTGAAGTAGTTACCTTTATTTTTTTACAATTATTATACAGCATAATTAAATCTTCTACATTGAAACCAAAGAACAAAACCTGTTTTCAGGCCGAAGCATTTTTTTTAACAAATAGAACATTTTCTTACAAATAACTACAGTAAAATAATCATGTTAATCATCAATACGAAGGTAGGATAAATTGTGACTCGTGTATTTCACTGATCCTCTGACTGTGACGCTGCGGCCCGACTCCGCCTGACTCTGCTCTCTAGTGGCTTTTTCTTCTGAAGCCTGTGGTGCAGGTGCAGGGGGGCAACTGCATACTTTCTGAGGTTTATGTGAACATGTCATCGGCGCCCCGTCCCTATGACATAAACTTGTACAACTCATTTTTAATTAAAGTATCAATAATAATAAATGTACATCTATGTGAATAAATCGTTGCCTACAGGGCAATTAAAAAAGAATGAAACAAAAAACAGGGCAGTATTTCATCATTTAATATATTTGAGCCAAAGAGCCTCTTCTGTTATCCTGTCTAGAACCGCCTGTGGCTGCAGGTCTGAGGCTTTTTGTTAGCATGTTTTCTATCATTCTTATAGATTGATAGGAAACCTTATATAAACTGGCCACCCACATTACTAAAACGGTGAAATAATATTGACCACAAAACACTATTTATAAAAGATATCAACGTTTTTCCTACACAATCCTAACAAACGTTTTTAATGATCTCTTCACAATATTTATTCATTTACTATTAATCTATTTGTATGATTTGTTCTTTAAATTGCCATTTATATTATTTTTCGGTCTCAGGAAATGACTGAGGGATGAAGAGACTGATGTCTGGTTCTTTAGGTTCTTTAGGTTCTGACGGGTCTGCGGTTCCTGTCCTGATCCATTCTGTCTGATATCAAACAACCCACTGAATATCGATACACATATTTTTTAAATGCCCCTATTAAACGTCACTGTGATTGTTTAGCCTGTTTCTTCCCACCACCGTCTGTATTTTTGCCAGAGGTTTTACTTTAAGGACGGTGTTTTATCGGGCGGACATTTTAAAAAGACTGGGGTTGATAGCAGCTCACCGCGGCTGCGTAGCAACCGTCTCTAAGCAACCGTGACAACAGCGTCAGTTCGTGTGGTTTAGGCCCCGAAACGAAAATGTAACTGACCCTAATATTTCCCGTGTTTTGTTTTGGTCATTATTATTACACTTATTGTTGAGGTGTGTGTGATAGGTGCGTCTATCAGACATTTGTAGCAATACGGAATAAATCGCGTCCCGTATTGGACAACAACAACCACCTGTCATTGTAGCCTAGCTTAAGCTAACCTGAATATTTAACTCTCTTGTTGATACTCTGACATTACTTACCTTCTGTCTTTCAACCACTTTGAAAAGCTTTTCTTAGTCTCTCAACATCTTTATCCCTCCCCTTCTTCTGTTTTCTGTTTTGTGCGCCGGAGGTTTATCTGCCGCCCGTCTTTATCTCCCTGTTCATTCCTACAATTCAAATTTAAAGGAAAAAAAAACGCGCCTCAGCGCTTCTGCCCAGGCTGCCTGTATGGGAGGGAGAGGCTGGCAGGAGGGGAGGGGCGCCTAATCAATGCTGTTCCTCTGTTATTCATCATTTCATACATAAACAGCTGTTAAGTACATAAAATGCTGACTAGAAAAAAAAATCCCCACATCGTTTTTGCGCCCCTCTAGTGCAGCGCCCCTATGCGTTGCATTCACTGCATAGCCACTTTTTGCGCCACTGTGCAGGTGTGTTTGTTTCGGGAGAGGAACATAGTTATCGGTAGTTGTTGTCGCTCCTTTTTCTTCTGGGCAAAAATATTTGCCAAAATTTGTCAAGCTGTATATTTAAATACCGTAACGTTATTGGCACACAGGTAGAGAAGAAGCGCGGAGACTGTTTAGCCAATCAGGACGCAGAACACAGTGAAAAATAAACCGCGTTATAGCGATCACTAAACAACCGCACACAGTAACCACATTTAATCATATTTTGGAATTTGCTGATATCTATTGACGTTTTCGTGGAAAAAACAATGGAGGAAAAAAGCAAAAATATTGTCAATCGTGCTGTTAGTTTGACTGGAAAACTCAGTGCACACCTGATAGTATCTCACTGTGAAGCTGACTCATCGCAGACGATCATCTGCTGTTGCTCTGCTATTTAAACAATAAACTGAACTTAATGCTCTGATTGATAACTACAATCATTTGGAATATTTTTATGATTTAAATGACTTTTTTAGTGCTTTTAGATGATTTTTCCATCTTCCTTCCTTCAGATAAACCAACCTGCAGGGCTTGTTGAACAGTTGAATCTGTTCATGTAAATTTCAGTAGATTTTAAATCTCCATGTTTGTGACAGTAAGTCATCAAATCCCAATCGATCAGCCGATGCCTCCAACACGTTTTCCTTTCTGCTCATTGATCCTGGTTCAGCCTGGCGGCCAGTGAATAAACCAAACTGACCTCAGTTACTGTCATCATGACCTCTGAGGGAAACTCTTGTGATTTGTTAATTGATTCAAAATGTTTGATCAACCATCAGAATATTTAAATTATGTTGGATTTTTTCCTGAATAAAAAATAAACCCAGATAAAGGATTGGTTCGTTTTCACCATGAGTCTGTTTACACATCTGTACATTTTACATCCATTTATACAAATACACATGAATATTAAGAAAAAACAAATGTCTATGTTTGAAGACAAAAGTTAAAATAAATGCCATTTTTATTGTTAAAGTATAAAGTAGTTGTGGCAATAATAACTGATCTAATGTCAGACACTGAGGGAAAAAGAGTTTTAAGATCATAACTTCAGTAAAGTGATTCTAATAATCCTCCAGATCATTTTCACAACGCCGTAATGCTTTCAGTTCTGTTTTCTGGTCACTTCTGCCTGGACCTAAAGATTTTAATGGATTATGTTTACCGCCTGGTTCGGTTTGAGCCAAAACAAAACCAACCTGAGACGTTCTTACCTGCAGCTGGACGAGAACGCTCCTTCTGCAGCAGGTCTGAGCTCTGCACAGCGAGCTTCAGCTCCAGTCCGCAGCAGTGGAGAAGCAGATCTGCTGCGAGGAGCTTTGTATACAGCTGAGTTCTTCCACACCCTTAGCCAAGGACTTTAATTCATCACCTTGTTTAGGAAACAGTCAGTTTCTGCTGACCTCATATAGGAAGTTAGTTTAAGCTGCAGAGCACAAAATGTGCTGAAGATGTTCAGAAACAAAAGTGTTTTCTCCTGCATCAGTTAAAGTTTTAAACCATCAAATACGTTTTAGTGACCAAAGATAATCTGAACATAAACTAGAATCAGTTTTCCAAACGGCTGTTCCACCTCAGCTTTGGGTTTGGTGAGATTCTTCTTCTGTGTTTTCTGTTCATAAAGTCCTGTTGAGTTTATTAGAACAGCATATTTCAGTAACAAGGCACTTCAAAATGCTTTACATGTAAAAACATAACAGAAACCAATTATGAAACAAGCTGCAAATATTTCATTTTGTCAAATGTCATAATCAAAATAACCAAATAAATCAATCAACATTCCTGTTATTAATAATCTAAAACATCTATAGCCAGCTGGGTTTTTAGTCTGGATTTAAAGGATTTGTAGCGCAGAAGCTGAATGCTGCTTCTCCATGTTTGGTTCTGGTTCTGGATGCAGAACAGAACCAGAACCAGGAGACCTGAGAGATCTGATGGTTGATCCAGCAGCAGCAGATCTTTAATCCGTTCAGTGATTTCTAAACTACCATAAGTAGTTAGAAGTCTCTTCTCTCAGTGAAGGACTGTAGAACTGGGTGGTGTAGAACCGGGTGGTGTAGAACCGGATGGTGTCTCTATCCTCCTGGTTCTAGTCAGAACTCCAGCAGCAGCGTTCTGGACTGTTGGGTTGTCAATCAGACCTGTGAAGACGCTGCTGCAGGAATCAAAGCCACTAAAGAGAAACTAAAGCCTGGATGAGTTTCTCTGATCCAAGACTTTAGTCTCTGGTCCTGGAAATGTTCTGCAGCTGCTAGAAGGCCCACTGTGGAACCCAGGGGTCAGGTCAGAGGTCAGGCTGATCTCTAGTTTCCAGCTGAGATGAACTCAGATCTGAACCTCCAGAAACACATAAAGACAGTTACAAAGTCGTTTCACCGCCTCAGTAACAGGCGTTACTGGTTTAGAAGCAGAGCGAACAGTGCGAAGTTTTCCTGGTGGAAACTTGACAGGAGAAAATTACGTCTCACGTTTCCCCCTGGCCTGTTGAAGAGAACCGATTAAAATTACAGGCTTCTTGCTTGGAGTAAGCAGCCAGTTTCCCTGTGAGTCATCCACCAGGTTTTTATTTAATATCCTGTCAACGTCTGAATAATTTACTGTAACTTCATTTCATATGAACCTAATTCCATGGAATTTGATTTTAATTTTCCTACAGATGATAAACTCCAAAAGAGTTAACCAGAAACCATTACAGTATGTAGTCATGTTCAGAACCAGGTGACATGACCTTTGACCTCACCCTGTCTGTAACCTTGAGAGACACTGAAGTTCATATAGAATATAGAATTACTTTATTCATCCCAGCAGGGAAATTATTTATTCATTGTCCACATGGAAAACCTGTTTGTCAAAACTTCAACTTCCTGGTTGATGTTGCTTCTTTTTCCACATAATGTTGTTTGTCCCTCCTGCAGTAAAAAACCCACAGCATGATGATGCCACTCCCGTACTGAAGAGCTGTTGTTTTCCGGCTTCTTTAAAACGTAGTGGCCATTATGACTGAAGGCTGTTTTAGGTTCATCAGAGTGCAGGATTCCTGCGTTAGCAAACGTTTAGCCTGTTTCAGTGCAGGAGTGACTCACTGTGGAAACATCAGGTCCACCCAACAACAACAAGAAGAAGAAAAAGAAGACGATGACGACGACAGGGTCGTCTTTGTTCGGGAGGAATCCGGGTGTGTTGCCTTTGATTAGAGGTTTCTTACAGTTTCACATCTGTTCAGTCAGGATCCTTTGAGTTTTCTTCACTCCTGTGGAAATGTGGAAATGCTCCTACTTTCACTTCTGAACCGTCCTGAGTTCTGCTGCTGTTTTTATCCAATCTGATGTTTAAATAATCACTGATCACAATCTGGTTTTTATGACCACTTTTCCATCTAATGTCTGATGGTTCCCCACTTCCCAGTTTTTAATAATCCACTGGACAGTTATCAACCCAATTTTAATACTTTCTGCATGATGCCTGATGTCATTTCCACGACCACAGGTTGTGATTTTCCATCTGGCTGTTGAAGAAATGAGAAGCTGAGGTTACGGAGCTTTCTGCCAGCTGGTGGTCAGTCCTCAGCCTAAACACAGGCGGCATTTTTGGCCTGGCAGTGCAGGAGGGTGGTTTCAAGTGTAAATGTGAAATGTTTGTTTTTAATTCAAATGAAAGGACAAAGAAGAATCATCTGAAATATGTTTTATCCTTTTGTGGTCAGACTGGACCAGACTGGAGTGTTTATTAAACAATAATCTCATCAACACTTTTCACCTTCTGATTACCCCAAATAAAAGGCTCAGGCTTTTACGTTCTTTAGATTTATAATATATAGCTTCTGTTATGAGTGAATAATCTTATAATACATTAATAACACCAGCTTAAACAGGAAGATTTTCATGTTTTGATTTTGCTGGAGTTACAGTTCTCATGTTTTCCTCACCGCTTGCAGCTGCCGGTTTCAACACATGAGGTCAGCCAAGTTACCAAAGCAGAGCTGCAGGAAAACACGTCGGATTCTCCCAAAGAAGCAGCAAATGAAGAGATAGAGCTCCCAAACTCATCACTTTTCATTTTTCAGTCATGCAAATTGACACAAGTAAAAATATCTCTGACATTTTCAGAGACATTATTTCTCTTATCAGGTTTCAGATTAAAACATGAATCTTTGCTTCTGCTCTGCGTGTGTATCGTGATGAAACCGTCTGCGTCTGTCATCACCTTCAGACGTGTTCTGTCTTGACTTTACTAAAGCTGTGTTTTCAGAAAGAACGCCACAGAACCACTTTCCTGTTTTTAGTTGATCCAAATTATCATAGCAGAGATAATAAACCAAAAGGCTTCTGGGTGAAAGGAAAACGCTGCTCCCATCCGTCACCTGCAGGCAGAACCAGGCCTTTTCCTGACACCTTCCTGTTTTTATTATCAATGTAGAAAAACCTGCACGGCTGCTCCGATACATATTATAAAATCTTTGTAGCATTTTATTAGTTATATACAATAAATAGAGGTGAGTAGTTCTGTTTAGTTTGGCGTTTAAAGGGTCAAACTGCTCTGAGCTGCTTCTCCTACACAAACACTGGAACCATTTCCTCCAACTTCTGCTGATTCCCACAATCACACAGGAAAAAGAAGTCGTTTGTTAGAGCCGTGCTGAGCGGCTGCCATTATTCAACATCTGATTCATGTGTGGTTGAAACTCCAGCCAACCAGAACAACAAGCTAGCCGGGCGTTCGCCCCTTCACATCTCACTCCTGTCTGAAGGAGGAAGCAGGAAGTTAAACTTGTTCTCAGAGTCACAACAATCTCAGGTGTTGAATTCATTAATGTTCAGAGAAACAGAGAATTAAAAAGTAAAACTGAAGCTGGGAAAGATCTAAACTTTCAGGACAGAGTTTGTTCAGCCTCAGCAGCTGCAGGAATGAATTCAGCTCAGATTATTGATCCACACGCAGGAATTGATCAGAAGTCTGAAGGAAGTTGATAAAAGCTGTTAGCTGGAGGAGCTGACTAAAACGTTTGTCATGTTCCAAAGAACGTTCAGCCTGTTTCATCAGGATTTGATCTCAGACTGAAAACTGAGAAGCTGAAGGAAAATGATTTCATGACTAAAAATCTGAAAAGTGTGGTGTGTGTTTTCTTTTGCGCTCAATCAGATCTCATAACGGTCGTCTGTGTACACTGTACACGCATTGTAAAGTATTTCCACAGAATCTCAGTTGGATTTAGAACTAGACTTTAACTAGGTTTTTACCTATGAATCATCTTTGGTCTAAACCAGGGGTGGGCAGTCCTGGTCCTGAAGGGCCGGCGTCCTGCAGCTCCAAGTTGTCTCCCTGGTCCAACACATTTGAATCCAACAGCTGAATCACCTCTCAGCGCAGTCAGGACTCCAGAGTCCTGCTGACGACCTCGTTATGTGACTCAGGTGTGTTGAAGTAGAGACACAGGAGACCTGGAGTTGCCCACTGGTCTAAACCATCCCATAATATCTCTGGCTGTATTTTCATGCTGGTCGTCCTGCTGGAAGCTGAAGCTCCTGCAGTCTGAGGTCGTCTGCAGGATTGATTTAATTCCTCAGTTCATCATCATCATGTTACAATCTGAGCTGATACGATGTGACCCCACCGGGCCGCCGCGCCGGGTCACTGGGTCGCCAGGTCACCGAGCTGCCAGGTCACCGGGCCGCCGCGCCGGGTCACCGGGCTTCCAGGTCACCGAGTCGCCCCGCCGGGTCACCGGGCTTCCAGGTCACCGAGTCGCCTCACCGGGTTGCCACACCGGGCTGCCGGGTCACCGGGCTGCCAGGTCACCGGGCCGCCGGGTCACCGGGCTGCCAGGTCACCGGGCCGCCGGGTCACCGGGCCGCCTCACCGGGTCGCCGGCCGGGTCACCGGGCCGCACCGCCCCGCCGCGCCGCCTGCCGTCTTCCTCTGGTCTCATATTCACAGTGAAGCATCTAAAGCAGCTGAAGGTTAAATGCCTCTGTTGCTTTAATGCGTCACAGTTTGAATTATAAGAGTGAAGAGATAAAAGCTGAGGTGATAATAATGGTTTATCTATCACAACACATAAAACAGCTGCTGCTAACCAGGGTAACCATAGCAACAGATAAAAAAGACAAACTGTGAGCCATATAGAAACCACATCCAGAAACAATGTTACTATAATGTTAACAAAAAACTATGACTAAATATTATTTCTATTCTTCAATGAACATAAAATGTTATATAATAAACAGAAAGAAAGCATCTTCCAATTTTAATCGGTTTTATAGAAAGTTGATCTAAAGCTGGACAGCAGCAGAGAACTAAACCTAAACACTCAGGATTTATGTTTTCACAACAAAAACCATCATGGATGCAAAGATATTAAAGCCTATAGTTATTTTACCCAGAGTGCTTTGTGAGGTTTGTGTTCAGGCTGAACAGCAGGTGGCAGCAGCATGTAACATGCACTCTTCTTATTTTTCAGACACAAAAATCAGTCTGAAGATCATGAAGTGTTTTTTATTATCTTTAAATATTGAGTCTGTTCCTGAGGTCTGGAGGTTAAACTGGATGAGTTTCTATTTGTTCTTTCTGCAGCTGAAAACCTGAACTCGTTCTTTATTCATTTCAGCAGCTCATGCACTTTTCCTTTTTCCTGTTTTAGTTATTTTCTGTTTTCTCTTGAGGTCTGCTGCCTTGCAGCAAAAAGGTTGTGGGTTTGAATCCCAGTTTGGGGTCTTTCAGCATGCAGTTAGCATGTTCTCCCTGCACATGTGGTTCTCTCAGGGCGCTTCTCCAGAAATATTCATGTTAGGGTAACAGCTCTCTCTAAATCTCATTAGAAGTGTGTGGGTGTGTGTGCGTGTGTGGGTGTGTGTGTGTGTGTGTAATATCCACTCTTCCTGCCCATTCAGGACGGTAACTCAGATTTAATCCAACAGTTTGCCTTTGCTCCATATGCATCCAAATCGCTTTTCTTCTAATGTCTCTAAAAGAGCCATGAAAACTTTAAACTCCTCTAAAATATATTGTTTTGTAAATGAAAGCTTCATAATTATTTAGTTCTTCTGAGTTCTTAAAAACAGAGAACTTACTGAAATCAGGCAGAGATAAATGTTATTTTGGCTTCCAGAGAGAGAAACCCAGACGATGTGCGCGTTTAATGCCTCGCCACATAAACCTGAATTGCACAACGATTTGCTCAGGATTCTACTTTCATTGTAGCATCTTCACTTCTGTGCTTCTGCAGGTCAGAAGCTGATTCTGTGTTCCTGTGTTTTGCTTCAGGTCCTCTAGAGTGCAGAAAGGTCATCAGATGTGGTTCCACGTCGTCCGTTTCCAGCTCGCTGGGTTTCATCCAGACCAGAGGTGATGACTTCACTTTTTCTTTCTGCTGCAGTCTGATCGCTACAATCTCTTCTGCTGAGAAAGCCAGTAACTCCAGTGATGGATAATAGTGACCTGATAAGGAACATTTGTATTTTATTTATTTATTTCATCTCTGATAAATAGTCACTGGTGGTAAAAACTGTCAGTGGGACGCAATTAACATTTTAAACCAGTTGGTTACATGGTCTGTAATTAATTAATCACATTTTAACCAAAAACCATGTATTGATCAAATAAGCATCATTTTCAGTTAAAAAACTAAATTTTTGCTGCTAAATTACTGAATAAATAGACAGATGAGCTCAACAACAAAGATATGAATCATTTTTAATCTTCAGGTTCTTCAACCAGCAGATTAAAGAGTAAAGTTTATCTTTCCAGAGATTCAGAAATGTGGACTGTAGTCACTGACATTAGCGTTAGCTGCTACATGTTAGCCTTGAGATGCTATTTTAGGCTTGAATAGCTTTGCTGATAGGCTAACTGTTTTTAGCACAACTTGAACACACAGCAGTGTTTCTGAGCGTCTGATTGGATCAGATCTTCTGAAACATCTGATCAGCTCAGCTGCTGATGTGCAGATTTCCTCCACAAGCTGAAACTTTTTTCAAGCAATTTGAACAAGTGGAGTCAAATTCAGGTTCTTGTGTGCAGGTGTTGATGACATCACAGGAGGCAGAAGAATACCAGGAGACATTGGAAAATATCCATGTGGATAATTTTTGAGAGATTCTGAAGGATTTTAGTTTTTTATCTTCATCTTTCCATGTCTGAGTCAGAGTTTGACTTTCACACCGTTATGGATGCTACTGGGATTACTAATCTGATGCAAGCAGCGATGAAGAGCATGATGACCGTCAGAGGTTTAGCTAAAACTAATTAGTATGTTGGTGATGCAGCAGGAACACAACAGAATAAAATACAATAGTTCTCTGGCCCTTCCTGTAAAGATCATCAGTGTTATTATCTTCATGACATGTTGACTGAAATTGATCAGTGAAGAAGTTTGATGATGACATCATCCAAAATCGCCTTTCCAAATGGTCTGAAATCTTTCCCACACATCATGTTTCACTGCTTTAGAAGCAGGACTTTAATTATTGTGAATGACGTCAGAATGTCACATCTGGATTTATTTGTTTTTACTGTTGAGGAGAAAATGAGTTAAACATCTGAATGCATCAGATACTGATGTCTGTATGAGGATTGGCTCAGTTTGTTGTGATTGTTCTCCTACTGCTGGATGGGAGCAAACTCCAACCAGGTCTGTGTGAAATATGCATCAACAGGGTTTAGTGAAACACAGACACATCCATTCTGCATTAAGACCCATCGCAGTGGTAGAGGATTCTGGGAAACAGTCTGGGTTGACTGTATGTAACCTCATATTCTGAAAACGAACATAAAGAAGCTCATTTCTTCCTTTCCTGATGAGTTTGCTTCCTTTTTGTGTCGTTTGGCCCTTCAGGTGCAACATTCTGAGGACTTTTCGAGAATTAATCAAACATTTACGTGTTTCAGCTAAATCTGCATTTGGGTTTCAGCCGTTGGATACGTTTTATTTATCCTGGAGTTTCCAGCTGTTTAATTTACTCTGCCATCACGATACTCAGTCATGCCATGTTTATATAATCTGGACAACATTTTTTCTACGTATTCTTACTGAATCAACTCCAGATGTGTCACAGAGTCTCAGAGCTCAGCTTGTGAAATGTTGGAAGATTTTCTGGAGTGAAGCTGCTTTTTGTCTCTCCTGCAGACATTTGAGTCACCCGGTGATGAATCAGGATCAAATAATGTTTGAATCAACACTTGAAATCACAAGAATTAATGGGTCTAAAACACGCAGCGTGCGCTAACTTTTTTAGTCTGTGTTTTCCCCCAGAGCGGACATGTTTTACTTTGCCATTCAGCCTCATTCCTGTTTCATCAAATTGTTCACAGCTCTGACAAAACCCGACTCCAGCAAGGCTCCGTTAACTTTAACGTGTTCTAACTGGTGTGCACGTCATACCTGGTTTTCTGTTGGATCGGAAGCCAAAATGGATCTGCTGTGTTTTGGGCTTTTTGCAGTTCTGACCAGGAAAGCATCCAAGTTAAAACAAACAGTGAACATGTAGACAGAAACCATTAAATACGATCCTGATGCAGCAGCGTTAGGAGTAAATATGGCTGCAGATTTAGAGCAGGTAAAACGGAGTTAGTAGAAAACAAACACTATTTTTCCATTTGAGGTTCTTTCCTTGCATCACTTTTTATTTTCACAACTATTTTCTTCCCTAGTGCATGTGGTCAGGCCGGTCTTCCTGTTTGCCAGTCTCCATTATTCGGGCCCTCGCCCACAGCCCACAGTGAGTTGACGCTGCGCCGTCAGACGCTGTGTGGATAGAAATGTAAAACGAGACGGTCGATGTGCACCGACCACAAACTTGTGTGTCAAAGTTGGAAAATCTGCTGTAATTGCAGAGGGTGAGTCAGAGGCAGCAGAAAAACACTCGGCCAGTTCCCGTATTTACATCAGCCATTTAAAGCCTCTATGGATTTTCTGTTTGCTTTTGGTTGTAATGCATATTTCATTTAAGGCTTTGTCAATGAGAAAAGCAACTTTATAAGTTTTCACTTACTAATCTCTAAAACTGAGAATGGAAAGTTTTTTTACAGACATTATTTCACAGAAACAGTTCACTTCATCTAAGTTACTTCCATATTTTTAGCACATGAACACATTTTCAATTAAAAATTACTCAACAGTAAAAGCTTATACTTTATAGTTTATAATAGTAAAACAAAAGATTTTGCTTTGAAATGCAACAATTTCCTGCAAGTAACATTAAAACCATATACAGTTTATTATCATATGAACACATATTTACATCTCTGCTGAGCGGTTCGTCGTTTGCTGGATGTTTCAAACTAACGTCTTGAGTGTGGAGGATAAATTGGAGCGAGTGGACTCAGACGTCATCGTTCTCTTGATGGTCCACTGGTTCACGAGTTCCCGAACTTTCTTCCTGAAGTTCTTCCCGACGATGACGTACAGCACTGGGTTCAGGACGCTGTTGAAGAAGCCCAAGTAGGTGAAGATCTGGTTGCAGATGTCCAGCGCGGACGACAGCTGGCACCCTCCCAGGACTTTGACCCGCTCCAGGATGTTCAGGATGGTGACGAGGTGGAACGGCACCCAGCAGAGGAGGAAGGCCAGCAGGACCACCAGAACCAAGATGGTGGCCTTCTGCTCTGTCTTCTCAGCGTTGAACCTTTCTATCGACTGCTTCTTCAGCGCCCGGATGATCCTCAAAGTGCAGAACAAGATGATGGAAATCGGAATGACGAAGCTGAGAACCAGCAGCATCCAGTCGTAGAGAATCTCTACGGTCAGGTTCGGGTATTCCAGGTAGCAGGCGTAAACCCCATACTCAGGAAAATGTCTCACCTCCCTGAAGATGAACGTGGGAATGCTGAGCAACAAGCCGAAGCCCCATGTTAGCAGGCAGCCTAGCTTAGCATACTTTGGCCTGCGCATTCTTCCATGCGACAAAGCGTGCACCAGCGCCACATACCGGTCTATGCCAACCAGAACCAGGAAATAGATGCTGCAGTAGACGTTTATCTTGATGCCCACATTGACGACTTTGCACATGAATTGTCCGAAAGGCCAGTCGAACTGATTGTAAATGTTGACGGCCCAGAAGGGCAGACAGGACACCAGAACCAGGTCGGCGGCAGCCAGGTTGCTCAGGTAGATCTCGGCCACGGTGCAGGGCTTCTTGTGGAGGATGAAGACCATCAGGACGAAGAGGTTAAAGAAGATTCCCACAATGCTGATAGTCAGGATGTAGACCGGCGCTCCGCTGGCCAGCCAGTCCCAGGCCTCCGGGTCGGGACAGCCCGTAACGTTGGCGCTGTCATGGTCGCCGTACAGCGCCGTGGCGTTGAGGTCAGGAAAGCTGCAAAGAAACATAATATACAACACAAACTGTGTTTAATATTGGAAAGAGATATTATAAAGTTCACTGGTTTCAAAGGACATTCCTGCATTTTGTCACATTTTAAACATTTAATCTACATTTTATGTGACAAAACAAGTAGTGCATAAAAGTGAACTGGAAGGAAAAGGAAGCATGGTTTTGAAAAAGTTTATAAATAATAATATTTAAATCTTTGTTTTCAGCCCCTTTACTGTGATACCAAAATAAAAATCTGAAAATCTCTGTTCAGTCAGCAAACATCTGTGACTGGAAGAGCAGAGCATTAACCAGAGAAACGGCTGATCAGAGTAGATCTGGAGGAGCTGCAGAGATCCACGGCTCGGGTGGGAGAATCTCTCTGCGGGACATCGATCAGTCGTTTAAATCTGGTCTCTGACGTCAAACTGAACGTCTGCTTCAAGTTCTGGAGGAAACAGTGAACATGTGGAGGAAGCTGCTCTGGCCAGATGAGATCATCCCCATGATGAAGCACGGTAGTGGTTGTATTATGGATGTGCAAAGCAACTCCAAAGACTTCCAGCTGTAACTGCAGGTGGTTCCAAAAAAGTGTTGGAGAGCCACACTTTTCAGATTTTAATCTGAGAAAATGAACTTGAGCACCTTTTATTTTCCCTCTGTTTCATGAACAAGTTTTTTGTTTTAGATTTTTAGTTTCATTTTAGTAACTTCAGAAATATTCTGGCTTTATTGTGAGAGCCTCACGTTTCCAAACAAACTGTACATTTTTCACTACATGTTCCTGTCCTGGGATCTGAATTCATAGAGCTGCTGCAGAAACAGAACCATTTTTAACGGATAAAACCCAAACAGAACCAGAGATCCTCTCCCTGCTGCTGCAGAACCTGTAATAATTAACGGGTCGCTGCTTCTAATGCATGTCGTATGTAATTATTTTACCTGATTCTGAGTCATGCAGCTGAGTTATTACCATGTTACAGTAATGAGCAGCAGAACAAAGGAAAAAACTAAAGTCTGTTTTCTGTCATCATGTTTGATCTGTGAATATTAAGCTTCATTAAATAAAAATTGTTTTTCATTGAAGTAAATTTGAGTTTTTTAGATTTTGTACATTAAACAGCTCAAAACATATAAACTTGGTTATTGGTGGATATACTGTAATACGCATTATATATACATTATACTGGATTCATGTAACTATAAGGTTGTCATGAGGAAAAATGTATAAAAAATGGGAATATAAATAATTTTACACTCCACTGAATATAAAACAAAAGTTTTGACATCATGATGCATTCTGTAAGTATCTTCAAAAATAATAAGATAAAAATTTATTAGTATTTAACTCAAAGTTCTAAAATTAGAACCAGAAACCAAAATATTAAAAAAGAACAACTTTATTTACAGTTTATTTAACTTTATTTCATCTTGTTCTATCTCAGAGTTATAATAACTGTAAGACATTTGAAGTTTTAAAAACAATCTTTCCACACATTTTAGCCCATTTTATCATCCCAGCTCTGCTGGTTCCTGACCGGAGCAGCGACTCCCAGATGAGATAAAGTGTGTAAAGCGTTCAGATGTTGTACCTGGTAGCTGGAAGAGTCATTTCTCCTGAGTCCAGATGCTGCGCTTCCCGGTAACACTCTGCCGTCTGTCGCTGACTCGCTCCTCTGAGGAATCTGCAATTAGTGTGATGTCAGCCAAAACGGCAAAGCAGTTTATAGTTCAGTCAGCGCGCTGCGGCCCTTCTGATTGGCTCTCAGCTCCCGCTGTCTGCCTGCACTCTGTCAACTCTGAGATGCTTTAGGCTGCGTTTATAGAAACGCATGTAAAAAAAAAATCCAGCAGCTTCTTGTACTTCTAAGAGTTTACAGAGATTATTTGGTTTTTGCCTTGTTTTGTCCCTTTAGTCACTACAGACTGAAAGAACCACAGTTCTGGTTCTGTTGGACCTCAGAGCAGCCGCTGACCGTGACATATTACTGAAACGGCTGGAGAACCGGGCCGGACTCTCTGCTCCAGTTCTGGACTGGCTCAGCTTTACCAGCAGAACCGGGACTTCCTCATGTCACATGTGGAGTACCTCAGGGTTCTGAACTCTGGCCCCTCCCGTTCAACATCTATATGCCATGACTAACACAGATGATACACAGCTCTACATTATGATGTCACCAGGTGAGTCTGAACCATCCAATCACTGAACAGATGCTGAGAACGGATAAATGTGTGGAAGAGCAAAAACTTCTCCAGATGAACAGAAGCTGAAGGTTTTATCTTTGGAGCTAAAGAGGAACGTTCTAGAGTTATAGATCTAGAGTCAACACACAACTTCAGTTCAAATCAAATTATATTTGTATAACACATTTCAGCAGCAAGGCATTTCAAAGTGCTTTACATCATTACAAACACAGAAACACAATGCAACATAGAATCAACAATCAAAACACGACATTAAGTCAAGTTCCATCAATAAATTTGTAATTGATTACATTTCAAATACAATCCTAAACAGGTGGGTTTTTAGTCGAGATTTAAAGGAAGTCAGTGTTTCAGCTGTTTTACAGTTTTCTGGAAGTTTGTTCCAGATTTGTGGTGCATAGATGCTGAAAGCTGCTTCTCCTCGTTTGGTTCTGGTTCTGGGGATGCAGAGCAGAACCAGAACCAGAAGACCTGAGAGGTCTGGAAGGTTGATACAACAACAGCAGATCTTTAATGTATTGTGGTGCTAAGCCGTTCAGTGATTTATAAACTAACAACAGTATTTTAAAGTCTATTCTTTGAGCTACAGGGAGCCAGTGGAGGGACTTTAAAACTGGTGTTATGTGCTCTATCTTCCTGGTTTTAGTCAGAACGCGGAAGCTGGAAACTAAAGTTCAGGATGAGCGCTGACCTGAACCTTCAGAGCCACATAAAGGCAGTTACAAAGTCGGCCTTCCATCACCAGAAGAGCATTTCCTAACCCAGTTTCAGGTCCATTTTGGCCCTAGTTGGTCCATTTTGTTTTCAGTTGGTCCACCTTGTCTCCAGTTGGTCCATTTTGTTTCCTGTTGGTCCATTTTGTTTCCAGTTGGTCCATTTTGTCTCCAGTTGGTCCATTTTGTTTCCAGTTGGTCCATTTTGTCTCCAGTTGGTCCATCTTGTTTCCAGTTGGTCCATCTTGTTTCCAGTTGGTCCATCTTGTTTCCAGTTGGTCCATCTTGTCTCCAGTTGGTCCATCTTGTCTCCAGTTGGTCCATCTTGTCTCCAGTTGGTCCATCTTGTCTCCAGTTGGTCCATCTTGTCTCCAGTTGGCCTATTTTGTCTCCAGTTGGCCCATTTTGTTTCCAGTTGGTTCCTCATGATTCCAGATGTTCCCTAATATTCTCCAACAAATCCATATGCCTGCCACACTTTTCTTAACTTTGTTTTTATGTTAAAAACTGAATTTTCTGTCTCTTTTTTTGCTCATAAAATCTCAATAAAACATATCTGAGTTTTGGGTACAAAGTTCAATGGGTAAGTGACGTTTCTGTCAGGGTGACAAACACTGACACCAGGCATTTATTAGTCGGTTAGTAAACCGGCTGGTTGTGATTTTACTGGGACAGAAAGTCGCCAGCAGAGACTCATTTCTCAAGTTTAAAAGAACTTTTACTTCAACAAGCAAAGCGTTGTGGTTTTCTGCAGGCTCTTCACACAGACAGGAATGGGCGGCTCGTATCTGAAAGCAAGCTGCAGATTTTTTAAGTGGGAGATGATTTCCAGATGCTAAATGGAGTAAAACACCAGAGTAAAAACACATAAGGTGATTATAAAAGACCAAACATTTAGCCTGAACGATTTGGTACAGAGGGGATGGAGTTTTGCTTAAGTAGATGGAAGTGTCAGGATCTGTGTTTTTCTGTGTTTATTTAGAGTTTTCTGTGTCCTTACGTCTCTTCGTTGTCCTGTCCTCCCCTTGATTGTTCCCAGGTGTGTCTCGTTCTGTCGTTACCCTCCCATGTATTTAACTCCACCTGTGTTCCTTGTGCCTCGTCGGGTCCTCGTCGAATGTGTGTTCTCTCTTCCGAGTTTCTGTTTTGTTTAGCGGTTGCTACTGGCGTCGAGCCCTGGCTTCAGCTCGGCCGTGCGGCCCGTTCCTAGAGTGTGTTTACCCTTCATTAAAAACATCATATTCATCTTACCTGGGTCTACAGCGTCTGCCTCACCAACCCTCACCACACCTCATGACAGGAAGATCATTTCCAGAGATACGACTGAGGCCTTCGAGGAGGAACATATGGCGCATGTTACTACTATTATAGATATATGAAAAAAGGAATACATTTCCACCAAAAACTCAAAATTTGTAAGATTCATTTCTAAAGTTTTCAAGAAAAAACAAGGAAATTTCTGATCTCCAAAAGGCAAATATTTTTGACTTTTGAAACTCAGAAATTTCCAAGGTTTTTCTAGAAATTATTTTAGATTAATCTCAAATCTCTGCGTTTTTCTTGTTTTTTTGGTTGTAACATGCTGACTTACGGCTCTGCCTCCTCAGCCCACAGAGAATCCCAGCTGTCTGGAGGTAACTACATCCTGATCTGATCTGTCTGAAAGGTTATCAGCTGTTCTTCCTGTTCATCATCTGGTTCTGATCTGGTCGCCACGCTGTCCGATCTGAATAACTTTAAAATCCATCTGTAGCCGGTGGCGGCCATCTTGACTGACGTGAGCAGAGCTCTGCTGGGAGACGCCTGCAGTCGCTTTGAGGAGGTGAACCGTTCACTCAGAGTCAGATTGGACTCGCATGGTTTTAGTAGCATGACCATGCAAAAATAAAGAAAATTCAGATTTAGGCAAAAAATGAGAATTGAGCATCAAGACCTGCAGTGTGAAGAAAGCCCACGTTTCTAAACAACTTGTAACAGTTTCATGTTTCAGAGCCGAGCAACAGAACTAAGATCCACCTTTTCAAAGTATTAAACTTGACTCCACGTCGTGTGTCAAACAGATCAGATAATTGTTTTCTGAGAAACCTGGAGAAAACATTCTGTTTATTAGCAGCAATGACCAGTTTCTGCACAGACTGGAGGTTTTTCCCGTAACGATTCGGTTACTCTGAATGTTTCATCCTGAGATGCAGCACTAAGTGCAACCTGTAATGATTGGGAAAGTGCATTGAGTTCCACACAATCAGGCCGAAACCATTGGGAGGAAATATGAAACCATCTGATGTGCTTGCAAAACCTGCGTTATCTGATTATCTGCTCAAATGAATGTCTGCTGTCAGTAGATTCTGATAATTCCATCATTTGTTTTCAGCTCTGTTGTTCTGTGGTTTGGATTTTGTCTCAGATCAAAACTCCAGGCTCAGTCATTTAAAGAGGAGGTTTGTTGGTTGTGTTTGACGTCCAGCTGAGCCACGTCTCCTCTGATGATTTTGGCTTGTTCATGTTGGCAGCTTCCAGTTTCAGTCCAGGTTGAAGGTATCAGTCAGGAGCAGGCACCATTTGAACATCAGGGTCTGAGACTTTTATGTTCAGCTGGAGGTTGTTTCAGGTGGGTGAGTCTCCTGAATTTCTCCCAAATACAGGAGAAATGTCTTATTAAAACTACAAAGTTACTCATTTTAATGAGTTTTAAATCTCATAAAACTATTATATATTCTACTGTAAAAAAAAAAAAAAGAAGGTGGTAACAGTGTCAAGTCAAATCAAATTTTACTCGTGAAGCATCTTTCAGCAACAAGGCACAGTAAAAGGTTTAAACTGAAACTAGTGAGAAGATGGACAGTCAAAGTGTGTTTTTAAGGTTTAACCTGTCAGAGGAATATATTTAATATCTAATTTTAATAAGATCCAAAAGATTAAATTTGCTGTAACTTTCTTACCAACATTTAACCAAAGGAAGTCATGAGTTTATGATCAGCCTTGTTTTTAAAAATCATCGCTGATAGGTTATTTTCTCAACCTACATGAAAAGAACCACAGAAAACGTTTATTAGTTTTCAACCAAGCTTCTGCGAAAGGAGACAGCGAGTCGCTTCTGCTCATCGTTTGCTCTGAAAACCCTCAGCTGGAGCTTGTCTTTTATTTTCAGAGAAAGGAGAAAGTAAAAGGAAAAGCAAGTTTTGTCTCTGCAGACGGGTCATCTAGTCCTTTCTGATGAGAGGGAGAGCGATTTCTCACCAGGGCGGGGAAACATTCTGTTGTTAGACATAATCATGCTGCAGAGATTCTGTAACGGTGGGTCAAACGTTTCAACACAGCATGTAAAACTACTAATGTAAGAGAGATAACAACACTTCATAATTATAACAATCGCCTTATTCATTATCCCTCCCACAAAAACAGATTTTCTAAATGTTTTTCATCAGCTGGAGTTTGGTGTTAGTGTTAGTGACGGTGGAAGAGGTCAGAGCGACTCTGAGTCACTGTCAGTTTGTGGAAAAACGTTTTAGAAGATTTTTATTATCAGAAATTCATAAATATTCTGGTCCATGAAGTCATTTGCTAATTGAAGCATGCAGTTGTGTGTGTGAACATGAGAGTGTGTTTGGGGGGACGGTTGCCATGACAAACTAAAATCCCCAAAGTGATTCCAACTGTTAGTTATGTAACCAAACCTGCAGTTTTTCTAGCAGCAGACAGATTTACTGCTGAACCAGACAGGAGTCAGACGAACAGCAGGAAACACCGTCAGCACACAACGTTTGGTGCTTTCAGCCTTTGGTGCTTTCAGCGTTTGGTGCTTTCAGCCTTTGGTGCTTTCAGCCTTTGGTGCTTTCAGCGTTTGGTGCTTTCAGCGTTTGGTGCTTTCAGATGTTAAAAGTCTCCAATAACATAAAAAAGTCCCCAGATGTCCTAGTTGCTTTCCTGAAAGGAAATTGCTGAGAGAAATCTGAAACGTCTGAATCTAAATTAGCTACTTGTGCTCTGCCTCATGTCACGGAGAATCCTTCCCCCCATGAAAGTAGTCCTCCGTCTTTTACAACAGGTTTCTTTTTAAACATATCTAAAAGTTTCTTTGACTTAAAGAGTAGAAGTTAGTAAACACAACTAGACTAACAAATGTTTTACAGTGCAGATAGAGGATGAGTTCGCTCAGACTGTTGATATAAATTTAGTAAAGAAACTTTGGAAAACCAGGAAAGAACAGAAGTTATCTCCAGAAATCCTTCTCAGTTTCCCTCTGAAATCACCTGGCCCGGTTCGGTTGGAGTGTAAGTCCCGGTTCTGACCCAGTTCGGTTGGAGTTGAAGACCTGGTTCTGATCCGGTTTGGTTGGAGTGTAAGTCCCGGTTCTGACCCAGTTCGGTTGGAGTTGAAGACCCGGTTCTGACCCGGTTTGGTTGGAGTTGAAGACCCGGTTCTGACCCGGTTTGGTTGGAGTTGAAGACCCGGTTCTGACCCAGTTCGGTTGGAGTTGAAGACCCGGTTCTGACCCGGTTTGGTTGGAGTTGAAGACCCGGTTCTGACCTGGTTCAGTTGGAGTTGAAGACCCGGTTCTGGTCCATTTTGCCCGGAGCAGAGCTGCAGCTGTGTGTCGGTGTGACCCATAAGAACCTCTAACTGTTGGAAAACACAGAACCATGAATCTGTTATTTCCTGCAGTTATAATCACATCAGCCTGATGTCACTTCGGACCCGCCGGCGTCTTTCTGCACCAGTAACGTCCCAGTTTAATCAGATTGTGTGCTGGTAGAACAGCTCCACCAAAACTCTGATCTGAAGATTTGAGCAGAACTAACAATTATCCAACCAAATGTAATAAAAATATTCAAGCTATAAATCAGTTTTAAGTTTAAAACCACAGAGACTATAAATAACTAAAGTTTTATGATTAATGAGCGACAAGCATGACCAGGAGGCCGTTGGTGACTGGATGTCACTTTGTTATAAAAATGATACTTTCTGTAGCTTTGAGTAATTTGACGGGTCGGCCTGGTCGCTGGGACACCGTGAAGATAATCACTGATTGGTGATGTGATCAGTGAGCAGCAGCTTCCGAGTGGAAACCAGCAGCTGATTGTTTTATCCGTCATCCTCACCGGTACTGCAGGGCGTCTCCATGGAGATAAAGAGTCCAATTAGGCTGCAGGAAGAACTTCCTGGTGTTGTAGCAAATTCAGTTTCCTCCTTTTCTTAGTCGACCTTTCCTCAGTTTCCTAAAAGAAACGTTTTGTTTGATGAATGTCTTCACTCTGATGTAAACAGTTCTATTAATTTAAATATAATATAAGATTATATGACAAGGAATCATTAAAAACAGGAATTAGCTGCACAACTGAGACATTAGAAAAACACAACATGTTATTGTTTGTTAGTGTGACTGACTGTTACTGGGAGCCAATAATGAATCTTATCACATTTACAACCAAACAGATGTAGGAACAAAAACAAATTGAAAATTATTTTTGCAATCCTAACTGATTTCAGGTCAGGCAGTGAGCAAAAAGGTCAGATTTCATTTTGATCCGATGTCTGGACATAATAAAGCCATAATAAAGACAATAAATGCATAATAAAGACAATAATAATAAAGCTGCGATAAACAACATTATGAGTGTGAACGTTGTGACATTTTGTCTGTTGAAACTTCCTCAGTGTTAAAATCGACCACAAGCCTGTTGCTGCTGTTGTCTGTTCAGAACCGCCCCGGTTGTTCAGAACCGGGGCGGTTCTGAACATGAGCGTCTGGACCCGGAGCCCGCCGCTGTCTGGAAATATTCTGCTCACTTCCTGTCTCCTCCTGCCTGTCTGTAGAGTTAGTTGATGTGCGGCGTGTCGGCCATTAGCCACGCCGCGCCGCCGCCTGCTGAACCCCAGGCTGCTTCAGACAACAGGACACGACTCGCCCTGAAAACCCGACTTACTTGTTTCAACAGCTGGTTCTGACAGCGGGGCCTCTGCATGGAGAAGAAGTGAAAGTTTACAGAGATGTGGGTTTAAATGCAGGGAGGACTGAAACCACTACTGCACCTCTGGTGGTCAGTGTGAGTGACCCAATAAATCAGTGGCATCAACACATGAAAGATTTTTAACCTTAAACCCAGAACTGTGTTGTTTTCATTCTTCTTAGTAGTCCAGATAGTCCAGAAAGTCTGACGTTGAGGAGGAAGAAGAGAAATGGACGTGTTTGCATCAACAGTCGAAGCTAAAAGTTTGCATTTCTGGCTCAAAGTGTTTATAGTAGAAAAGTGTGTGGGAGTTCGAAGATTTGGAAAGAATTTTCTGTCCTCAAGCTTATGACTCAAACTCTGCCTTCATAAAATAAATGTAATTAAGCAGAAAAAAAAGATTAAAAGTTGAAGAAAAAATATCTGAAGCACAACTTCTGGAATGATCTTTGACCTCTGGTGAGGTGAAGGAAACTTAGCAGAGCCTCCAGTTTATTTGTGTTTTTCAGCAACACGAAGCATCTGGGACAGAAAACGGAGAAAACATTTTGGTTGTTGTGGTAAAAAGTTTGAACTCTCAGGCTGAAGAAACTTGTAATTCCTGTTCTTAGATACTTAAAAAAAAACATTACGCAACATTCAAATGTAAATATAAACTGAGTCTAAACATAATGTGAAGCATAACATTTTTATAAAAAGACGTATTTGGATGAAGCTTAAGGAAATAGAAGTGATAAAGCAGAGTAGCATCAAACTGTTTCCTGGATGTAATCCCAGACGGATCCGTCTGTCATTCAAGATTAAGTTCAACTTTATTTATAAATCCCATTCAAAACAGCTGCTGTACCCAAGTACTGCTCATAAAAACAGAAATAATAAGAATATACAGGGGAGAAAAATAAAACAAGAATATTGAAAACATTAAGACAAGAAAGATGAAAAATTCAACTAAAAGCAGCAGGAAACGTTTCATGGTCTGGATCAGTTTCTCTGTGTTTTAGGAGTTTCCTGTCTGACCTGAATAAAGTGATGAAAGGATTCAGCAGCTCTGGACGTCATGCATAGCAGGTCATGCAGTTCTGCAGCAGAGACACATGCAACACGCAGGCAGGGCTGGAGAAACACCCAACCAGAGATAAAAGGTTTGGAAGTATTTCCACTCCTACGTTATTACCCAGCATGCATCATCCCTAAAATAACACTTTGATATGAAGTAGATCATGAATCAAAATTTTATTTAATTGAGAGTAAATGTTAACAAGAGATTTTGTAGAAATAAAGTCTGTTTTTTGTGTGTGAGATTATGAGTTTCTATGCAGGTTTACCTTTTATTATTAATAAATGTAATGAGTTCTGTATTTATCCTCCTGTGTGATCATTTAAACTCTGTAATGTAACTTTGTGGTGCACTCATCTCATTCTTATTGCTCTATATGCTACAATTATTATTGATATTCACATGAACATTAAATGAGCGGCTGTAAATAAAACAGACCTGTGGGTCCCTCTACTGGCCAGAGCTCGTAACGCACCCTGCAACCACTAAACAAACCCAGAGGAAACTTCAGGAAATGTCTGCAAAGTTTAAAAAAAGATTAAGTTATTGAAAATAAATTGGTTTCCATTGATCTCATATTAGACCATAACAGCTCTTATATGGTTTTGTGGAAGCAGATATTTTATTTTTAACCAGCTTGTTTCTGTTTATTCAAACCTTTCCTCCATCATAAACTATAAATAACATTTTAAACATGACTGAGCAGAAAACAACTTGAATCAGTCCGAGTCTCTCTGTCATCCTGGCATTTTCTCTCCATCTGTTCGGCCCTGTCTCTCCCTCCTTTAGTCCCCGGAGTCTCTCTTTCTCTCTCTCTCTCCCTCTCTGTCTCTCAGACAACGGGAGCAAAACATTTCAGTCTCCATGGCAACAGGCCGCTGATTCCCAGCCGTTACTGAGCAGGAGTAACAGTTGGTTAAACCCGCCACAGTGAGAACCTGGTGCTCAGTTTTATGTTATAATTTAAATAATTCGGTGGTTTTGCTGAGTTTGGTTGTAATATAACATGTTATTAACATGCCACTCTGGCTCCCCCTGCTGTTGTAAACAGGAACATCACTGAGCTGAAATTAAACCTCCATCTGATGCAGCAGCCAGTAACGTTTTTATCTGCCAACCTCACCAGTAACCAGACCAGTAGAGAGCTCCGCGTTATGAATATGGTTAATATGATATGACCTGGATGAAAGAGTCATCCAGGTCTGGAAAAAACTATTAGACTCAGATGATGTGATGATGTTTATCATGTTTTCTGTCTCGCAGATTTTTTTCACTGCATTAAGATGAAAAACAACATATAAAAAAATAAACACATATCTAAAATTCTGATGAGTTTGGATGAGAATAAATCTATTTGTTTTGAATTGAGTCCATATCAAACCTCCTCCCGTAAATGTGCATCGATTTTCCTCCAGAACCAGGAAAATGTTATTTTTCAACCATTTTTACTGTTTAATAGCATATTTCTATTATTTTAATTTCTGCTTTTATTTAATTTCCCTTTGTGAACAATTAAGGATTTTTTTTTTAATTTAACCACAAAAATGCTAAATAATTGAAAAAAAAGAATCTAATAATCTCTCGTTTTGTGTGTCGTTCCAGTGGTGAGTAAACTTTATAAAAGGTTGGCTGCTCTGACTGTAAATCTCTAACGCCCTGCACCCACTGCACTAAATTCAACTGTGTCAATATTCATTGCAAGTAAAATATGTATTATGATTTATAAAAAGTATATTACCTTAAACAGGCGCCATTTTATTATTAAACATTTACTAGCGTAGATATTAGCTTCAGGACGGCAGCCTGGGATTTTGTTTGCTTTGGTGAAAAGTTGCTGTTTAAAGAAATCTCTGTTGTTAAGGTTAGACTTTAATCAAGTGTTTGGATGTTTCTGTGCAGCAGCTGAGTTAACAATGAAACCAGCAGGTTTAACTGGGCAGCAGCTGAGTTAACAATGAAACCAGCAGGTTTAACTGGGCAGCAGCTGGACACCAAGCGTCTGTTTAAGCTGCGTTAAAAGCTTTGTGTCTCTTTCTGCTTCAGCTTCAATGAGACCTAGACGAATGTAAAACTCATTTAAATGGTTCAGGTTTTCCTACAGGTGGCGTATCAAGGCTCAGCTGCCCCATAACTTCTCTTATCGTCTACCTGGGAAGTCAGGCTGGGAAATTTTTGGTTTCTGTTTTTGACAGAGAGAAAGTCTGTGTCTTCCCTCAACGATGCTCCTAAGTGAAACCAGCAGCGGCCGTCCTTCTAAATGCAGAGCTGCCATTATGTAGAGAGAGTAATGAAGCGTAGTGAGAGGCGGCGGCGGTGGCAGCAGCAGGGGGCGGTGGAGCCCCCGGGATGGCATTAATGCTCTCTGTTCACTGTCACACTATGGATTCACCAACCAGACGAGACGAGGCAGGAGGAAACCTCAGCGAGACAGAGAGCCGGTTTTCTTTTCTCTATGAAATGTTAATAACAGTTTTAATCCTGTCTGACCCTCTGTGAAGGCTGGATCTCATTAGCAAAATGTGATTCTTATCTTTATGTAGATGATTAAATAAGATCACAAGCTTCATGAACATTAGCTTAACGGACAAAAATCTTTTAATGCAAAAACTAGTTTGAGGAAAGAGAAAAACCACAGGAGGAGGAGAGACGGTAAAATTTCAGAGATGAGCGCTGGAAAAAAAAATCCTCTTACATTCTGCTATCACCATGGCAGCAGCCCGCTGAGATCTTCCCTTCATCTCTGGCTTTTCTTGCCCTTTTGTCTGCAGCATCAGGAGGCGAGAACAGCGGCCTGTTGGCTGCTGGTGGCAGCTGCTCATCGTGGAGCCGGGATCTGAGCTCCATCCGTCTGGTGAGCTTCCCATGGACGTCACCGGCTTCTAATGCAGCTGATTAAAACCTCCAGGTGGGAACGGATGTAGAAAAGTTTGGAAAAGTTTTCAGTCATTTTACAACCAGAAAACACAAAGTGGTGTCTAATTTTTTATCCCCTCTATTTATAGCCCTAAATAAACTGAATATTAATGAACAAACAGATGTGTGCAGATTACAGATGTTCAGACCAGGCAAGGAAAACAGGAACCGAAGGAGCAGTGAGGAAGAGGAGGGTGAGGAAGCACAGTGAGGAGCAAACGGAGCTTCAGCCAACATTGTTAGATGTTTGTTGTTAGTGGAGAGACTACCAGCCAGTTTTCAGCTTGAATCAGCACCAAGAGGTGACCCACCGATTTGAAACTGAAAAATCATATATTTATCCAGTCAGTGAAGGCAACATAGGATGATATTTTAGAGTTTAAAATCAAGTCAGAGAAAACCCAAGAGATTTAAGAAACTATTTAAAATGTAAAACATGTCCATGGCTGAGAGAGAGCAGATAACAGGAAGGCTAAACAAACAGCAAGGTCTTTGACTCACATCAAGACCGCTGCGCTAACCATGCTAATGGCTAAACTGCTTAATGATTTTGTCTGTTTGAAAATATTCCTAGCGACAGCGACTGCTATAATGTCACATCTTCTCCTAATTTAAACAGTTAATGACAAACTGGAAGGCTAGAAAATCAAAGTTTCTTCAAAAGAAAATTGTCTCCAAACGTCTGATCGTTGGTAATCAGTGAGAACAAAAGATTGCTTCAGCTACTTCTGCATCCTGAATGCATCAGACTAATATCAATTTACACATAAAGATTCCTTAGTTCCAACTTCAGGCCTTCAGACGTTCATCCAGAGTGTCGTGTGAAATCATTTGTTCTCTAGTTTGGCTGTAAACTGCAGCAGCCTTCCCGTTTGTTCCACAACAGCCTGTAAGATCGAGTAGAACAGAGGAGATCCTGCCCAGCAGGATGGGTTCCTCTGTCAGGATGAACCGTTTGACCTTCAGGTCAAGGTCGTCTGAGCAGCATCGGGTCAAACCGGTCTGAGATTCTGACTGTGTTCATCTGCTGACCAATGATTTCAGTGACATTAAATATCTAAAACGTTCATTTAATCAACAAGAAAATCCTGTTTACATTAATACAGAAACTTTATTAGTAACTTTACGTCTTTACAAAAAGAGCATCATGTTTGTGGTTTACAGTCTAAATATTTCTACCACAACCATTTAATAAAAATAACCAGATTTAAAAGTCTTTCTTTAAACATGTAAAAGTACTCGCATATTTAACACATTATTATAGACACATTTATATAAACTGTCTTTACATGATATAACAGACACAGTAATCCATGACGCTTCCTGTAAATGAATATTTGAACAAGTGCAGTGTTTCCACCATCAGCTTATATCTCTATATGATGGAGACGTTAGTCTAACAGCTACTGTGTGTTTTTCTCCAGGAACCAGAATCAGATGATGTGAGGCGATAAGCAGGACCGTTGGACCCGGCAGCTTCTGCTTTAAGCTAAGTACAGACTTCAGAAAACAAAGATTCAAACCTCACAGCTCAGATGTTCATCAGATTATTACATTTCCTCTGAGAGAAGCAGAAGTTGCTTCTGCCTGCAGGTTAATTAATGTTTGATTTGGGACAGAGAAACGTTGGGACTCACTGCTGCTTCACTTATTACATGATGGGCCAGAGATATTTCTGATTATTGCATTTCTGGTCCACATGTGGTGAACTTCACTTTTGTGAATCTTTTAAATAATAACAATAATCGCTTCAACAGAAACTTTATGCTTGGCCTCCTGCAGCTGCAGCAGTAGAGCAGGAAATCTGAAGGAGCTGCAGAGTTTTACTACGTTTCTCTGCTGAATAAAACATTTTTGTGTTCCAAATATAAATGTTGTGATGGATGGGGTCTGACGTTTGTATTGATGATCCTCCACTCGTTTTGCTGACCTGGACGGATTTGCTGCTCTGACCCAGTTTTACTCAGTCAGGCTCCAGTGAAGTCAGAGGTGAATCTCAAAAACACATTTAATCTGCAACAAGTCAGAACCAAGTCCTGACATGGAGAAAGGTTTTCCTTAAACATCTGGTTTTATTTCAGTTTTACATTAAATACGCTGTAATTCATTTCCCTTCTTCCTTCTTCATGTCTCTTCAGTTCAACACATTTCTAACATCATTTAGTAAAAACTAGTTTCAAAGATTTTAGTTTGACTTGTGCTCCTAATTATTTTTCACCTAAAACTGCAAATTTTAACTAAAAACCGTAGTGAAATATTCTTATTTATGGATGCTCATGGCTGTAAAGTGACGGATGCTTCAGTATTTCAGCTGGCAGTGGACAAACATGTTCTGTTGGGTTTTTAGTTGGTATTTTTCTCTCCTCTCGGTCAGAAGTGTTAGAAATCAGCTGGTCGCCCTGCTGCTGGATCCAGTCCTGTTGACATGGAAACATGACCTTCCTGCTGCCCTGATCGGCTGGATCCTGCCGCTCAGCCTCCAGAACCCAGTGATGTTCGCAGGAGTCCAGAACCTCCAGAAGGTTCTGGATCAGCTTGAGTTCCAAGCCTGGGCTCCTTCCAGTCCGGTTCAGTCCACTTTAACCCGACTGCAGTCCGTTTACGTAGAAAGTCCAGTCCGGTTGGAGAGGTCTGAACGCTAATCGACCTTTGACCTCTGGTCCTCCAAGCCTCGGTCTGGTTTGGTTAAAGTGAACTCTGGTTCGGTTCAAATTCATATGTGAACGCCAAACAGAACCACAGCAGCTGGAGGAGGAGCAGATGCTGGAGTTTTGGTTCCTATAGAACCGGGTCGACCGGGCCATCAGGAGAACAGCTTTAGGTTCTGAAATGTGGAGCAGCAGCTCAGCGCCGACAGGAAGCTCATTCAGTGTCCAGCATCTCGTCCTCCTGGAGAAACACTGGGTTAGTCCAGACCCGTTTCCACGGGGTTCTGGTTGTTTCATGGATGCTTAAGATTTAACCAGAATTTGGACAAAATTTAATCTTTTTCTAGTAACTAGAAAGCTGCTATTCAGGAAAAAACACACAAAATACATTTAAGTAAAATAACTAACAGGACAAAGAAACATAAAGTTAATAACCATCTTCTTAAACATAAACATCTTCAGCTAAAGAGACTCGTTGAGAAAAACCAGCCTTCCTGTTCAACGAAGAAAGCTGGAGGTCAACACATCACTGTCACGTATCAGACCTCTGGAACGTCAGCGGATCTAAAACAGCTAAACAAACCCGGTGAGAAGCAGAGGAAGGTCAGTTCAGACATGGAGGATGTTGGTTCTGCAGAGCCTCGTTATGTTTCCACACATAAAAACCGTCTGGATGACTGTAGAGTTGGAGCAGCTCGTCTATCAGAAGGTGCAGGCGTAGACGACGCCCACCACCACGATGTTCCCTATAGTCGCAATGATGGCGATCCACAGCCAGATGGCGTCGCTGGACATGGACTGCTGCTCGTCCGGCTGGCCGTGCACCGAGGCGGCCGAGGCCGCCGCGTTGACGCTCGCCGAAGAGTTGAAGAGCGAATGCTCGCCGCTGTAGTCGTCGTTGGGTGAGGAGTCCATGAAGGCCCCAGTCATGACTGGGATCTGGAAGCACAAAAAGATTCAACTCGATTAGATTTTAGGCAAAGTCTTTATGAAACACAGCAGAACCAGTAAAATATATCAAATTAAGTTTGATTTTTCCACATAGCTTTTATTGAAGATGATCTGTTAGCTCTGCCTCTCAAAGCCACTCAGGCTTTTCACACCTTAGCAGAAAATTGGCAAAGTTTGTAATGGAAACACAGATAGTTTGTGTAACACTGATCATTCATTCTGAACCCAAAATGAAAACCACAAAAGGTTTAGCAGACTTTTAACAGGAAGTAGCTGTTTACTCAGCAGAGACGGTTTTACTGGGGATTGTTTCGCCTGCAGGACCGGACAGACAGAAACCAGGAGCGGAGAAGCTGCGGAGCAGGAACACCTCCAGCCAGGTGAGCCTGTTTACATCTCTGTGTTTGTAGCTCTTAGATCAGCAAACAGGCCAGATCTGATGGACCATCTGGCACTGAGTGCAGGGATGGAGGAGGAGGAACCGGCCGCACCAATCAGCAACCAGCTGACAACCGGATGACGTTTTTCTCCAGCTCCACTCACTTAACGCTTCTAGCATTAATAATAAGTTAGAGGTTTACCAAACCTTTTCTTTGGTAGAACATCTCTATATTGTCAAACTGTGTCATGGTTTCTTCTAAATAACCGTTTTCACTTTGGAACGGTCTGATTTCTTCAGCCATGGACGGTCGCTCACTTCAATTAATCAAAATGCTGTTTGTGATGCGAGCGCTGAAGTGTGAAAGGAAAACAGAAAGTAATTTCAGCCAAGCAGGATGTAAAACATCTGATGGAGAAAGAAATGAAAAATGTTTCCTCTGAGATTTTCACTCAGAAGCAGCAGAGCAGAACCAGGTTCTGATGTTCTGCTCAGAACCGGGTCTGAGCTCATCACTTAAACTTTACACTCCTGGAGATTTCTTCCAATCTAATCTTTAACCGTGTGTCTGAATTATTTTCTCATTTATGTATCACTTTAAACAGACGTCCATCATGCAGCCAGCAGGTAAAACTCAACAGCTTCTTGTTTTTATTATCCAGTTAAAGCTCCGATGAAACGACGGAGGGATAAAACAGATTTCCTGTTGCGTCAGAAAGGCGACAGAACAGAGAGGATTTATGGAAAACTGAGCAAGGCACCAAAACCAGCCGAAACCTCGACATCCAGGTGAGAAGAAGAAAACATGTTGGAGTAAAGAAACAAGGTTTCATCTTTCTGTGTCCTTCAGGTTTTACAGTTTGTTTTGTGTTGTTAACCTTTTAATGATTTAATATTGAATTTATCACCCAAAAAACAACAAAAAGTTGCTTTATACTGTTTAGAAAAATAATCTATATCATATTTATTTACCCTGTTATAAATATAAACAGGCTTTTAAAGAAAAGGAGCTTAATTTATATCAGACAAACAGATACTGGTGAGTAAAAATCTAATTTAATCCCCAAATTTAATCCTGAACTATTTCAATTTGCTGTAGAAAATTAAACTTAAAATCATTTACTGCTGAAAAAAACGTAATTTTTTTATTTCTAAATCTGGCTTGGCTGTTTTTTCCTTCTCTTCATATTTTATATGAGCATACTGGAAATAATTATTTATCAGTTTTAAAAGTATTCTGGGTTGAATTTGATCCTGGCTCTAAAAAAAAAAAAACTTTTAAAATTATTTTTTAATGTGACAAAACGAGAATAAAAAACCTAAAACTCTGATTATCAAACCTGGAAACTAAAGTTTCATGTAAAACTGAGATTTAAACTCAGACAAACCTCTCATTTCCCCTAACTCAAATAAAAATTAATTTAGAGATGATTCCCAATATATCTGGTTATTCATTTATTTTAATTCAGGTGTTCAAAGCAAACAGGGAAACTTATTTATTAGACATATTGTCATTCACTTTAACCTTTTATTTTTAGTTGTTTTAATTAAAGCTGATGAAAAGTTTGTATTCTAAGAAAGTTTTATGGTTAGAAAATATTCCGATGTTACAGACGAAGAGAAAGCTGCTGCTCTGATGAGCCTGATGGAGGCAGACAGGAAGAAGCTCGGCTCCTCACTCAGGCTCAGGAAGTGCTGATTAGTTCACCATGTCACAACATTTCTGCCTCTTACACACACAGACACGCAACGTTCAAGGTCAGCGGGGATCCGCAGCGCCGGCAGTAAAGACATCAAACTGAAAATACAGCAACGAAATCAAAACCTTTCTGACGCTCAAGATGTTAAAACTCAGCCTGAATCTTAAAAATATGTTAAAAATAAAATAATTGCTCCTTATTTCATTGCTTCAGAGTATCGAGAAACTGAATTTACAGCAGGCAGCTCAGATCGACGACTTCAAACTGCAGCAAAGCATCATGGGAAATGATCAGTTCCTGATTAGAATACCTTGATTACCAACTGAACCACGCACAGTTACAGATTTATGGATGAGATTAAATGAGATCAGAAGTTTACATTCACTAAAATGAACTTTTAAACAATTTGGGACAACCTGGGCAGTGGCGGCCCCCAGTGGGGGAGCCGGGGGGCCAATGCCCCCGTTGAAAAAAAAAGCATACAGCTTCATCTTCTTCAATCAAGACATCAATGTAAAAATCAATCAGTAGCTTCAGAACTCACTCATTTAAACTTTTCAGCCTTCAGGGTCTCAGACTGCAGCTGATCTTCAAACTGTTTTATAACAACATATTTATTCACTGCAGCATAAATCAATCTGCCTGATGGATGGAGCCAATCTGATTTTATATTTCAATCTGCTCAGAGACGATGAGCAGAGTGGTAACAATGAGCCTCTCCTCAGGGTCACAATTGCTTCTTACCCCGTCAGACAGCTGATGCTTTCAGCCGTGTCTCCATTCTTCATATTTATGTTTAATTTATTAGTAACTCGTTGTCCACAGAGAGCCGTCTGCAGAGGGGAAGTGCTCTGAATAAAACTGGGCCGATTCTGGGATGAGAACAAACCCAAAACCTAAATAAATATTTGATTGTTCAGCTTTGATATTTCTGGAGACCAGATTGTGTGAAAGTGAATTTACTGGAGAACATTTAGAGGAAGTCCTGGTGGGAAACGTTTCCTGTACGCAGATGTTGCCGGGGCAACAAGTGGAAGAAAAGGGAAAGACGGCCTGCTGCGTTCTGCACTACAGGCAAGAGGATTAAACACCTAAACTCATTACGAGTAGAAATACTTCAACATATTTTTACTCAAGTAAAAGTAGAAAGTAACGTCCAGGAAATGACTTAGGTAAAACGTCTGCTGAGTATTGAGTACAAATGATCAGTTATTTCATATTGTGTCTGGTGAATTTTTGCTTAAAACATGTTTGTTTTCATTCAGTGGGTAGAAAATCCAGAAATATTACTCAAGTAAAAGTTAAAATTATCCTAAAAGTCATTAAAAAAAGTAAATGCATCCACCTCTGACCAGATGTAGATAATATTTATGCAGTTTTAATTGGATTAAAATGTTTTATGACATGAGGCGAACAGAAAAGGCGGAAGTCTCAGCGATCCAGAACTCAGTGGTTCTGTTGTGTTCTGCATTGCTTTGACCCAACAGTGATTAGCTTTAGCGGCGCCACCTGGTAGCAGTGTGCTCTCTGCTGATTGGCTGACGCTTTAATGTGGCCACAGAGAGCAGAAACCTGCGTAGCTTCACTTCCTGCTCCGGTACCGACGGTAATGAGATTTAGCTTCAGTTTTCTCTCCAGCAGAGCAGCTGGATGTTTACAACAGATTCCCAAATGTCTGCCTGAACTTCAGCAAAGTTTGTCTGTTGTGATGCAGACGCAGCGATGAAACGTTCATGTTCCAAACCTCCATCAGTCACTTCAGCGTCGGCCCTAAGAAAATGGTCACATTCATAACATAAAGCTTCATCTACTGGCTTCAGCCGACAGAATGTGCAGTTTATGACGTCACAGACCAGCAATGCAGATAAACAGAATATAAACCATTAAAAAAGGGATATAATGAGGAAAACAACAGAGTTGGCCTTTCAGTGAGCAGAGGTTGAAGGTTGAACTTCTTGTGTCGTAAATCTTTTCTCTCAGTCTGAGGTGTTGAAGCTTCTGGTTACCAGGCAGATTTACGGCTCCATTGATTTTCCTCCAGTCTCAGCGGCCAGCAGCATTTTTAAATAAATCTTATTACTCAATAGAACAAGACCAGCCTGAGTGATTTTCTCCTGACGCCTCGATCAATCTGTCAGAGCAACAGAAGTTTGGTGTGACGGAGAAAAACTTATTATACTTTTCTAATAACACGAATGAGCAATAACTCCGGTTCATGTTTCTCTCTGGACTGAACCTGGACCTGAAATTATTTCCTGTCTCATTATTGTGACTCATGGTCAGAGCGGAGAGGACGATGGAAAGGTCTTCTTAAAAACATGGAGGGTAAAATGCAGCTATATTTGGTCATCTTAACCATTTGAAATGCTGAATGTGGAGGTTGATAATTTGGCTAATAATATATTTTATTGTTTCAGTTAATCATGGAGAATATTAAAGTTTGTTTTCTGATTCAGAAAGCTACTAAACGGTTCACACAGGCCGCTCTTTGTTCCTGTCTCCGTCCAGAGACCCGAACATGGAGCGCTCATGATGCGCTCCATGTTCGGGTCGAAGCGCGGCGGCTTCATCCAGCCTGATGGTTCTGCCGGTCCGTGTTTGTCTCCGTCCTCCTGGTCGTTTGGACTTCAGCGCCGGTTCAGCTGCTCACTCCTTCCCTCTGTTCCACACTCGGGTGAGGATTTGGATTATGCAGCAAAGCTGACCTGAATTTCTGCTTCTAAGAATGATCATGAAGATTTAAAGAGTGTTCCAAACATTCAACATGAAAAGCAGCAGGACGGATTGAAAGCAGAACCAGTAGCCAAGCCTCGCTGCTGCTCCAGTTCTCCAGCAGCTTAAAGGTTTTATTTACTTTACGTTCAGTTTAACTCCAGTAAAAACCGTCCGATCCGTTCAGCATCAGTTCCTGACCTGAAGCTCGGCCTCGGTTCGGTTCCATGACACATGCAGGTTCAGTTCAGCTGCGATCTAATGGAGGTTCTGAAGTGACGTAAAGACAAAACTGGAATCTGATTTGAGATTCCTGCTCTGCATGCTGGGAAACCAGAGCAGATGAGAGGATTTTCACTGACTGATGATTTTTATGGTGCTTTAGAGACAGAAGCTCAGACATGTGGAGGAATCCTGCGCTGGGAACCGCGAGCTAAAATGTTAGCTGCACTAATCCTAAAACGCTCGTCATCAACATTACGCTAATGCTAAAGCGCTTCACAACACACTGTTAGCAGAAGCTAACGTCAGTCCGAATGATATCTGCCCTTAAAATACCACAACCCTGGAGAACCAGTTTCATTTTGACATTATAAATTACATCTTCTATAATGTTCTTAAATATTGTATTTATGTTTATTTCTCTACTGGGTGAATAGTCTTCACTTCAAAATAAGAGCATGAATTTAAATGTCTGTCAATAAACAACACTTCAACACAAATGTTGAACTTTATTCAAATAAAAGTTTATAAAACCTCCATAAATGATTAAAATTTATATGGAAAAATACATTTAAGGGAAGCTAAGAGTGCTAAACGGTTTTAAAGTTAAATAAAGCACCAGTTGAAAAATTAGCTTTATTATTAGCTCGTTGTGGACGAGCGCTCACCACTGATGATAGAAGAGGAAGAAAAATGTAATTTAAACTGATATTACAGCATTAATATCACAACTACATGAACAGAAACACCAGAAACCACGATTCTCCATGAACTCCAGATCCGTTCAGAGTGGATCCGTTCAGAGTGGATCTGTTCAGAGTGGATCCATTCAGAGTGGATCCGTTCAGAGTGGATCTGTTCAGAGTGGATCCATTCAGAGTGGATCCGTTCAGAGTGGATCTGTTCAGAGTGGATCCGTTCAGAGTGGATCTGTTCAGAGTGGATCCGTTCAGAGTGGATCCATTCAGAGTGGATCCGTTCAGAGTGGATCCGTTCAGAGTGGATCCGTTCAGGACTTTATCATGTCTGCTCTTGAGTTTTCTCCAGGTCTTCTTCTCCTCAGTCATATTTCTTAATCATCAGACATTTCTCTGTTTAGCGTCTTTAGGAAATTGTTCTCACAAACCAGAGACGTTCTGGAAGCAGATTGTGATTTTCATTCATCTGCTGCTCTTCTCTTAATATCATGTCCCATTAATTACTGCCTTCCTCAGCATCAGGTTTCCTCCTGTGGTTATATTAATATTTGCATTCCTAATTATAATTTTCAACCACCACAGCAACTTGCAAAGTCAGTCGTTGCATATTTACACAACATGCTGTCATGACTGCCTGCAAAAACCCTTAATAAGGATTTTATTTAATGAGCACAAACTTCCATCTGGGAAAAATATCAGTGAAACTTTTTCCTGTCCTTTATTATCGAATGGACCAGAATCTGAGATACTATTTTATTTATGAAAGTCAAATTTTTCTGATTAATCAGATGCATGGAAAGATGGAAATAATAACACAATCTTTGATCTTTATGGTTGAGCTATAGTAAAAAGTAATGTTTGTTATTGGGTTTTTTGTTACTAATAATAGTTGAGATATCTTTGAATGTTTGTCTTATTTTTTTAGTTTTCTTACAATAGAAAATCCTAAACAGGCTCAGCAAATTATCTGATGGTATGTGACCAAATAAATCTGACTTTTATACAATATTTAATCCTCACATTAAGAAGAGCTGACTTATTAAATAAGGTCAGTTTTGATATTAACACAGAAACAGCCATCAAGGATTCCTGCATTTATTCATGACATGTTGATAATGAACCACATTGATTTTCTCATCATATTGATTCATGCCCTGCCTCCTGAACGCTTCCCTCTGGAATGAAGGAGAAACTGTAGCAGCTGTAATTGAAAAGCCCCAGGATTAGTGTAAGCAAATGAAAGTGAGACGCGCCTGCAGGACTCCTCACATCGACCAGGGGAGATAATTAATCACGGGGGCCCAGGAGAGCTCCGGTGGCAGCCAGCAGCCGTTAGACAGAAAAACGACGAGATCGGGGGAAACAGAAACTGAGAGGATGACAGGAACTTAAACATGGATTCAATTTATACCCGACAGGAAGCTGCTGTGAAATGAAGCCTGCATGAGGTTGATGGAAATACGGGGGTTTTGTCCATATTTGAACCATTTCTTCTCACCAGTTCGCCATAAAATCCAGGAGTTTCATTTAAAAACGCAACAGAAGCACAAAACCTGAAACCTTCCAACCACAGGTTGGGATCTATAAACAACAAGCTTGTTGGGAGAAAGTCTGATCCCTCAGCAAACGAGGAGGAGACACAGGAAACTGGCAGATCAGGAACTGAAGACAAACTGCAACATAATTCCTCACATGTTTAATTTCCATCCATAATCAAACTTTAATCATAATCATTCAAAACAGCCGAGTTATTTATGCTTCTGCTGCTGAGCCAAAGCTTTAATAAGGACACTTCATATTAAAAAATGTAACTTAACATAAATATAAATACCGCAGTGAAACCTTTTTGCGTTTCGCTGCAGAATTTTAAATCTTCCAGCAAACTTCCAAAATCTGTTTGAAGATTTTGCAAATATTAGAATCAGGAAGGAAGTTCAAACGTTTTCAGGCCTGATCTGATGCACTCCTCCTCTATGACCTGCAGGGGGCGGTGGCTCCCCCATCAGGAGTCGGGTCCTGACCCCAGAACGCAGCAGTGTTATGACCTTTAACCCCAGCGTGCCAGCCGCCTCCTAAAGTACCGATGGCAACTTTTATTTGTTGCGCCGTCTCTATGGCTACCAAAAATAATATTTTGTCGACTCTCTCCTTCACATCAACGTCTGCCTCCATGAAATAGCGTTTCTTCGCTTTTCCGGTGTTGTTGCCATGGTGACCATGAATTAACACTGATCAGCTGATGATTTAATTGCTTCCTGGTGTGCATGGTTAAATCTGGATTCTTTTATTTGTCTTATCAACCTGAGCTGAAGCGCTCTGCAGATCCTCCAGAGCTGCTGGACTCTGATTAGTTAGACAGTTTATGAAGACAAGGCCCAGCTACACTTCAGATGGATGTTTGTAGTTTCACGGTTCAGGAGGTGTGAACTCTTTGAAATCCATCCAGAACTTTTTAACCGACTCAGTGAAGAACCTTCAGCTGGTCAGCAGCTGTGAGGATATATCGGTGGGCCGGCCGCTCCAGCGCTCGCTGTCTCAGGCTGTGTGTGTTTCCCCTGCAGGACGAGGCCGGTCGGGTCGGTGTCATGAATTTGTCACACGTGTGTCATGTTGGCCTAGTTAGAGCACAGATCTCAGGAGGCGTCCAGCAGCCCGTCCCTCTGGATGGACGCTGACATCACCGTGTGTTAGCGTTAGCCACCGTTTGGACCAACAGCCGCTTACAGAAAATGTGACAAAATGCAAAAACAGCCAATCTGTGCACAGATTATTCAGAAGGAAAACACAAGGCTCATGTTTATTTCCCCACGCCTTCTGTCCATCAGTCTGTGATATGAATAAATGGATCGGTGAGACTGTCAGCCTCATATTACGGCAAGCAGATTTTATTCAAGAAGCTTTTTCTGCTGCAGCCAAACAGAACTCAAATCTAATGAAGAGAAATTGTCTCAAAATTAGAATGGAGTATGAATATGTTTGCATTACCTGGCTGGTTAAACAGATTCCAGCAACTAATGCTGCAGGGTTATGTAATGCTTACAAACAGGCCCCGAAATATGCAGCCAGCATAATAACATCATGTTTAATAACACATAATCCCATCACAGAGTCTGTTTGCAGTGAAAGAAACAATCAAACAATTGAAAGGTTTTAAAATCTTCTATAGAGAAGCTTTACTCAGGGAAGCTCAGAGCAACATCAACGGTTCGACCCGTAATAACTTCTGCAAGCAGGACTCTGAAATCCAACTTGTGAACTGATTCACAACTCCGAGTGCCATCGTAAAAAATTAAAGATGTAGAAAAAGAAAATCAAAGCTGCTGTACTCCTCTTCCACTCATGCATAACAGCAGCCATTCCCAATGATTTCCATACGTAATGTAACTGACTCAACAGTAAGTGCCTGATTCATCAGATGGGCATTAAAGTTGCATGCGCCTGAAATGAGAGGAACATTCTGATTTGTCTTGAGTTCAATATCATAAAAAGCTGCAGCCTGTTAGGAAAAATAACAGCTTCTATAAATCTGATGGTGGAAAGAAGCAGAACTACAGAAAGAGAGGAGAGAGCGGCGCTGAAGAGGGAGCATTAGGGTGGCGGTTCTGCTGCTTTTCCCTCAGTGACAGCTGGGATCCGTCCAGCAGGAAGATCTAATATTTCAAAGCTTTTTCAGGTGAAAGTGGCAGAAATTTACTGAGGCTGAAATACAGTAAAATGTCACATAATTAGCTGTTACTATGAGACAGACTGCTTCATGTTGCCGCGCAAAAATAGGAATAGTTTAAAGGTTTCACAAAATCTTAAAAGTGTGGCATGCATTTGTGTTGACCTCGCTTTACCCTGACACCCTTGAATAAAATCCTGTGGAACCGACTGGCTTCAGAATTAGAGGTGTAATTTAATCTGAGCAGAAATGCAGCAGCTCAGCTGTTCTGTGAAAACCTCACAGGTTCATTAGAGAACAATAGAGTTTTCCAGTCAACCCGGTTCCACTGGAACCAGAACTCCATCATCTGCTCCACCTCCAGCTGCTGTGGTTCTCTGAGTCAAACCAACCTGTTCCCCTCCTGGCCTGTGGGGGCGCTGCACCAAGAACCACTGAAGGAAACCACACAAAAACCTCTGAAGACACTGAGAGCAACTTAGTCGGAAGCAAGACAAGACATATTGATAGATATAAATAAATCAATACATAAAATGGGGATAAATAGATCTACTGTTAAATTTATTTGGATTCCGGCGCATATTGGAATAGTTGGAAATGAATTAGCAGATACATTTGCAAAGAGTGCGAGTAAGAGAAGTGAAATTGAATTGAAAGTTAAGTATAGTAAAAGTGAGATAAAGAGTATAAGTAAAATATATTACAAGAAGAAGTGGCAGGAACAATGGGAGGGTGAAAAGAAGGCAAGGTTTTATTATAGTATTCAAAAAAAAGTGGGGGAGTGTAGAAAGGAAAATAGGAATAAACAAGAGGAAGATATTATATCTAGGTTAAGATTTGGACATGTAGGGCTAAATAGTACTTTGAAAATAATAAATAAACATAGTACGGGGTTATGTAATTTTTGTGGAAAGTTGGAAACAGTTGTACATATTTTTATGGAATGTAATAAATATAATCTAGAAAGAGAGGAATTAGTAGAAGAGTTAAATAGGAATAAAGTTAAATTAAATATTAGAGATCTGCTACAAAAATCATCTGGAGATGTGGTTTTTAATTCCGTATTTAGGTTTCTTAGAAAAACAGGTCTAATAGGGAGATTATAGGGTTTAGGCATCTGGTTCATACTCCAGTCCAGAAGGTGGCGGTAATGCACCTGAAAGTTGTTTGCCAACCGCCATAAAACAAAAAAGAAGAAGAAGAAGAAGAAGAGAGCAACTTCCTTCTTCACCAGATGGAAACAAGATGGAGGCGTCAGGTTTTAGTGTTGGAGGATTTCTCTTTAGTCTTTGGCATATTTGCTGTAGAAACTAGACAATAATACTTGGTAAGATTTTGTGTTTTTGCAGTGCAGTGCTGCACAGCATCAGCTCCCTGAAAATAAATGAAGTAATAAATAAGTGGAATCAGAGGGAAAGCGTCTGTCTGATCTGCTTTGGGGAACCGTCCTGATCATCAAACCCAACGTCACGCTGAGACTGTAAAAGCAGGATTTTCTCCAGGAGTCAATCAAAAGACAAAGAAGTTACACTGAAATAAAAATATATATAAAATGGACAGCATGTTTAAATTTATGATCTACAACAAATGATTTCTGACATCTTGTTTGCAGGTCGTAGAAATGTTGAAAGTAGAGGAAGAGTCTAACAACAGCCTGGATCTGCCTGACTTGTTCATCAGTAATCATGGAGGACGTCAGGAAATATGATGAAGATCAACGACGGCGTCTTCAGAATCACCTGCAGCCTCACAGGTTAAACTCTCTGCTCCTCTAACCTCCAGGATCTGATCACTAACAGCTTCAGAAAATCTGAAAATCATCTCTCAATGAGTCAATAATAAATTATACACATCATTATGCATAATTCAGAATATTAATGCCAGTGTAACAGGGAACATGGTGCAGACTGCAGCAGATGTTACTGCTTCATACTTTCCTCCTCTGCTCTCCGTTTCAATCATCGCAGGACTTTGTGCAACACGAAGTCACTGAGGTGCAAAAGATTGGCAGAGAAATCTGACCACCAAATTCACAGAGCAGAGAAACTGAGGGTTTCTGTTCCGGTCCGTTAACTGGACTCTGCTGCTGCTGATCAGTTATCCTGAATCAGAGACAAATGAACCGCGAGCAAATCCTGGCAGATTTCCATCGACTGTAGGAGAAAATCCAGAGAAGTTTTCAGTTTAAAGGTTTCACAAACTGTTTCAAAGTTTTAACAATAAATCAGCTCAAAAGTTATTGAGATAAATGATCATGTTTTCAGACCATTTTCAAGTAATATAATGCTGTAATAATACAAGTACAATCTCTATAACTCTCCATAAACTTTCATTTCTAACAAACATTTAACACTAGAACTTGTTTGAAAGTATCCAAAATAAATAAACAAAACAACAAATAAAATGAATTATTAAAATTCTGCCCTTTAAAAAACGTCTAGTTGAGTAAAAGCAGCAGCCTGAAGGCGTCAGCATCAGCTGCTCACTGTTGGGTTTGAATCCCAGTTCAGACGGCTCTGCCTGCATGTGCGGCCATCAGGTTGCTCAACGCTACGGCTCAACAAGCAAATCATTCAAGAATTATGAAGGACAGCAACATGAAATGACTTCAGGTTGTAAAGGTCAAGCTGGACGTCCATGACCTCTGAACCCTACATGGTGAAGTACTGTGTTAGAAGATTGTAAAAAATGAAGCATTCCAACAGAGCGATGGTGAACCGGACGTTTCAGTAGCGACGTGAAACAGGAAGCCTAACATGACCCGTTCCTGGAGGCAGAGCGGCTCTGAGGCCCGGATCAACACTGCAGACGGAAAACCTGCTGGTTATTTTCAGAAGAAACCGACTCATTTATCCCCAGACGGATTCAGACGAAACGAAGCGGGAAAACTTTCATTAGCAGACGCTCCATCGTCTGTTTGGGAATTTAAAAACACGGGACTGAATGGAAGGCCAAGCACGGACTGGGAGCACTGGGATCCAGTTTGTAACTGGTCATGAAGTGAAGCAGCACAACAACGGCTGCATGTTTTCCTCTTCGGTCACTCTCAGGGTTGTTCTCTGCCTTTTCAGTGACGATCTCGCTCTCCTTTGGCATACACGGATGTTTTCTCAGCCTGAAGCTCTTCAGGGTCATAAAAGAGGAAGACGACTTGAAAATCAGGGTGGATGTTAAGTTTGTCAAGACAACAGCTTTCATAAAAAGATGTTTGTAGCGAACGCTGGCCTGAGGGGAAATGAACTCCTAAAGATGAAAAGGCTGCAGCTCCATTATTGCTCTCTTCAAATAACCTCCAATTACCGGGACCAGGAGGTCTTTAAAGGGGTCAGTCGAGGCATAAACACATTGTGAGAAGATAACGTGATTATGTAATTCAATATTTTTCTGCAGCCGAGAACAAAGGCGGTCATGATTTAGGCTTTAGCCCGGCTGATCTTTCAGAAAGACTGCTTAGCGAGAAAATAATCTCATTTGTGAACTACTGAACTCGCTTTTCTGTATTCTGCCTTCATACGAGGCGGCAGTGGTGCACAAACAAATCTTATTGAGCCTGCAGCCTGTCTCTGTGTCTCACTACCTTTAATCATCTACTCAGCTGGCACCGGCCCTCAAGGACTTTCTGTTTCAAGATGAAAGTTGGCATCAAAGTAGAAAACACAAAGTGGTCTTGCCAGTTCCCCCTCAGGGTTCCCAAAGTTAGCTGGAAGTTCAGATGGAAACAAGCATCACCTCCATAATCCTCCATTTACTCTTGTCTGCTTTCCTTGACCCCAGAAGAAATGCACAATCCTGTCAGTGACTGTAGCTCACATTGATCTAAGCATTAATCCGACTCCAGTCCGTTTGTCTAGAGAGTCCGGTTTGTTTGGGGAGGCGGGGAGACGTAACCGACTAAAGAACCAAACTCTGGTCCTCTAAACCTCGGTCTGGGTTCGGCTGAAGTGAACTCTGGTTCAGTTTGAATATGTGAAGCAGACCGGAGACCTGCTCCAAAAGCAGAAAGTGGACTACAGTGCAGGGCATTCTGGGTAAATACAGCCAAACGTGCTAGCCTAGCGCTAGCAGCAGAAATGGCGCATGGTCTTTAACCTAGCCCTTCAACCGCTGAAATCTGACGCCTCCATTTTGTTTTGGAAGCAAAATGGAGGCGAAGAAGGAAGTTGCTCTCAGTGTCTTCAGAGGTTTTTGTGTGGTTTCCTTCAGTGGTTCTTGGTGCAGCGCCCCCACAGGCCAGGAGGGGAACAGGTTGGTTTGACTCAGAACCACAGCAGCTGGAGGTGGAGCAGATGATGACGGTTTTGTCTAAAACCAAACGGTGTCTACTGGTTTGGTCCGCGTAAGCCTAAACCTAAAAACAGGTTTAGGCTGTTTAGCCTAAACCTGAATTATTTGGATTATTTGGACACCAGAACAGAGGACACATCGGGCCCCGACCACACACTGCCTTCCAGGAGTTAGCATTGAAGCATGGAAGTGGAAGTGTCATGGTTGGGTCACTGTCTGCTGGGAATCAGAGAGAAGGTGAGGAAAATGTGAAACCATCTGTAAAAATAAAATCAGAACCAGAACTGGGTCCTGTAACAGGACGATGATCCGAAACACGGCAGTAAATCCACTGAGACCCAACTGGACCAAGACATGGATCCAAAGGAACCTTTTCATCTTACAATACAGACGTTTCTGGTCATTTACCTAATGAAATAAATAGTTTGGGTGTTTAACTGTAATTAAAAAAATATGTATTATGTGAACATTTTCTCAGAAAGTTCTGAATATGTAATGGAGTGTCCTGATTTCTTCACATGACTGGAAGTGACAAGATGCTGATGGATGTCTCACATTGTGTGAGAAACAAGCAGACGTCCAGAGCTGCCAGGCAGCCTGATCTGGACAGGAAACACCGCCAGGCTGAGTCTGGCAGGAACCCAGAATGGAAACGAGTCCCGTCCAGAACACACCAGAGTTAACCTTCACTAGGTCTGAAACACGAAGCTCCCGTCTCCATCCAGTCAAAGGCTCTGCACTTTACACAGAGATAACAGAAGCTCACAGAACCATTTATTTTACGGTTTTGATAAATAGATTGTGAGTCGAAGCTTTAATGCGTGGAAGCTGCTGAGGATGAAATGTTAACCTCAGATTGAATTTAGAGTTAAAATCCCGTTTCACCGAATCCTAAAGCTTCTCTGCTGGACTCAGATCCGGTGACGGTTTGTCTCCTGTTTCTGTTTCTACCATTTCTGCATCCATCTGACTTCAGCATACACTCAGAGGTCAAGCAGCTTTACAAAAGGCAGCAGACAGAACAGAAACATTAAAGTCTTCATCCCCAGAGGATGAAGTCTAAGTGAAAGATAAAGAATAATTTGCCTTGTTGGGTTCAGCTGAGCATCCGCAGTGACTGTCACCCATCAGGCCTCGTTTCACAGCGCAGCTTACAGCCTAATGAATGACGCCTTTTATTTTTAACTACTGAGGCATTAATACCAAAGGAAAATTATTACACAAACATATTGTACAAACAGTATTTCCCCAAGTTTCTGTGATAAAAGAGCCAAACAACAGTCAGCTTTGGTCTGCAGCAGGACGCACATGATGCATGCTCCCAACTTTAACTGCATGATTATTGTCAAAAAAGAGATTTTCATTTCAAATAGATTTAAATGTACTGGAAGCTGGAGTAAACCACAGCAGTAATGATCTGGTTCTTCATTACTAGCAGGAAGAAAATCAATAAAAGAAGTTAAGGCAGAAACTCTTTTTTTCAAAGTGACGTCTGGGCATAAAACCCCTCAGCAAAGAAATTATTTCAATGTCAAAAAAAGCGGTGAAATTTTCTGGGCCGCCAGGAAGGAAACATCCTCCAGTTAAAGTCGTCATTTCTCATCTCTGAATTTTGATTTTTGGCTTTTTTGATTGTTTTTTTTTTCATTGTGATGTAAACAAATCAAATAGGCATCAAGATCAGGTGAACAGATACAGAAACAAAATGAAATGAGCAGAAAAAAAATCATAAACTAAGAAACCACCAAGGATTCAGCTGAAAACTGAATATCCAAACCAGAAATCTACCAGAAAATTATTACAAAATTAGAAACTGCTGGGAAATTCAACAATATGTTTTTTATTCATGATAAAGTTGAAAACTTTTCTTTTCTTACTAAATCTGAGAAAAATGCACCTTTAGCTAAATTTTAAGGTAATCCCTCAAACTGTCCTTGTGTGGCAAAATCCAGAGGAATCAGCAAAGATACCAGGAGGAGAAAAGCTGCAGAAAACCTGAAGCTTCTGTTCATCTAAACAATTATATTCAAGTTTAACCAGAAATGTCCAACAATCAAACCATCCAGTTCAGTTCTGTGTCCAGAGATGATCAGAAGGTTAATCAGCAAAAAGGGTTTTAGACTAAAATGAGCAGAAAAGCCAATCAGACAGGAAGAGGCCAGAACTCCCAAAGAACCGTAAAAAATCTGTTTACCGATTCGTCCTGTGGTTTGATGAGGCTAAGTTTGAAATATTTGGCTATAATGAGGAAGAAGAGAGAAGCTAACAGCCTGAGAACAACTGCATGGCGGTGGCAGCATCATGATGCAGGAAAGACGGTTCACCTCACAGAACAGGAATAATATGTGGAAACACTGAAGGAAGACATCAGATTTAGTCTGATTTCATGTCAGAGAGGAAACCTCTGCATGTCGTCAGACTGCAGAGATCTGAAGCTTAGATCGGTTTGATTTCTGCGTTATATTCAGGGGAAACATGTACAATCACGCTTCTAGAGTCAGAAAACTCCTGTGCATAAAATCAGAATGATTTTTCAGAAGTGGCTCATAAAACAGAGAAGAGGAGCAGCGCAGAGCCAGCCGAGTCTTTAACATTTAAACGATGAGAAATCAAAACAGGAAAAGGAGGCGCTCACCTCCAGGTAAGGGAAGCTGAACTGGTTTTGAACTCTTCTGCTTTTGGCCACTGAGGTTTCATCTTTAATGAGCCGCAGCAGCGACCAGCTGTGAAGCAGTTTGGACCTTCAGTAAATCTGATGCCTCATTTTTGAAAACTACAGAGCTATGGAAGGAAAATAATATTATTTGTGTGTTTAAGTTCATCCAGAGGTAAAAAACAAACAGCTTCCTCTGCTACCAGCTGCAGTCAGCATTTAATCAGCTGTTTGGGTTGCAATAATAAATGCTTCAGTTTGTTGAGCAACTACACTGTGGTTCTGTTTGCAGCTAAACATAATTTTATGTTGTAATTTAATATCATCTTTAAATTCCTTCTGTGTAAAATTAGTGAATAAACTATGATCCTTTAAAAAATAACATAAAATGAAAGAAATGATCTTTGCTCTGATTTTGATCCATCTGTAAGAATGTTAAGAAGTGTATTATAAGAGGATGTCCTTTAATCATCTGTATAGACTTATAGCCTTCCTGTTATCCTCTGAAAGTCTGGCTCTCTCAAAATGACAAAGTTCCACTGGAAGATTATTTCACTTGTACCAAAACATTTTGCCATGTTGTAGGTGAAATAATCTCCCAGTGAAACTAGAACTTGTTAGTCAGTATTAAGGGATTATTGACTTTAGAAAAGCTCCCACTTCTTGCTGAAAAGTTACCTGTAAGTTAGTTTTGTCTTATTCCAAGTGTACTGAGATATTTGCGGTGTGGTTCCTGTCAGACTCCATCCTGGTTCAGTATTTAAGCTCCTGGTTCTGTTTTGTTTATTCTGTTCCCACCAGCTCCATGTCCTGCTGCCTTCCTGACTCTGCAAGTCTTTATTTTTCATTATTTAAAACTTTTCACCTTTCTAACTGTCAAAAAGTTACAATGTTTTGTTGATTTTCAATTCAAGAGCAACTATATCTGCAGATGAGTCTGTTTGTTTCCTTTAGTTCTTCATGGAAAACAAATAATCAGTCATGATTGATTAACACCTCCATCTTGTTTTGGTTGCCTGCAGGTTTCAGATTCACCTGTTTCTGTTTAAATTATCCAAGAGAACATGACTGAAAGTTATATTTGTTCAAATGTTTCTCAAGGTTTTCATGAGAGAGTCTCTGTCCTTCGTGCAGGAAGCAAAGTGTTTACCCAGCTCTCCTTCCTGTGGCTTCCTGCTTCCAGCAGAACATCTCTGTTCTCAGATGAGCCCACGCCCCGATGCATTTCCATTTAGACGGCCTTGATTTAAGGAAAGATTTCTGAGCGTGTGGCCCTTCAGAAAAGCCCTGAGCATCCATCCATCCATCCATCCATCCATCTTCTTCCGCTTATCCGGGGTCGGGTCGCGGGGGTAGCAGCTTCAGAAGGGAGGCCCAGACTTCCCTCTCCCCAGCCACTTCTTCTAGCTCCTCCGGGGGAATCCCGAGGCGTTCCCAGGCCAGCCGAGAGACATAGTCCCTCCAGCGTGTCCTGGGTCTTCCCCGGGGCCTCCTCCCGGTGGGACGTGCCCGGAACACCTCACCAGGGAGGCGTCTAGGAGGCATCCTGACCAGATGCCCGAGCCACCTCAACTGGCTCCTCTCGATGTGAAGGAGCAGCGGCTCTACTCTGAGTCCCTCCCGGATGACTGAGCTTCTCACCCTATCTCTAAGGGAGAGCCCAGCCACCCTACGGAGAAAACCCATTTCGGCCGCTTGTATCCGCGATCTCGTTCTTTCGGTCATGACCCAAAGCTCATGACCATAGATGAGGGTGGGAACGTAGATCGACCGGTAAATCGAGAGCTTCGCTTTTTGGCTCAGCTCTCTCTTCACCACGACGGACCGGTACAGCGCCCGCTTGACAGCAGACGCTGCGCCAATCCGCCTGTCGATCTCCCGCTCCCTTCTTCCCCCATTCGTGAACAAGATCCCGAGATACTTAAACTCCTCCACTTGGGGCAGGACACCCCCCCTGACCCGGAGAAGGCACTCTACCCTTTTCCGGCTCAAGACCATGGCCTCGGATTTGGAGGCACTGATCCTCATCCCGGCCGCGTCACACTCGGCTGCGAACCGCTCCAGCGAGAGCTGCAGATCACGATCTGATGAAGCCAAAAGGACCACATCGTCTGCAAAAAGCAGAGATGAGATCCTAAGGCCACCAAATCGGATCCCCTCAACACCTTGGCTGCGCCTAGAAATTCTGTCCATGAAAGTGATGAACAGAATCGGTGACAAAGGGCAGCCCTGGCGGAGTCCAACTCTCACCGGAAACGAGCCCGACTTACTGCCGGCAATGCGGACCAGACTCTGACACCGGTCATACAGGGACCTGACAGCCCGTATCAAAGGGCCCGGTACCCCATACTCCCGGAGAACCCCCCACAGGGCTCCCCGAGGGACACGGTCGAACGCCTTCTCCAGGTCCACAAAACACATGTAGACTGGTTGGGCGAACTCCCATGCACCCTCCAGGACCCTGCCGAGGGTGTAGAGCTGGTCCAGCGTTCCACGACCAGGACGAAAACCACACTGCTCTTCCTGAATCCGAGGTTCGACTATCCGACGGACCCTCCTCTCCAGGACCCCTGAATAGACCTTGCCAGGGAGGCTTAAGAGTGTGACCCCTCTATAATTGGAGCACACCCTCCGGTCCCCCTTTTTGAACAGGGGGACCACCACCCCAGTCTGCCAATCCAGGGGAACTGCCCCCGATGTCCATGCGACATTGCAGAGTCGCGTCAACCAACACAACCCTACAACATCCAGAGCCTTAAGGAACTCCGGGCGGATCTCATCCACCCCCGGGGCCCTGCCACCGAGGAGCTTTTTAACCACCTCGGCGACCTCGTCCCCAGAGATTGGAGAGCCCAACCCAGAGTCCCCAGGCTCCGCTTCCTCAGTGGAAGGCATGTTGGTGGGATTGAGGAGGTCTTCGAAGTACTCTGCCCACCGGCCCACAACGTCCCGAGTAGAGGTCAGCAGCACACCATCCCCACTATAAACAGTGTTGGTGCTGCACCGCTTCCCCCCCCTGAGACGCCGGATGGTGGACCAGAATCGCCTCGAAGCCGTACGGAAGTCTTTCTCCATGGCCTCTCCAAACTCCTCCCACGCCCGGGTTTTTGCCTCAGCAACCGCCCGAGCCGCATGCCGCTTCGCCCGCCGGTACCCATCAGCTGCTTCCGGAGTCCCACAGGCCAAAAAGGCCCGATAGGACTCCTTCTTCAGCCTGACGGCATCCCTCACCGAAGGTGTCCACCAGCGGGTTCGAGGGTTGCCGCCGCGACAGGCACCGACAACCTTGCGGCCACAGCTCCGATCGGCCGCCTCGACAATGGAGGCACGGAACACGGTCCACTCAGACTCCATGTCCCCCACCTCCCCCGGGACGTGTTCGAAGTTTTGCCGGAGATGGGAGTTAAAGCTCCGTCTCACAGGGGATTCCGCCAGACGTTCCCAGCAGACCCTCACAACACGTTTGGGCCTGCCAGGTCTGACCGGCTTTCGCCCCCACCACCGGAGCCAACTCACCACCAGGTAGTGGTCAGTGGACAGCTCCGCACCTCTCTTCACCCGAGTGTCCAAGACATACGGCCGCAGATCCGATGAAACGATGACAAAGTCGATCATCGAACTGCGGCCTAGGGTGTCCTGGTGCCAAGTGCACATATGGACACCCTTATGCTTGAACATGGTGTTCGTTATGGACAATCCATGGCGAGCACAGAAGTCCAGCAACAGAACACCGCTCGAGTTCAGGTCGGGCGGGCCGTTCCTCCCAACCACGCCCCTCCAGGTCTCACTGTCATTGCCCACGTGAGCGTTGAAGTCCCCCAGCAGAACAAGGGAGTCCCCAGGAGGAGCACTCTCCAGTACCCCCTCTAAGGACTCCAAAAAGGGTGGGTAATCTGAACTGTCGTTCGGCCCGTAAGCACAAACGACAGTCAGAACCCGTCCCCCCACCCGTAGGCGGAGGGATGCTACCCTCTCGTTCACCGGGGTAAACCCCAACGTACAGGCGCCGAGATGGGGAGCAACAAGTATGCCCACTCCTGCCCGACGCCTCTCACCTTGGGCAACTCCAGAGTGGAAGTATGTCCAGCCCCTCTCAAGGAGACTGGTTCCAGAACCAGAGCCGTGCGTCGAGGTGAGACCGACTATTTCTAGCCGGAACCTCTCGACCTCACGCACTAGCTCCGGCTCCTTCCCCACCAGAGAGGTGACATTCCACGTCCCAAGAGCCAGTTTCTGCAACCGAGGATCGGACCGCCAGGGTCCCCTCCCTCTGCTGCCACCCATCCCACACTGCACCCGACCCCTTTGGCCCCTCCCACGGGTGGTGGGCCCATGGGAGGGGGGGCCCATGTTTCCTCTTCGGGCTGAGCCCGGCCGGGCTCCATGGGTAAAAGCCCGGCCACCAGACGCTCGCCATCGTGCCCCCCCTCCAGGCCTGGCTCCAGAGTGGGGCCCCGGTGACCCGCGTCCGGGCGAGGGAACACCAAGTCCAAAGTTTTCCTTCATCATTGGGGTCTTTGGGCTGCTCTTTGTCTGGTCTCTCACCTAGGACCTGTCTGCCTTGGGTGACCCTACCAGGGGCATGAAGCCCCAGACAGCATAGCTCCTAGGATCATTGGGACACTCAAACCCCTCCACCACGATAAGGTGGCAGCCCATGGAGGAGAAGCCCTGAGCAGAAAAACATAATGCAATGAGCTCCTTAATAGCTGCATGGAGAAAGTCTGGAGCGAAGCAAACCGCTGGCAGGACGGAGGATGAAACCAGGCACTAATGGAAACAAACCTGAAAACAGAAACGACCCGGTAGGAGAGGCAGACAAACCTTAAAGAAGAAATATGTCAGGTTCAAGATATTGAATTTTAAAAGTTTAATATCTCAAACCTTTGATATTTTGCTTTTAAAACAGAGATTAAATTAAATTCTCAATAATTTTGTAGTAGTTGTAACTGTAGAATATTTTTCAGTGCGTAATTAGTGAAGCTATCTGCTCTGGTAGTCAGCCTGTAGTTGTAGCTGCCTGCATGTTTGAACATATTTCAGCTTTTCTCTGTGTCTGAGCTAAATGAATGAGTTTCTGTGGCTTCAATTAAACTTTAAATGCTAAAACAAAACCTGCAGAAGACAAACCAGAATATTGTTTTCAAAGATTTATGTAGCAAAACAAAGAAAACATGGATCAATTATTTGGTGAATTTCTACCAGAGTTATTGAGAGCTGCAGTTCTGACAAAGGAAAAGCTGCAAAATTATGACATATACAGTATATATATATATATATATATATATATATATATATATATATATATATATATATATATATCAAAGTGGGAAACACCCCCAAAGGTGGCGGAGAACGCCAGAGCTAAGATCCTGTGGGACTTCCAGATCCAGACAGACAAAATGGTAATGGCGAACCAACCAGACATTGTCGTAGTGGATAAACAACAGAGGAAAGCCGTTGTGATAGATGTAGCAATACCAAGCGACTACAACATCAGGAAAAAGGAGCACGAGAAACTAGAGAAATACCAGGGCCTCAGGGAGGAACTGGAGAGGGCCTGGAAGGTGAAGACCACAGTGGTGCCTGTGGTCATCGGGGCCCTCGGGGCAGTCACCCCCAAACTGGACCAATGGCTACAACAGATCCCAGGAACAACATCAGACATCTCAGTGCAGAAATGTGCAATCCTTGGCACAGCCAAGATACTGCGCAGAACCCTCAAGCTCCCAGGCCTCTGGTAGAGGACCCGAGCTCAGAGGATAAGAACCACCCGCGGTGGGTGAGAAGGGAATTTTTTTTTATATATATATATATATACCTATATATATACATATATATATATATATGTATATATATATATGTATATATATATATATATATACATATATATATATATATATATATATATATATATATATATATGTATTCAGATGGAAGGTGCTCTAGTTTCTGCATCATTAAAGTTTGTTTTTCTCAACTAAATATTTCTGAACATCCATATCTGCTTTTCATGTAACCAAAAGAGGAAACATGGAGGGGCTTTATTTGGGTCAGCTGACTGACAGTGTGCAGCAACAGGTGAGGAAGGGGAATCAAACTGAAAAAAAAACTGTTTCCTCTGACACTTTCTGAGGGATTTCATGAAAAGGAAACAAACTGACACGGTGGTTTAGAAACGTCAGCGCAGCAGAAGCTCCTCATCTTCCTCCAAACAAGATGCAACATGAATAGCATTATTATACAAAGCAGGAATTATTATTTTCGCACCAATTACGGTGATATGATTTAGCCTAATTACCCCCTCAGAAGAAGAAACAGGAACATTAGACAGTATTAAAATGCTGCTGCTCCTCAGAAATATTTTGTCTGAACCGAAGCGAACAGAAACCTGATGAACTTTCAGAGGAATCTGCTCTCAATATTATAAAAATAGCAAAAATAATACCGGTGTTATTAATAGACGAACTGTTTCCGTCTGAGCTGAGCGGGATGAAAACCGGAAGGCTGGTAAAGTGCGCGCGCTCTGACCTGCTGACCAGCCACACCCATTCAATCAGAGAGCTGACTAATTAAAGGAAAGTTCAGAACAGCCACCGACCTGCGCGGCCATGAAGGACAGATCCATGCTGCTGCTGCTGCTGCTGCTGCTGCTGCTGCTGCTCCGAACAAAGGCACTCAGTGAAGGATGAGAGTCTGGCTCCGCTTCCCGCCGCTCACAGCATCCAGCAGGTCCGAAAACACACCGACCGACCTCACGTCAGAAACATGGTGCTGGGTCTGAGGAGGAAACCCCGAGGAAGAGGAGGAGAGGCGAAGCACACGGAGTGATGGAGAGATGTGGGAGAGACACGGAGGAGGAGGAGGAGGAGGAGGAGGAGGAGGAGGAGGAGGAGGAGGAGGAGGAGGAGGAGGAGGAGGGGAGGAGGAGGAGGAGGAGGAGGAGGAGGAGGAGGAGGAAGGCTGTCACATCATAACAGAGGAGGTGTGAGTCCTCCTCTCTCTCTCTCTCTGGTTCCTCATAACAATTCATCCATATTCCTCTAATCAACATGTGTGAAATAAAACATTAAAATTTATTGTTTTCCAGCAGCAGCTTTTTCCCAAATAAAAAATAAAATAAAATGAAAATACCAACCTATTAATTTTCTTCAGAATGACTTCAGTGGATCGCTGCTGCTGCCGCCATGCAGACGTTCCTGAGGTCCAATTCAAAAGAGCAGTAACAGTTTTTCTGGATCGCTTCGACCCATTTAAAGGAACCGGATCTGTTCTGTCTTCCTCTCCTACGCCTCCTGCATGTGTTAAATCTTTCTTCCAGTGGTTTGACACATTTTCCTGACTGTAACCAGGCGGCCTGTAGCTGGACTCACAGGGGAGGCGACAGACGGGCCAGAGGAGGAAGCAGAAGGTTTATTGGTCCAATTGGCTCAGTTTTCTGGACAATTCAGGACAAATCGTCTAACAGGACCAAAAAACCCTCTAATATTCTTCTTGTCATTTTTATGGCGGTTGGCGAACAACTTTAAGGTGCATTAGCGCCACCTTCTATATTAGAGTTCGGACAGGTGCTATGATGCTACCAGATCGTTTCCAAAATATCTAAAGAACTAAAAACTCTGGAAAAACTGCGTCCCCAGATGACCTCTGAAGCAATTCCTCCACTTCTAATTTACCTTTATTCTATTTAAATTTCTAATTAATATCTCGTGTGTATTTGGAAATATATTGTATTTTTTCCATTTGTGCTCAGTGAACACGTCAACCTGTAGAATATCTGGATGAATATTTTAAGTGTTTTTTAATCCTGTGACCAAATCTCATACTCCATATAATAAATAGTTTCTTTATTCTAATACATTTTTATATTCCCCAGCTTTCTTTTGGATATAATCAAATTTAGCATTATCTCCTGTGTCCAATTGCTCTTGAAATTTCTCTTAATGTATGATTTGACTATACACTTATGACTGAAGGACTAAACTGTTCAGTCACAGGTGAGTTTGCCATCTTACAACTTCCATCTGTAGAAATAAAATACATTTTAATAAATATAAATAATAGAACTAAATAAATAATAGTTTTCATAAACATTTAATATTTTAGCTTTACATCTAAACCATCATAAAACACCAACTCAAACCTCTGAACCATTCCTCTCTCTCCATCTGTCCCAGGAACTATAAATGGAGTTTGGACGCCTGGGGACGGATTTGTCCAAACACCCTGGAGAGGACAAAGAGAGGCAGGTGATTCAGGACATGTCAGCTCCTGCAGATCTCTTCTTTACACTTCTATATTCACCAATAGACTTCCTCACAACATTACTTCATATTTTACTGAACACTAGACCTTATTTGCTCTCAGTAATTATTTTATTCTCTCTTCCTAATGAACTAAGGCTGCAGGCTAATTATCCAAATCCTCCGTAAATATTCAATACATAGTTAAAGGATCTTGTGTGAAAATGGTTTTTGATGAGCAAATCTTCAGTTAGCTGTCAGTGTGGCGGTTTTAAAGGAGCCACGTCTGTTTTATTTACCAGGACAGCTGGAGGTCAAAGGTTGATTAGAGTCTCAGTAGATGGTTCTTAGATTGTAAAATATTTAATTTTGATCAATTTATCGTTCTCTGATTTTATTTTGGGTTACATTATTTTCATTGGTCATTGTGTTTCTGGTCTGGACCCCGTTTGAGGCAGAAGGATAATTTGACGCAGACGATGGAGAAACAGAGCAGATGGACCAGGAAGTGATGTAACGGCTGAACTGTTTGTTTGTTCATGATGACTGACTGGAAGGAGACAAACAGTTGGATCAAAGTTTTCTCTGAAGGCAGCATCTGGCTTGTGTTTCATATTTTGGAGCCGCCTGGAAGTAAAATGTCGCTTTGCCCCTGAGGTCTGCTGGTTAGTCCTGTGAGTTTTTGAGACGTGGAGTTTGAGTTGACCTCTGCATGAAAACTGCATGTAAACTTTTGATCCTGATGACATTAATAAATAAAAATGACATATTTTTTTCTGTCGTTATTGTAGCTTTTAGCAAATATAAATAATTTTGCTGATTTGTTGGTAATGGCCTAAGACAAGAGAGGTTTGGTCTGGTTTAACTTCAGGCAGTGAGAATGTATGTAAACTTCTGGGTCCAGAGGTTTTTGGTCTGCAGACCTGGTGACACTGGAGGATAAAGAGTTTTCCCCAGATCAGCAGTTTGTCCCACGGCCCACGGTTTTCCCTTTCTGCTGAGCGTGCACACATCCGGATCCAGAGTGAACCACTTCCCATCGTTTCCACTTCCTCTTTCTCCACTAATCCAGGATTTAACTGCTTCCTGTTGGAGCTGATTGGGAATTCTGTCTGCTAATATGAACTGACAAAACAAAAAAAAAAAATTTCTCATGGAGATTAAAGTCTGAACAGGAAAATCAGTCAGGAGAAAGGATGAAAGTAACAAGACGCTCACATCTTCATGCTCCACTGATGAAGGAAGGGAGGAGATAAATCTAGTTAAAGTAAACAGCCTGTTTTATTCTAAAGCTGCTTATTAAATTTCAATATGCTAATGTGCTGTACTGTTGAAGTTATTGGGAAGAACTGCAGCTCAGCCAGAAGTGACAAACCTCCAGGCTCTGCAGAGTCAACAGCTACAAACCCAACGTTCTCCAGACTGGATCAGAACCGGCTTCAGGAAGCGGTTCCCCTGACCAAGTGGTGCAGCTTGGCTCAGCTGAGTTTCACATGTAAAGTTTGGTGGATGGAAGAGCACAATGTAAGCCAGGCTTTCAGGAGTCGGACTTTGCTTCTTGGATACAAACGTGACTTTTAATATTTCTGCATTTTAAGACTTTTTGTAGAACTTTCTGGTCCAGACTCTGTAGGTTTGGACCAACATGACTGCAGCAGGATCAGGGAGTTTGGAACAGATATGGACAGCGACTGAGAGGGGAGACCTTGTTGTCCAACATCAGTGTCTGACCTCAGAACATGCTTCTGGAGTAATTCCCATAATAAACATGATGGAGTGAGTTGAGTCTGTGTTAGGTGCAGAGGAGGCGACATGTTGAACCCAGGAGCAGCAACGGATGGCCACTGAGTCAGAAGCTGTTTGATCTGAAGCGTGATCAGTTTGGACTTCATGCTCCGCTGTGACCTTAATCTGATGTTTGGGGATTTCTTGGATGGAGGAACGTTTGGCCTCCATTCCCTCCATCTGCAGTCACTTATTGGCAGCAGCGTGAAGTTACCGACAGTATTGGAAATTAGATGGATTAATGATGCAACAGGAGTGAAACGATTGGAGGCGTTACAGAGAAACTAAAGATCCTTAATCAGGTCAGGTCATTGAGGAGGAAATATGAGTAAAATCAGGTCCAAATAAAATGTGGAGCTCAGAAATAAAGAAACTTTTGCAAAGATTTATATTTTACAGACGTGCATTGCATTCACCAAATTACTAAACACAGACACCGGTTCTCATAACCGCTCATAATTATGAGATAAAATGATTCTTTTTTCTTTGGTGAATGCAATATGCTTCTGTAATATTTAACAGTAAAAGATAATTAAAAGTAAAACATCGCTGAGGTTTTACTCTGGAAGAATTGTAAAAACAATTCCATAAACACATTTCCAAACCTCATGGAAAAGCGAAAACAGAGCTGAAGGTGTGTGAGCTGCAGCCAGAGAGATGGAGGGAGGCTCGTCTCCACAGCCAGAGCTCAGATCTTTACTGAGGCCGTTTGGTGGCTCAGCTGATGGCAGCGAAAAGTCTTTCATCCTAAAAGCACCAGGTGAACATGAAATCATGAGTTTGATTTTCTGACTTTCTGCTGCAGCAATAACACTTCAGCTCACAAACACATCATGCATAGCACACACATTCACACTTCAAGTATTTTTAGGTCATTTCTCAGTTTCATGCACTCAATATAGAATAAAGTCTTTGTTTGCTTTGCCTCAACTGATGCATAGTGAAGAAGGCAGGTGATTCATAATTGATGCTCCTCTGACTACGTTGAAATAAATCGTGTGTGTGTGGGTGGGGGTGTGTGTGTGTGGGGGTGTGTGGGGGTGTGCGTGTGTGTGTGAGACCAACAGGAATGAATTCTGAACAATGTTATTCCTGTCTCACTTTTAGATCTGATCATTCTAACCTGTTTTTAGGGCCTGTAGAGTCGCTGAAACGTTGTTCTTTCTTCAGGTTTCAGCAGATATTTTCCTTTTTCTGTCCAGTAGAGAAGAAGAAACTCTGAATCGGATCTTCTGCACAACAACCACAGCATAAACTGATCCATTTCAGCTCTGTCACATTCAGAAGCAACCCTGAGATCCTTGTCTTTGTTTCTGCAGACGTTAATTATTTACTTAGACTTTATTTAGTCAGAAAGCTCCTGTTGAGATCCAATATGTCCTCCACAGGGGAGTCCAGATGAATCCTGGGAGTCCGACTGGCTGCAGGTTCCTTTTGTTCTTCAGACACATCCATCACCGCCAGTCATGACAGAAATGTGTTCAGATCTGCTAAATGGTTCCTGTTAGCCAACAAAGGGAGATTTCTGAGTCACGTTAAGTTTTTATGGTCAGTAAAACTGGATCGTTATCTTTTTTTTTTTATTTTGCTCGTTGGGGTAAGTTATTTATGTGCAGTTACTGTTTAGATAAATCTGTTGTAAAAAGAATTACATGAATTTCTTGCTGAGTTTTATCATCTTCGTGAGTCCAGTCAGTGCTGAGCAGCCAGAGCTCAGAGCGACGGACTGAGGAGGATTTGCATAATATTCTGACACAAAGACGCCTGAACAATGGAGCAAATGCAAACCTGCTTTAAATAGTGGAGAAGGGAAAACGTATCATCTGATCCTCTGCAGTCTGACAAATTGGTTTTTTTAGTATGCCTTAAACTTTTATAACCTAACAAATTAAAAATAGACATTATATTTTTGTATGCAGCATTTAATTCTCTTTCAGTTGTTTCAGTCAAATTTAACCAGAGTCTGATGTTTTTACAGTTTTAGAGGAGCGGTGCTGAGACCTGCCGCTCTGCAGCAGAGACATGAACACACACGTTCTTCTTAACCTAAAAATTAAATATGTTTAATAATTCACATAAAGCCGTGATTCTGGGGGGTTTGAGTTTTTATTTGGATTATTTCCTGGTTTACTTCAGATTAAAACCAGCCTTTTCAGATGTGCTATAAAACCTTTCTCTGATCTCTGATCTGCTTCACTTCCCTGAACCATGAAGCAGCATAAACAAAAAAAATGCTTTTAGCTGGGATCGAAGTCGAGCTCTGTAAATAGTGGGATCTAAAGTATCTGGGATGTAAAACTGGTGCTGGTTGTATATCAGAGGCTGAAACTGCTGATGTCCTTTCACAGTCTGTTGGTTTGGCAGACCTCCTCTTCTACCGTCATCTTTTAGTTTCTGTTCCTTGCTCTTCAGGCACAGATCTCCCACAGGTCTGAGGTTCATGCTTCACTCTCGGCTGTCTCTGTCCAGATTCTTCTGCTGCAGCTCCACTTACATGTGGAGTTCCTCAGGGGTTCATCCTGAGTCCTGCTGGTTCAGATCAGTCAAATGTGGCTCCAGACGAATGCAGGAAGTGAGGAAACAAACCGTGTTAAACTGATTCTTTTCCTGTTTACTTCAGCATAGATTTTAGTTTTCTTTCATACAACAAGAGTGTTTATCTCTACAAATGAGATGCTTTATGTCTTGTGAAATAAACACAATAGCACATGTGACTTAATCTTTGCTGGGTGGGACAGATTGAGGATTACAGTTTTTCTCTTTTTTCTGTATTTTTTTTGTTTTTGTCTTCAGAAAAATGAGCCAAATGCTGCTGACTGTCTTTTTACCAAACCAGTAACTTCAAATGAAGTCTTGCTTGTTGCAGGACTTCAGGATGTTTGGCATGAAGGGTCAAATAAGCAATGCACTCTGTCATGCCTCTCCCCTTGTGCCTGTTCTCAGTCTCACTCAGCAGAGCAGCAAAGGAGGAGCTGGTCTGTTTGACACACAAAATATAAACTCAAAATGACTCCCAGCTGCTCCTTGGTTCTTATTGTTTGTGTTAAAGATCCAAATGACCAGCGCCTAAAGTTTTATTTATAGGGAATATGACTCATCATATGTAAAATCTATTTAATTTGGTCATATAGTGTTCATTCAACTCCACGGTTCCTAAAAAGCAGCCAGGAGGAAACGGCAGGCTGAGTGGTTCTGTAATGAAGCAGACAGGCTTTGGGCTCTTTTCTGCTGAGATCAATTTTTTTCTGTTAGACATCGACCAAGCACTTTGCTTTGTCCTGATGCAGAATGGGAACCTTTAAGAATTTATATCTTATCGGCTTGATAAAACTGAGTTTTACCAAAGTCCCTAAACTGACCCTCTACATTTCTACATAGATTTGAGAAACACAATCATTAAACATCAGTGAGGGACGTAAACAGTTAAAGCAGATATATTCAGATTCAGCCATGATGCTAACGCTCATCATCTATCAGCCAATCAGAGGAAACGCCGGCAGTCTTATTCAGGTGTTGGAGTGACAAGCCCCACCTACTTGGAAGCAGAGCTTTGGGGAAATTGTAGTCGTTGATTTTCCAGAAGAGCGATCAATTCAACACGTTGGAATGATGCAGCTTTTTATGAACCGTGAGATGGAGAAACCAGCTGCACATTGTCTGAAAAAACAAAAACAATCAGCATCTTCCTACCACTTCCTGTCGTCTTCTTCATGGTTTCCTCCAGTAGAAACATCTGACTGTTGATTACATGACTTGTATGATGCAAAAAGTGTTTCCATTGCAGTTCTGCAAAATGCATCTATTCCAGTATAGCTGAGAAACCACATCACCCAAACGCAAAAACCTTTTATTAAGTTTTTTTTAATAAAAAACCATATTATATATTAACCATATTTTACTATGGTTGATGGAAATGCAGCTACTGAAGGACTCATTCTTACCATGATGCCCAGCTACAGTGGCTCAAAAAATCAGAACAAATATTGGTATCCTGCAGCTGGTTCGGCTGGAGGTCGTTCTGTATTCACTGAGATGCTTCAGAAAGTAGTTCTGGGTTTGGTTGGTTGTTTGAGTATTTTTTGAGAAAAGGTCCAGACCAATGGGGAAATGAACTCTGGTCTGTTTAAAGAGGACCTAAACAGATCAGGTGTGAATACACTCTGAGTGTTGGATGATTGAGAACAGGTGTGGCAGCAATCAGAAACAACCTGAGGTTTTAACATCACCATGCACTCTGCAGAGCGGCGTACTGTGATTTAAAGAGCCTTTTACGTTTTAATCTCTGGCAAACATTACAGCTCTCAGTTGATTAACATAAAATAATATCAGCTGCAGCCAAGAAACACGGAGGAATATTCAGCTCACTAAACAACAGCATCAAGGTTATCCCTGCTAAAAGCCTCTTCTGTTTCTGCTCCCTTATGGAGACGAACACTGGAGCTGATTCCTGTTGCAGCGGTCAGTGATGAACCGAATCCAGACAGCGATATGACAGTTTCTTAATGGAGGTCTGGTGAGTCATATTCCCTCAGGTGATAAGGCAGGTAGAGGACCAATCAGGGGCACCAGAGCAGCCTTGTGATGGGTTGACATGGTTACATCATCGGATGAAAAGATCCTGGACTCTGCTGTAAATTTCTCTGCAGCGATCATCAGCATGTGAAACAGACGTTTGGATCTTACTCATCCTAACTGGATGGAAATGAGCTGCTTCTTCAAAATCTACATCTATGATCGCCTGATTAATTTAACAAATGTCTGTTTGGGTTATTAATCATATTCAATGCTCTCAACTCATCTGCTTTAAGTAAAAATGACTTTCAGAAGCGCTCTTCCTCAGACCGATGGCTGCAGCCTCTGTGGCTTTCAATGGAGGGAAACTAATAATTAAACACACTATTGCACAAGGTTTGGTTCATTTCACACACACACACACAGAGCGACACACTGCTCAGTGTTTGTATTAATGGCTGGATGACACGGCAGGCTGCCACCCTGCTGGGCGACATGCCAGCCAGAAGAAAAGTGCGCTGCGTTTAACCGTGACTCTGCAGGCCACAGGGCGCCGCCGCCTGACTGTCTGTAGTGACAGGAGATGATCGCTGATGGAGATTCACCCGAGGCGCCGCTGGCCCAGGTGGATGGCAACCAGACGCAGACAAATCTGCTGACAGCCCTGGTGAAATCCATCCTTTATCACAGGCGCAAAATCAAACACAGGGAAAAAATATTGTTTTATTCTCCTTGGAGTTTATAGGAATGTCTGTTTGGTTCTCAAGGGCTTAATGAATAAATATAAACATGACATGGCAGAGCGACCTCCAAGCTGAATATTGACCCATATTATTCTTGATGTTAGAGAAGGCTAAAAAAAGTCTCCAAAGCTCACAGCTGGGGAACTCCAGGTCTCCATAGCAACCATTAGATTCACTTTACATACCAAACCGGAAACAGACACAGTTTAATAAGGCTGTTTTCCCACCTGGTAGTCCGGTAGACTCGGTTCGATTGGGGGCCAAATGGTAACATTTGTTTCGTCTCCAGCTGCTGCGGTTCTTCCTCTCTGCTCTGAGTCAAACCAACCTGTTCCCCTCCTGGCCTGTGGGGGCGCTGCACCAAGAACCACTGAAGGAAACAGCACAAAAACCTCTGAAGACTCTGAGAGCAACTTCCTTCTTCACCAGATGGAAACAAAATGGAGGCGTCAGATTTTAGCGGCTGGAGGATTTCTCTTTAGTCTTTGGCTAAAAACTATTAGTCATTTCTGCTGCTAGTGCTAGGCTAACACGGTAGCTTTGGTTGCATTTACCCAGAATGCCCTGCACTGTAATCCGCTTCCTGTTTTTGGAGCGGTCTCCGTTCTACTTGGCGTTCACATATTCAAACCGAGCCAGAGTTCACTTCAACAGAACCCAGACCGAGGTTTGGAGGAACAGAGTTTGGGTTTTTGGTCGATTACATGGAAACCAGTGAAAATATCATTGAGACTTTGGATATAATTCACCATGTTAGAGACAGAAAAATGATGTACAGATTTGGTCAGTATTCTTGTGGTTTATTTATTTAATATTTCAGCTTGTAGTGTGTGTGTGTTTGGTCTCTAGTCATCTAATGATGGTTAACATTGTATTCACATTACAACACTTAGTGCAGTTCTAGTTTCCTTTATCTCTGAGTTATTCTGGTTTATTTCCAATAGAAGGAAGAAACAGTTTCAGCCATCTGTCTGTTAGACTGACTTTGTAAAGTAAAAGGCTGCAGAATCAGCCGGCTTCAGGCGAGGCGGCGCTGGGACAAAAGGAGGACAGGAGAATGAAGGAGATGGATGCCAAGAGCCAAAAAGCCTCTCATGTGAAAATATCCAGCATGTTGTCAGCTTCCATCTCTCTCCAGTTATCAGCATCATCTCCTCTCTGCAGGTCAATGGCTCCCATTCTCATCTGAAGCTCTTCATTTCTGTCGTTTTATCCAACCACTTGCTCAAGGTCACAGAGGTTCTGATAACTTTCTCAAGACTCGGAGTGAACCCTGGACACGCCATCAACCCGGCTGCCATTTTAGCCACTGATGAAAGATGGAGGCATGAGCCATCCAACTGTAATGTGCAGTGGAGGGCACCGCTAACTAAAAAGCTAGTTGCACCAACCCTAAAGCCCTAAACATTAACATTAGTTATGCCAACACTAAAGAGCTACATGACATTAGCAGAAACTAAAGTGCTAACATCTAACATGTTTGACCGTCTGTGACAGTGATGTGGCGTGTTTCACCTTTAGAGGGTCAAACTCCATTTTCTCTGTACAGATTGAACCCAGGAAGCGATTCTTTGGAACAGATATTTTATTTTTGATAATTCTGTTGCTGATTTGGCCTCAGCAGATGTTTGGTCACAAACTAAAACTGCTAATTTGCTGCATTGCATCACTGATGGAGAAAATGTAAGAAAGCCAAAAAATCTTGATTTATGAACCTTATTTAATATATTTGTGAATAATCTCCCTGGATTTTGTTAAATAGTTTGAAAGTATATTATTTATTTTTGTTTATTTTGTATTTCTTTTTATAAAATGAAATATATAATATATATTATTCGATAGAAAGAAACAGAAATATATTTCAATTTATTTCAATAAAAAGAAATATATTTTTAAAAAACGTGAGGAGAGGAAGTGGAACTGCTGTGTAAACAGTCTTCAAAATAAAAGCACAAATGTAAATGTCTAAGTACTTGAAGAAATCTTTACAGACGACCAAAACTTCAACACAGATGATTAACTTTATTCAACTGAAAGTTTATGAAACAGCCAAGTATATTAGCGCTTTAGAAATTATCCAGAAGAATTAATTTAGGGGAAACTAAGTGTGCTAAATGTTTCCAAAGTTAACTAAAGCGCTAAATAAACCAGCTCCCTGATTAGCAGATTAGTGGATCTGTGCCACCACACAATACATGCACAGCTTATAGCTGCTTTAGCAAGAGAGAAAAGATGATTTTACTTAATTGGCCAAAAGTGTAAATAAAAATATAAATTTCCCTTCTTGCTACTTATTTTCCCACGGTTGTCTGCTTGTCCCAGTTTCACATTGGCTTTAGTCCCAAAGCCTGATGGATAGAACCGTATAATGTATTCCTTACATAGACTTAGACTTTCATATTGATTGTGCGGCTTGTGGGACTGCTGTCTCCTCATTCTGTGTCCTGACAGAAAGAAGAGCCGCTGTCTGTTTTTGGCAAAGTGCTGGACTTCCCTCCAGAGGAACGAACAATTACCATCCATCTCTGTAGCTGCTGGGTGCAGTTAGCAGCCCTGTCCAGTCGGATGATAAACCTGGCCGGGTTCTCATCGTCTCCCAGCTGATGAAAACAGAAACATGTTGTCTTGATATGAGGAAATGGTGAAAATGTCTCAGTTTCTGCAGATCAAATCTGGATTCTCTGTGTTTCATATGGGGACATGGAGCTGTCAGTCAGCGGCGGCTGCTGCCAGCCTGCCTTGTTCCTGTTTACAGAAACGGCTCCATCCTGGGTTCATCCTCGCTGTGCTGTCACCAGCGGCACAAAGCTTAACCTTTCTCCTCCCGTTCTGCACAGCTGCTGCTCCTCCTCCTCGCTCCTTCCTTGCATTCAGATCACTGCCTGGGTGTGTTCATGTTGGTGTTCATGCAGGAGGAAGCGGAGGGTTATGGCTCTGTGCTGAGTGACGGATGCGCAGTGGAGAGCGTCGATGGGAGACATGAAGACGAGATGTGACTGATCCTTCTGTTTTAATGGCAGTTTTATGTAAAACAGAATTTATTTTTGCTTTAAATCATGTTAAAGTGTTTTCACCTCATCAAAGACGCACCTGGAGCGCTGTTTGAGAAGTCCTTTAATCTCCATGGTAACCATTGAGCTGAGCAAAACGCCTGCGTGGACCTAGCCCCGCCTTTTAGGCACAGCTCCTCCCCCACTCAGCTCCTAAAGGAGAATTGCCAGGAGCAATTAGCAAACATCTGTTGGGACTGCTGAGCTCACTATAGGAGCTACTTCTCAGTGAAACGCTGGTAAAAATGTTGCTAAAGGGTTAATAGAGGAGACATTTTGGGATGACTTCTTGGAGGCGGAGCTTCAGAAAGATCAGGAGCTTTTTAAAGAGACGGAGGCATTAAATTATAAACCCAAATTTCTTTTAAGTCATATTTGACATATGCAGCATTTTTATCGACTGAAGGAAACATAGTTACTTGATTGTCACTATGTGGCTTGAGAACACATAATGTTGCCCCTTGGAGCTAAATGCATCGTTTTTCTGGTCATTATAAGGTGAAAATAGTTTAACTTCCAGCACAGAAAAACTCCTCATAATGTTTCTCATTCCTGAGATCCTGAGTCACTGATGTGAGGTCTTATTCGCTCCTCCAGTTGATTTCCCAGCAGAACCACCTCAACCTTTCTGCTCGGTTGTTTTCTGCTTCCATTTGAGGAGAGCTTTTTCACCTTGGCTTCAGGCCGCCGGCCATTCCAGCGCTGTCACTTTGATCCCACTCAGCAGCCAGCCGGCTGTGGCGTTTGTCCGGGGCGATTGTGACTGTAAGGAAGAAAATGATGATGTGCTTCGACTCAACATCTTACTGGAATCCAACTGGAATATTAATCAGCTCTTCACTGATTCCGTCTCTTCCTGGGTTGTATAACATCCAATTCCCACATAATTACAGCATGATTATTCTGCTGAAATGTTGCACTATTGATTCAGTAAACAACATGCTTTCTTAACCCTAATTAATTCATCTAAGAGACAGAGTATAGAGTGGAGGTGTTCTTGGTGTTATTGCGTTTTGTAAATCCATCCCAGCAGGTTCAGCAGCGCTCTCCTCATTTAAAGCTATTGATTAAAATGTGTTGTGTAATTAAAAGCTTGTCTGAGTTCCCAATAAAGTTACGGAAGCATGAAAATATCCAGGAAGTCATCACAAGAATTTACTCAACCTCTACACATTTCTTCTTTTTGCTCATTTCAAATCAGGCTATTTAATATCAGGCAAAAAAATAAAAACAAATGAAGATTTTTAATTATAAATTCATGTATAAGAGAGGAAAAAATCTACTGAAACTGTTAGTGATGTCTGCTAATGAGTCTTTCACTTTACTATGGATGACATGTGACCTGCTCTTCTTTCCAGCAGACTGTTAAAATATCTAAATCCAAGTTAAGACTTTGACTAGGCCAATCCAAACCATCACTTGCTGGTGTCCTTTAGCTCTTTAGCTATTGAAAAAGACAAACGTGCTTCAGGGTCAGGTAAATAAAAACCTGGTGGCCAAATATTCACGATTCATGGTTCCATCGGTTAACAGCATATAAAGCCCAGACCTTCAATCCGCTGCCGACATGTTTGGCTGTTTATATCATCAACTGTCACTGAAATGCTGAGCTAGATTTTTTTCCAGAAGAGATGAGACAAAAACCTTTTAAAAAGTTTTCACTTTTGTGTCGTTGGGATATTTTCTTTTCTGATCAGCAGCTTTAATGTAAACTAGGAGCGTATTATAAACTCAGATTCTGTCCTGTTTACAGCATCAAACATTTATCTTTCTACCTCTTTGTGTTTCAGACTCGGTTTTCCTTGTGCTGGCCGCGTTCCCGTCCCTCCATTTATCACCCCAGGCTACCAGCTAGCGCTCACACTGTTACAGTCACAGCAGCACCAATAAAGGAGAATGAGTTAGGACGCAATCGGCCTGAAAGAAGACGGTAATGAGCCTGGTATGGATGTAAATGAATTTGTTACAAGCTGCATTACTAATTTATTCATCCAGCTGTGTCTCAGTCAGTTTAGCCCTGATCCACCCAGATCTCCGACCGAAGCTGGAGGTTCTGGTTCCTCTGAGAGCTCTTATTTTCTCTTTTTACCCCGCAGGGAAAGGGATGAAAAATTTGTTTTCTGTTCAGATACATGATTGAGTCGAGGCTGCTTATGTAATTGATTCATATTTAATATGTGGAACATGGATGCGTGCTCCTGGCTGGGCTTGTCTCTCCTCCTCGTCAGCCTGTTTCTAATATGCACTTCTTGTGTTTGCTGCAGTGGTGCATGAAACGTGTCGCCGCATGAATTTGGCCAGGAATTTACGATGTGGCTCTTTGAGTGATGCAAGTCCAGGCCTTGTAAAGTAAATGTACCATAGCTGTTGTTGCACTTGTGGGATGTACTTTAACCACTTTTTAAAATATATACACAGGGCAGGAAAATAAAAAGCTGAAGCAGAGAAGCAGTGGACCGTCTGGTCGGTGAGTTCACTGTTTTCCTTCTGTTCTAAACTTCAAACTTAAACCAATAAACTAAAATAATTTTGAGGGGACATTAAGGCCGTAAAGTTAACTGGTGGCGCTCTGGCTGCAGCAGCGCTCTGTTTACGGCAGTAAAGATGGCCGCCGCTGCCTCTGGATGGATTTTAAAGATGTCGAGAACGAAAGCATGGTGCCCAGATGAAAGAATGTAAGGAAAAAGTCACGTTCAGCCATATCTACTGTCTGGCTTCTGCAGCAGAATTATTTTCACGTCTCACATTAACAAAGCAAAAGTCTGATAAAATGCTGCATGGCCGTTCAGACTGCAGACGCTTGCAGACAATCAGAGATGATTTAGTTCCATGGAAGTGGCACAGATTGGGTTTCTGAAATGGTCAGAACTGGGCCGTTCAGACTGCGTGTTGCGTTCAGCTGCTGTGTGAACGTAGCTTTTCTGTTTGGGTTTCATTTGATCAGAGTGCATCCAGTAAACATTAAATCGAACTTCTTACATGTTTTGGTCATCGTTCGTTTTCTCCTTCCTCTAATGGATAAAGGTCAAGTTTGTGAAGTGCAGCTCCTCCAAAGTCACCATCCTGGCTGCTTATTTTGTTCTCACAAGATGAAAATGTTTATTACCTGCTTTTAGGAAAATACATTTAGACATAAATAAGAAACTTTCTTTCCAGACTCCATTAAATTCAGTAAAAACAGATAATTGGGGTTTTGTGCACCGGATGCTGAGCCGACTGATGGAGGAGCTTCTGCTGCAGAGTCGTATTCACCCAGCGTCTGTTGGTTGGAGTGGGAATGTTTTAATAAGACTAAGGGTGTTTTCCATCATGATTAGATTCAGGCCAAAGATTCATCTGGTGGCATTAGATTTTTGGCCAGAGCATTAAGCTGATTGTTTGAGTCACAAATGAAACTCTGGCATTAAGCTGACAGTTGTCCTGCGGATTGTATTATTAGTGTTCCAGGATAACCTGAACTTAAGCAGCTGTTTTCTTCAGTCAGAGGAAGAACTGTTTAACTGTAAGTCATAAAATATAAGAGTTGAGAGTTTACAGTTAATGAGACGGGTTTTAATTGCTGCGTATTTCCCTGAGAGCCTCATAATAACACATCATAAATCAAAGCGGAAACTATTCTCAGTGACTCTGCTGGTGGAGCTTCTCATTTAAAGAGCCAGGCAGGAGTTTAGACCCACATTTCACCTCCAGCAGGAACGTCACCTTCATTTTGGCCTCTTAACACTGAAAACTTTTACTTCACTGTACTGGAAAAACAAAAACTGGGAGCATAAGCTTAAAATGCAGGCGCCTTCGCTCCCATCCAATTAAATGTACACATATAAACCTATCAATATTTGGATAAAAATTCTATAAGCAAGTTGTTACATCCATAATCTGACAGCGATATTTCACCACTCTTCTTATAAGAAACCGTCCAGTTCAGTTAAATTTATCGGTTCTTGGCACAGACTGGACTTTTAAACATATTTCTGATTTTTTTATAACTATTGAAAAGCTTCATCTTATTACACTTTATCCAGTGAATCATGGTGATGAACTTATTAGAACATAAAATGTAAGTGTTGTTGGAAATATTGATGAGTGAGTGAAGGTATGGACGGGTTTTATAGGTGAATTTATAGCCGGCTAACAATAAGGTGCAGCAATGGCTGCAGAGGTCAGGACTACAACAATGACCCTGACATCAGCCATATTAAAAATGCATGGAGTATGATTAAAAATGGAGGCTTTTATGCACCGAAATAAACAACCAGACTAGGTGAACTCTGGTTCTGATAGGTTTAAGCCTGAAACCTTTAAAGGGCAACAAAAATGTTTTCTTTGTAACTTGCAGCTAAATCACATTAAACTCTATATTTATATTTGAGCCTGTATATAGAGACAGAAAACTGCCTAAATCCAAACTGGTTTTAAGAAACCAGTAATTACTGTGACAGTCATGCAAACCTCTGATCAGCATCGTATGATAACATTCATCATGCTCAAGATAAAAGTCATTTCATAGTTTACACGGTACAGAAAATGTAGCCTGACCCAGTTTCCCTCCCATACTGAACGTCAACATGTTGATCCAGGTGTGGAAAACTGGATGGATGCCTCCATAATTCCCAAGATATTAACTCTGGCTGCTGAGCCATTGATTTCCGTGTTTTCTTGCTGTCACTTTCCCGTCCGGGGACGATGATTCGATCAGTTTGTTGTTGCACCAGGGGGCCTAATCTTGTAGACCAGATAAATGGCAAGTGGTCCCAGAAAGGCTGTCTGTGTTGATTAAATGATCACCCTCTGAAAAGGTCGCCAACCCTGTCTGCTTCCACACACCAGAACAACGCGGCCACCATTAGTTTCCACTGAGCGCGCTGAAGGATAAACATGGAGGTCGTGAGATTTGCTCACAAGCGCAGATGGTAGACAGACAGCGGCCATTTGTCAGAGTTTCTTCATCCCAGATAACCAGAAATGAGGCAGATAGCAACAAATGAAACAGATTGGACTCTGGGATAAGGATGTGAGGGACGTCACAGAGAGGCTGCGGTAATAAATCAAAAACTTGACCAAAGTTACAACTTTAATACCTTCTTGTACAGTACTGTACTGGCTTTAAAAGTGTTGCATTTATATTTTGCTAAAAGTAAAGTAGAGAAATCAGATGCTGAATATTTATCCTGCACATTGGTACAGAAAGAAGTCAAGCATTGATATATTTCTGTAATTAGTGAATATGTCAGCAACATTTCCTAAAGACAAGTTCAACTTTATTTTATTATCTCCAATATTTGGTGGTAATTTGCAAAGATTTGGTACAAAATAGTCTGACACTAACAGGAACAAATGAACATTTGAGTTATTTTATGTTCCACTTTATCGCCTTCACTGCCTATAAAAATATTTTATTGTTTTTACAAGTAAATCTTAATCAACAAAGTGAGTTTTTTGACAAACCAATAATTAACAATATTTTAAATCAAAATCAAAACAGGGATGTGAATATTTTAACTGTATAAAAATAAAATGAATGGAAATTGAATGAAATATGCATAAAATGTGACTCCAGCACAGATAGAAGCAACATATTAAATAAATTATAACTCTTAACAATGATTATTAAAATATTACTATTTATCTTTACATCGTTTTAAGCTTCCTACACAGAAAACTACGAGATTATGAGAGCTTTAGACCGCCCCCTGCAGGCCGATAATAGACCGGCGTATCAATGGAAATATTTTTTTTTAATCTAAAAAGGTTTATTTTTGTAATCCTTTACCCTGAGGTCTGTTTTTATTTCATCCGTTTTCTATCAGGATGTATTAGTTTCATTTATGAATAAACCAACGCTGCATATTATTAGAATTAGGGTCATTAACTGCTGAGAATCATAAATAAATACATTAATACACAAGTTTAAAGAGAAAAACACAGAACATTTCATTATTTTACCTCTAAACTAGAGAAACTGTAACACTTTATAATTTATATAAAGAATTTTGTTTCCATTAACAACATCCTGACTAAATGCATGTTTTAATTTCAGTCATAACATCTGCAACTAATGATTATGATTAATTCAAGTGTACATGATAATGCACTATGTTAGTAATCCCTCCCCCCACACACACACACACACACACACACACACTAGTGATACGTTGACTCTTATGGTACTCCACTGAATTTCTCAGTCCAGTCACCACCCGACTCGTCGCTCCAGCAGAAAGAGCGAGTGGAATAATCCCAAGGTCATTCATGTGTTGGCTCATAAATAGTTCAGCTGGTGTTGATATTTATTGTCTCTATTAATGGCCGTCTGCAACGCTGCAGCCTCTGAATGGCTCATGTCTTTATTTTTATTTACAACCTGAGAGGCGTTAAGTGGTACTAACCTGGGGGTCGCCTCAGTAAATGATGTTTTGACGTGTGAATTAATCGATCTCCTCTGCTGGGCTAAATGATCTTTATAAGAAATGCAATATTTCTTCATTTTGACCCATATTTAAGGAAAGGTTATCCGTCATTCCCCCGTTAGTTCACAGTTCACTGCTTGGTTGCATGTCAGGTCGGAGGAAGTGGGCTCTCCATGTTGTGTGCACTGTAGCAAGGTGGCCTCTGATTGGTTACCATTTGCTGATGGTTTTTGATATAGAAAAAAGGCTCACTGCTCTGGGCACCACTGTGTCAGGGGGCGTCATTCTATTAATTATTTGCAGAAAGGAACTGAGTTAGTCATTTATGTCAGCAGGTGCTGCAGCCTGCCACAAGAAATTGTTTGCTAAACCAAAATGAATTTTTTATGCTAAATGTTCACTATGTGCACATAGTTATGAACTCCTTTGTATCTTCAGCACTCGAATACAACAGTAGATGAAGAACTACCACGGCATTGTAGAAGAGAAGCTATGACAGCTGGACTGAAGTGGTTTTGCTGTTTTATTCTTTTATTCTGAAACCTAAACGCTGCTGAAAGCTGAGGTTGAAAAAGCATCGCTGCTGTTGGCCAGACGCTTTACGTGTTGCTTCATAGAAAATACTCTGACATATATTTGAGACAAGTCGGATGTTGATGATGTTTATTCAGATTATGTACAGTATCTCCATGTAAACTGCCTTTTTGTGTGAAACTAAAAATGGGGGAACATGGAGGTTCGCCCAGGGCACCATTCCTGCTAGAACCGCCTCTGTGTTTTGCTACTTCTGCTGTTTGAGGATGAAATTATTATTATTAAAGGTGAATGATCCACTGACATGACGGACTGCAGAGATGGAAACCTTCAGTCAGTCTCTGGGTTTCTGTGTGCTAAGCTAGCTAAGCTCAGGTTAATCAGTTTCACTCCTCCATCAGCCTCCCGCCGCTCCCGAACCTCCTGCCCCGACTTTAACATCACCGAGGACAGAGTCATAAACGGGACTCTGTTCTGAGCAGAGCGCTACCTGTTTAAATCACACGCCACTCGCCACTATGAATATCAATGAGCTTCGTCAACTTCCTGCCAAGAGGCGGCGACCGCAGAGGCCTGAATACAGATCAGATGTTAAGTCACACTTTTATCTCTGCTGTTTCACCTCTGTCCTCCATTAAAGGCTCCATTAACACAAGTGAGAGGAATAAAAGCTGCACTATAGTGGACACATGTTGAAGTAAACGTGTTTTAGTATTCTGAGCTGATGCCAGGCTCTTAAACGCTGCTGTTACATGACCCAACCGTGACTGTTCTCTCATCTGATGCCACGTTCTGCTTTACCTTCTGTGTCAGCTAGAGGTCAGCAGCTAATATATTTGGGTTGTGTTTGACCTCATGTCTCATGCTGCATGTGGTAGAAGCAGATAAAACATCAAAAATCCTTTTTATGGTTTATTGCAGCTCAGTTTAAGGGCAGGGATGATTAATTCTCATACTTGTTCCACAATGTCATGGAGGAAATCCCAGCTGTGCTTTTAAAATCAGAGCAGGGCACATTTAAACCTTAATAAAAATAAAATTATTTACTTTATAAGCTGAATTTCTTTTTGTACTCCTCTGGCAAAATAGTTTATATGTGTAACAGGTGGAGCAGCTGGTGCCTGGAGTTCAGGGTTCAAATCCCAGCCTGGATGTTTTATGCAGCAACATTTCCCAGTCTGCAGGTTTAGCGTTAGCATGCAACAAAACTGGTCAGAAAGAACCAATCAGAGGTCATGGAGGGGTCATGCAAGGGGAGCAAAAACTGGCTCTTGATCTGACCCAACAGAAAATGTCAGTTAATTTAAAAACTGGAGTTTAGTCCAACTCCAGTCCACTTGTCTAAAAAGTCCAGGTTCGCTTGGGGAGGTGTGAATGAATCAAACTCTGGTCCGCCTACAAACCTCGGGCTGGGTTCAGTTGAAGTGAACTCTGGTTCGGTTTGAATGCATGTGTGAATGTCAGGTGGACTGGAGACTGCTCTAAAAGCAGGAAGTGGACTACAGCGCAGGGCATTCTGGGTAAATACAACCAAAGCTAACATGTTAGCCTAGTGCTAGCAGGAGAAATGGGTCCTGGTTTTTAGCCACAGACTAGTGAGAAATCCTCCAACCGCTAAAATCTGACGCCTACATTTTAGTTTCCATTTATTGAAGAAGGAAGTTGCGCTCAGTGTCTTCAGAGGTTTTTGTGTCGTTTCCTTCATTAGTTCTTGGTGCAGCGCCTCCTCAGGCCAGGAGGGGAACAGGTTTCTCAAAGAACTTGGTTGGTTTGACTCAGAGCAGAGAGAAAGAGAACTACAGCAAATTGGAACAAATGTTGCCACGTTAACCCAATAACCTGAGTCTACTGGACATTCTTAGAGGTCCCAGGTACCACAGCACACCCTCAGAGTCTGGAGTCTGAGCCTGTTACTGGGCAGGTGGTCATAATGTTATGCCTGAAGGGCTCAGAAGCGTATGTGATATTTTCCTAAGCGGCCAGCAGAGGGCAGTGTCTCCTCATTCAGCGCTTTGACTGTTCCGTCCTGCTGGCAGAGATCTGCTGCTCCAACTGAGCCTAATGTCGGACAAATCAACAGAATCCCAGCGTCTGTCCGCCGGATAAAGCCAGAAAGTCTCTGGTGTTTGAGACCAGCTGGACAGACCTGCTGCTAATGTCCCTCTGTTAGAAACCAGAACTCCACTTTAATAACTCTTTATCCCTGATAACATTATTTTACATGCAGTGTTAGAGATACAGGACTGGCACAAAAATTGGTCCTTATTTGTGCTTTTCTTAAATACTTTATGACACTGATCATGTCCTGAAAAGCAAATCTAATGAAGCAAATAAAAAAGTTCCTCATGCAGGTTTATTACACAGTGAGTGGTGCACTTCAAACGTTTATTTCTGTTCATTCTGGCTTCCAACTTTTTCAAAGTTTGAATATTAAATTAGACCAAAGAAAAAGCAATTTTGATATAGAAATGTTTTGTTGTTGGAAAAAACTGCTGACTTGGCAGTTCTCTGACAGAGGATAAACTACAAAATGTTATCATCAAAGAAGCTCTTCATAAGATGCTGTATCCTAAGCATATTAATGGAAAGTTGTGTGGAAGGAAAAGATGCACAAACAAGGATATTTGCAACTTTGAGAAGACTTTGAACATTTCTACTGTGCAAATTTTACTCAGAACATGATAATTTTGTACTTTTGAAATTAAATACTGAAATGTAAAAATTTTATAATGATGGTCTAAACAATTCAGATTGTAGCGAAAATTAAAGGGGAAGCAACATCTAAAATCGATTTTTGAGTTTTGCATCATGTTATAAAGTTATTTCTGGAGCATTGCTTTGATTCTTTCATTCATGTTTGATTAATCCTTTAATCTCCATGGCAACCATTCAGCTGTTCAAAACCCCTGAGTGGACCTAGCCCGGCTTCAGGACGCAGTGTCCAAGCTTCCTGAGCTCCCGCCTCCCTGGTGACTCCTTCAGACTAGCCAGCAGCAATTAGCAAAAACCACTGAGCTCATTATAGGAGCTACTTCTCAATGTAACGCTGGTAAAATAGAGAAGCCATGTTGTGATGACTTCCTGAAGGCGGAGCTTCAGAAGGAACAGGAAGTTCTTAAAGAGACAGCGGCCCAATTTCAAGGTTTTAAATTACAAAGTCAAATTTCTTTTAAGTCATATTTGATATATACAGCATTTTTATAACAACTGAAGGGAACATAGTTACTTGATTGTGCTATAAAATAGGAAACAGATAATACTGTCTCTTTAGTAAAACAGAGATGTTTTCTATTTTATAGTTTCTAAAACTGGCGAATAAATTTATCCAATAAGATCGTAGCTGGACGGACCAAAGATGTGCAGGAACGACACTGAATGTGCTTTCAGTGTGTGTGTGTGTGTGTTTATGCATGGTGGGCGTGTGTGTGTGTTAGCTGGACTGATTGAAGTGCACTGGGGTGTTTCAGTCCTGGAATATGACCGTCTCCTGGTGAGGAGGGTTTTTCTGCTTAGACTCGTCTCTAGCTGGCCTTCATCATTTTCCCAGGGAGTCATCCTCTCCCCTCCTCAGGGCACCAATCAGACTCAGTGAGAACAAAAAGCAAAGCACTGCACATAGATACCAGCATTGATTTCACACCAGATCAAATCTGTTGCTTTATTTTTTTAACTTGCTTTCTGTGTAAATCAGGTTTCTATGCAGAAAAGTTCAGATGAACAGAATCTGGAGGGTTTTCTGTTTGAGTCGGTTGTTTTCCCACACAGACGGGAGCCGGGTCCGAATGTTGATGGCTGTTTGTCAGACAGCGCCGCTCTCTGCTCTCCATCGATCCGCCCAGCAGTCTTTGTTCAGACAGCAGTGACAGATAACTGGGAGCTGCAGGCTCAGCGTGACTCAACATGGCGCCAGCTTCAACTTTCCTGACCATTAAAAACCAGCTTACTGTGATCTCCCTGCTTCAGAGCACTCATCCGTTTCTCCCTGTGCTTTTTCACTGTAAAGTTTAAATCCACTCTCGTTCTTTAACGACTCGGTAAGGTCGGGTTTGTGTTGGGGTTCAGGGAGGAGCCATGTTGGAAATCCTAAAAGTGCTGCACAGTAAGCCAGGAAGCAGCGTGATCTCTGAACCACAGGCGCAAATCTTCCAACTTACTGTCAGACTTTCCGCTTCGCACTTAATCTGGGCAGATTGGCCTGGATTAAAACAGCAAAGGTTCTTTGAGTTTTAACAATAGAGCCATCATAAATCCTTTCAGATCTTTTTCCACTTTTTTACAGTATATATCTATAGAAGATGATTGAAAAAAGACTCAAGAAAATCAGATTTATGATTTTTTTTCCAAAAGTAAATAGTTTTTCAAGTGGCCCAAATCTTCTTCTGTTTGTATCCTGTGAAGTTCAACTAAAAAACAAACATTTTAGAGGAAAAACATAAATGAATGAAAGCTGCAGAAACCGGGTTGAATGAATGTGGACGCCCTTGGGCTAAAACTTTACTCTTTATTCATTTCCAATTTTCAGATTTTTAGGTTTCAGCATTATGACGTAACGATAATTTGGCCACTCTGCCTTGCAAAAGGTTCCCCAAATATATCAGATTGTAAAATCTCTTGTCTGTAGTTCCTCTCAGATAAAAACCAAAACAAATGGATCCATAAGGTCATAGCTGTTCTGGGCCGGTTCTGACTGTATAGGCTCTTTTTTTCCAAGTTCTGAAATTTTCCTTGTGTGACATCATAAAACATCTGAAGAAATCATCCAAAATATCAGGAAGAGGATTGTGAATCTGTAAAAGTTTGTTCGTCTTTGGGTGGATTATTCAGACGCCCGAAGGTTTTATATTAATCTGTTTAAGCTATTTTACACAGAGGAAGAAGCCGTTACTCCAACAGCGACATAAAAGTCAGAATGCAAATGCACTTAGAGACAAAGTCCGCAAATCAAAAGAGGATAAATCTGAACACCAACCAAAGATAATAAACCAAACCACAGAGATAAAAGAAAGAAGAAACTAAACACAAAGGAAATAAACTAAACAGCCCCAGTGAGCGTCACAGAATGAACTGAACATAGAATAACGATAATAAACCACAAATGATGACAGCTCAAATATAATAAAAAACAGAAGCACAGGAGGGACTGGTGCACTTCCCAAACCAGATGGATTCATGAGGAAAAGAAGAGCTGAAGCAACATCTGAAGACGTCATGCAGGAAGTTAAAGCAGCTGAGTTTTCAGAACCAATAATGGCTCCAAAGCACAACGGAAAGTCAGCTACACAGCGACTGGAGGACGATAAAGTCATTCATTCATTTGTTCTTAAACAGAGGACATCACAAGACAGTAAACTATACTAAATTCAATTAGACTTTGATTAGAGTCCAAATCTAATCAATAACCTATAACTCATAAGAAACTATCATAAAATAATCAGTGTTTTCCTCAGGTAGGATGCTGCAGATCTGACCTCTGACCCTCTGATCTGAAGAGCCGCTCTGAGGTGACAGGTTTCACCATCACATGACACACAAACATTTTCCATGCATTGTAACATTTCCAATCTGTCCCAGTCAAACCCAACCAGACACTTTCTCCCCTCGAGTTTTACATTTATATCAGGATTTGTCATGGCTTTCAAACCCTGCTCCCTGAATTTTGATCACAGGATTTATTTCTCTGCAAGAATAAATGTGAAAAAGTCTAGATGGATATGTATATATGCTGTGTGACAGGAAATCTATGCAGGACACATCTACTGCAGAAATCCTGTCTGATGTCTGAGGCCGACTCGGAGTCAGCGGCGCTGCTGAGTGAAAGGTGCTGAAAAGGTTAGACTTCTGATTTGGGGGTTTTCTTGCTTGAAGCTTCACATTTCTCCAACTATATAATAGATCTTCTTGTTAAAGGTTCAGTCTTTAGTGTCTTGGTCACTACTGGAAGTTTCCCTGTATCTGTGCAGACCATACTTAGCCTATTTTAGATTATGTAATATATAAGATATAATAATAAGAAACATCCACTTACATGTCACTATTTCCACATCATTTGTTCCAGTATTGAAAATATTTACAGTTCTACTCAGAATAAGAGTGAAAAGTATAATCTGGGGTTCTCTGGAACATTATTCCAGCCTGTGACTCAGTGCTGATGTGTTTTATTGACGGTTTTCATTCACGTCCAGCTTAGCGGTGATTGGCTCCAACAGGGAGGAAATGTTCTGCTCCTTTCACAGTCCATATTTCCTCTTCAGTTTTCAAACTGCTTTTGGTTCCTTTATTCTGTCTTCACTTGAATTCTGCAGTTTTATATAAAACATGTTAAACAATCAAACTTTTGTCCAGATTTTCTTCCAGTTAAAAAAATCTCGACACAGTTTGGGGAATCTTTGGGGTAAAAACTTCATCATCTGATTTAGCAGCCATTATGTTCAAACACATGTATTGAGATGAAAAAGAGTAAACTGGAGCCCAGAAGCCTTTGCATCGTTTCTGTGCTGCTCCTGCTGCAGGTTGACTTTCCTCCGCAGCTTGCTAGTTGTCATGTATGAGCAGATCACGTCCTGTTGACTTAGAGACGTTTGTGTGGCAGACGGATTAATTGCTGGTGCAGCTGTTCGTTTTTGTTAAACCATGGAAATGGTGTCAGCTCATTTAGAAAGAGATGCAGAGACAATCGGTTGGTTGAATCAGCAGGATTCAGGTGAAACAGCAGCTTAGACCAGGCCTGTGGTGTTTTATTGATTTAATTCATTAACTTGTTTATAACTTTAGACAGTGTTTCCAATGAAAATATCAGTCAGGCTGTTTCAGTCTCCTTTGCCTGAACAGGATTATTCCAGTATGTTGGTCGTCATACAGCATTCCTACTGGAGTGGCAAATTGTTCTGACGCTCCTTTATGCATCTGACTTAAAAGATACAAATCACACAGAGATAGAATGAAAATGAATTTGTTTAAGGCAATATGTGCTTTATACATCTCTGTCCTTCTAGTTTCAAGCTCTTTCACGTTTTTCTCTCCATCTTTCAGATTAATTTGCAACGAGACGTAAAAATTTTGTCTCGCTGCTCCAGAAGAACGCGCCTAAACTCTGAAGATTTGGCTTTTCATCCAGTCAGTCTTCTTTCAGGCCCAGATATGATCATACATGGTCTTAGTTTCCAAAAGAGCTTCCAACTTGTTTTTCATCTCAAATAAAAATAAAAATGCACATTATTCATTCCTCAACACTAACATGCCCTGATAAAATCAAACATGTTTATTTGTTTTGTAATGAAATGCAGACTGAAAAATCTTTCCATTATTTGTCAGCCTGTACAGAGATTATTACGTTCTGATGCACATAAACAGAAATAAGAACTGTTCACATTTCAAGGTAAATAGAACATGAAGAATCAAAGGTACAATAAATATGAATACATTCATAAGACGTTTCCATGTGCTCTTTAACCTGTTTTTTAGCTGGCTGTGAAGAAGCAGCAGCAGGAAGATCAGGTTTCAGCAGATCTTTGATTCTTTCATGTTTTTCTTCTTCTCTCTCTGTGGTCATGTTCAGGATCTCAAGCACTGGATTGAAAACACTGGTTTGTTGTTGAGTTGTCTTCATGTTTCTTTAAAGGAATGAATACATGGGCATCTTAATAAATTAGAATATCATTGCACAGTTATTTTATTTCAGTCATTCAATTCAAAAAGGTCTGACTCATTAAACTGAAATATGCTGTAAATTCTCCCAAAGTCATCAATTTGAAAGTATCCAAGGATTTCAATGGAAAGTTAAGTGGAAGGAAGCAGAAAAAGATGCATGAGGAACAAGTCCACCTCTGCATTCAGAGACGATATTAGTTGCTGCTGTAAGCAGATCGCTGCTGTCTGACGGGAACGTTCTTCTTCTGTGCGAACGGGAAACATAAACCGTTCACTTGGAAGTCTGATTGTGGTCACATTTATCAACAACCAGGCAGGAAAAAAACTGAAGAGTGACAGCTGAGGTCCATGTCTTGTGAATCTCTAATAAACTCTTGACTGAGGTTTGCATCACTTTCCTCTCAAGGCTGAGGTTATCCATGCTGCTTCTTCAAGCTTTTTCTTCCACTTAACTTCCTGTTAGTATGCTTGGATATAAAGCAATCTATTTGGATTGGATCATCATGTCTGGTTCCTTGCTAACATCTTACTTTAGTGCAAAGAGTCAGAAGCCAGCTGTTTTGCAGCAGAGACTCAGGAACCATGCAGCAGCAGTTTGGCCTTTTCCTGCAGAAAACCATCAGCAGTTTATCTCCACTGGTCTTCACCTTTTTACTCCCAATTACAACAGCGGCTCAAAGCGGGTTCTCATTTAAAGTTCTGGATCAGATCAAATTAAACTGGAGGCTTGACTCATTTTTTTAGTGGCTGAAAAACTTTAAAAAGTTTTGAGCAGAAACTGTGGTTGGGTTTAGGAAGGCACTTTGGTCAAAGTCGCAACACAAACCCACATAAAGGCTCAGAAACTCAGAACCAAGCAAAGGAAAACCCGAGTGTAAAAGTTCAGCTGCAGTCCGACGCAGCAGATCCCTGTTTGTGGTTTCATGGTTTCATTTCTCTGCTTGTGCTTATTAATGGAAGCAGAACCTCACAGAAAATCCATCTAAAAACTGAAAGTTTCCGACTTTAACATGATCATCCAATCATCAGCAGAAAGCAAAGAAAACAACGTTCTGTGTTAGGAAACCAGGCAAAGATCCATTTTAACGTTCAAACTGCTGCATATTTAATATTTGCAGTTACAAGAGCAGTAAATTGGAGTAAATCAAAATAAAACATTTAAGCTCTCTTTAAATGTTTTACTAACCTCAACAAAGTGCCAGTTCCTAAACGTAACCTCGAAAAGTTTCTGGAGGCTGAAGGGATTATAATCTCTGAACCAAACAGATTTATTTACAGAGAGGCGAAATCTCAAAGTGTCATTTTTTCTGTGTTTAATATTTTGATGGATATTTAAGCAGATCAAAAATACATAATTATTTTTAAGGTCCTGAGTAAAATAGCTTTATCTATGAATTGCTTGCAATCTGCAGCTCCACCACTAGGTGTCACCAGAAGTTGATTTTGAACTTTTCTCTTGTTTTTTTTATGTTCCTGTGACCTAAAAACTGAAAATCTTTAAAACCACATATTGACCCAAAATTAATAAAATTCTCCAAACTCAACATAAAAGTTTTGTATGTTCCGTTTGAAAGTTGATTGAAATTAAGATTTAAATGATATTTTAAATAAAACTATACTTGTACATTTAAATATCCAGACAATTTTACATTGTTTGCTTAGTCATTACCTCGAGTTTTAAGTCATTACAAGTCAGTGATGTATGAACTGGAAAATGAGACGAAATTATATTTTTAGATGATATCTTTTACATATGTCTCAAACATTTCTGACCTCACTCCATATAAAATCTGCATTTGGCCCTTGAAGTGAAACAGCCGCCGCTAAAAGTCCTCCTGAGAAGTTTTTTCATGTATATGGATGGATTTTATTAGAATATTGATAACTATTACAGGTTAAAGAGATGCATAAAAACCTTGAATAATATATGATAATCATGCTGTTTCCTATAAATGTCTCTAGCTCAGTCTCATCTTTCTTCAGCTGTTGTCAAACACAAAGCCTGGTGAATTCATCATGGATGAATTTCAGCTCCAGCTCGCTTCAAAATTCGTTTTCTCAATAAACAGTTCAATAAATGACTCAAATCCGTGTAAATTAAACTAATTATTAATAAAGATTTTATAGAAGTTGATGTGAAATGCTTCACTTGTTCCATAAAAGCATTTATAGAAGGATGAAAACAATTATGTTGGCTTTACTGAAATTTTGGCTCTTCCCAAAAACATGAGAGCTCATTCAGTCTTTAGGTCCAGGAGCTGGAAACAGCCGCAGACTTTGAACGTTTCTTGTTCATTTCATGCACTTTTTATTAGGAGTCAGAAACAATCCGATCATCTGGATGGTTTATGGTGCAGCATGATGTGCATGAAGCCGTCGTCCAGCCTCGAACCCGGCTCCAGTCTGACTCCTCCCATCTTTATTCCGCTGTGCTGCTGCAGGTTGGCTGCGCAGCGTGACGTGACGTGGTGAAGCTGGTTAGCAGTTTGCGGCCTACAGCGTTGTGTAAATGTAGACGAAGATGATGACGACCAGGTTGAGAATAGTTCCTATGATGCCCAGCATGGCCAAGATGCTCTCCTCCTTACTTTCCTTGTCTTGGGTTCCCTTTTCCTCATCACTGCAGACAGCGTTTACCATTTTCCCCGCAAAAGTCTTCAGTTTTTGTCTCGGACCGATCTGGAGCAGAAGCATAAAAAAATCCGTTAAACACAAATCCTGTTTAGGTGAGTGGGACTGATTCTTTTTAAATGCAGACTGACTTTGAGGTTTGAATGGTGACGAGTAAATAATTAGAATATTTTAAAAAATCCAGATAACTGCATATTTACAACAAGCAAATGCTAAGTTGCTAGCTTTTTCCACTTTATTGTAACGATTATTACATACAACTCAAAAAAAGAACAAATACATTCATTTGGGGTAAATGCTATTTAAAACGTTGTTCAACCCGGTTGTATGAGTTTGCACCCGTTAGCATTAGCATCAGCACCCAGTTTCCTTTGGAATGATTCTGTTAGCATCCCACATCCTGACTTGGTCATATTTAGTTTACAAACTAAATATATATACTGTATAGTTACTAAACAGTTTTGAGCTAACAGCTTGCCAACAAAATATTTTGCTAGCTAACTCAATATTAACTTGTTTAGTTAACAAGCTTGTTAACCTGGTTCCAAGCTAACCTGGTTAGCTAACCCGGTTAGCTTTTAACGGGGTTGGCTAACTTATTTACTTTTTAAATAAATACGTACTTGTTAATTACTTATTTACTTAACAAGTATTCACTTTATACTTGTTAAGCTACTTAGCTTAACACTAAATACGTAACAGGCTAAGTATTTGGCTTGTTAACTAATTTATTTAGTAGCTACTTAGCTAAATTAAATGTGAGTTGCAACATGTTGTCAGCTAAATATTTAGCTTATTAACTAAGATAACAGCTAATATTTAGTTAGCAAACGAAATATTTAGCTCCAATCAAAATAGTTTGGAGCTAAATATTTGTCCATCCATCCATCCATCTTCTTCCGCTTATCCGAGGTCGGGTCGCGGGGGTAGCAGCTTCAGAAGGGAGGCCCAGACTTCCCTCTCCCCAGCCACTTCTTCTAGCTCCTCCGGGGGAATCCCGAGGCGTTCCCAGGCCAGCCGAGAGACATAGTCCCTCCAGCGTGTCCTGGGTCTTCCCCGGGGCCTCCTCCCGGTGGGACGTGCCCGGAACACCTCACCAGGGAGGCGTCTAGGAGGCATCCTGACCAGATGCCCGAGCCACCTCAACTGGCTCCTCTCGATGTGAAGGAGCAGCGGCTCTACTCTGAGTCCCTCCCGGATGACTGAGCTTCTCACCCTATCTCTAAGGGAGAGCCCAGCCACCCTACGGAGAAAACCCATTTCGGCCGCTTGTATCCGCGATCTCGTTCTTTCGGTCATGACCCAAAGCTCATGACCATAGATGAGGGTGGGAACGTAGATCGACCGGTAAATCGAGAGCTTCGCTTTTTGGCTCAGCTCTCTCTTCACCACGACGGACCGGTACAGCGCCCGCTTGACAGCAGACGCTGCGCCAATCCGCCTGTCGATCTCCCGCTCCCTTCTTCCCCCATTCGTGAACAAGATCCCGAGATACTTAAACTCCTCCACTTGGGGCAGGACACCCCCCCTGACCCGGAGAAGGCACTCTACCCTTTTCCGGCTCAAGACCATGGCCTCGGATTTGGAGGCACTGATCCTCATCCCGGCCGCGTCACACTCGGCTGCGAACCGCTCCAGCGAGAGCTGCAGATCACGATCTGATGAAGCCAAAAGGACCACATCGTCTGCAAAAAGCAGAGATGAGATCCTAAGGCCACCAAATCGGATCCCCTCAACACCTTGGCTGCGCCTAGAAATTCTGTCCATGAAAGTGATGAACAGAATCGGTGACAAAGGGCAGCCCTGGCGGAGTCCAACTCTCACCGGAAACGAGCCCGACTTACTGCCGGCAATGCGGACCAGACTCTGACACCGGTCATACAGGGACCTGACAGCCCGTATCAAAGGGCCCGGTACCCCATACTCCCGGAGAACCCCCCACAGGGCTCCCCGAGGGACACGGTCGAACGCCTTCTCCAGGTCCACAAAACACATGTAGACTGGTTGGGCGAACTCCCATGCACCCTCCAGGACCCTGCCGAGGGTGTAGAGCTGGTCCAGCGTTCCACGACCAGGACGAAAACCACACTGCTCTTCCTGAATCCGAGGTTCGACTATCCGACGGACCCTCCTCTCCAGGACCCCTGAATAGACCTTGCCAGGGAGGCTTAAGAGTGTGACCCCTCTATAATTGGAGCACACCCTCCGGTCCCCCTTTTTGAACAGGGGGACCACCACCCCAGTCTGCCAATCCAGGGGAACTGCCCCCGATGTCCATGCGACATTGCAGAGTCGCGTCAACCAACACAACCCTACAACATCCAGAGCCTTAAGGAACTCCGGGCGGATCTCATCCACCCCCGGGGCCCTGCCACCGAGGAGCTTTTTAACCACCTCGGCGACCTCGTCCCCAGAGATTGGAGAGCCCAACCCAGAGTCCCCAGGCTCCGCTTCCTCAGTGGAAGGCATGTTGGTGGGATTGAGGAGGTCTTCGAAGTACTCTGCCCACCGGCCCACAACGTCCCGAGTAGAGGTCAGCAGCACACCATCCCCACTATAAACAGTGTTGGTGCTGCACCGCTTCCCCCCCCTGAGACGCCGGATGGTGGACCAGAATCGCCTCGAAGCCGTACGGAAGTCTTTATATTCTTATAGTCTTTAATATTTGTATGATTTACAATCTTTAGCCTCCAGCAGCTGCATTAAGTTTTCAGTTAGTGTTTGTAAAGCAGTTTCAGGATAAATGGGTGAATTTTAATTATCTTCAGTGATCAGATCAAAGTTTGACCTTGACGTTGGTTTCTTTAAAGCTTCATGACTGAGAAAAGACAGCAAATATTTCTGCTCTCCGCAGCCACAGCCTGCCTTCCTCTGTTGTGATGGAACGCCAACTCTCATCTGTGTGATTTCACAGGTGTGTGTGTGCGTGTGTGTGTGTGTGTGTATTGATATGCGTGGCCCGGGGTGCCCTGTTAGAAACTAGCTGCATGCTGTCGGCCTTCAGGCGCAGCAGCTTGTGAGAGTTGGCATCCAAACGCCTCTCATGAGAAAAGTGCTTCTCATGCGGGTCAACGGCTTTTTAACGGCAACTCGCAGCAGAATCAGGAGAACCAAAAATAAACCATCTAACACGGAGCCAAACTCTGAAAAACACTTCGGATGCAAGAATTGACTTCCATCAAGCTACCTGAACCACAAACAGAAACAGCTTCTGCCTCCAGGATGGAGGGATGGAGGGATAGATGGATGGATAGATGCTGTTAATACATCATCCAGTCATCCATTTTTCCATCTCTCCATCCATGATGACCAAAATTGTTTCACTTCATTGAGTTTTATTCACATTTAATTCTGCAAATAAGGTAAATATCTACATGCACCAGCTTCTACCAGACAAACTGATAAATAAAATGCATTCATGAAGGAAATTGGGCATATTTCTGTTGACTCTAATGATATTTGACATTATGAAACTAATTGTTATATTTATAATTCAGTAATTAATAAAAGTTTAATTTTATTTATTCTTTTAATGGATGAACAGTTTATACATACATTTTGCACTTTAAACTGTATATTTTCACTCATGTTTGATTTTCTGATGGGGAAAATGTCCTGATGGAGCCCTTAAGTGATTTATTACAAAGATGCTCCTGCATGGCGTCTGCAGCAAAACATCCAGACACGTTTCTCTCCTGCCTGACAGGGAAACACGTTGAGTTCTGAGTTTCCTCCTCTGACCCGTATCGATGCTCTCTGACGGCCTCTCCTGGGATGACGCTAAACTAAACAACGCCCCCAACCTGAACGGGTTGTTGTATGCTGCACTGGATGTGCTCCGGTGCATGGAGACGATCTAAACAAGCACTCAGCAAAAAACTAAAAACAGTGAAGAGGGAGAAAAGTTACAGATCACATCAGGTGAAAAGCTGCTCTCATGGCTGCAGTTGGTTCCGACTGGAACCTTTGTATTCATATGTTTCCACTACAGCCCATAAATCTGATGCACAACTGACATCTGCTAAGAACAACGGCTCACTAGGGATTCATTTCTGTTTCTAAAACTGATCTGATTGGATGCTAGAAAAGACTATTGTTGTGCTAAACGGAGTTAGCTTATCAGCAAAGTTATTCAAACCTAAAATAGCATTTCAATAGCAGCTAACGCTAATGTCAGGCTCCACAGTCCACATTTCCAAAGAAGCTCCATGAATGATCAGGACTTCCTGAAAAAGATGACAGTTGGAGGACAGATTTAGATTGTTGTTGAACTCATGTCTGTTTATTTCTATAATCCAGCTTTCTGAATTGGTTTCTGAATTGAAAATGTTGCTCATTTTGTCAATATATCAGTTTTCGATTAAAATGTGATGAATTAATTGGAGATCTTTCAATAAATTTTAAGCTAAGTCCCATCACTAATATAGATACTCTATCAAAGATTTGGATCTTGAAATAAAAACAGCAGACTGACAGGAAGTCAAACCTGAAAATGTTGGCACATGAAGCCGTACCTGGACGCCTGTTCTGCCCCTCTGGAGGCCCGGGTCGGATTATCGGAGAATGAAACCTTTTGCCACTTGAATAAACCCGAGCATGTGGAACAGCTGCAGACGCTAACCCGCTCTGACAGGCTCAGGTGCTTTTGGCATTGTCTTAAAATGGAAATAAAGCAAACAGCTCCCAGCCCCTCCCCAGCGTGCATGACACCCAGCAGACGCTCACTCATTCCTCCTCTGCTTCATGGAGGAGAAGCAGAGGAAATACTCCAACTAATCGCCCTGCTTGACCCATTTTCTGCCCGTTGTTCTGGGACTGAGTGGAAAGTGACACTCATGATGAAACTGGATCGCTCTGAACTCCATTTGAACAAAAAGTCAAATCTGATGCTTCGTCCCATAAAATGATGTAATATTTTAGGAAAGTCTGAGATGAGTTGTTTTTATTCAGAAACACAAAAGTAAAATGAAAACAGCAAAGTTTGATTTGAAGAGAAGATTCAATGATTCATGCAAATTTCCCACATTAAACATAAAATGTGTCAGAAGTCCAGATGAAGATGTTCAGAGTGTTTACCTTCCAGAGCATCAGGAGGAGCGTGGACATGCTGGGGGGGGGCGCCTTCCTGCAGCGCATCGCTGGCAGCTAGGGGGAAGCTCTGCCCCTCTCATCCTCCACGTCCAGGTCGGCTGCCTCGTCTGCCCGGCGCTCCCGCTTTCGGCTCTCTGGTTGCACGGCGGCTCCTGCTGCGCTCCAGCGTCTCCGCCGCAAATTTCATCTCACTGGTCGCCAAGTTTCAGCCGCTGTCACTTTCCCCCCATCAGCGCTGAGCCGCCGCCTCTCGCTCCGCTCTCCTCCTCTTGTCTGTGGAAGGATGATGTCAAGTTGAAGAATAGTGAGTTGATGTGCAGACGGGGGTGGGAGAGGAGCCGAGCCGCTTCATGTGAATGTTTTCATCTTCTTTTGTCTCCAAACAGGAGAAGCTGTCGGCGTTTTCTCTGCTTCCTCTCAGCTAAACTTTCTCAGATGTTTGGTTCATTTTGAGGCTTTTGAGTGTTTCACACCGAAAAAGTGATTCTTTCTCCACTTGGATGTGTCTCCTTGTGTTGGCAGAAGATGAACACTGACTGGTTTTAAGGAGGAGGAGGAGGAGGAGAAAGAGAAGGAGGAGGACAAAGAGAAGGAGGAGGAAAAGGAGAAGGACAAAGAGGAGGAGGAGAAAGCGGCGGAGGCAGGCGGCTACTGAAGGAACCAGTCGGCTCACGCTGACGCCGTCCTGGTTGCTTTCCTTCCGCAGGCCAGAGGTATCCCCTGCTCCCTCCCCGCCGCACATATTAATGCTGCCACGGTTGCCTAGCAACGGCTCCGGGGAGCCTCACGCCGCCTGACGACAGGCAGAGTCCGGGATGAAGGGCGAGAGTTTCCCCCGCTTTTATTTTGGTTTTTACTAGAATGTGTGTATGATCACTTCTGATAAAAATAACCTGCAGAGTTTGTAGAATAAACCCAAAAACTGCTTCAATGTATTTTCACTCCAGTAAAAGTAAAAAGTATCCATCCAAGAAATTATTTGATAAAAGCCGAGTCAAGAGCCGAGTAACTGGTCAAAACTGTTTTCCAAATCAGTTTCTTTCAGAATAAAACTGGTGATTTTTTGGTTAAAACGATTTCGTTTAGTGAATTTACTCAGTGAGTTGAGGATCGAGTAGCAATACTTTAAATACTCCTCCTGTAACAAGTTACTTCTCCACTCTGCTGATCTCTGTGACTGTTTTACTGCGACGGAGCATCTAACGTCCTGAAATCACAGACAGAACAAAAAGGTTCTGTCGACTCACCAGAATGAAAATCAGATTTTAATAGGACTTCAAAGAAAACTTCAAAGATCACATTTATTCTGCATTTTTATTGATTTCACCAAAAGCTTGACCAACCATGCAGTACATTTACTATTTCCTAGTTACGGTTAGCTCAACGTAATCTAACTGTGCAGCCACCGGTTGCCATGGCGATGCTTTATGCTTTTATGATAATGTTTGTGTTTTGTTTGTCACTCTGCTGCCAAACAAATGATTTAAGATTAACTGGAGCATCTTTTATTCTGACTTCATCAGGGAAAGTCAAACTTTTTAAGAATAATTTTAAATAACTCGGATCTGTCAAGGGACTAGATAAAAATCTGATTAATTTTGAAAAGTATATAAATGAGATATTGAATATTTTCACTTTTTCCTCCATCTCCCTCAGGTTTGAATCGGAGCGCTGCAGGTTAACAGGAGGATCTGCCACAGCCTGAGTGAACCGGAGGGAGCGAGCAGAGGGAGGGCGATTACTGGGACACAGAAACGGTGAGTCTGATTAACTGGATGTGAAACAGCTGGAGCGAGAGCATGAACTGAAAAGGACAAAACAAGATCAGAGAATCAACTGGACAGAAGCAAACAAGAGAACACAAAAATACCAAATGACAAAAAGTCAGAACCAAAGAATAAAAGGATCATGATGATCCTAAAGGGCATAATATCATAATCCAAACAAATTTTACTTTTTAACCTTGTTCAACTGAGAAATATGTCAAAAGATGCGACAGAAAACAACAACAAGGTGCTATTTTTATGTAAACAATCCCTAATGGAGAGCTAAATATTAACTTAAATATGGTTCAAGCTGTTATTCTTCTCTGTAGAATCCGTTTAACTTTGTGATGTCAGTTCTTCACTGTAATCTTTGACTTTCTTGTGTTGAGCTTTTTCTGATTCCTGCTGCTTAAGAGAGAAAACTCACATCATCACAAAGTCGTGTTAAGTTTGGGTTTGTCAGATTTATTCCCTTCCAAGCATCAGAGTTGGAGCTCAGCACAAATCGGTCTGTTACAGGAAAGGAGGAGGAGTTTTCATGGTTCATGTTTGAGTTTTACTTTATGTATGAAGAGCTCAGAAATGTGTCAGGGCTGCAGAGAGGCCATCTGATCAACATGCACTGTAAATAACAACATTGTATTTAATTGAAAATAGTAAGTAGTCTTAAATCAGTTTCATCAACACTTTTAAAAAGTTACTTGGACTTTATGGAAGGACAAATATATATGATGCAATAATTGATTCTGTTGAGGCGTTTGGTTTATATGTGACAGTAGGAATTGGCCAGCAAGGTATCCCACAATGCATTGGGCCACAGTAACTAAATAAGCCAGTTATTTTCTTTAAACTATTTTAAGTTGTTTAAGATGAAAACGTCCAAAGCTTCATCTGTGCAGTCAGTTCATGAGGAATGAAGCTGCTTTCGTTTATTAGCTCGTTTTTAGCATTAATGCAACTCAAATGATCAAGTTAGTCGAGTCGTTTAAACGGAAGAAGCTCAACTTGCACGTATTAACATGTTGTTGATTTGAGTTGATTTTTTTTAAGTAAGGTGGACTAATTAGATTTTACAGTGTGGATCCGATGTGAAAAACCTGCAGGATGTTTCTTCAGGACAGGAAGTCCTCTCTGTCCGCCTCGTTCCGTCTTCAGAATGAAGGACAAAAGCTTTTAGCGCTGACAGACTCACCGGCTGTCGCTGAGAAGAAACAGCTCAGAGGCCAAACCTCCCAGTTGTAATATATTTTAAAAAGTCACTTTTACTACTTGAATATTTATAGTTTTTCATTCATTTACATTTCGGCCTTTGGCTCCTGCAGACAGATATATCTTTCAAGTAAAGATGGTAGAATAAATGCAGCTTTTAAAATGTCAAACTGTAACTTTTGGTGTCAAAACTTGCTTTCATTTTCCCAGACGATATTTTGATTTGTTATTTATTGCCGACAGATTACAGAACTGCAGACATTAAACTAAGAAGCTCGCTGTCATTTATAGTCAAAGTAAAATATTTGTTATTTCAGCAAAATGCGTAAAAATTCAGACTCAGATAGTGTGAAATTAAATAAAGCAGACGTCCCTTCGACCAGTGTGTCATTATGCAGATGAGTTTGCTGCTAAAGGAAATGTTTGGAATGTGAAACGGCCGGCCAACAAATTAGTTGAGACTTGACGTTGCTTTACGCTTGAATCAACCCAGAATGGACGGCAATAAAAATGGAAATGTTAGCGAAACGTCCTCCTTTGACCGAAATCAGCAGTGTGCATAATGTTTACGGCCAACATCCGATCCCTCAGCATAAACCAAGCGACTTCCGCTGCCTGGGTGGACATTTATAACAATTAATCAGAGAGCCGTCGAATTTGTTCTTGTCATCCAGTCACTAAATTACATCTTCCTGCGACTCCATGATAATCACATCGCTCCTCTGGCAGAACCAGAGCCATGATCACACCGGCTGTGTTTTCAACCTGACCAGAAAACGGTCAGTTACAGCCTTTCACACCAGGCTGAGGAAACAAACAGGGGTTTTCTGACAATCTTTAATATTAATATTAGTAATTTCCCAATCAATATTTCACTAAAAGCCAAACCAGCTGCGTGACAGAAGGTGTTTAACCACCAGAGCTTAGAAACACATCAGATTCTCGTTATAATGACAAACTTTACTGCTATAGCGAGGTATGAGATTTATCAAAATATCTCCTCTAAATAAGAAAAGTCGCAATATGAAAACAGCCAAACCTGTTGGGATGTTAAAATGTCACCAAAACAAAAACGCTTCTCATTTTAACAGGTTCTGTATCTCGTTACAACATGAACGTTTCTAATTATAACGCAAAAGTGGGGTAGGGTTAATTAATTTATTTCCAAGTTTTGGTATTTAAAAGCTTCCATATAAGTCCGATGTATGGAAGCAGCAGCATCTCTTCAAAAGTTTTCTCGTCAAAATGAGATACTGCTGCTTGTTTTCGGGTTTTGGCATTTAAACACTTCCATACAAATGAGTCCAAAATTTATTTATTTATTTATATTTTTTTTTTGTTCGACTTGTACGGTACTCTGAGAGAAAAGTGTGATAAGCTGCTCCATCTTCTGCCCCAAAACAATAAAGTCATTGTGGAAAATATTAAAGTTTAATCCGTCAGTTTTGATGGTTAGTGTTTGTCTGCAGTTTACATTTTTACATTTAAAGCAAAGTTTTAACTGAATGGAGAGACATCAATTATAAATTAGAACCTCACATCAACTGTAAAACTGGCTGTATGCACAAAAACTGTACCTCTGCGGCTCGCTCACACACACACACACACGCACACACACACACACACACGCCCACGCGCGCGCACACGCCCACCCACCAGCCACTCAGCGCTCACCTTAAAGGTTGCAGCTGTAAGAAGAAACAACAGTGTAAATATTTAACGTTTTCCCTAAATAGAAGGAAGTTAAACGATGTCCAGGTGAGCCGCGATTACTTCAAGTTCATCACGTAAAAAGCAGAATCTTTCAATACCTGGAATCAGATGGAAGTCAAATGATGTTTTATTAGTTTTACTTTCTACTTACGAAACATTAACCACAGACTGGATTTTTTGTTTATTAGTGGAAACATTTAGGTATTTTACCATCAATCCCAACAATATGTTTCATTTCCAGGTGTTCAGACTCGGTGCCTCAGTGGTGCAGCTTAGAAATGACAGAGAAGTGAATTTAAATAAAGTCTCCAGTTTAACTTCATTTAAGTTTTTCTTCTTTAATCTTTCATTTCATGAAGTAAAGGACACAGAAACCTTGATGCATAACTGTGTGGAAAAATCTTTCACCCTCATGAACTTCCCTTAATGTTTTGTTTTAGTTTCAAGGGTAGAGTTAATGAAACCTGAGAGTCCTCCCAATCCAGATTAATGGAGACGTAATCTCTAATTAATACCAGTTTCTCTTTCTTCTCTCGGTTTGTGTTCGCATGTTAAAGCCCTGATTTGTCCTTCAGCGGACGCGGCTCAATGTTCAGCTCATTAACTACCAAACCAGCACAAAGTTCAGCCCCGTAAACAAAAACGACCTCCAGTCCAAAACACTTTGATATCAATGCAAATCCAGACACCTGGAACATTTTGGTCGTATTAAAGCTTTGTATCTTTGTAAGAAAGACGTCTGTGAGCTGAGGAAGTCCTCCGTCTCCACATGAGCCTTATGTTTTATTTCTCTCCTGAGGAGCAGCAGGAAATGGCAGAAAGTTAAGCGAGATCCTGCAATGCTAACAGTGCCACGGCTGCCATTAATCCTAATTAGCAGGGAACATGACAGCAGCATATGGGAGTCCTCCACTCAGCCCAGGCTGCTCTCTCAACCTTTTCCTGTTGCTGAAGCAGAGGAGTAAAAATCTGAGCTTTTAACTGCGTTTTCTTCCTTCCCTGCCTGGGAGAGACAGATGGGAGGCGAGCGCAGGCCGGACGCTGGAAATGTTGATCTTGTCGTAATGGGAACCATAGTAACCTCAAAACTGGTGATGCATGTCGGCTGAGGCAGAAAGAAAAACTATTAAAGATTGATTTGAAAGTTTTCAGGTGTGTTTGCTTCTGCCTTGGTGGCCGAGTAGCTTAAAGGAGGACCAGAAGGAAAAACAGGGAAAAACTAAAACATTCAGAAACGCTTCAAACAAGATTATAGGGAAGTATTGGGCATTTCTGTCCAGTTATTCCACTGGAAATGAAATTATACATATTCACTGGAAGGTCATCTTTCTTAAAGTAGCTGCTGTGATTCATTCTCAGCTTTTGGGGAGCCGTTCATAAAGTTACAGTCAAATATCAACAGCAATAATTTTAGTTATTTAATCATACAAGAAAAAATGGGGGTTAATTTTTCAGTCATATGTTCACCATGTTGTTCATTCATTTATAAATGTCACAGTTTCAAACTAAATATCTAGCTGACTGAACATTTAGCTAACAAACTAAATATTTAGCTGTAAACTAAATGTTTTCCTTGCTAACTAAGTACTTAGTTTCTAAAGTTACACAGTTAATAAGTACTTGGTTAACCAGCTAAAAAATTTGCTCCAAACTGAATAATTACTGTGAAGCTAAATGTTTAGCTAAATATTTAGTTTGCTAACTAAATATCTAGTTAGCTAGCTAAATATTTAGCTCCAAACTGGATATTTAATTAGCAGGTTAAACGCTTTTTCTTTAAATATTCAGTCTGGAGCTAAATATTTGTCTCTTCTGTTTTTATGACAGTGTAACAAAAGCAAACCATTTGCTCAAGTCGCGGTTTTCCCTTTTCCTTGTGAAACTTTATCTACCGCACTTTTTCCTTACACAAAACTTTCCACTAATAACAGCCATAGTCTTTCCCGATAGGTTTTTGGGGTTCGCCTGCCTGTGGCGGATGTTGATGACTTTCTGCTGTCATCAGATCCTGTCAGAGAGAACATGACCATAACATTTCTGTTATTTTATTATACATCAACAAAATGTTGCTTTTATGGAAATGGTGGTGGTCAAACGTTGAATCTTTACATTTTTAAATAAGAAAACGCTTCTTTAGAAAAGACTTGCTGTAGCTTCTTTCTAAAACTTGTATTTCTAACCTCTTTTATTCTTAGAAGCTGTGAAACTGGAACCTCGTTCCCAAGACGGCCAACATCTGCGTCAACATTTATATCTGTGTCTAATTATAACAGAAATACAGGAAAAGTGTTAAAATTCACATAAATACCCCTTCAGCTGTGGCTATAAATTATTTTACTGGGAGTTTCTGCAAAAACAAAACCTCTTCCTGAGCCAGTGTTGGCGCTAAAAGCAGCTTTAGCCTTTAGCTGTAGGACATTTCAGCGGAGGTCATCTCCATGCGCCTGATTTTAACAGATACAAATAATACTTTATCTGGTGTATTTGGAGATTTCTTCAGGCACATACATGGAGGAAATATTCCCAGTTACATTAGAAACCTGTGCAGACGTTTGCTGAGAACGGTTCCTCCAGCAGCTTCTCGCTGTTCTGGGATCAGACGTAACGCTGAGGGAGCAGCAATAAATCATCTGTTTCAAAGAAAAGCATCATAACAGCTCATGGCGAAGTCGATGCTGGGATAATTCAATGTTTATTCAAGTTGGTCTTTATAAAAATCTGATTCATTAAGTAGATTCCTCCCTGAACACCTTTAATCCAGCCACTGAATATACAGACCGGACTACAAATGCTTTAAGAAAACCTTCCTCAGGCTAGTAGATAATAAGGTTGATAATCAAGGCCGGAGCAGCGTTAGCGCTGCTCTGAACCCCCCACATTCAGATGATCCAGCTTGGATCAGTAAGTAGGGCACTGGGAGAGAGAAGCAGATCATTATCTGGTGGAAAAATAAAGTGTTGAACTGATTCTGGCAATTCAAACACACAAAAGCCTCTTTTTACTTTTGCTCCTGTGGGAGGAAGAAAAAGTTCATCAACATCAAGCAGAATGCATCTCTCTCTCCCTCTATAAAGCAAAATGGCACCGTCTGTTTTACAATTTATTTTGCAGTAAATCATAATTTAATTGGATAAAACATGTAGGACGATAGAGTAACATCCTGCAGGATGGAGGAGAAATAATGAAACTATTTCAGTTTGATCTGTTTTATTTTAAGAACCAGTGAATGTTCTGCCTTCATCTACATTTTTTTCTTCTGAATAAATTTACACATCCTCACTAACCTGAACTTGCAGCTGTGACTCCTGAATTTTCCCACTGTGAGACAATAAATGATATTTCTATTCTATTCTGAGACGGACGTTAACATTTGAACATGGATGATGGAGAAACTCAGCTGATCTGACGGCAGTAAAAACAGAACCAGATAAACGTGTCTGCTGTTTTCTTCTGGTTCATCAGGTGATTCAGGAGAATTTACTTCCTCTTTTATTCAGACTTTGTATTTTGCATACTTTTAATGTAGCCATGTTAATGAACTGGAGCTGTTTTTTAGTTTTTAGGGTTTTTTGGATACGTTGGATTTATGTTTTTGGTTTCATTGTTTTAAACCTGACGGATCATTGAGTGAAAGATTTTCATCATTAAAACGTTTCATTCAGACGACATGATCGCTCTGAGGTGCAGAGTTCATCACGCCGCCGTTTCCACAGGCTCAGAGTGAACACATGAAAGGTTAAAGTTCATGTCTTGTTTCATAACCGCATAAAAGTTTTAGGAGGCGTTAGAGGGGAAATCTTCAAACCCTCTTCATGGACAGATGAGAACTTTGTTGAATAAAAACCCAAAATATTTTGTTCAAAGACGATTCTATAAAATATACAAGAAGCTATAAAAAAATACTCCAATATTCTGGCATTTGTCAGAAAATATTTTTATAATTTAACGGCTTATTTATGCATCAGACTTTAAAAGATTTGTATTATTTTTATACAGTTTTTGTAAATATCTGTTTTCAGAGTTAATCTGTCTCCAAATCCAAGTTTTTTACAGAGAAATTCTGCAGATTAAAGGATTAAAAAGTTTTGTAATTTAAAGATGAGCCTAAAGAGGAACTGCTGTCCACAGCGTCACATCTCCTCCTCCTGCTGCTGCTGCTGCTTCTCTTTCACTTCTGAAGCTTTTTTCCTTGAAAACTGAATCAAACAAACTTCAAGAGCCGATCTGCAGTCAGAACCTCGGACCCCTGCTGTGTCTCCTCACACTGTCAGCATCTAGGACAAAAAGTCACTTCAACAAACTGCAGCTGCATCGAAGGTTTTCTCCTCCACAGCTGAACAATGCAACCATCACCGTAGAAATGTGACAAACATCTACAAATCTGGTGTTACTATTTATTATTTAGTTTTACTTCATAGCTCTGAATTTATCAACTAGAATCAAAAATTTATTTTAAAATTTAATACATCATGTGGAATAAGTTATACATATGTTAATTTTTAACTATTTCACTTAATAGTTAAAAACGTAATAGGAGTTATTTTTATCACTTCTAATTATTCAGCTCACAAAGAATTGGATAAAACCCAAACTGTTTCTGAATGCAGCGCATCTGAAATAGGGCTGCAGCTAACAATTATATTAGTTATCGATTAATCTAATCTATCAATTATTCTGATGATTAACCGATTAATTGGATAAAAACATAACATTTTTATGATTTGTAGTTTAAGCCTTTTTATACGATATTACATTAAAACATGCAAATAAATAAATCATAAATGTGAAAAGCTCAGCCCTTTCTGCTTGACTGAACATAAATAGTGTGTATGGATGATTTATTGAGTATTTGTAATCAATAACTGGATGTAAAAAGTCCTTAATAGGATATTTTAATCATAATTTGAACCAGGGAAGCAAAAAATACCAGGAATTCTGGATAAAATATATTTACAGACAAAAGGTTTTTAATCTCAAATATGTAGATATATATTGTACATTTCTGGTTTAATTACTGCTCTGATGATGACATTATTTCAGCAGTTGAGTCACTTAAAGATTAATCAATTCCTAAATTATTTGACGATTATTTCAGTAATCGATTAATCACGATTAATCGTTTCGTTTGTTAAGAATGGTTTCATTCAGCAGTGACCCAGCTGGGCCGCAGCGCCTCAATCAGCCGAGGAAATTCATTAAAATCCGTCTTCATTTAAGCTGTGATCTGTACCGATCAATTGATCGGCTCTCATTGATCGGGCTGGCTGAGTCTCTGCAGACCGCCTGGTTTAAAAAATCCATCTGGATTGTTGGAAAAAGTGTTTTAAAATCAGCCGGAGCTTCATTTCTGCCCTGTGCGTTTATTATTATCGCCCTGCCGATGCTAATGAGGCTCCAGAACAACATGGTGAATATCCTGCAGAGTAACGGTGATAAATTCCTGCTCTGCTCCAAACCACCCAAACTTCACAGCCGGAATAAACACAGATCCAAACAATAGGAAATCATTTCATTTAACTGGAGGAGAAAAACAACAAACACAAAGAAAATCAAATGAGGAAGAAATAAAAACATACGATTCCAGTTCCAGCTGAGCGTCAGACCTGAGTCTAGCGCCACCAGCAGGCTGGACACAGTGTAGCAGATTACAGAGAGGAGTCTGGACGGCTGCACAGCTTTAATAACAGGAGTAGACATAAATCCTTGGAAATCATTTTCACATGAACTTTAGCTGGATCGATTTTTGATTAGAACTTTTTACCTATTTATCTGAAGTCAGTCCACCAATGACACAAAATGCAACATATGATTTTGTAAAAACAAGAATTATGTGGAATAAAAGTTAAAGTTCCTCAGCGGTTGAGCAGAAGCGTCCCGAACAGAAGCCAAGAGTCCCTGGTTCGATTCCCAGCCCGGCACTACTTCCTGTCCACTGACTGGTGAATAAAGGCCACTGGACAAAAACCTTTAAGAAACAATAATTTATTGTACATTTCTTACACTGTAATCCTTATATGACTTGTTTTGTTCATTGCATGTGTAATAATCCAGGTTGGGGGTTTTGGTCTTCACTCACCTTTGTGTGAGAGGTCAGTGACATTTTTTCTTCTGGTTTTCCTGAATTTGGAAGTTATTTTTCAGAAGTGAAAGACCGTTTGGTCCGCCCGGGGCGGCTATAAAAAGCGGTTTGACATGAATTGTAAATGAGTGAATACTGTGGATCTGAGCGTCCATCGACACAGCACTGCTCCAGCCCTTTTTTCTGCTTACTTCGGTTTAATACTGTCTTGTAAGCATACCTAAATGTTAATAATTCGGCTGCTTGCAGATGCATTTTCAGCGAGCTCTCTGTTTTCTTGCAGACTCAAAGGCCTTGAACTGTCAGTGTCTTCTCCCTGGAGTGCACACAGCACTCTGTATCAACTTTCTGGATCAGCAGCTTTGATAATAATCTGACCTCACCTGTTTGGTTGACTTGGGGAGCTATGATTTTCATTCTGCATGCTGGGTGAACACCGCTGAGGTGGGAGGGAGTTTTCATTCTGCAGCCAGAGCTCTGCTTTATTTCACAAAAGGGATTTTGTGACAACAACGTCGCCTGCAGCATCGTTCTTTTATTCATTCTCATTGTGTTGCTCATCAATTAAAGGCCGGCATCCAGCTCAGTTCCTCCAGCTCAAAGGTCGCAGTGTCACGGTGAGGCGCTGGTGATAAACGTGAACTTTGGCAAAAGTCAAACACGGCTTGGTTCGTATAAACTGAAGAAGCTTTAATGCATCATAGCAGCAGCAGTAAGAGCTGAACGGAGCTGCAGCTGATCTATCTGCTGTGGCGTTTCAGAGAGCGGCTGACAGACCTGAAGTAGGTTATGTTTGCTCCTGCATTAATCCACTCTGAAGGTCCGGGGCGCATCTGGCTCTGTTTGTGCCTCGGCTCCCTCCTGGAGGCGCCGTTTTCCTCATCAGGCCTCCTTCCCCTGCACTCGGCTTCACCGTCCTGACAGGACACCAGGGCAGCACTTTTTCCTTAAACTTTTCACTCCAAACTACTCAACATGTTAGTATGTTTGGTCCAGATCAGGACATTTCTTCTAATTTCTATTTGGGGAAGTATTAAACAAAATCCACTTTTATATCTTTACATCATGTTAATGTTACCTTTTTGGCATGTTTCCATGGCAACCATTTTGGGTTCCTAATACGAAGCTCCGCCTGCTGCTAGCTCCTCCAGACTAGCAGCAGCAGCTGGTGGAACTGAGCTTCTGCTGAGCTCCTAAGAACAGTTATAAACGGCATAATGGAGAAGTTTTGCTGTGATGAGGTAATAAAAGGGGAATGTTGGAAAGTGCAGGAGGTTCTTAAAGAGATGGGCATCAGATGTGATGATGATGGAAAGTAAAGTTTCTTTTAAGTTGTTTTTGATCAATCAAATTTGATTTGTATAGCACATTTCAGCAGCAAGGCATTTAAAGAGGTTTACATCATAACAAACACAAAAACACAGAGTCATGCAACATAGAATCAACAATCAAAACACGACATTAAGTCAAGTTCCATCATTAAATTTGTAATTTATTACATTTCAAATAAAACTAAACAGGTGGGTTTTTAGTCGAGATTTAAAAGAAGTCAGTGTTTCGGCTGTTTTACAGTTTTCTGGAAGTTTGTTCCAAATTTGTGGTGCATAGATGCTGAAAGCTGCTTCTCCTCGTTTGGTTCTGGTTCTGGGGATGCAGAGCAGAACCAGAACCAGAACCTGAGAGGTCTGGAAGGTTGATACAACAACAGCAGATCAACTGAAGCTGTGCATTGACTCTAGATCTATAACTCTAGATCCATAACTCTAGATCTATAACTCTAGATCCATAACTCTAGATCTATAACTCTAGATCCATAACTCTAGATCTATAACTCTAGATCTATAACTCTAGATCGTTCCTCTTTAGGTCCAAAAATAATAACTTCAGTTGATACAACTTTAAATAAATTTTAGTTCTTTTAACTGAAAGTCCCTCCAGTTTTTATTATTCCATGATTATGGAAATTCACGAATATTTTAGATAATCCACAACTGAGTTTAAAAACAAATTTTTTGCAAAAATAGTTAAAAACATTGGATTTCAGTGAATGCTAACTTACTCATTTTTGTCAGTTAATATCAGACATTTTCTGGAAAAAACAAAGTTTTTGAGCTCCAAAAGATGAAAAAACTGAAAATTTCTAAAAGTGAAAAAGAAATTATTTATAAATTTCCCTTTTTTTTTTTTTAGATTAATTTCAAATTTTCTGAGTTTTCTAGCAAATATTCAATTATTGGAGTTCTTTTTTTTTGTTCTTTATTATTATTTTCTGTGATTAATCACAAAATTTCTGAGTTTTTTGGTGGAACTGCGCTCCTTTTGTCTGTCTACAGTGGACCCTAATACGTCATACATTGTCTGTTTTTAAAAGCAGTAATTACAGATGTGGAATAAATAATAAAACTGTAGATACATGAATACTCCAAACGCCTGGTCAGGGTTCCAGGAGCAGAGCGTCTGCAGCCCGATGGATAAATGGGCAGGAATTACACCTGTGAGCGAGGCTGAAACCCGTTGCCTCGCCGTTTTCAGATTTATGAGCGCCTCTGCAGCCGCCGCTAACTCACTGGGAAAACACTGCTACAGAGAAAAAGCAGGTTTCCTCAACACTTTGCTCTAGTTTTGTGAAGACGCATGCACTTCCGCTGTCGTTCAGAGGAGGTTGTAAAAGTGAAGTGCTGCATGCAGCATACTGATCACAGCGTCAGGCTGGGGTTAAATGAGGGGCAAACGCTTCTTCACTCTGACATGTTCTGCCCTCAAAGAGCTTTTAACGTCGCAGGTTTGCACTGAAACATGTTGCCATGCAGGACTAGAAACATTTTTAAGTGGATTAGTGAAAAATTTCATACATTTCCTTATATTTTTGGATGATAAACAAAAACAGAAACCTAAAATAAAACCAGGGATAAAAGTTGATTTGCTGATTCAGTTCTTTGGGCGATCCAGAACCGATCCTGCTGCTCTTGTTCTGTTTGTCTTATCGGAGCTCAGCGGACTGAGCTGAATTATTCAACGCTTCCAGCAGCGTCTCTCTCTCTTCGCACCGACCTACTTTCTATCAGAAGTTTGCAGGTTGGGTGGGAGGGCTGGAGACGGGCAGCCCTGTTGGCCATCAGGCCCGGTTCAGAAGAACCTCTGTCTACATCATCGGCCTCTGGCTGCCTTTAGGCTGAATAAAACATCAAACCAGCTGCAATGTGTTGGATTTGTACTGACTGTGGATTTTATGTTCCCTTTGGACATGGTTGGTGTAAAAATAATTTTAAAAAAAGACGATTGAAGTTGAACAAAGAATTGGATTTAAACTCCCAGGATGAAGATTCAGGTAGATTCCAGTTAAAACAGAAAACGAACTTTAATTCTGGTGTTTTATGTTAGCTGGAGGTGTTAAACTGCTCCAGCAGAAGTCGAGCTCAGAGCAGGTCAGTTCTAGTTTTCCATTGAGTTCATCTCTGGAGAAACTTTCTGCTCCGCCTGGTTCTCCGCCTGGAATCACTGGTTTTTATGGAGCGCAGGAGGAAAGTGAACCAGGATTTTGGTAAATTCATGAAGCCGCCCTCCATCGCTAACAGCTCGCTAAAAGTTTGCATCCATTTTTAATGCCCCCCAACCTCTGCATGGCTTAAACTCTGACCAGTTTTTCAGACTAAACTTTTCCAGATTCCATCACTTTACAACAAGTTTCAACTTGGATATTATTTGGATTTTATGTGCAGAACCAAAACAAAGAGGCGCATAGTTATCACACAGAAAGGAAATGATTCAAAGTTTTCATACATGTTTTTCTACAGATCATAATCTAAAGAGTGTATTCACATTAAATCTTAATAAAAACAAAACATTTAAATATAAATCTAACATTCCTTCTGGAAAAAGGGGAGACTTAAACTGTTATCTTTGTTTCTGTTTTTTTCCCAGAGTCACCAACAGATGCCGAGCACAACAAGAAGGATTTAAAGAAATTCTCCTTCAGAGGGACGACAGAGAGGAAGAAGTGAGTCGAAGAATCGATGCTGTGATTCGTCTGTCTGGAAACCGGGTCAGATTATCCAACATTCAGGAAAATAAAACCCAGATGATGATGCAGGTGCAGCTCTGAGTCTGACCTCATGTTGGCCTCAGTTTGTGAAGAAAATCCCTGCAGGAGGTTTTCCTCGCTGCTGCGCTGCCTGTTTGCAGCTTCTGCTGAAAACACTAAATTATAATCCGTTCATCTGGTTATTAATACATAAACTGAGAAAATGATTTAGTAAAACACTCTTTCTTCTGAAACACTTGGAAAAATGATCAAATAAAATAACCCAATAGATAAAAGATTGTTTTATGTTTACAGATCCTAACGTTGTAGCAAACCTCTTTACTCTCATACCTCTAAATAAAATCCAGTCCAACAAAATGCTGAATCAGTAAATGCAGGTCAGCTCTGTTTAATGTGGAATGCTCTCCATAGATCTCATCTTCATGGAAAAATGGAAACAAAACTATTGCTGAAGGATAATAACAATAAATCCTGCTTAATGTTTGAGACACGGCATGTAGAAGAAGGTGATCCGGTCAGCAGCCGCAAAAACTGAAAGATTTAGCCGACATCTGAAATAGTTAGCTTGATGCTAATGCTAATTAATTAGCTCAAAACGTAGCATTTAGCTCTGAACTAGCTAAAAATGTTGTTAGCTAAGAGCTAAATATTTAGCTAAAATGCAAATTGATTCAAACCTAAACATTTAGTTTTTAAACTAAATTTAGTTTTTAAACTAAATGTTTAACTGGTGAAAATATGAGATCAATAAATGAACCCCTTTTTTTCATGACTGATCTACAGCTGAGTGGTTCTGTGAATTAAAGCATGCTTTAATGTGTTACAATGGCCTAGTCAAAGTATTAAACAAAATTGATGTTTGTTTTGGTGGAGCCACTTTAAAAACTGAAGCTCCAAACAGCTGATGACGCCGTCCGCCGCTAACAAACACGGCTAAAGGTCAAACTGTCCTCTGGTGGACGCGTCTCCACCCAGAGGACAGCATGCCGCCGCTCTGAGTGTTACCAACAATCCGTCACAGTGAATTAAATCTGCAGTAAGAGAAGCCAAGGTGTGATTTGGATAGGGGTCAAAGGTCAACCCAGGCGGCCGTCACGCCTGTTAATACCGTCTAAATGAGACAATGTCCACTGACGTGCTGCTGGAGACTCATCAGGGAAGGAAACGCTCAGGTCTGCCGACGCTTCATCTGAACAAACATGAATAACAAAAATTATTTGTTGTAAATATAAAAACAAAACTTTGTCCGGTTCAAATGTTCGGATCGCTCCAGGATTTACTCAGCGGCAGATTGGACCTGGATAAGTGCTGATGATTACATCTGTGTGTCACTGCTGAGTTTCCTGGAGCTGTGTCGTTACGTTCTGGGTCTGTGGAGTTCAGGAAGGATCGGCAGCATGGACCGGCCCACCTGGGATCAGAGCGGCCGTGACGTTTCAGCGGCGCGGCAGGGCAATTATCCTCCATGCCAGCAGCAACGCAGCAACTTCTCCCTCTGTTGCTCTTCAGCTCCTCAAATCTTTGGTTTCTGCACTGATTCTAGTGGAAATGAAGCAAAGATATACTGTATCTGACTGCTTATCAGTCCAAAACTGGCTGTTAGGTGATCAGATGGACAGTAGGGGGTGCTAGAGCGCCTGGCCTTTTTCCTCTGGACAAACAAAGTGCCCTTCTGAAATCAACCACAAGCATCAATGGATTTTATTGATCAAGCAGCACAAAGGACAGCAGTGAATAACTGAAGAGAGGGAAACTTTCACATAGTTTCTGATGTTTCTGTATTATTAAAAATCTGAAAAGTTTTTATATATTTCTATTTTCTGCTGTTTTTCTCTACCAGCTTTTCTCATGGATGGAGAACTTCTGTGAATGTCAGTTTTCGAGTCTTGCCCAGATATTATAAATCTCACATTGATTTAGAGCTGGACTTTGACTAGACCATCCTAACACAGCTCCTTTGATCTGAGCCTCCATCCCATCGTCTGCAGCCTCTAGCACTTTTCCTTCCAACATTGTTCATCTTCCCATCCACTGCTGCAGAAAGCATCCCCACAGTATGATGCTGCCACCACCATGTTGTGTGGTTGTGTAATTGTGCATCTGTTTGCAGCCATTTTTTCATGCGTGAGTGTAAACGTTGAGTTTGAGGGCGTGGCCAGCAGCAGTTTATTTGGATTTAAAGTGATAGTGACCATTAAACAGCTGAAAATATGCAGAAGTGAGCAGAATAAAATATCTTTATCTGAAAATGATTTTATGTAAAAAATGTGATGAGCTTGTTTTGTATCTTAACTTGTTGAAGGAATCACAGCTGCTTTCAAATGTTCATTTAGAACAGCTGGTTTTGGGTAAGTTAGCACAGGTATTCATGTCAGGACGTGTAGCATGAACCAGAGGAGAATGTTGAGTTATAATGGGTGAAAGTCATGAGTTGAAGTCGGGCGTCTGTCCTGCTCAGGCTGCGTGATGCATGTTGCACTTTGGGCCAGGAGAGACTAAACAGTGTCGTTTTAAGGAGTGACACGCTCAGGAACACGGTCCGTAAAAATAATTCCTATCTGACGCTCTGCCATGCTGCCACAGGAAACCTGGCAGCAGAGCATTACACGGAGCTGGCATTAGTCTAATTACTGGGAACTCTGCCTGTCAGGAGGTTAGAGTCGGCACAAACAACATGAAGGAGGCAGAAGCTGATTTAATTAGATTTTCACCTTTTTTAGGAGATCGAAGTCACAGCAGATCTTTTTTTACAGGCGTGGCATTTCTGTTTTATAGGTGAGATAAAAGCCTGAGACAAGCAGCCAATCACATGACTCATTTTGAATCACATCCTTCACAGTGTCTTTAATTTGATGTCATTTTAGTATTTTATATGTTTGATGATAAATATTTGCTTGTTAAAATCCCAGCAACTCTTTCAATCGGGAAAATGATGATCTTATTTTAGAAACTTCTTCCTTACGTAACCATTAGGTTACTTGGCTGCAGTTCGCTCTGCGTGTTTTGGTGGATTCGGGTCCAGCTGATGTCCATCAGGATGCTGAGGAGCAGATGTGTTCCACGTTGATTCTGGATCAGCAGAACTGGCTCCGATTTGGGTCATCTGGACTTCGACTGGCCCGAAACTGAATAAAAACAGACAAACTATGAGCAAACTGACCGGAAAACAGATGTTACCCTCAAACATCACATCATCGCCCTCTGTACCTCTCCCAGTTTCCAGCCCTGGGTCTCAGCTCATTGATAAAACTTAACTATACAAGAATAAATTACTTTACCAACTAAATTTAACTCCAACAAGTATTTAAATATCTAAATATTTGAGCTAAATATTTACTTTGCTAACTTGAATGCTAGTTTCAAACATGCAGGATGTGATTTTTTATTGTCAGCTGTTATGATTTATTCAAGTAAAATAATGTTTTTAACCAACCAAACTAATCATGCTGTTTTTATCTTATTTAAAAATACATAGAAAAAGTCAGACTGCGTTAGATATAAAACTTACTATTATATTATTTCAGTAAAATATTAGCAGTCAGTTTCGTAATGTTTACGATCATTTACAACTGAGACTGAATAAAATAAAATAAAAGATAAGCAGCCAATCCAATCTTCACTGCTTCTGGTGAAGAAAACGCAGTGAAAAATTAACATGAGTAATATTTACAGCAAAAAACATCAAAGTCCATTAAACGTTTAAAAGTCTCATTTAAGATTAATAAATATAACGAACTGGAGCGACTTAAAACAACTAAAAATCTGCCTCATCTAATTACTTATTCAACTTTCCACACAAATGATGACAAAACAGAAGCTATAAATTAAAACAATGAAAATAAAAATACATTTTCGGGAGTCCAGTCATGCTGCCAGACTCTGACGTTTCAGGTTTCATATCATCTTTACTCTGAATGAACTCCAGAAGGATCAGCAGCAGTAAAGATTCAAATGGTTGTCTTTACATTTACAGAGACAAGCTGAGGCTTTTTGTTTGCAGCTGTCAGAGCTGCAACAGAACAATAATTAAATCCGTCTTTTATATTCAGAAAATGATACATGAACTCTGACAAACACACATTTAACCAGGCAAACATCACCGCAAACAAGGTGCACAAAATGATTGTTACAAAAACATTCAGTTACAGAACTGGAACAGGAACAAACCTCCAAACCTGGAGCATAAATAGCCTCTGGGGCTGCAGCAAAATGAATTCCTGTTTCTGCATTAAAAACAGGTTTTCCTGCTGTATTACCAATGAATATAGATTTCTACATCAAAGGAGATTTCATAATTCATCGAAGTGGATTTTCCTCCAGGGACAGGCAGCAGATGCTTAATTGCATTTATTTTGAGTGTATTTTTAATTGGACTGAGTGAATAATGAGCTGGATTATAAAACATTTCCTTGTTGTCATTCTGATACTGACCCAGGAAGCCATAAGAGACGCTGAGATGAACTCAGACGAGTCAAATCTTTGGTTTTCCTTCCACAACTTTTTCACATTTCCAGTTTGGTTCAAAGCAAGAGACAGTTTCACGTTTTCCAATAAATTCATATTATTTGATCTACAACTTCAAATACCATCTGTCCACCTGGAAGAAAGAAAAACAACGACTTTATGCAGAAAAGAGAAAAAATGAGTGCAGAAGCTGCATTAGTGGAGTTTCTCTGAAACAAGAATTTTCTTCTGATGTTACTTTTTTGACACAAACATTTCAGATTATCAAGCAAACTTAAAGTTTATCTGAGTAAATATGAGAATGTAAACACACATCAGATGATGTGTGTAGAGATGTTGGCTGCAGAATCAGACAGTTTTTCTCTTTGAGATCTTAATGTTTGTGTCTTTATGTCTGAATGCCGCCTCCTATTAGTGTCACATCGCCGAGGTGTCCTTGACACGGGTCAAGCTGCGCTGCACGGGTTTCTAATGTCTGCAGCCTAAAATACGGCTCTGCACAATGCTGAGTGGATGAAACGAACAGCTTCCATCACCACCTGCCTGCGTTGGCCACTCAGATTGGTTTGACCTTTCAGAGCGTAAAGGACTGGCTGGAAAGGACGTGAGAGCGAGTAGCTGCCAAAGGAGGATATTCAAAGGCAACAGGTCACATCCCCAGTCAGATACAGCATTTTATATATAGAAGAAGAAGAAATAATAATCCATAAAAGCATCATTGTTAAGGCAGGATAAGTTGTGTAACGTCTTTTTACTGCTACATTAGCTGAAGAGTTAAAGTGCGGTGTGGGCGGCGGAACAGCTCAGGGATTATTTAGCTCATTAAACTATTCAGCCATTATTTTACATCATTCAGTTTCACCTGGGAGAAAATGTTTCCTCCCTGGAATGATGGGAGGCCGGCGCTCGGGTTTATCACTCATTACCACAGATATTCACGTTTCAGCCTTTTTCTAATTATGTTGCAAAGTTTTCAGTTTATATGAAGTCAAGTCAGATTTGTTTTTATGTTAACAGATTTAGAAAAGAATCATATTGTCCACTTTTTAACATAAATGAATTCCAGCATCAGATGATGTGTTGAAATATTTCAGGTCATGTAAAAACATCGTCATCCATCCAAATTGTTATTGTTTTCCACAAACCTGACACTCAGTAATATTTATTATTAACATCTAACTTCTGCTTCCCTAAAAAAAACCAGACATGAAATAAATAAAGCTTCTGGTTTGGCTTAAAATTGATCAAATACATTATTTTAAAGAGAAAGTTTCATTTTTCTTCTATGATTTGTTCACCTTCTCTGCTAATGTTGTAAATAAATACAAAAAATACAGTTTTCGAATTGATTAGTTTTAATGTATAAAACAATAGATAATCTATTTGTTTATAAATAAGTTTTTCATTTTACATAAACATCCTGATGAGGATCATTTTCCTGTGTGACGTTAAAGCAGCAGTGAAGAAAACTCAGAATATGATTGATTTTTTGACCCATTTCACAGAAACTTTACATCTTCAAACATTTGAGACAAATTGATTATTTTTCAGACCAAAAGTCGTTTTGGCTGCAGCAGCATTTCCTGCAGAATCAGGAAAAGCTTGGAGTTTTGTTTAATATCCATGTTCTTCAAAGATCATTTAAAAGTTTGCTCACGTTTATAACGTATCATTAGCTCAGCCACATGAATATCTACGTCCTCATGTAAGAGTAATAAACTGAATTAATGTGATAAATTGAACATTAAACGGTTTAGATTGATAAATTTAAGACTTGTTCCGCTGTATCTTTGAAGAAACCTCCAGATAAAACCTGGAGTCCGTGTCCGACCCGGCGGTTCTCCACGCTGGGTCAAACAGACAAGAAGTGCTGCGCCGCCCAAACACAGGAACCCAGAAAGACGTCCTTTTCTTGGATCAGCAATCCCTCTACCCCTAAAAAGTGCAACCAGAGCCTCTTTAGAAAGATTAATGACCATTGATCCCCGGCAGCAGACCGCTGTTTTCCTTCAGTCGGCATGAGCAGTAAAATTGTCATTACACACTTTCTGAGTCTTCAGGTTCCACCTCTGGCCGGCCCAAACGAGCCCAAGGACAGCGGCTGCTGCTCGCTCTGTTTCTGTTGGTCAGCAGACTCTCATGTTGTGGCTGATGTTTGCACAGTGGAGCCTTTTCTGTGGATTATAAAATCCTTCTTTTGTTTATAGCAGTTTGGAAGCAGAAGTGCAAAATGGTAGCATCAGATTTAAATCAGAAAATTCAGCAGCTTTGGCGTCTTTTCTTCCTGCTTCTGTTTACAGAACTTGTGACCCATGTTTGCTCTTCTCCAGAACCGGGCTGAACTCTTTCCAGCAGCACAGGAACGCAGACGGCTGCAGCTGATGTAGAATCGGAGCAGCAGAGATAATTAAGGAGGAATATCATCCCTGGAACGCTTCGACTTTTGCCCCAAACTGTGTTTGATATTGAAATGTTGAAGTGAGACTGAGTCAAACGTAACGGAGACGTTTTATTCTGCTCACTAAAAGATTAACAGCCTAATAAGGTTTGGTGGAAATGAGCTGTTATATAAGGATCCGTTTGTGGCTCTGAACCAGCAGAGAGGCTGTGCAAATGATTGGATGTTTCTCTAATTGCAAAAATCACTTTTTCTCCTCCACGTCACACATGATCAGCCCAACACACCAGGGAGATGATCAATATAAAAATACTGTTTTTTAAAGTTTCTGTATTTTGCACACAGACAGATTAAAAAAGTCTCAACATGTAAAATCTGCAATAATTTCTGTTTTGTGGAGCAAATTTTCAGTTTCATTCACACCATTTTTGCCGTTTTTAACATTTCTTCCTTTTGCTTCCATTTCTTGAGTTTGCAGCTTTTCCATCTGTTTTGTTGGTTGTAGTTTTTGCGTTTGAGTGTTTTGCAGTTTGGTCAGCCGTTGGCTGCTGTCGTTTAATCGTGGATAACTGCAGCTTTTTTTGCAAATTCACATCTTTTCAGAGAAATCCCAGGTTTTCTTTGTTTTTTCTGTGCTTTTCGGCAGCAGTTACTCATTTGTGGTCAATTTTTCCTTTTATCCACAACAGCCCAACACAAAATCTGAAGACATTTGTATTTAGTCTATTTTATTTAGGCTGCTTAAAGTCGTATTTTCGTTGCCTTAAATGGTTCCAGGTTTGTGGGTAAAATTTATTTATTTATAAGTTGTTTCTGAACTGAAACTGAAACATTTCTTCAGTCTCCACTGGAAGAAATGTTTCTTGACTCTACCATCTGATTCCTGAGAATCAGCAGAAAATAGATGGAAAATATTCATTCATTCATTCTTTTGCTACAATAAACATCCAATAAGCCTTTATGATCAGAACTAACATTAATTTAATTGGTTCTTATTCTCAAAGCTTCAGGCAACATGAAAGTGTGATAAATCTTTGCAAACCTTTAAATGATCAGTTGTTTGAAGCCGTCTTCGTCCTGACGTCAGCCTGAGTTCATGATGCGTCCAGATGAGCTGATGAAACTCAGAAATTGACCTGCAGTTGTGACGCCGTTGATCCGGTAACCGGCAGCGGTGTGTGGATTAGCTTCCCATAAAACCAGGAAGAGGAAAGACGCTGTGGCCGCAGCAACGCTCGGCTGGACGCTGATCGTTCAAGATCAGCTGCGTCTCAATTAACCGATAACATCTGTTCACACGGCGCCCAAATGTTTACAGCCTCACCCTGATGAAGATGGAGAAGCTTCGTTCTGCTGCCGAAAACAGGCGAGAAAAAATCGATGCGTTTGGCTGATGTCAGAATTTAATTTATTCCAGAACAATAATTACTGAAAGTGACTTTGAAGAACAGAAACTAACTAGAAACCTTCATGGATGGATGTCGTTACATTTATGTTCTTCACTTTTTATGGCAGATTTACATCCAGGTTTAGCTCTGGCCTTTGACTAGGCCTTTTCAAACATTTAATCCAAACCTGCTGCAAGTGGCTCTTTGGTCCTTCCATCACTGTCTTAGTCTAAAATTGATTACTGGTTATTTTAAATAGAAATATAATTACAGATGCAGGTTTTATTTTATTGAATTTCCACAACAGAAAGTAGCTGTTTTATGTTTTAGATCTATTTTTCTTGTCACTAGGCTGAGGTTGGATTTTGTTTTTTTGTGTTTTTACCAAATTTTCCACAAATATCAACATCCAGTAGAAGAAAATGCGTCCATTCTGATAATAACAATCTTTTCTTTTGTTTTTTAATTGTCAAAACCAAAATCATTTTTCTTCCACTTTGTCTCATTATTTTCTCATTAAACTCTAAAAAATAAAAACTGTCATGATTCAGAGGATGAGCTCCATAAACCTTGACACTTCCACCTCCTTGTTTCAAAACTCACATCATGTTTTTTCCTGAAATGCTGAAGATTTTGGTGTCCATATCATTAAGTTTTAGATTAATCAACAATCATCATCGTTAAGTTCTCTGCAGAAACGTTCATGATTTTCTTAGATTTCCTTCTTCCTCACATGAACGATAAACTTGTTCAGTTTCTGATTCTGTAGCAAATTTCACACTTTTTGTATATTTTACTAAACAAACACCTATTTTCTAAAAGAACAATACAATATATCGTTTTCTTTCCATAGATTGTCCAATTTTTTCACACCATTATTGGTTTGTATTTCTTCAAATTGCTGTAGTTCAGATCTGAAGTGATCACTTTCATCTCTCATAAAATAGAAAAGGAAATCAGATGAAGTCATCTCAAAGATAACATTTGCTAATTTGTGTCTAAAATTGTTGAACGAAACCTTTAAGCTCCAATAAAAGTGACTTTGTGGTTTTTCCACCAGGACTGAAGAGTCTGTCAGCACATGGCTGCTGGGAGGCGCTGAAGCTCTGCTGGTGTTTTCATCCATAGCTGAACAATTTTCTGCTCCTCTGGGATCCTTTGCATCAATTCAATTTATTTCAGTAAATGGACCAATTCATCAGGGAAATTTGGTTTGTCATTTGTGTTTTTCATCAAGCCATTTTCCACCGTACAAATGGATTCCCCGTCATGCAGACACCTTGGACCTGCTCAACGTTTGGTGACGTCTTTGTTAAACGATGGCGGGGAACGGCTTGGTGCATATTTAGCAGAACTACGATCATTAAAGTGAGCGGCTGTTTGCTGTTGAGTTGGAGGTTAAAGTTTGTTTCCTGGGCGTGCCGTGGTGGCGTAGCGGTTAGCGCGACCTGTATTTGGAGGCCTTCAGTCCTCGACGCGGCCGTCGCGGGTTCGACTCCCGGACCCGACAACATTTGCTGCATGTCTTCCCCCCTCTCCTTCCCTGTTTCCTGTCAGCCTGCTGTCACATAAGGGACACTAGAGCCCACAAAAAAGACCCCCTGGAGGGGTAAAAAAAAAAAGTTTGTTTCCTGTGATTTATTTTTAAAACAGGCGACAGAAAACCTGAAACTGGAGAAGTTTTAAAAATGTCATCATGTCATTCGCTGACATTCAGGATTCTTTTTGTTTCATCAGCAGTAATTAATCACTGCTGAAACAATGCGTTGGCCTGGATCGCCACGGTGACGCCAGGGGGCCCGCGTTGCCATGGTGACACCTCTGCAGCATCCAAGACTGTCATCCCACCATGACATCTGCTGGCACCCAGCAGGACTCTGGTATATTCAGGCTTCTACAAAATGACCCGATTTAGAAAACGCTCATCCCGAAAGTTAATAAAAACATAAAATTTGCAGTCTCAAGAAATTAAAGCATTTTAAGTTGAACAAAAAAATATTTTAAATACAGAATAGTTTTGCTACGTCAGCAGTCTGACCCACAAATCAAGGATATCCGTTCAATTAAAATCTGCATTTTGTGTTTATTTCTGTCACCTTTGACTAATATTTAAATTGGTATGAAACACTTAAATATGACAAAATGCAAAAACAATATGAGATGAGGGAGGAGTAAAGACTTTTTGACCCAGATATCCGACCGCGTCTGAGTTTCTTCTGGGGCGTCGTGGTTGTTGGGGTTGTGGAAAACAACTTTGAGCTTCTGGATGCTGCGTGTGACACTGAAAGTCTTGCTGCTGACTTTAACAGCGTTTTAATTAGTGGCTAATAATGCTGCTCTAATCACACTGGAGTAGATTTCCTCCCTGGAGCCGATCTGTGAGCACAAAGCCAGCGGAGGGAAGACGCAGCGTCACCGTTAAATAAAGCCCAGCTGGATGCATCCACAGGCGGCTAACTGACACTAAAGCTTTATGTGTGGCGTTAACAACGCAGCAAAAAGAACAAATTGACCTTTAAGTTTTACTCACCTGAGACCAGGTGGACAGGAGGAGAGTCCTCCGATAGCGTCTGTGAGCCGGATAAAGGTTTTGATTATTAAATGCGTCTCTTCATTGTTTAAAAACAACTCGTAATTACACTTTTTACGTTTCAACCTCAATTTTTTATGTATTTTGTAGGAATTTTATTAGGGGTAAAACTAATAATCAGATTAATCAGAATAATCGATTACTACAATAATCATAAGTCTCTTCCCTGGATTTTATATGATAGGTGTATAATTTGAGATAGAATGGTCTACTCAAAGTAACTGAACAGACAATCCATGGCGATTCTTTGCAACATGTTTGCTCTCTCGTCTCCAGTGTGAGTCGCTGAACATTGAAGATAAAATCTGATTTGATAAAGTATTCAATGTTCAAGAATGGCACAATTTTCTTTTTTTTTTTCAACCATGAAATTCTGGGATCCAAATTGTCCAATTTCAACATTTTTTGCCATTTAAAAGCTTCCGTCAGATTTGAGGAATGAAGTGAAAACAATAAGTAGCTTGAAATAACAGAAAACAATGTTGTCATCATTTATTATCCAAGTTCAAAGCCGCAGCAACAAACCAAAATTATCCAGTAATTTAAAAAGGTAGAAAACAGCTGAGAAAAAGTGGCTGTTATGGGATCAACTGTCTGTTTTTGTTTTCTATCATTTGGAAGCTTGTTTGGTGAAGTTATTAAAAATAAACTCCAGGGTTGACGGTGAGGTTCGGACCTCCACGATCTGAAGTTCTCCGCTTCCTGCCTAGCCAGCGCTAGCTTCAAAGTAACAACAAAGCCTGATTGATGGCGGCTCTGCAGGTTAAAAGTGAGTGAAATAATGAGCAGAAAGGCTGGAGTTGCTGCTGAGAGGAAGACGATGCTCAGCAGATGAAAACACTCAGATTTGTGGGGATTGTGTCGAGTTCAAATGAGTTTTCTAATAATCCGGAGCAATAATGAGGTTCTGATAGGGAGCGTTTGGGTGCAGTAAAAAAGTCCAGAGATGATCCAGAATGCGTTTATATTTCCCCTGTTAGAGTTGATTTTATATTAGATCATCAAAATCATTTTAATTTGGTAAATACTAGAATGGGTCAGTTGATACAGCCTATTGTTCAATTCAGATTCAGTGCAACAAAACCGAAAACATAAGTCTAACAGCTGAAATAACAAAATGATGCAAATTGGAGAGTAGTAGGAGAAGAAAGAGGAAAAGTCAGTTTGTACTTTTTTTAACAAAAAAAAATGTCTGAATTTGTTGCTACTAGGATCCTGGCCCTGGCCCCGCCCCCTCCACTCAACCCCAGCTTTGGCCCCGCCCCTCGGTGTCCGCAGGCCCCGCCCACTTCGGTGGAATCTGTTTTGTTTTGCTCTAGCAGGAATTAGTTAGACTTTAAACTCTGTTCCTGTCTGAACTGGAGCATCTTCCTATAAAGTTTTATAGGTTTCATGAATGATTATTTTGACAAACCGGATCATTTCCTCCATGTTTCCAATCCAACGCAGCTTGTGGTGAACATTTTATTGCCACTTTCTGCTGTTTCCTTTCTGTACTGTTACTCTTCATCAGACCAGCATCCTGAACCACTGCTGCTGTAGGTCTGCATGTCACTTCCTCATCTTTAAACTGAGGAACAAAATGTGATTCTCCATAGACTTGTTGGAATTTAAAAAAAACACAGCTGAAGAAATTTTTAATTTTTCAAACACACAAAGTTACTGTACTCTGTAAAAATGTCGGAAGACCTTGAGATGTGAGATAATCTGTCCGTTTGTCTGAAGGCTCTGAAGCTACGACTTTGCTGTTGGGCCTGGAGGCATCATCAATTATAGAGCGAGGTTTTCATGCAGCGGTCTGTTCTGCGGCCTGTCATGGCCGCGGACGGCATGAGCTGCTGCTGCTTCCTCTGGAGGGCCAGCTGTGGTTTTCTTTCACCTTCACAATGTTTCTGGAGCAGAAACACCGAGGGAAGGAATCAGATCTGCTCTCTGATTCTCTTTGTTGCTTCTGACAGGGAGTGAAAGAGGAGAGGCAGGAAACGCGTGACAGACACGCTTTGAGTTTTAGGAGCTGCTTTTTCTTCAAGGAGCAAATAAAATGTGAGGAAGATCATCAGCCAGTCTCAGCATCATGACCTCTTCCCCCACATGGAGCATTTCCACTAGTTATTTAGGTGGTTTTGGATCTCACCTTTTTGGTCTGCCTGGCTTATTTATTTTGTTTTCTGTTGGATTATGTAGTCTTACTTTTTTGCATTATTATAATTTTTTTAAGACATCAAGACTCACAACAATCTGATCTTCAATCTAGTCACACTGCACTTTCCTCTGTTTGTATTTTCTTTCTGTTTTTCGTCCTTGACGGGTCACATTGCTGCTTCTTTTATCCTTGTGTGATATTTTAAAATTCAAAAATATGAAAAAAGTGAAGTGCTGTGAATACTTTCTACAATCACATCTGTCTCTAGAAAGGTTAAATCTTATTGAGACAATACTACTCTTACTGTTTGTGTTTTGTGTCAGCAGCAGCTTACTGTTCAGTTATTTATCATTAAAATCAGCTGTTTACATCTTATTTTTAAGGAAATTCATGATTGCCTGAAATTATTTCTCGACCCAACTGACCCTTTTATAGAGTTTAGCTGCCTTTCTGTGATTAAAAGGCAAAAATGAAGAAATATGAATAAATAAAAGTAAGCTTCTCAAATACAGTTCATTGTGATTTATCCTGTTGACAGAAATGTATAGTTATAAAGGCGTGGCTGTTAAAACGCCCCGCTGTAGACACCAACACTGTATTAATGAAGTTGCATAATGACCACCCAGCTGCAGTTTTCCATAGATCACTCAGGCAGGCTGCAGAAAAAACCAGTTACTGTGATTTATCATTTTAATAGAAGGAAATCTGTAAGAAAATAAAATGCTACATTTCACTGTGCAATAACAATCATATCTGTAAAATATGGGACGAAGTCAGCGGTGGCCAACTAAAAAGTTAGCTGCACTAACTTTAAAGCAATAAACAAAACTTTAGTTCTGCTAATGACACCAACACGAAATTTAGCAGAAGCTAATGCTAACGTGCTAACTTCAAACTATAACCCCTGACACCAGGGGCAATATAATTTTGTGAACATACAGTATAATTCCTTTAGACATTGTGTTTATGTTTTACTTTGTGTACTAATTTGCTTTTTTTTGTTTGTTTTATATAAAGTTATCGGAAAAATGAGAGAAAACGTTTGAAGAGGAAACGTAACTGCTGCACTTCAAAATAAGAGCACAAAACTCTAACTACCTAAAAAATCCTTAAAGAGACGATAACAAAAACTTCAACACAGAAGTTTATTCTCTATTCAACTGAAACAGCTGTTAGCGTTTAAAAATGTATCTGGAAGAAATCATTCTGGGGAAGCTAATTGTGCTAAATGTTTTCAAAGTTAGCAAAAACTCTAGGTGAATAAAAACTGTTGCTTTTCATTATATAAGTTTATAACTACCAAAAACATAAATTCAACTGAGAACCTGACAGATTCAAAATACTGTTTTTAAAGTTAAGTCGTGTTTTGAAGAAGTAAAACTCATTAATTTATTGAGCAGAAATGTAAGGAAAGCCTATTCTTCACTTTTATCATTTTTTATTTTTAAGAGCATTTTCAGTGTCAGCTAAATCAATCTTCAGTCATTTGTTTTCATATGTTTTGTAGAACTTACATTTGATAAAAGTTAAATTTATGCGAGAATATTTAAAACCTCTGCCTGGCCTGTTTATTGCTGCTGGTGATTTATTGCTTGGTAGATCTTCCATAACTTCTCAGTTTGGCCTTGCAGTTGTGAAGCAGTTATTTACTAAACTGAAAAATGATTTTAAGGTGGAATTTTAAATTCTAGCCACAGGAAAACAGGATTATCTGCACTTTTTTATCCACTTTAAGAGAAACAGTTCAGGTTCCCTGTAACATTTTCTATCCCAACAATCTGAAAAGTCTAGATTGATAAACAGATTTATTGCAGGAAATTTAGCTGAGCAGCTCCGACTCTGTCAGTGTGAAGCTAACAAACAAAGCCAGTGAAATGGAAGGATTGATGGCTGAGGGTTTCTCTCCACATGAAGCCTCTTTACCTGGCGGATAATTAGGAAGAGAGCTGATCCTGGTATCGAGCGTCGGAGCAGCTTAGAGAGGCTGTAATTGTTTTCTGTTGATTCTGTGGCCTGTTGACCTGTCCAGCCACACTGTTCAAAACAGGGTCAAGGTTCCAGTAAGCGCTGGTGGAGCCAAAATCCTGAAAGGAAAATAACATTATTATGTCTGAACTAAATGCTTCTCGCAAGATTTCAGACAGAGGAACAAAATGAAAGATTAAAAGAATTTCCCAAAAACAAATGATCAATTGTGGAGAAGTTCAGAAAGATCTGGAGTTAGCTGCTAAAATAGTTTAAATGAAAATGATAAGTAATGCAACAAACCACAATGGTCTGGATATGCATCACACAAGACTCCACTGCTGAAGAAAAGTCCTTTTGAAATGCATTTAAACAACATCGAAATATTAATAACAAATAAATAAGCACCATTTAGACCAGCTAGCAAGACTATGACTATTTCAGAAGGAACCCAGGGAACATTTAGGATCTAAAGATGTTAGTGTGGAACAATGTTCTGAAATAAATCACAGCAGAATGTGATTAGTTTCTGCATAAAGGAAGCGCCTTCAGGTTAAATACATATTTCCCTGTGATATTTTATTACCTACATAACTTACTGACATCTATGCTTGGATTTCTTTACTTCTGTTACTGGACGGACAGTTAACAGTTTTTGTTTCATTTTTCTCTCTTGATATCAGATTACCAGAGTCTTCCTGGTGTATTTATCTAACAAAAATAAAGTCATTTTTATGGGTACTGTACACTGTCCTCCAAAGCAACTTTCTGTATTACCAGAAATCTCTGTAGAAGAAATGTAGGAATTTTCTTGAGTGCTAGCGCCATCTGCTGGTTGTAATAATTACATGGATTTTACCATCAGAATCAGGAGCAAAATGAATCTCTCCTCCTTCATGCTGTCAGAAAAACATCAACACTGCTGAGAAAACCCTGAAATAAAATCACATTTTTATGTATATTACAGAAGCGTAATTTACACAGAAGTTAAAAATACAACCTTTAATTTATTCATTCTGGTTGGAATAATCCAAATAAGAAGAAGTATTGTGTGACGTGGATGTTTGAAACAGGAAGTCATGATTATTAATTAGAAGTTTGAACTTTCACCAGTCATGATTTTGTCCACCATGTTTGTTTTGTGTGTGAGGAAGAACGGACGGTGGGCGAGAGAGGAAGGAGGGCGACTTCCTCCTGCGGCCGAACCGCCATCTTGTTAACGCAAACAGAACGCCAACGTTCTGTAACGTTCTGTATCCAGAAGAACGACTCAAAGACGGATGGAGGCGGCCATCTTTCTTTTACTGCAGGTCAGCTGCTTTGGCTGTGCAGACGGTTGCCTTGGCAACCTCTCTGGAATTACTTTATGTGTCCAGATTATCTCTGGTATTAATCTCTGAATTTGTATCATTCTTGAACTGCAGTTGTGGGCCAAAACCAGGCCAAGGTCCACAAATGGCCCCCAGGCCACACTTTGGACACCCTGTGCTCCTTTTAGTTGCGGATTTTGTATTTAATTTGGGGGTATCAGAGTTAAGACATGCAGCACTTTATAGATTTTATTATATTAAAAAGTTATTCTGCTCTTTGTGTTGATCTAGTTCATAAAATCCCAGTAAAACCTTCTAAAGTTTGGTGCTAACATCCCAAAATGTACAAAAACTGCCTCATAACCTTTTTTTTTTTTTTACATTATCGGCTTTATAATATTACAGATTTATCAACAAGAAGAAGGCTGTGTGTTTAATCCAGAGCAGGATTATTAAAGATGTTTTTCAGGCTGACTCCTGGGTGGAGTCTTTAAAATCCGGCCAGACTTCCAGGATCTGTTCCTGCTGGAGGAGAGTTCCTGAGTCACAGAAACCACAGCTATGTGCCGGCCGGCCGTGGCTGCAGCACATGGATCCTCCCCTCGTCTGGAAGCTGTTGGAGTTTTCTACCAGATGTGGGAGTCTGGTTTCCTTAATGACACCCTGGTGCATGCTGGGAGCTCTGAGAAGCCAGTCTTTGTGACGGAGCTGCAAAGAAAGCTGGACAGTGTTGAAATGCAGCAGCTTTAAATGTTTTCTGGTGTTCAGTTTTCTCCATTTTTCCTTCAAATCCAGAAGTAATGATTGGAAACTCTACAGTGAATCATCTGGGACACACAGATCCACATTCACAGCATTCGCTTAAACAACAGGTGCCTCTGAGTTGGTCATCCTCCAGAGAGAACCGGCCGTCCAGCTGTCGGCCACACAGCGGATTACCGCACTCAAACACTTACTGAAACGTTGCAAACTGCTTTTTTTTTTCTTACTCTTTGTTCCAGTCTTTTCTACTCGGTTTTCTAACTCCAGTCCTCAAGGGCCGCTGTCCTGAAACGTTTAGATGAGTCCTCTGCTGCATCACCTGAACAGAATAATTAGGTCATTAATGCTCTGGAGAACTGATCTACACAAGGAGGCCATGAAGCCATTTCATTCCAGTGTTTAGTACCTGTGGCCCTTGAGGACAAACCTGTGTTTTAGACAGATTTGTCTTTAAATCTTTAAAAAGTTTCCAAAACAATGTCTGGGAGGCTGAAGTGTAAAAGTTTTCATCTGCAGAATTCACTCACATTTACCTCAAAATCCTGGAAGAAAAATATCCATAAGAAGCAAAAGTAGATCAGATGTTGGGAGTGCTTGTCAAGACAACAAGAGAGAATCCATAATATGTCCAGATTGTAGCAAACAATGAAGATGAGACAAAAACTGGTTTTAAAGGGGAAAACAAAATGATTTGGTGGGAAAATAACCCTGAACATCACAGTGGTGGCAGCATCATGCTGCTGCACTTTCCAACAAGACAACAACTCTAAACATCCAGCCGGAGATATTATGGATGACTTAGATCAGATCAGTTGTTAGAATGGCCTAGTCAAAGTCCAGACCTAAATCCAGTTGAACGACTATTACTTGAAAACTGATGTTCTCCATCCAGCCTATCTGAGCTCTGATACAAAGAATGGAGAAAACATCAGTAGATGTTTAACACACCTGGACTCAGGTGGGATTAATACCAATTCAAACATTTTCAGATTGTAGAAAAAAAATACATTTTTCCACTTTTCACATAAAATCTCAATAAAAATATTTTTCAGGAAATGTTCAATAAATACTTTTACAAGCGACTGAAATCAGATTTTTTCCCTTTTGGTTTAAAGTGAGAAATCCTGGTTCTAACGTGGAAAGAGTTTCTTTGTTCCGTCTGACTGAGAGGGTGTGTGTTCCCCGGCAGAAGGCGGGGTTTTCTCCCGGGGGTTCTGGCCCAGCCGCGTTATGTAACAGATCCACTGCTTCCCATCCGGATGGCTGTTAGAAAGTTCAGGCTGCGGCTCTGAGCTGGTCCCGTGGACATGCGGGGACGCTTCCAGCTGTGCGTCTGCAGGAATGTCCTCAGCCACATCTGCTCCGGCGGATCTCCGTCTTTAACCCGCTAGGAAGCTTCCAGCGCGGCCTGGTGGGGAAACTCGGAAACAGGAGTTGGTTTTTAGAAGCGATGGGAAGCGGAAGCAGCAGAGGGAAGAAAGTTGCACCTGCGTGTGTCAGCGAGGTGACGCTGTCCAAGGCAGGAGGAGCTGCTGTCCATCCTGCCCCGCAGGCCGGACTGCCGTTCAGCCAACACAAGGTTCACTGCGCGCAGCCGGAGAGCCGCGGCGAGGGGCCCCACTCTGACGATGACACGGACAGACCGGGGGCTCCTGTCAGGAAAACCCCTCCAAGGAGAACGTTCACCAGGTCCAGGACTTATGGACTGTGTCCCTTCAGCGGGGAGGACACGGAGGACGAGCCGAGCTGTCCGCCACAGCTGGAGGAGCCACGTGTCCCACGGAGCGTGGATGTAAACAGGAGCGACTGCGTGTTTACGCACAGGAAGCAACTCAAACCTGCAGGCTTGATTCGGCGCCATGTAAGACTGAAGTTCTCTGACGGTCACCCAGGAAACAGTTTTATAAAGTTAAACAGATTCATTATTATTCAGGTCAGTTAAAGTCAGAATAATGAATTAACAGCGACAACAAGGTGGAGGTTTACTTTTCAATGTCATTTTAATTTATTAATGTCACAATTCAAAACTAAATATATAATTAGCTAATTTTTCAGTTTGGAACGAAATATTTGACTATATTAAAAAATATTTTGCATGTCCATTAAAGGGAAACACAACATTTGATTAGCAATTTAAATCTCTAAGTAGCAGCCAAATATTTAGTTAGCAAGCACAATACTTAGTTTACACACTAATATTTAGATCCAAATTAAATATATTTAGTTAGCTACGTAAATATTTAATTAACAAGCCAAATATTTAGTCAGTAAGCAACATAGTGAGCAAACTAAATGTTGAACTTCAAACAAAATATTTTTAAGTAAAGGGAAACAAATTTAGCAAGTACTAAATATTTAGTTCCATATTAAATATTTATTTTGTTAGCGAGCCAAATATTTAATTAACAAGCTAACTATTTAGTTAGTAAACTCCTTGTTTAACTCCAAACTAAATATTTTTGCTTATCAAGAAAAAACTAAATATTTAATTAGCAAGCTAAATGTTTAGCTTCAAACTAAAAGTAACCAACTAGTGACATCTGAAGATAACTGGTTAGTTTTATTTTGGGGTATTAGTATAAATTAGTGTAAATTAGTGTAAATTTGGATTAATACAAATGCATTTTTAATTTACTTTTAAAATCTTGAATAAATCTCTAGCTAAACTAAATTAACTAAACCACCAAATCAACTGTATAAATTGGCCTTTAAGCTGCTGGCTTTATGTTCCTGTGCAAATTGTGACATTTTTGATTAAATATGTTTTATTCTGCAATATTTGGCCTAAAACTGTCACGGTGCTGCCCCCTGTGGGTTGAACAGTGACTACTGCAGTCAAATTTTCTTCTTGGTTAAAGTTTAGTTACACTTTAAGATAAATTTATGAGCTACTCTGTGTTGGTTTGTCACCCAATCCCAGTTAAATAACTTGAATATTGTCTGTAAGTATTCAGGGTGTGATAAAAGTTTTACATCAATCTGCTTCAATCGCTGTTTTGTCTCGTTTGTCCTCTAAGCCTGAGACCCAGAAGTTGTCAGCAGGAGGAACGTTCTTGGAAAGCGCGCCGGCGTTTGGTAAACAGCAGTAAGTGGACGGCTCTCATTAATCATTCACATCTGAGCTCAGTGGAGGATGAAACAAGCGGTGACCAGATCAAATTCACCGTAAAGGGATCAGGACACCATTAACCTGACAACTGGTCCTGTTTCACAATAACGTTTCGCTTTTAATCACCTTTTAATCCACTTCCTGCAGGACGTCTGGCAGCGGCCACGGCGCCTCCGCCGCCATGCCCGCCATCCTGTACGACGGCGCAGAAGAAGAGCTGATGGACACTATTGAACGGGAGTTCAGCTGACTGGTCAGCAGGAAGTAAAGACGACTATCTACAGTTTTACATAAAGGTATTTGGGGTCAATGTAACCTGACCCTCTGGCTCTGGCAGCTTATTTAACAGCTTGAAGCCTGTAATTGCAGCAGAGACTTGACCTGATGCCAGGAGGCGCAGTGTGAAAAGACGCAGACCTCCCTGGTTTGTCATGTCGTCCCATTACTCCCAGCAGGCTCCCTCAGAGCCTGTGTGTTTGTTTCCTACGGTTCCTAAACTTCCTTTTAAATCAGGAAATGACTGACCGCAGAGAACGGGCTCCCTCTTCAGACTTTATTTAGTCAAATAAACAGTTTTTGGGTGCAATGCTGGACTTTAAACTGTCCTGGCTTCTCTAGGAAAGGAAATATTTGCTTCCAGTATTTCCCCGACCCGTTGCTGCACTTTTTCAAACGGATTGTGGCACCAGGACGATTTTCGGCCTTCACAGCTGCACTTCTGCTCCACATTTCAGCCAAACACGAGAGAATCTGCTGCCACTCGGTGGTTCAACATGGAGCTGCACGAGTCAAACAAAAAATGTAGTTTTTCTTTTTTCATGCAAAATAAAATAAACCTAAGGAAACACCAGGCTGTGCGTGAATAATCTCTATAAAATGATTTTCAAATATCTTATTTAATAAACAGCCATCACATAAACAGAACATAACTGTTTGGACACAAACACTGTACAAAAGAAAATGTATATCTGTAAAATAATCAAATAAAACCCCATCAAATATATTAGCACAGTGTGTTTTTAAATTTAAACTAGTCACCGTATACTGTATGTCATTGTGCTGTTTTGGCATTTTTTGAAGGTTCAGCTGTTGCTCTGCTTCTTTGAGGGCCGGTAGAAAGAAATCCTCCTCTGCAGATCCTTCAGCAGCTTGGGAGGGAGAAGAGGAAGCTGCTTTCTCAGCCTCTCTAAGGTCCTCACATTCTTAGCAATGTAATCCTCACAAATCCTGTCAGGGACAAAAAAAATGTCAAGAAAATTACATTTCTATATCGAGAGACAATGTCCTATTTAAAGTAACACGACCAAAGTTTTCAAATTCCAAACTGAAGTTTCCAGCATTAAAACCGCCGTTATTTAGAGGAACAAATACGTCACACAGACAGATGAACGGTTAATATTGTCTGTTATGTTTCATTCATGTCTAAATCGCTACATGAAGTTTTCCTGTTTTCTTCTTCAGCTTCATGAGACGAAGTTTGTTACCTGAACAAAGGATGTGGCTGCATCTGGAAAACAAGAGCGTCGTTGCAATGTCCCTGAAAAATATAGTTATACGAGATTATTACAATTATTTCAACTAGAATAAATAAGCAGTTTTTCCACTTTACAGTCGGTGCTTCCTGCTGTTTTCTGCATCCACTGAGCTGCAGCATGATGCTCAGTCTCATGAAATGCTCACAGTGTCAACAAGCAGGATGTAGTCGCAGCTTCCACCAAACACAACCACGTCTGAGTCTCTGCCGCCGCAGGCTGTGTGCCACAACCTGAGACAGAAAAAACAACTTATGTCTAAAATAAACTGAGTGAAAACAATTTCACTCAGACTGGAGCTTCTCTCATGCAGACAGGGTCAAATATATCAATTCACCCTCAGTGGCTGAATGTTTATCCTGACAGAGCAATTCATTCAAATTAAATTAAAAATACACTAAGTACTTCATTATTAAATACTCCATCAAGTAAATAAATGTCCCCCATCAAAAAAGTAAATATATTTTATATAACTATAACTGTGATTTTGTTAATCACAGTTTTTTTTAGATTTATTTATTTATATTTCATCTACATATTCATATCATCACTTATTTCATAATGGTGTTTCATTTTATGGAGCTATTTTGTGTATTTCACTGACTTATTAATATAAGCACTATTTCATGAGGGCTGGGGATCCTGGAATAACTTAATAAACAGTAAAACTGACTGAAAAAATAATCTCCCTATTAAAAATATTTTTATTATAAATTTAGTTTTTATTCATGGAGACAATTATACATTTGATTAATCATTTACTAATTTTATTAAATTCTATTTTACTTATATTTTGCACCAATTCACAGCAAATATCTCAAGACACTTCACAAAATTTATTATTTTTATGTTTTATTAATACAGTTTTTATTTATCTTTTAATTTAATTTTGAATGAAACTGCTCTCCATAGAAACAAACCCCTTCAAGCTGAGCTGAAATTTGCTGCGACCCACAGAGACAAGCAAAATGTTTTCAGGACTTTGTCCCGACGGTTCGGACTTTGTCTCCTGACCTTTAAGGTCAGTCTGGTACCTGGGCTTATCCTGGTAGGGATGCTCAAACTCCCTCCACTTCTTAGTTTCTACGTCAAACAGCCAGCCGTCACCTGAAGTGGAAAGTATGTGAAGATGAAGAGATCTGAACTAAAAACATGAGCTGGATGCTAATCGGATGAATATGCAGGTATATTTGCTCACTCATTGGTTTGCAGTCGACACTCAGGCCTCCGAACAGGAACATGGTGGACTCTGACACAGCCGTGACCGTATGCCAGGATCTGCCCACCGGAGCCGCAGATGAAGGAACTCTGCATATGAATCACAGTAACCGTCTGCATGATACTGAACATTTTCAGATGACATTTGGTCAGACATGTTGGCTGAATATGATTGGAGCATTCTGTGTTTGTTTACTGACATTTCAGTCCACGTCCAGGATTCAAGGTCGAGGCAGTGAAGGTCATTCGTCCTGGTTTCCTGTGAGTAAAAATGAGCAAAGCAGCTAGCATCCAGCTGTACTACATCAGGCTGTTAATGCACAGATATTTACATGCACTGTGTGAAAAGATCAACTTTTTTTTTACTGTCTGTCATCAGGTCAGCAGTGGTGGGAGCGCTTCCGCTAATCCACTGATAGCACAGCTAATTTTTCTCTTCGTACTTGTCCGTTTTTGCTAACTTTGAAAATGTTTACTGCATTTAGCTTCCAGTACATTAATTTTTCCTGACAAATGTTAAAGTTCTAATTTACTTAAGTGTTTTGAAAACTTCCAGCTGGATAAAGTTCAAGTTTTGGTTATCAACTGTAACGAATTCTTCAAGTAGTCAGACATTTACATTCATGCTCTTATTTTGACGAGTTCAGTTTCATTTCCTCTCTTGTCTTTTTTCTTTCCCAATAATTTTATGACAAACAGAAACATACAGGAAGAAAATGTGCTAAGCATTTTAGCATTAGCTTCTGCTAAATGCTGTGTTAGTGTAGCGCATTAGCTGAACTAGCATTTATGATTAAACATTAGAACCCTGACCCAGTTACTGTTGGGTTCCTGGGTGTTTCCTGTCTGTGGTTGGGGTTGCTGTTTCCCTGTCCATCCTTCAGGGGGCGCCTGGCAGTCATTCCTGGAGGGCGTGGACCAGCTGATATTCATCACCTGCACTGCATGATCTCATTTGGAGGAGCATAAGAGGAGGAGGCAGCCTACACACCAGTGCCAGAGTGTTTTTGCCAGTTTTGGTATTACAGGCCACCTGAAGTTCTCCAGTGATCGAACTTTGTGAATTTCTAGTGATTCCTTGTTTTTTTTTGTGCCTCCATAGGAACTCTCACTACAGAAGCTGTGAACCCCTTAGTGGAAATCCCGCGCAGAACCTCTCCTTGTGACGCCGGTGGATTATTGCCCACCGGATGCCCAGTCCCTGAATCCCACCTTGGTGATCGGATCTCCACGCTCGCTGCCTTCCTCTCTCCGGCCATAACAAAGACCCGCCCAGATCTTGTCCGCCCTCCAGAGCTGCCCCACCACCATAAGCGAAGCAGCAACACTCGACCTCAAGTAATCCGCCCAGGATCCTTCAGACCTTCCCCCCCCCCCCCGGTCCGTATCATCTCAGCTGAAGTAAGAACGTTAAGTTTTTTCCAGCAGTTTACCATTTCCTCCAGTCATCGAACTCACCATACTCTCTCACCCTTAACTCCAACCAGAAGCATCGAATCCTCTCCGGACCAGTTTTTCCCCTTTTTCTCTGACTGTCATTCTCTGCAATAAATATAATTTTACTGATTTCCCTTGTTCTGTGGGTGTTCTTGCATGTGGGTCAGACGATTAAAACCCAACATGACAGTTACTCCGGTTCTGTCAGAAGGAAAACATTCATCAGTCTGTTATGAGAAGCAAATCTGCCAAATACTAAAGAAATGGACATAAGGTTCTGATTTTGTAGGAAGTTTACAGCTGCATCAAAAAGCAAAAAGAAATCATTTTGATGATCCTTCCTGGTGTAGAACCTGAAAAGTTTAATACGATTCAGACACTAAGAATAAGAAGTTGTAGGTTTTTTACAGTGTTTATGAATAGATTAGCAGTTCCCTCACCATGACTCACCATGACTCACCATGACTCGGCCTCCACAGCGTGCGCCCCAGCGTGGCGCCGGCGTGGGCGGCTCTGGGAGCGGGAGGCCGGCCCTGCAGGAGGAAACAAAACGGTTCTGCTCTGAAAACATCTCGGACCGCAGGGTGGAGAGTTGTTCATGATGCGCTTACATGAGTCTGGGGTTCAGCCCAGCTGCCTTTAACTGGGTCAAATACATGAACTTCATTGTTCCATCCCCAAAACAAATCATCCACCTGCAAACAGAACCATTATCTTAAAGATGTTAAAAAGTCCTGAGTTAGTTCCAGCTGGTTGATACGTTACCCAGGATGTTTCATCCAGGATGAAGTTTCGGTTCCTGCTGGTGATATCAGCCAGAACTTTATGGCCGTATCCTCCAAAGTAGATGAGCCTGGAAGAAAAACACAGCATGGAAATAAACATTTATATTTACAACCAAGTCATACCCAAAATATGTTTTAATGCGTTGATAAATGTTGATCTGTGGTTATTTATATTGTTACATCTTTACACTTAAATCTTTCAAAGCTCTCTGAACATCTTAGCTGTGATTTGGACTAAACTGGACTTGGCCTGTCAAACTTTAATCGCTATACATGAAACTTAAAGTAATACGTTGTTTCCCTGGAGCTACTTTAGAAATATTTGCAATATTTTTTTCGTAATGAAATCCTCTCCAAACAAATTGTACTGCAAGGTGTGTGAATTTATCTTCCTTCCATGAAGAACTGAGGGTTTGCTTTGGTTTGCTCCTGTATAAATGTGACTTTTATCAATCACAGACAATAACTTGACCCCAAGTAAACCTGAGGCTGGTCATTCATTGCACTTTGTTTACTGATTCAATACAACTTTTATATTATGTCTTTTTTGTACAATTTATTCAGCACATTTTCTTGATTATCATTAAATTAATCTGATGAGTGTTTCTTATTATTTCTTTTGCAATTTTTTAAATTACTTCCACTAAAGTATAAAAATAAGTCGTAGAAGTTAGAAATTCTGCCACCTGCAGGTGGGAGTTAGCATCACAAGTGATTTGTTTTACTAGTCATCTAGTAAAACAACCAATTTATACCAATTTACATGAGAAAAACTGGATGGATTGTAACTACAGGTGCCATGACTACTTATATTAACCTAATTAATCAGATATTATCTGACTGTTAGTTTGGTGTTTTTCTATAATATATGATTTGGGATAAAAATGAGAAAAAAGTATATTTTTCTGTGCAATAAGTGCATGAAAACTATCGCATTTAGCAGGTATTTGTTCTATATTACTGCTATGTGGATGTAAAAAATAATAATTATAAGAATAAAATAAATGTCTTTAAATTATACCTTTATTAACAGTATTGTTGTAATAAGCTGCATCTTCTTTGCTGTTTTTCTTGGACCATGCTGTCAGCCACTTTCTCTTCTGTCTAATGGGCAGAATTTCAGAAATGCTGTGCATGTAGAGGTAATCTGTGCCGCCGTGTTGTTTTTAGAGACAAAGAGTTTGTCTTTTAAACAAGCCACTCATGTTTAGCATTTTTTAAACCATGGTTTCCCAAACTAAAATTTTTACAAACTCAAGCCTGTCGATTCTGGGATGATGTCACTTTGTTTTTGTAAAACTCCCTGGTATCAACTTCTGACTAAAATACACAATGAAAATAAGGAATTTGTCGTTTTGAGTTCCTCACTTTCCGTTATAAACCCAGCAGGACAGTTTGTCTCGATGTGAGGGAGCAGAACCAGAATCTGGGAGGATCTTCTTCCACACGTATTGACCGTCTGTCAGGTCGACACAGAACATCTGGACAAGCAGTCAGACATTCACATTAACAGAGTTCAATTACATTTATTAGGCTAATTAAGGCTGATTATGACTTTATCAAACATTTAAACACATCAAATTATTACACATTTACACAGAGGATCCTGCTTTTCTCCAATGACCGTTGGATATATTTATATTCTATCATTAGAAGTGATAAATGAGAGGCAACATGGAAGCATGCAAAGAAAGATAGAATAATAATTTTTAAATATATTAAAGTAAAGATAATAAATGCAAAATCCTTTAAAATGGGAAGATTTTCAAGAACAAAAACTTGTGTTTGTGGGGTTTTACATGCTACCCTAAAGTTACCTAAAAAGATGTAATAAATAGTTTTATTGTCATCACAAAGCTAACACAAAATGTTGTGATAAATCTGAAAAATATGTCAAATATTTCTTCCATGTTAAAATTTTGTTCATATTTTTGTCAGTCAAACCCAATAAAATACTGAAAGTTATGGTTGGAGCAAAAGGTTAATAAGTTCAGGGGAATTAATGCTGGCAAGGGGCTGGATAAACGCACACCTAATTCTGCCTGTCGGGGTTAAAAATAATCATATAATCTTAATTATAGAACAGAAGAGCAAGGTGAGGCGCTCTGACCTGATTGGTCTGTCCGCCGTCATCACATCCTCCAAATATGTACATGTTTCCACCGAGGGAGGAGCCACAGGTCCCAGACATGGAGGGAGGAACGTCACCGGCCATGTGGAACACCTGCCTTCAAAAAACAGGACAAAACAAAGAAAACTGCAGTCAGAAAACATTCATTATTAAAGGTCAGTAGGAGGTCAGCAGGAGGTCAGTAGGAGGTCAACAGGAGGTCAGCAGGAGGTCAGTAGGAGGTCAGTAGGAGGTCAACAGGAGGCCAGTAGGAGGTCAGTAGGAGGTCAACAGGAGGTCAGCAGGAGGTCAGTAGGAGGTCAGCAGGAGATCAACAAGAGGTCAACAGGAGGTCAGTAGGAGGTCAACAGGAGGTCAGAAGGAGGTCAACAGGAGTTCAGTAGGAGGTCAACAAGAGGTCAACAGGAGTCAGTAGGAGGTCAACAAGAGGTCAACAGGAGGTCAGTAGGAGGTCAACAGGAGTTCAGCTGAACCTGATTAATTCTTACCATATCCCTCCTTCCAAGTCATAGACCCAGATTTCATCACTGGGAATAAAAACCTCTTCATCTGCAATCGACTGCAAAATAAAACAGGATTATTAATAACTAGCATCATTTCATACAAAGTTAGTTATGATTTCATTAAACTGTTTGTTTACAGATACAAAATGGAAGAAGGAAATGAATATGCACCAACATTTAGTTCCCATCAGGGGTAATACTGTAAGTGACATATATCAGCCTATTGCATTGTAAATGTATATGCATCACAATATATTTTAGCATATATTTATAGTAATTGTATATTTCATTTATATTGCAACATGTAATGTATTGTTTACTTCAATCCTTTTGGAGCTAAATGCGTTTCTCTGTGTACAAATAGAATATTATTATATAAAAATTAACTGGATAACTTAGACAATGTCTTGTTTGTACTGTAATTATATATTTGTATTTATGTGTATGTACTGTATATACACATATTCAAATTTTATCCACTAAGGGGTTTAACATGCATTTCTTTCTCCTTTGACTTGAAATAAAATGAAAAAGTAATTAATGAAAATACTTCACTTAAAGATAAACGGAGATGCAGTTGTTCAAATGAATTGGTACGAAATGACATGGCAAGAAGTGGGCATGAAAAGGACGAGGGGGGGGGGGGGGGGGGGGGTGTTGGAATCGGTGGTAGGAATAAAACGTCCTGGCAGGTCGGGTACGAAACGACCAAAAACTACAAAGACACGAAGTGACAGCTGTCATAGCTTTTCATGCAGATTTCCGTGGATCTGGTGACGTATTTGTGTATTTCGCTCACCATGTAGCCCCCCCACACATACAGCAGGCTGTCCAGCACCACCGCCGTGTGTCCGCTCCTTTCCCGGGCTACCAGCTCCGAGCAGTGCCGCTCAAAGGCGGGGTCCATCCTCCGTCCTGTCAGTTCAGCAGACAAAGGGAAGAAACGTGTATTTTAAATGAAAAACATATTTACACACTCGCGAAAGAGCTGCAGGGTTACTTTTTCTCATGCTGTTAAATTCAGCATTTTGCTCCCGAGACGCAACAACAACAAGTTCATCGTCTCCACCAGCAGCTGTGTAAACACTACTACAAAATAAAAGACAACTTCCGATCCTCTACGTTCAGCATAATAAAATCTCCCCAAAGCGTTAATTCCTTTAGTTCAGTTTGTTTACACACAGTGATAAATGCATACTTTAAAACTCCACAATTAAAAACAACATTTTTAATTTATTCTCAATATAATTGTTATTTATGTGTAATAATACAGTCATATATGAATGAAAATGCAACTTTTACAGTTAGCTTCTGCAAATAGCTAACCATGATGGAAGGAGGGATGAAGGTTACATTTTGAGGGTCAAAGTGGAAACCTCTTTATTTCCCTCAACCCAGACCTCATCTTTCTCAGTCTGCCGTGTCAATATAATCGATCTTTTGAAAGCAAAACATTTTGTTCCTTAATGATAACTTTCCCAGTAAACCTTGACCCCTCTGAGTGCCTTTTAGTTGATTAGTTGTGTGTAAGTAGAAAGGCTGTTTGAAGAAGTGTTTGTGGCATGGATTTAGCATTTAGATAAATATAAATATTTACTATATTTCAAGTAAGGAAGTTTATTTATTTTTATATACTTTGCTCAACAGACAATTACATGCAATCCAGATTAATTAAAAAAGTGAAATACAGTGAACCAGCCACCTCCTAGCAGTTATTAAAGAGTTTTCTGCAGAACTTAGCTCCAAATTATATGTAAATTAATTTAGATATGCTTTCACTGAGCATCTTTTTTTTTTCTTTCTTGGCTCTGATTGACTGAGCTCCAACAGCAGAGATAAGAAAGCTTCAATGTTAGCTTCTGGAGTAAGGCCAGATGATTTCCACTGTATGTGTTATTGCATATTAAGGTATATTTGCAATAACACAATTTGCAATATTTGTACTATTAAGGTATGTTTTAAAATAAGTGTTTTAAAATGGGGCTTTAGGCTCACTGTATCCCTTTAAAGTGAATGCTATAAATCAAATACAGCATTCTGCATTAGCTAATTGTACTCTACATCAATCATTTCTTGCAGTACACAACTTAAAGTACATGAACATGCAAATAAACAACAAAAAAAATGTTGGGAACTTAAATCTGACATTATTCCCAGTACCTGCGCGCCCCACTAGTTCATGCCGCCCGGGGTAGGGAGCCATACTGCCTGTTTCTACTGTTCTGGAACTTGTGCTGCGTTGTTTGGTTTGTTCACTGAGTACAGAAAATGATTTATAATGTAGCACAGGCGGCAGTAAGCTTTATATTTTCATCCATTACGGTTCCAAATCTTTTATCTGTAGCGCTCTGTTTCCTCGCTTTTATTTTGGCATCGATTGCTGTAGAGGAAGTAGCGGAATTTGTACGGAAGTGACGGAATGTGTGCGGAAGTTGTCATTTAGCGCCAAAGTTGAGCAGTGAGAGGAGGAAAAATGGATGTTTCTCACAAAATAAAGACGAAGGTTTCCACCGGGTTCAAGATGAGAGGCCTTATTCTTCGACCGTATGTATTTATTACTCATTGAAGATTATTAAAAAATGTATCTGAAAATAAATAAATAAATAGAATCACTAAGAAGCCTGGATGTTTAGAAGCTCTTAGTGTTTCCGTCATTTTAAAGACTGCAAATTCATTAATACATTTTCTCTAAAAATTTTAATCCTATATCAGACCGTATAGGAATTATTTTAATACCGAAACATGAAGTTATGGCTGATAGTCAGTTGAAGGACTGCTGACTGGACGTCCTAGCAAATCAGTGGGAAGCTTAGTGGAAGGAAAAAGTTGCACAAGCTTCACATTTCTTGAATTAAATCCATCCAGAACCTAAGAGGCATCAGAAGCTCATTTTCTGGGCTGAGAAGGAAAATGATAAAAATGAACAGAAATAGGTGTTAGAAATATATCTCTAGACTTTTTGAATACAAATTAACATTTGGATCATGTTATAATTTATTCAAAAGCATTTTTGTTTTTAGAAAATAAAGTAAACTTTCAGTTGTCATTTTGAGTTTTACTTTGAAATATTTTACTGTACTCATTGATTGATTGGGTTCATTTACATTAGATATTAATGAGCATACAATATTGTCATAAATATATCAAATTTAGAGAAAAAGCTAATTTTCATATATATAAATATATATTAAAACTGTACACAGAGTTGGAAAAAAAAAACATTTTAAGAGGATTATATCAAAATAACACAAAATTCCTCAAGAGTACCTAAACATCAAACAAAGATGAAAAAGACCTATAAATATATATTTGTTATTATATATTATGTATATATCTATTCCGTTTTCTGTCATTATTAATGTTTCTGCTGTTTGTGTTTCAGTGAAGCCAGCAGGTATCTGGTGGAGGTTCTGGAGTCGGTGGATTCCTCTGAACTGGATGATGTTGTTGAAAAGGTTCTGGACGCAGTGGAGAAGCAGCCATGTAAGTTTAATCTGATGATGACGATGAAGATGAGCGTCCTTCGTGTTCCTGACCTTGCTGTGTCTTCATGCAGTGTCCTCTAACATGATCGAGCTGTCTGTGGTGGAAAGCGCCGTTCAGGACTGCACTCAGGCCGGGGATGACACCATGTGAGTTTCCTCAGTCAGGTCAATGTTTTGGTTCATTTCTTTTCTAACAGGATCATTTCAGCTAATACTCTCATAATTATATAGATATTTTTTATCGGTAGTGCAGTGTCGATCAGAAGGTTTTATATGCTCATCCTTGGTCTGATATGATCAGATTTATTATCAACACTGGTAACTACAAAGTTAGCTAGGCTAACGCTAAAGCTTCAATTGTAAACATTCTTTCCGCTAACATTAAGAAGCCATGCTAACATGGTACTTAGCATAAGCTAATGCTAAGGCTTTATACTTCAGTTAAATTTAAATGCTGAAGCCATTCAAATTATATAACAAATTATAGCTCATATGTCTACTTATTCAATAGTTTAGCATAAAAAGGGAATTGAAAATGTTATTTATTTTGTTTATATAAAGGTTTTGATTAAAATTAATTACAGACCCTAAAACGAACTCAATTAGAAATTTTAATCGAGTCCAAGCTCTAGTTAAAATGTTTTAATTATGCTTAAAAGCCAACATTTCTGATCATTAGCGCGATGTCAGAAGCTACCAGGGACTTTTATCCAGGCACCACTGGAAGGTGGAATATGATGTAAATACTATTAAAATCAAAACTGTAGTTTGTTGTAAAATCATTTCAATAAATCAACATAAAAATGTAGATATTCCCATTTTTATTTCTGTCCAAGTAGAAAACCTTTTAGAATATTTATTTTTGATATCCTGTGCTCGTAATGTCGCTCAGCTCTGTTGCTCACATGACCGACCTTTCCCTCCTAGAGACAACATGTTCAACATCATCGGAGCTTTTGACGTTCCCAGATACATTTACAGTGTGGAGAGGAAGAAATTTGTACCGTGAGTTTTTCACCTGCATCCCCTCGGCTTGTCTTGTGTTGCTGCTGCGAGAGGAAAAGCTCTTCCTCTGCGTTCCTTTTGTGCAGGATCAGCATGACGAGCCACCCGGCGCCCGGTCTGTGCGGTTTGGCCAGAGATAAAGCTGAGTTCTTCAGGGAGCGCTACACCATCTTACAGCAGGTCGGTAATATCCCAGTCATAACGGTAAGGTTGCTGTTTGTTGTTTTAGCCTAAATGTGATTTTTATTATTTTTTGTTTTTAAGCGCACGCATCGCCATGAGCTGTTCACGCCGCCGGCCATCGGAGCTGCTGTGGTGGAAGGTCAAAACAAGTTTCAGGTGCAGAATCTACGTTAATCTGGATAAGATAAAAATGATTCACGGCCTTAATTCATAACGCATTAGTTGATTTCTTCAGCTGAGGATGATTGAAGCGTTGCTCGGCAGCACAGCTAAACTGGGAGAGGTGATTGTACTGGGAATGATCACACAGCTGAAAGAGGTGAGCTGCAGGAGAGTCTAAACTTTCTGACATTGTCCTCCTTCTACACAGAATTAAAAGTTGCTTTAAAAACATTGAGGAACATTTAAAATCATCTGTTCTTTTTTAAAGGGTAAATTTTACCTGGAGGACCCGAGTGGGACAGTACAGCTGGACATGTCCAAAGCAATATCCTTAGATCGATTTCAGTTTGCCTACAGATTTAATATTTTACACGGCATCAGGTGGATTTTTTTCCTTAGCCGCTGTTTCACCAGTTTCATAATGGTCTGTACACAGAGTCCTGCTTTGTGCTGGCAGAAGGTAAGATTCATTTTACATTATTTCTACACCTGTAGTCCTAAACATAAACCTGGATATTGAAGAAAATGTGTTGGAAGATGCTTCATAAGCATAATGGTGGCAGCATAATCTATGGATTCTATAAGAAAACCATGAATGAGACGTCAAACATTCAGCCAGAATGATCCCTGACATGTTATTGTGAGCACAGCGAGCTAAAGGTTAACTGCACTAACCCTAAAGTGCAGGGTTAGTGCAGTTAACCCTGCACTAATGTTGGAAATCCTCAACATTAGTTAACACAGTATTGAGCTGAAGGTAATGCTAAAGCACTATACCAACATGGTAATTAGTGGAAGTATTTGTAAACCTCTACTGGAATTTCATCAGCGCTATGAATATATTTCATGTTTATTCTTTGGAAAGGAAAGAAAAATGTTATAAAATCAAGCAGACAAATGGTCAGGATTAAATGTTACTGTGTCTCTGTTTCAGGTTGGTACGAAGACTCGGTGTTCCACGTTAACGGCTTTGGATTCCCACCAACAGAGCCTTCGTCTGCTACAAGGTCGGTGCAGCTGGACGTTTAAGGTTTTCTTACACCTCCTAGACTCTTCCTCTCAGAGTTTGCTGATGTTTGCTCTGAATTCAGGGCGTACTACGGCAACATAAACTTCTTCGGCGGTCCGTCCTCCACCTCGGTTAAAGCTTCGTCCAAGCTGAAGCAGCTGGAGGAGGAGAACGAAGACGCCATGTTTGTGATCGTCTCTGACGTCTGGCTGGACAGCGTGGAAGTGATGGAGAAGCTCAACGTCATGTTCTCAGGTCTGATTCTGCAGCTTCTCACATTCACCAGAGAATGATAGCCGCCTTATCGTCTTGCTCTTTCTCTAACAGGATATGCTGCTCTGCCTCCAACCTGCTTCATCTTTTGTGGAAACTTTTCTTCTGCTCCTTATGGAAAAACTCAGATTAAATCCCTCAGAGGTAAGTAAGAGCTTGTAGTTCGTGGAGCAAAGCAGCAAAAATATATTTCAATAGTATTGTAACGGACTTTCAGGGATAGATTAAGAAAAAAAATCATTTCAAGAATGAATTCAGAAAATTACAAGCGTAAAGACGTAACATTACAAGAAACAAGTCTTAACATAATGACAATAATCGTAATTACACCAGAATAATTGTAATATTTTGAGAATAAAGTTGAAATTTAATGACAAAGTTGTAATAAAATCAGCATAGTTGTAATAAAAGAGTAAAGTCACAATATTATGAAATAAAGTTTTATTATTATGAGAAAGTTGTAATATTCATAAATTGTAATATTAGGATAATAATGTTGTAAAATTACCAGAATAAAGTTATAATAATAAGATTATACATGAAATTTAAAAAAAATAATAATAATTTTAGGTCTTTACCTTTAAACTCTGTCGTAAAATTTGACCAGGAATAAAGTTTATGGAAAAAATGGAATCTAGTTAATTGTTCAGTTAATAGATTGAACCATCTATAATTTGGTTCTGACTAATTTTTGAGCATTTTTTTACTTGTAATGTGTTTTTGCAGAATCATTAAAGACCCTGGCTGATATCATCTGTTCAGTATCCCAGCATTCATAGCAGGTAGGGTCTTCCAGCTCTCACAGATCAGCCTGTATCTGAACCGGGTCGTTAATGTGAAATGTTTTTCTGAACGCGTAGCAGTCGCTTTGTGTTTGTTCCTGGCCCGGAGGACCCCGGCCCCGGCACCATCCTGCCCAGGTACGCCTCCAGTCTGATCACCTGTGTTCCTCTGAGCTGGAAGCTGCTGAACTGAACCGTGTTTCCCTCAGGCCGCCGCTGGCAGATCACATCACACAGGACTTCCAGCAGAGGGTGCCTGGCTCCGTGTTTACAACCAACCCATGCAGGTGAAGCAAACGGGACAAAACATCACCTGGAGGGTCTCTGGTTGTTTTGCATGAAGTGACTGTAAAAATGTGATCTGGTCAGGATTCAATACTGCAGCCAGGAGATCATCATCATGCGAGAAGATCTGGTCAACAAGATGTGCAGGAACTGCGTCCGGCTGCCCAACAGTAACCTCGATATCCCAAATCATGTGAGTTTATTTTGTCTGAGGCATCAGAGGCAAATACAGAACCAAAACATTCACACCACTCAAACCTTTTCACATTTTGTCACATGAAAACCAACACAAAGTGGCTGCATAAATCACAAATGTTGCATGGGTTTTTATATTTTATTACAAATAAAAACTCAATAAAACTGTTTTTAAGAAGTAACCTAATTAGAAAACAATAAAAATTCAGACTCAAAGTGTCCACAAAGACACTAATGGTAGATTTTCATAAGTGTGTAGTAAGTATGCCAGGACCAGTAGGGGGCACTGTAACATTGCCAAAGCATGAAAAAAGCACTATGGGGCGCCATGTTTGTTACTTGTGAGAGTGACTCGTATAGGAATGTCTGTGTTGAAGTTCTTCCACTCTGGGACCCATTTTAAAAACTGATTGTTTTGGTGCTGAAATGATTAATCAGATAGTAATTGATTAATCGTTAACTGGAGCAAACAGACTCAAAAAAGGCCGTTTACTAAAAGAGCGATGTCCTCTGTGTGGATGACGGCCTGCCCGACAGAAAGCCTGTGTGTATGAACCTAAAGTCGTCTCCGGCTGGACGGGAGCTGGAACTTCTGCAAACTGCTGAGTCAGGGGGGCTGAATACAAACATACGCCACACTTTTCAGATTTTATCCATTAAAACCATGAATAATTTAACTTCCTACTACTTTATGTTGTTCTGTCACTTAAATTCACAATAGAGCACACTCAACTTTATAAATGAAAAGTTAAGGTGTTGCTGGAGAAGCTCCTCCATGTTGGTTCCATTTCCACTGAAACATCCTCTTCCTCCTCTTCCTCTCCAGTTTGTGAAGACCGTCCTGTCCCAGGGCCACCTGACTCCTCTTCCTCTCTACGTCAGTCCGGTTTTCTGGGCCTACGACTACTCCCTGCGGGTCTACCCCGTGCCCGACGTCATCGTGTTCGCCGACAAGTACGACCCGTTCTCCATCTCCAGCACCGACTGCCTGTGTCTCAACCCGGTACCAAAAGACTAAACCGAGAAGTTTGCCTCTTTTCTTTAAAAGGATGTTTTAATTTTAGCTGCTTCTTCTTTCCTCCAGGGCTCGTTTCCTAGAAGCGGTTTCACGTTCAAGGTGTACTACCCATCCAACAGAACTGTTGAAGACAGGTGGGACATGTGTTGTAGTTTTTGACTTTCTCCTTTCTTTTCTCCTTCAGACTCATGTTCATAATTTTATATTTTTTCTTCACAGCAAACTTCAAGGACTTTAAGGAAAATCCTGAACCTGCCTGTTTCCAAGCCTTTGTATATTCCACTTGTAAAATAATAATAATGCATTTTGAATTTGGATAGTTATCAAATACCTGATTTTTATGTTTGTTGTGTCTAAATAAAAGTTTTATTCACTGAAATTAAAATGATCAGAATCCTTTTTATTCTAACACTTGTTTGTATGAGAGTTTTACTGCATATTGTTTAAGCAACTAGGTTTGAGAAAATCATATTTAATCTAATTAATTCTTTTCTCACTTGTGAGAAATTTCTATCGCGAACTTCAAGAGAGCCAGGGAGGTTCATCTAAAGTAAAATTTCATCAGTCAAATTAATGACAAGGTATCAGGGACTATATTATAGATCAACGTAAAACGTGTCTTATTTAATAAATTTAATAATTAAGGAAAGCAAACCAAACAGGAAGTTTTTGAATAATAAAATGTCTGAGCTTATTAAAGGACATTTACTTTTCAGTTGTCCTCAGTCTCTCTCTGAGAATAAAGAAAATTGTCCAAGCCTAATTTTTAACATCTAATATTCAGCTGCAATTTTGAGGAAAAAAGTTTAGTGGAAGGAAAAAAAACAAGGCTTTCAAAGCTGGAAACACCCTGAATACAATTTTCCCAGCACCAGAAAAGCACATTATCGGAAAAACCAGATGGCTTGCTGTTGCTCTCTGTGACCCGGTCAGATCGGGTCTCTCAGCCTTCTGCTTCTCATCGTCACATTTCTCTGATTCTTTAAATTCTTCTTAGTATTTGGTAGATTTGCTTTTTAAAGTGTCTTAAACTTTTTTGGGTATCCTTATAGAAAGTTTTTATAATAATTTGAAATTTTGTCCCATTCCATCTGACAGAACAAACTGAGGTATGTTCATCCGTTTTGTGAAATTATCCATTGATGGCATTAAATTATGCTTCAAACCAAACGTTTAGGAGTTACTGTTGAGAAAATAATATAGAAACAAACCGAACATGTAGAAAGACAATAAAGTCAAATGGTTATTTGTGAAAAGTTTACTGTCCTATTAACCCTTCCTGTAAGTTTTCTTTACATTATCATCGCGATAATGTAGTTTTGCTTTTAAACCTTTAATTTCAAATGGTATGTGATTTTGGTTATTTCTGTTAGATATGTATTTGTTTAACGTCTTTTTATTCCTGCTGTGTATGGATCTCATGTTTTATGTGGTCGTGTGGGTCTTTAACCTCTCCTGTACAAGATGCTTTTGTTCTGCCTTGTTCATTGTTTAAGAACTATAAATTAAAATAAATAAGAACTCCTTTGACTCGACTTTTATTTTGAAAGTATCGCTCTTGTAATCACCTTGATGCTTATTTTTACATGCCTTTTCCACTAACTCTTTTTTTTTTTTTTTTTTTGTTATACGACAACTCACAAAGAAAAAATGCTTTTAAAAGCACCAAAACATTTACGATTTTTATAGATGCTCTGAAAGTCTTTGTATCTCCGAGTAATTTGAGACGATCTGCTGGCTCGTTTCCGCTTGAAAAGTGGGTTATATCCGGTCTGATTATAAGCTTAGAAATTGAGGATCGTTTTGAGTATTTCAGATAAGATACAACCTTAAGGTAAGTTTGTGGCTAATGTGTTTACAGCTGGAGCAGGCCTGTCACATATTGGGTCAAAATCAACACAGACGCGGCTAACATTAGCTTAGCTCGGTGCTAATTTATCGAAATGTTTTGGAACTTGGACTGAAAATGACAAACGGCTGTCACTTGATTTATTGCTCTGTCTTTTAAAGTCGTTAAGAATAAAAGTCCAAACTACTAAGGTCAGTTTTTACGCTTATGTTATTACGTTTCCCAGCAGCTAACGTGGGTTTTACGCTGAATATTTAAGCTTTTAAAGTGGGTCAGCTGGTAGTTTAGCTGCTGTTAGCTAGCCCCTAACAACGTTTGGCTAATTAGTGGAAAAAGCCGTAAAATAAATCCATCTTTTGTTGAAGCAACATGTTCTGACGCAGAAAATATTTGAACATTACCAACTTTAACACGAGTGTGTTAATGTAGTCTGGGGCACACACACACACACACACACGCACACCCCCCCCCACACACACACACACACACACACACACAGGGGTATTTCTCCATTCCACCTCCTTGCAAAGTCTCTCAATGAGGTTGTTTTTTTTTCTATCAAGTCTAACAATTTTGGAGTTGATTTGGCTTTATGTTTTAATTCTGACACAATCATGTCTCATTTTCTGTTTTCTGGGAGAAGGTACCATATTTTCTAATGATGTAGGATTTCTAATACTCTGTAACAAGGTTCTCTGGATCTTAGGAACAAAATAAAAGCCCACAAAATCACACATCCTCTTTGTTTTGTTTATAGACATTTTTGGGTAGCATACCCAAAAATTGTACACTGGTATGACATATTTTTACTCTTGTAAAAGTAAGAAGTAGCTGACTAAGAAATTACTCAAGAGTAAAAAAGTATTTGATTAAAAAAAAGTACCAGTGCCTGATTAGAATGTCTAATTTAATATTTAAAAATTCAGTCATCAGACAGACAAAAATATACTTATGTGCAAATTCTGGTATTTCACCATGAATCTCATTAAACCAATATTTACTGTATGTTAGAACAGGGTAGAGTACTTCCAGTGACAAAATATAATATTTACTATATATATTTTTTATCCTAAAGTTATTCAGAAGATAGAAAATAACAACAAAGCTTGTATAAAAACAAGATGTCTCCTGCATTTTTTCATTCAGTAAAGTTACTCTGTGGGTAGAAATCCAAAACTTCTGGTCATGTAAAATGAGCTATACCTCATTATATTAAAAGATTACAGTGCATAAAAAGTAGATTTTTCCCAATAAACAACTCAAGTAATTGTAAGTGGTTATAGGGAGACGCTGACATGGCAGAGAGGGAGGCAGGCATGGAGGAGGACGCAGGAAATCTACCGGCCAGAGATGGCGATGACGGAGAGGACGAGGCTTTTTGGGGTGGCAGGAGGCTTTTCAGGGTGGTGGACAGGCGGGACGAGGACGAACAGCCGGTGGACTGAGGACGACGAGGAGGCGCCAGAGTCTTTTGAGCTGGACTCTCCAGCAGAGCGCAGCGGCCACATCGCTGTCGTTGATAGAAATATCATGTATGTGTGGGGCGGATATAAGGTAGGAGCTGAACCACGTAATCACACTTTCAGTCATTATTTCAGTTTTCTAAATCATATTCTCTTTTGTTTTTTGAAACAAGAATGGCCAAAATCATGGATTCTTTGATTTATACCTGCCCAGAAATGAGGTGTGGACCTACAACATGGAGTCAGGAGTTTGGTGAGGAAATAAACGGTGGACTTCCTGTCGTCATTTCTATGGACGCTGCAGTTAAAACATCATAAAAACGGTTGGACATGTCTGCAGGATGAAGCATGTCGCCGGAGGGAACCTGCACACGTCCATGTCCGGCAGCTGCGGGACGTGTCTGGATGGGGTCCTCTACCTGTTCGGGGGGCATCATGCCAGAGGAAACACAAACAGGGTATGCTGAGAGAACAATTAATCAATTCATCCCATGATGAGTTAAAACGAGCTCAATAATTTCCATTTTCATGATTGTTTTTCTCGGTTCCTTCCACCTAAAACTGGATGATGACAGTCTTCAGTCTGGCGCTTTGGTCTCAGCTTACGCTTTTTGGAGAATCGTTTTACTTGCAGAGATTTCAGTCATTTTATTTATTGTTTTGTTTATATTTAAAATGTCTTCCAGTGCCATTGTTAAATGTTTTTTAAAAAATGAAAGATTATTAATCTTTAGGAGGGTGAACCTACATTATTATGCCAGTACTATTATATTTCTCAAAATGGTCTGAAAAGAATATTATCATTTATCGCAGTAACTTCTGGGCCAAATTGTGTTGTCATGAAAGGCCTTGTTGAGTGTTTAAATGCAGCACCGGCCCTGTTTTCCTTCCAGATCTACCGTCTGCCTCTGAGGGCGCCCAGCCTGGTGTGGGAGGAAATGAGGGACCTGAAAGGACTTCCTCCGTCCCCCAAGGACAAGCTGGGATGCTGGGTCCACAAGAACAGGTGACGTCTTCCTTCCCCTGGCCATGTTATCGGGTTTGTTTCTCCTGGATGATGTGATTTCTTTATCTTTTATATTTGCAGACTGATTTTTTTCGGTGGGTACGGCTACACTCCGCAGGGATCTCATCGAGGGACTTTCGAGACCGATGAAACGTCTTCTCTTAATGTCTGTAAACTAATAACAGCATCAAATGTAGAAGATAAGATCCTTCTTTTCCAGAGGCTCTTTGAATGTTGACGTATTTATATTTATTTGTATTTTGTGCATCAGTGGGACAGTCCTGAACGAGGCTGGAACAACCACATCCATGTCCTGGACCTGGACACTTCAGCATGGAGTCAACCCATCACTCAGGTGAAGACGTGCAGCAGCGCCACCTTATGGGCATTAATGCAAACTGGGGATGAACGATGCATCTGCAGTGACACCTGCAAAGAGAGGTAGAATAAATGAATAAAGAAAAATAAATAAATGAAAAAGAATCAAGAAAAAATAATAAAGTGTAAGTAAAAAAGAAAGAAATAAAAAATTATATTTATTTATATAGACCAGAGCATCGATGTCGACCCGGTTTCTCAGAGCTTCATCCCAATTAAAAAGCCATTACAGTGATTGAGTGGTTCTGCGTGGTTCTGTGTGGTTCTGAGTGGTTCTGAGTGGTTCTGAGTGTTCCTGTCGGCGTGTTTCAGGGGAACACGCCGTCCCCCAGAGCAGCTCACACATGTGCCACGGTGGGAAACCGCGGTTACGTGTTCGGAGGGCGATTCAAGGTGAGCGAAGCTCTGCTCCTTCCAGTCTGTATGTTTTCTGCCACAATACTTTTATTACAGTAATATAATGTTAAGATCATAAATCCTTCAGATGAGCCATTTAAACAGTCTGAGCTGAAGGTTTACTGGGGAATGTTTGGTATTAATTATGTAAAAATAGTCAAATTGAGTTACAGAAATGCAAACATTCAATATATTTTGCTCCGATCCTCCCAAACACTTTTATTGTTTTTCTCCAGAATTACAGACTGAACGATTTGTATTACATCAACCTGGAGACGTGGGAGTGGCATGAAATGTAAGTTTGAACTTGGACTGTGATCACAACTAGTGATTATTTTAGTTATCGATTAATCTGTTAATAGGATAGAAAAAATGCCACATTTCACTGATTATTCATGTATGCCTTTTATATGTAATATTAGAAATGCAATAAAAGATGCAAATAAATGATTCAATTCATTGTTTTATGTCCTAAAATGCAATAACAGCAGCTTGATTATTTGTTGAAAAGAAAGCATCTTCAGGAAAAAAAACATTAACATTTGTATTTTTTATTGTTTTTAGCTTGAAATGGAGGCACTGGGTCTCATTCTTGTTCAGATTTTAGATAAAGATGTTTAATTTCTGTAAAAATCATGCAGATTAGACAACGGGTTGAAGCAGAAATGAAATCTAAATTAATCAGCTTCTCTTGATTTGTTTTCTTGATAATAAAAGGAAAAACTGACTCATTCTGACCCGTTTTGACTCATTCTGACCCGCTTTGACTCATTCTGACCCGTTTTGACTCATTCTGACCCGCTTTGACTCATTCTGACCCGTTTTGACTCATTCTGACCCGTTTTGACTCATTCTGACCCGTTTTGACTCATTCTGACCCGCTTTGACTCATTCTGACCCGCTTTGTTGCTGTTTCTGCAGGAGCGTTCCTCAGCATCCTGTGGGCCGGTCCTGGCATTCCTTCACTCCAGTTTCACCAGATCACATCTTCCTGTTTGGAGGTTTCACCACAGAGAGAGAAACACTCAGTGAGTTTTGTATTTGGATTCCCAGGCTGAGTGATCGTTTGAACAGGAAGTCATTCTGAAACGCTGTACCGATCCTCCAGGTGACGCGTGGCTGTACTGCGTCAGCAGGAACGACTGGAAACCGTTCAAGCACAGCTACACGCAGAGCCCCAGGTAAGCATCCTGTCCTGCCGAACGCCGCCGCTCCGCCGAACGCCTCCTCTCTGCTGAACGCCTCTCTCTCTCTGCGTTGCAGGCTGTGGCACACGGCGTGCTCCGGGCCGGACGGTGAGGTGTTTGTGTTCGGAGGCTGCGCCAACAACCTGTTGTCTCATCAGAGAGCTGTAAGCTGAAAATCCTCCAGGTTATGACCACTTCCTGTCTCAGACCGTCTCTCATCCTGTTTTCCTCCTCCTGACAGGCTCACAGCAACGAGCTGCTGATTTTTAACGTCCAGCCCAAATCGTTAGTCGGGTGAGTGTTTAAAGCTTCAGGAAGTAACTTTTATTAAAATATGGTTTTCACATTTTTGTTAAAGGGGCGGTATGAAGTAAAATCAACTTATTTTAACGTTTGATCGCGTTTTAACTTAATTCGCTCATCAGAAACATTCCAGGACTTTTGCCTTGATTCTTTCATGCATGTTTGAGAAACCATTTAATCACCATGGCAACCATTCAGCTGTTCAAAATGCCTGGTGGTACCTAGCCCCGCCTTCGAGACACAGCTCCTCCTTATGAGCTGCTGCCTGTCAGAGCAGCACCCACTCTGCTCCTTCAGACTAGCCAGTAGCAATTAGCAAACACCTGGTGGAACAGCTGAGCCACTTCTCAGAGCAACACTGGTAAAAACGTTTAGATGATGACTTCCTGAAAGAGCAGGAGTTTTTAGAGACAGAGGCCCAATTTCAAGGCATTAAATTATGACATAATTGGTTTTTGCAAACAACCAATCAGAGCCAGGAGGCGGGTCTAGCGCTGTCAATCAACCTCATAAATACGCTGCGAAATATGTTAATGGCAGAGAGTCAACTCATCCTTACAGGAAAACCTCTGTCGGTGGCCATGCTAACTAGCATTAACTTTCACAACAGGCTTTATGATTGACACCACTAGGACCCGCCTCCTGGCTCTGATTGGTTGTTTCTAGTTAACACCGGGAGACGGCAGAGGAGACACAGTTTTTCTGTTTCATTCTATACTGTAACAGTTTCAACTAATATGTAAAAATAATTTTTATAAAAGTTGCAGCAGGAAGTGTTCTTCTTTTAGCCGCTAACGGACCTGTGCTCCTCAGGTTCTGCATGGAGGCGGTTCTGCAGCACCGGGAACGGCTGTCCTCTCACTGGGACTGCCTGCCCAAACACCTGCTGCACAGCCTGAAGCAGAGGATGACCCGGGTCAACACGCTGGGCTCCTAGAACCAGGCAGAACCCACCAGCTAGCTCTGCTGGAGCGCTAACGTGTGAAAACATGAATTAAAAAGACAAGAAGAAAGAAAGTTTTCTATTTCTGACGATGCGCCCAGTTATTTCCCTGCACAGCCAGGAGAACATCTGGAGTCTCACCAGAACTTTCGGAAACGGGCTGACCACAAGGCCGACCAATCAGGATGGCCCTCAGAATCGACCCGCTTTTCTGCCCGGCAACAGCTGGCCTCAGAGGCAGCTGCAGCTGAAAAACAGATGTTTAAAGGTGAGGACAGGAAAAAACAAACTGTGGTTTAAAGTTCAGATATGGTTCTGGTTCTGAGGTCAGCTTTTCATTTTATAAGTCCACATGCAGCTGACTGTTAGGGCCAGACAAAGAGATTTATTTGTTTTTTTTAAGTATGAGGGTGAAGTTATAAGATTACCAAAAGAAAGTTGTAAAAATACTAGAAAAAGGTTGAAAAAGGTTTGTTGTCCAGATCAGTTTGTGATTCTGGTTTTCACAATCGTCTCAAAGTTCTGCTACTGATAAAACTTTTTACTTCATTTGTAAAACCGATAAAGTATAACTTCACAAGATGCTCAATATTCTTCATTTTAATTTATTTTTTGTGTTGAAGTTATAAAATTACAATTTTATTCTCATTATTTCAACTCATTGACTTTTTTTTCTCATGAATTAAATCTTGTAACATTATGACTTTATTCTCATTGTACGAATTTCTATATTTTTTTCTCATGTCACGTTTTGTTGGTAACTTATTTTTCTCATCGTGGCGGCAATACTTTGTTGTACTCCTCTGCAGTAATAAAGCCACAATTTCTTCTGGATTATTGAATCTCAGAAAGTACAAATGTATATTTGCTCTCTTACATAAAAATCCGGAGAAGCTTCCAGAACCCTTTAAGTCCAAACCTGGGAGCTTTTTGGCTTCAGTCCAGAAGAGGAAACCAGAAACGTCTCCTCTGCTTCCTTCTCAACCTGAACAGAAACTCTGAGAAAACCAGAGATGAGTGTAAATCTTTAAATTAACTTCATGCAACTGTAAAATTGTGAAATCTACAGGTACATTTGTTTGAACACTAAAAAGTCCAATCCAAGCAGAAAGGCTGGGATTATTTAGCAGCAGGTTACCTGGTTTCAGGTCATTTTGCTTCAGATCTCGGCAGATTTCTGCTTGGAGAGACGATCCGGTCACCTGCTGGTTCTGATCCGTCTGTACAGCTGTAAATAAAATGGCTCCTGTAGCGCTCTGATCTCGTTGCACTGAAACGCCGTCAGTTTGTCAGTTGGCTTCGTTTGCACAAAATTACCTCCTGTCATTGTATGTACCGTAATTCAAGATTGTATCCAAATAAAATGAAAAATACAAACGAATTGAGTCGACTTCAGATTTTTTATTTTATTTCTAATATTTTTGTGAATGGAATCATTACAATCTTTACAATTAAAGCTCCCAATCCCTCAGTGGAGCGGCCAGGATCCGGAACGGCTTCATTTCCTCTTGGCAGCCAGCAGGTTCGGCGCCGACACCTTCACCTTCCCCGGCATGTTTCTGGAAAGGTCCGCGTCCTGAAACAGAACCGGACAGACTGAGACCCGGACTAACGGAACCGGACAAACTGAGACCCGGACTAACGGAACCGGAGAAACTGAGACCCAGTGTGTTTAAAGCTAAACTATCGATGCGTAAAGTGACCAGAAGGTTAAGATTTTAACCAGCAGTAACGGGTTGGACCTTCAGAACAACGAGATTCTGGTCCAGGTCCAACATTCAGAGTAACTTCAGTCTTTTTTCTTCCTCAGACTTTCCTTCTCAGTGTTAATTACATTTTAAAATAAACTTTTGTAATGAAAGTTTTTATAATAAAAGTTTTTATAAGTCTGCTGAATAAATTAGAAAAATGTGATGTAAAATATATATATGATATATACATGTACATATGTACATATACTGTATATATGTGTGTTAAATATGAAATATTTAACACACATATATATGTAACTGTATGTAACTTAAATATGTAATATATTTAACAAATATTTCATGTTAAATATGAAATATTTGTTAATTATAAATATGTGTTACATAATTTAACAAAAATATATAAACATAAAATGTTTGTTACATATTTACATACCTACAATAAATGTTTCTAATTTATTCAATAAATAATATAAAATAGCTAGTGACGGGGCGTGCTGCGGTGGTGCAGCGGGTTAGCACGCCCCACGTTTGGAGGCCTTAGTCCTCGACGTGGACGTCGCGGGTTCGACTCCCGGTCCCGACGACCTTTGCCGCATGTCTTCCCCCCCTCCTTCCTGTCTGCCTACTGTCGAAAAAATACGAGCCGCTAGCGCCGCAAAAACTCTTCAGAGAAAAAAAAAAAGCTAGTGAAATGTACACTGCCTGGCCAAAAAAAAAGTCGCCACCTGGATTTAACTAAGCAAATAGGTACAAGCCTCCTATTGGATAAGTGCTGCATAGGCGATTATCTTTCAGCTGGCAACAAGTTATTTAACCCCAGCTGATGCAATGAGTAACTCCTCATTTCTTAAACAACCATGGCAAAAGACACATCCTGTGGTCGTGGAAAAGACGTTAGTCTGTTTAAGAAGGGTCAAATCATTGGCATGCATCAAGCAGAGAAAACATCTAAGGAGATTGCAGAAACTACTAGAATTGGGTTAAGAACTGTCCAACGCATCATTAAAAACTGGAAGGATGGTGGGGAACCATCGTCTTCCAGGAAGAAATGTGGTCGGAAAAAAATCCTGAATGATCGTGATCGGCGATTACTTAACGTTTGGTCAAATCAAATCGAAGAAAAACAACAGCAGAACTCAGGAGTATGTTTAATTGTGAACGCAAAAGCATTTCCACACGCACAATGCGAAGGGAACTCAAGGGGTTGGGATTGAACAGCTTGTGTAGCCGTAAGAAAACCTCTAATCAGTAAGGCTAACCAGAAAAAAAGGCTTCAGTTTGCTAGGGAGCATAAAGATTGGACTCTGGAGGAATGGAAGAGGGTCATGTGGTCTGATGAGTCCAGATTTACCCTGTTCCAGAGTGATGGGCGCATCAGGGTAAGAAGAGAGGCAGGTGAAGTGATGCACCCATCATGCCTAGTGCCTACAGTACAAGCCTGTGGGGGCAGTGCTATGATCTGGGGTTGCTGCAGTTGGTCAGGTCTAGGTTCAGCAACATTGTGTGCCCAAAGAATGAGGTCAGCTGACTACCTGAATATACTGAATGACCAGGTTATTCCATCAATGGATTTTGTCTTCCCAAATGGAACGGGCATATTCCAAGATGACAATGCCAGGATTCATGGGGCTCACATTGTGAAAGAGTGGTTCAGGGAGCATGAGACATCTTTTTCACACATGGATTGGCCACCACAGAGTCCAGACCTTAACCCCATTGAGAATCTTTGGGATGTGCTGGAGAAGGCTTTGCGCAGTGGTCAGACTCTCCCATCATCAATACAAGATCTTGGTGAAAGATTAATGCAACACTGGATGGAAATAAATCTTGTGACACTGCAGAAGCTTATTGAAACAATGCCACAGCGAATGCGGGCTGTAATCAAAGCTAAAGGCGCTCCAACAAAATATTAGAGAGTGTGACCATTTTTTGGTGGCGACTTTTTTTTTGGCCAGGCAGTGTATTTATTGGTTGAATAAATTTGAAAAATGTATTGCAAAAAACGCGTAGAAATATGTATCTAACATTTTTTTCTGTGATAAAAAGTTTTAAAATAGGTTTAGAAGATGTAAATATTTGTTAAATAAATGTAAAAAATGTGAGGTTACATATATATTTCTTAAATAATGTGAGGTTTTCCTTCCTGTTGGTGTTTTAGGTGTGAATATTTTTTACCTTGACGCTGCGGAACAGGTCCTTCTCCCGGGTCGAAGCGTCTTTAGCCTTTATGAAGCTGAGCACCGCCGTCCGAGCCGCTTGAAAACAGAAAACGTCACGTCAGCATCGAGCCTCGACCTGCAGGAATCATCCGGGATCTTTTCTACCTTTTCCTTTCTTCTGAGAGCCTGGAGTCAGCTTCACTTTATGTCTGCGGACAACAGAAGCACCGTCACACCGAGGCCGTGGCTTTGGTCCCTGAGGACGGCTTGGACAGTTTGGACACCTACTTATAGTTGGACAGGGCGGTGTAGGGGGCGCAGACGGGGACGGCGAACAGCAGGACGTCGTCGGGGTGCGGCTGGCCGCTCAGAGACGTCAGCAGGTTTTCTGCTTCCTGTCGCCAGGAAACAGGAAGCCGAGAGGATGAAGCTCCGACTAGCGGCGTTTACTCACCTGAGGCAGGAAGCTCACCTCCGCTCCGGCGTTGTCCTGGTCCGCCTCTTCTTCCTGCAGGAAATGACATCACTGCTGAGTCAGGAAGTAACTAAACCCACATTCTGTTAGAGCTGGGCGATAAATTGATCATCGATTAGTCAAACTTTTGGTTTTCAAAGATTTAATTTTAGGACAATCTGGATTTTTGGTGTTTCCATAGTTTAGAGAGGCGGCCATCTTGTTTGAGAAGCGTTTTACAGTTTGTGTTTATTTGGACTTTGAATTCAGATCAACAAAATATTAGAGCACTTTGTATTGCCTTGTTGCTGAAAATGTGCCATATAAATAAAATTACCTTTAGCCAGGCTAAAATTGTTTTTTAATTATGAGAATAAAGTCACAATATTAAAAACAAATTAAGTCCTATTACAAGAATGAAGTCATAATATTATGATTTCATCTTATCAATATTTGTTTACCAGATCAGATTTCCGATTTAAATGGATTTCCATCAAATTATTATAAATAGCAAACAACTCTACACTGACTGAGCGGTCATGGTAGAACTTCTTTCACATTAGAACATATTTGTCTCGTAAATTTAAGCCGTTTTGGTAAAATTGAATCTTTATTCTGCTAATATTGTGACTTTTTCTCGTAATTAAACAGAAATTATCTGAATTATCCCTCATGCTGTTGTACAGATCACAAAAGTTCAAGTTAGAATTTTTTTCTGTCATTTGTGTTTTCTACCTTCTCCTCCTGCTGCTGCTGCTCTCCGGCCGGCTTCTCCTCTTCCTCCTCTTCCTCTCCTCCTCCTTCCTGCTGCGGTTTCTTGTCGTCGGCGGCCATGTTTCGAGGTTTCTGCTGCGGTTTCGGCTGTGGTTTCCTGCCCGGCTCCTCCTTCCCCTTCCCCTTCCTTCCTTTCTTCCCTCTGTCCTTCTCCTCCTTGGCTGCCCCGGCAGACTGCAGGGCAGAAACGGGTCGGGCGTTAGCATCTGGGCTGCGTTGGAGCGGCGGCAGCCGACGATCTTCCTCACCCCCAGCAGCTGCATCATCAGCTCCCGGTCCTCTTCGTCCTGGTCCTTGTACTTCTCCTTGATCTTCTTCAGCTTGTTCTGTCCCGGCAGCAGGAATATTTCATTTTCCACCTAAGCGGTTCTGGTTCTGGTTCTGTTGAGGCGTTTATCTCACCTTCTGACCTCTCTTCAGCGGCTGCTGAGAAGAACCTCCTCCACCTTTTGACTCCAGATCCACGGAGGAAACCTCCGACTTCTCCTCGCCGTCACAATCTTCCTGTTTCTGCTTCTTCTTCTTCTCTTCTCTAAAAAAAGAGGCAAAAACCTCTGAGTGTCGTTAAATTAATCATCATTAATAATAAATCAATTCCTTCTTTGAGCTTTTCCACACGTTTTCCCATCACAAAAAAATAAATAAAAAGTTTTATTGGGATTTTAGGCTGAAAAATACAAAATCAAGTGTCTAGTTTGTAGTTCACTTGAAATAAGACAAAACTAACTTACAAGAAACTTTTCAGCAAAATATAGAAGCTTGTTTTAAGTAAATAATTCCTTACAATTGTGAAAGAATGAGGATTTTTTCACTTGTAATTGATGACATTTTTGCCTTATTATAATCAGTTTTAAGGATTTATAGATTTAAAACGAGCTCCTAATTTTTGCAGAAAAGTTAGTTTTGTCTTGTTTCAAGTGTACTAAAATATTACTAAACTAAACCAAATACTTGGTAAGATTGAGTGTTTTTGCAGTGCATGACAGAGCAATAGTTATCGCAATATCAGTTTATCGTGATAAAGAAATAGAAGGAAATGATAAATGGTTTTAGTTTCGAACAGAAATCTGTTTTTCTCCTACTTTTCCCCTGGAATGTCATAAATACCTCATAGAACCTCATTTTGCTACCCACTGGACATCTTTTTAGGTTGTTACTTTGACTAGGCCATTCCAACTCATGAATCTACATAAAGAAAAGGTTTGTAGTGAAAACATGTTTTCAGGTTTTTACTGTTTGTTTTTGTCAAGTTTTAGGAAAAATCAAAACTACCTGATTAATATTTAATTATTTTGTACAAATGTTAAATTACACGTGTACACATGTTTGAGACGTGATAATAACCCAAAGGTATTTTTGAAATAATTTGGTATTTCTATGCACATTTCCAAACCTGAACAGGTTCAAGCTCTAAGTTTGGGTTAAAAAAATCTGAGGAAAAATCAATATTTGTGCTTTTTGTGTTTGAAATAGAGACGCTGTAATATAACAACACCGAGTGTTACAGGGTTAAACAAGAAATTAAACATGTTATTGCTTAAAATGCAATAACAGAATTACTCTAGTGAATGTTTGATCATTAGTAGCAAAGGATGAATCTGCAGCTCAAAATACTTTAAAAAATGAGAAAATCGGAGGCCTGTTTACTGAACATTAACGGCTGATCTGGTGAGCTGAAACTGCGACCTGAGGAAGATTTAAGCTTTTTAATTTGATCTTAAATACATATTGAGCTCACCTCCTCTGCTTGGCACTCATGTGTTTCTTCCCTTGTGAATCCGCCTCAGCCTGAAGGAACAAAACATCAAAAATTAAATAAAATAACCTGATAAAACACCTGGAGAAGAGGAAAAGGTGCAGATATCTGCCTGAGTTGTTGTTTCGTTCTTGAAGCTGGGATTCTGAGCCATCCTAGAAACGAGGAAGAACGATTTGTTGTTTCCTTCACGTTCAAGCAGGAACAAAGGAGAACTTCCTGTTTGGACGGAGATGCTACCTGATTGGCTGTAAGTGGGAGAGGGAGATGGTGGTGTCTGGAAAGCTGAACTGGTCGCTCTTCGCATCGTCTTCCACGCCGCTGTCTTCGTCGTTCCCGTCGTCCTCCATGTCGCCCGGCTGCGCTGCGGCGGCCATTTCTGCTTCTTCACGGTTCTCCTCCTCGTCTGCTGCTCTGCCCTGGTCTTCATTACTGCTGTCGTCTCCTAGGAAACGAGGAGGAAACGAGTCCAGCAGCTTTTCACACGCGACATAAATCATTAAAAACGTTTTAAATTTGGATCATGACCAGGTTTAAAAAAGCTCTATGAAAAAGTAATTTCCTCCTATTCTGCCTTTATAAATGAAATCATCATTTAAAAACTGATTTTTGTATCACCAGTTATCTGTTTCTGATAATAAAATGAGTTTGGATCTGAAACATTTGTCTTGGTACCGATAAGCTCCTCCCCTTCCTCCAGCAGCTCAGCAGCTCTCGATGTCACTTCCTCCAGGTCTTCCTCCACCGTTTTCACCTTTCGCTCGCCGCGGTGCCGAAACACGCTCTGCTCATCCACCTGTCAGCCAATCAGAGGAGCAGGTGGGAACCGGAAAGACCCCAGGTGACCCCAGGTGACCTCAGGTGACCTCAGGCGACCCAGCAGCGCTCGCTTACCTTAAACAGGAAGCCAAAGCCCATGATCAGGTAGGAGGGAGGAAGGAAGTTTTTCTTCCCTAAAGAGCAAAAATAGGAAAAAAACAAATAAATATTTCCAGATAAATTTATTTGCTGCTCATTGTTACAAACAGGAAGTGATGGTATTATGGACAGGAAGTGATGAAGGCTCGAACCTCTGATCATGAAGCTTCCAGTGGTCAGATACTCCCCAGTGGGAGCCGTCTTAGACACCTGAAAAACACTCACTGTCAGGTTTTACAGTGCGATTCCCCACTTGAAAGGGATCGTCTCTACGGTGAAACTTCTAACTGGATTTCACTCAATGAGCCTCAATTTAGCTGATCCATCTTTATTTTGTATGATGGTCACCATAGTGATTTAGCCTTTCAGCCACATACGTAAAAAACCTCAAAGGAAACAGAAACACATCAATTACATTCTGAAATTAACAAGATAAATACATTGTGAAATAATCAAGCAGATTTCAACCCCTTTAAACCAGTTATTTACTAAAAAATATTTTACTATATTTTATAGTAAAATTCAACACCAATAAATAAATTAGCATATTTAATAACATTTTGTTAAATATATTTTTATAGTCAAAATTCTATTCAACATTTATTCTTTTTCATTTTCTACCATAAACAATAAACCCCAAGTGTATTTTATTTAAAGTTATTCTCTTGATTTCAATAATATTAAAACTGTTCAGTACAACAATCAGTCAGAGTCCATGTGCTGCTCCAGGGAGATTCAGGAAGTGAGCAGCAGCATTGTGAGGCCTTCACTGTCTGTAGGAAACTTTCACAGTTCTGAATGTACATGTGCTGCCAGAACTGTTTGCTTCTCATGAGGCACTTTTTCAAACCGGAGCGACGGGTCAGGAGATTGAGTCCACATGGTTCTCATCACTAAGAAGCAGAGAAGCAGCAGAAAGAGGGGAGTGTATATATATATATATATATAGATATATATATATATATAGATATATATATATATCTATATATATATATATATCTATATATATATGGCTGGCTGGATAGCTCAAATGATAAGGCATCAGTATATCACCCGAGAGGGCAGGGTTCGAATCCAGTCTGGGTCCTTAGGCAAGACCCTTCAAGCTACTGCCTACCTCATACCATGAGAGACACAAAAATGCATAACATGCCGGCTCAGACGTCGCCCGGCCAAACAAGGTCTGCGTCAGGTGTTGGGGAACCAGAGCACCTTGGCACATGAGCACGGCACAGAAAGGTATCGGTGTAAATAGCAGAGGAGCCAAACACCAACTCCTCGTAGACCGCACAGTTGCCCGAGACTGCAAAACCCGACACACCAACCTGTGCATGGCTTGGATTGATTACAAGAAAGCCTATGACTCAATGCCGCATACTTGGATCATTGAATGCTTAGATGTTGGTATAACATCAACAGGACTCTGAGAGCCTTCATTGCAAGGAGTGGAAAACCACCCTTGAAGCCAACTGCAAACCACTCGCACAAGTGTCCATCAAATGTGGAAAAGGAGATGCTCTGTCCCCGCTACTGTTCTGCATAGGCCTGAACCCCCTCAGCCAAATTATCTGGCTACGGATACCGACTCAAAAATGGGGCCAACATCAGCCACCTTCTCTACATGGATGACATCAAGCTAATGGCAACCTCGATGAGGTCACAAGGAAAGGAGCCACAGCTAAATACCTCCAACGAATAAGGCAAGTCCTGAGAAGCCAGCTCAATGGCAAGAACAAAATCCGCGCAATAAACAGCTATGCTGTTATATCAGATACCCTGCTGGAATAATTAGCTGGCCAAAGGAGGAGATAAAAGCCACTGATATTAAGACTAGAAAACTACTAACAATGCATGGAGGATTCCATCCCAAATCCAGCACCCTGAGACTGTACACGAGCCGCAAGGAAGGAGGCAGAGGACTAGTGAGTGTGAGAACCACAGTCCAGGACGAAACAACTAAGATCCATAAATACATCAGGGACAAAGCCTCAACAGACAATGTGCTCAGTGAATATCTCAGACAACAGGGAACGGAGGTTGAGGTGCCAGAGATACCATCATGGCAGGACAAGCCCCTACATGGGATGTACCACCAGCAAATAACCCAAGTGGCTGATATCAGTAAATCCTACCAATGGCTGGAAAAAGCTGGACTCAAGGACAGCACAGAGGCCCTCATCCTGGCCGCCCAGGAACAGGCCCTAAACACCAGAGCAATAGAGGCCCAGATCTACCACACCAGACAAGACCCAAGGTGTAGGTTGTGCAAGGAGGCCCCTGAGACAGTCCAGCACATAACAGCAGGGTGCAAGATACTGGCAGGGAAAGCGTACATGGAACGACATAACCAAGTTGCAGGCATAGTGTACAGAAACATCTGTGCAGAATATGGACTGGAAACCCCGAGATCAAAGTGGGAAACACCCCCAAAGGTGGCGGAGAACGCCAGAGCTAAGATCCTGTGGGACTTCCAGATCCAGACAGACAAAATGGTAATGGCGAACCAACCAGACATTGTCGTAGTGGATAAACAACAGAGGAAAGCCGTTGTGATAGATGTAGCAATACCAAGCGACTACAACATCAGGAAAAAGGAGCACGAGAAACTAGAGAAATTATATATATATATATATATACGTATATATATTATTATGACTTTATTCCCAAAGTAGTTTATTCTCACAATTTTTAATTCTTGTACAACTTTTTTGTAGCATTATGGGTTTATTCTTGTAATATATTTTTTCTTAATATGGCCCTAATACTCCGTCATAATATTTAAAGACAATTTTGAATTTCATAAAAAATATTTCTCACCACCCCCTGCAGTACCTCCATGTTCCCCTAGGGGTTGAAGACCTCTGCTCTACATAATTAACAATAAACTCTTTACTTAACAGGTGACAAGTTGCTAACAAGGTTTACAAACTGTGTTAGTAGAAAGTTGAGTGGAAGGAAAACTGTCAGTAACTGCAGCTTTTAAAGGATTCTGAAGCATAAAGTCGTTATTTTCTCGGTGGGAATCGACTGACCTGATGGTGGTGGACCCACCAGGCGCTGGTGATAATTTTGGCATCCCAGGCGGCGCTGTAGCAGACGGCCATGATGGCGGCTTCGGTCAGAGTCCTGGGAGGAACTGGCATCGCCTGAGGAAGAGGAGGAGAGGCGATGAAGATGCTTCAGCTAAAAACAAGAAGAAGAAAACTGAGCCGTGAGAAGACGGGCCGGCAGACAGAACCTGACGAGTTCTTGATGACGCAGCTGGTCGCTCCGTGTAGATCAGCGTGGACATAGATGTCACCTGCAGGAGAGGAGGTCAGAGGTCAGAGCTACAGGCCAGAGGTCAGAGTTACAGGCCTGACCTCTACAGGTCAGAGGTCAGGCAGATGACCCGGCAGGCGGCCTCACCTGAGCGAAGGTAGCGCTTGACGATGATCTCGTTCTGCTGCTGGTCTCTCCCTGCGATCACCAGGTAGTTCTCAGAGCTGATGAACCACAGGAACTTCTCAAACCTGAGAAACGGAGGAAAGCTGCCGGTTTATCGAGCGTCTGCAGAATATTCAGGCTTTAACGTTTCACATCCAGAAACCTGCATTAGATTTCTGGGATCTAATGTGATCGACCACAACGTGGAGCAAAACTGAAGGGGAAGGAAAGAAACATCTTTTATCCTTTTATTGTTACGACTTTATTCAAATATTAGGACTTTATTCTCATGTTTTTACAATTTTATGCTGGTAATAACTTTATTCAGGTATTTTTCATACTTTAATATTGTACTATTACAACTTCATTCCATATATTAAGACTTAATTCTGGTAATATTTTGAAATTATCTTTGTATTATTACAACTTTATTGTCGTATGACTACTCGTAATAATCTGACTTTATTCTAGTATTGACTTTCCTGGTATCATTATGATTATTGTGCAATATCTGATATTTTTATTGTATTGATTTATTCTACTGATTGATTGATTGATCTCATATTAATCAGATTTTTCTCTCGTATGACTGCGATCCCAGCCAGGTTCAGAACAACAATAATTTTTAGCCTCTCTTTAATACTTATAAATATAAAATAAACACAAACGTCTCTTCTGTTTTTATTCCTAAAACTTTTTGAAGCATATTTATGATTTTCCTTCTGCATCATAATTCTGCCTCCGCGTCGTCTGACACCTGACAGGTTTTCAGGGAGAACTCGTCGACTCACCAGTAGACCTTGCGGGCTTTCTGGATGGTGGTGACTGTCTGGACTTCCTTCAGGGTCTGCTGCGTTTTCTTCTCTGCAGATTTCATGGCCTGAACAATTTAAAAGGTTCGAAGGTCAGAATAAATAAGATTACAGATTAAATTATAGCTGTATTAGCAGCTTCCCCACCTTGCCTGCAGCTTCGATGGTTTTCTGCTCCTTTTTCTCAGCGCTGCGTTTGTGGTCGTAGTATCTGAAAGTGACAATAAAACTTCATCCACCTGAAGGATTTTAAGGATTTTATTCATAAATCCAGAATTTTCTGAGCCGTTTGCTGCAGATGAACCTCTTGGCGTTGGCGTACGCCGACAGGCCCAGATCCACATCCACCAGCATCGGCTTTGTTCCTCTGCAGCTTCCTGTTCTGGCTTTTATTCTTGTTTTTCTTTCCTTTCTCCTCCACTCTGATCTTCCCTTCCTCTTCCTCCTGCTCTTCATCAGAAACGTAGGGATTTCTGTGGAAACGACGGCGGAGGTGAGCGCGTTCCTGTAAACCAGGGGTTGGTCTGCAGATCAGCAGCAGCGTACTTCAGCAGCATGGTGATGTGGTTGGTTTGCAGCTTCAGCTCCTTGATGGCGCAGGCCACCGGGTCGCCGGACGCCTGCGCTTCCTTCACGATGGCGCCGATTTCCGTCCAGTCCACCTGATTGGCCAGCGCGCTGCGCACCACCTGCAGTGCCCGCTCCACCACCGCCAGGTTCATCTCCACCAGCTCGCCCTTCACTCTGTCCACTTCCTGTTACACACATTCAGCTGAATCCATCCACCTTACAGACTAAAACAGGGGTATCCAAAGTGAGGCCCGGGGGCCGTTTGAGGCCCTTGGAATGATTCCATATGGCCCTTATCCACAGTTCAAGAACAGAACAGATTTATTTCACCAGGTGAAGAGATGCCTAAAACAAATTCAAGTGAAACTTCCACTAATCAAAACAAATTTTTAGATCATCTTAAAATGAAAAACTTAATTAACAACATAAACTTTTCATCTTTTATTACTTCAGCATTTTGCTTTTTTGGTAAATTATGGATTGAGTTGTGAGGGTCTGCTGGGAACGTCTGGCGGAATCCCCTGTGAGACGGAGCTTTAACTCCCATCTCCGGCAAAACTTCGAACACGTCCCGGGGGAGGTGGGGGACATGGAGTCTGAGTGGACCGTGTTCCGTGCCTCCATTGTCGAGGCGGCCGATCGGAGCTGTGGCCGCAAGGTTGTCGGTGCCTGTCGCGGCGGCAACCCTCGAACCCGCTGGTGGACACCTTCGGTGAGGGATGCCGTCAGGCTGAAGAAGGAGTCCTATCGGGCCTTTTTGGCCTGTGGGACTCCGGAAGCAGCTGATGGGTACCGGCGGGCGAAGCGGCATGCGGCTCGGGCGGTTGCTGAGGCAAAAACCCGGGCGTGGGAGGAGTTTGGAGAGGCCATGGAGAAAGACTTCCGTACGGCTTCGAGGCGGTTCTGGTCCACCATCCGGCGTCTCAGGGGGGGGAAGCGGTGCAGCACCAACACTGTTTATAGTGGGGATGGTGTGCTGCTGACCTCTACTCGGGACGTTGTGGGCCGGTGGGCAGAGTACTTCGAAGACCTCCTCAATCCCACCAACATGCCTTCCACTGAGGAAGCGGAGCCTGGGGACTCTGGGTTGGGCTCTCCAATCTCTGGGGACGAGGTCGCCGAGGTGGTTAAAAAGCTCCTCGGTGGCAGGGCCCCGGGGGTGGATGAGATCCGCCCGGAGTTTCTTAAGGCTCTGGATGTTGTAGGGTTGTGTTGGTTGACGCGACTCTGCAATGTCGCATGGACATCGGGGGCAGTTCCCCTGGATTGGCAGACTGGGGTGGTGGTCCCCCTGTTCAAAAAGGGGGACCGGAGGGTGTGCTCCAATTATAGAGGGGTCACACTCTTAAGCCTCCCTGGCAAGGTCTATTCAGGGGTCCTGGAGAGGAGGGTCCGTCGGATAGTCGAACCTCGGATTCAGGAAGAGCAGTGTGGTTTTCGTCCTGGTCGTGGAACGCTGGACCAGCTCTACACCCTCGGCAGGGTCCTGGAGGGTGCATGGGAGTTCGCCCAACCAGTCTACATGTGTTTTGTGGACCTGGAGAAGGCGTTCGACCGTGTCCCTCGGGGAGCCCTGTGGGGGGTTCTCCGGGAGTATGGGGTACCGGGCCCTTTGATACGGGCTGTCAGGTCCCTGTATGACCGGTGTCAGAGTCTGGTCCGCATTGCCGGCAGTAAGTCGGGCTCGTTTCCGGTGAGAGTTGGACTCCGCCAGGGCTGCCCTTTGTCACCGATTCTGTTCATCACTTTCATGGACAGAATTTCTAGGCGCAGCCAAGGTGTTGAGGGGATCCGATTTGGTGGCCTTAGGATCTCATCTCTGCTTTTTGCAGACGATGTGGTCCTTTTGGCTTCATCAGATCGTGATCTGCAGCTCTCGCTGGAGCGGTTCGCAGCCGAGTGTGACGCGGCCGGGATGAGGATCAGTGCCTCCAAATCCGAGGCCATGGTCTTGAGCCGGAAAAGGGTAGAGTGCCTTCTCCGGGTCAGGGGGGGTGTCCTGCCCCAAGTGGAGGAGTTTAAGTATCTCGGGATCTTGTTCACGAATGGGGGAAGAAGGGAGCGGGAGATCGACAGGCGGATTGGCGCAGCGTCTGCTGTCAAGCGGGCGCTGTACCGGTCCGTCGTGGTGAAGAGAGAGCTGAGCCAAAAAGCGAAGCTCTCGATTTACCGGTCGATCTACGTTCCCACCCTCATCTATGGTCATGAGCTTTGGGTCATGACCGAAAGAACGAGATCGCGGATACAAGCGGCCGAAATGGGTTTTCTCCGTAGGGTGGCTGGGCTCTCCCTTAGAGATAGGGTGAGAAGCTCAGTCATCCGGGAGGGACTCAGAGTAGAGCCGCTGCTCCTTCACATCGAGAGGAGCCAGTTGAGGTGGCTCGGGCATCTGGTCAGGATGCCTCCTAGACGCCTCCCTGGTGAGGCGTTCCGGGCACGTCCCACCGGGAGGAGGCCCCGGGGAAGACCCAGGACACGCTGGAGGGATGGATTTGCAAGTAGAATTTGTTTCAAACTATTCATCGCATTTTCTGATTTCATTTTAATTTAATAGTACATACAACCACAAACATCCATTTATTAAACGACACTAGATAAGAGTTTTTTGTTTTAAAAGAACAGTGTTTTTCTAAGTGGGCCCACTAGAGGGCGCTGTGGAGGCCTCACACGGTTGGAGGAAAAATGAGAAAAATAAAACGCAAAAATTAAAAGAAATTCTTAAATTCTTACATTCTTCATATTTTTTTTTCTGCTATTCAATCTTTCTTAAAAGAAAATGTAAGTTAAAATGATTTATTTCAATGTTTTTCTGATGCTCATTTTTTGATTGGCTGAAATTCAAATTCATCAAAGCAAAAAAATTAAACGTTTCTGACAAGAAATAGACTAAAGGAACCATAAAAACTAAAATAAAATTGAATGTGATTAATATAGAATATTACATATTTTTATTATCTGGTAAAGTATATATAATATAATATTTAATAATAAAATTTTGGCCGTCTGAAATCAGACCGTTTGAGGCAGAAGTTATGCTAAATGAATGTAATAATTAGTGAATAGTGAATAAAAAACATGGAATAAGTTGGATGTTTTTACATATTTCAGCAGAGTTGTCTTTGGGTTTTGTTCCTGGCCACAGCTTAATGCTCTTTGGGGATAAGTTTGGACACCCCTGACATAAAAATCATCTAAATTGACATATAAATGCTTTTTATACAGAAATCAGGATATTTGTTTTCATTAAAATATTCAGCTTTTAGTTGATTTTTAGAATTGTTGACTTCTCTTAGCTCTACAGCTGTGGCTCCTGTTGCATAAAGTTTGTACACCCTGGGCCTGAGAGGAGCCAGCGTTTACCTGCGCTTGGTGCAGCGCCTCCAGCCGCTGCTCATGGTCCTTCTTCACGTTCTCCAGCTTCTTCAGAGCCTGCTTCTCCTGCTGCAGGGCCTTCATGTCGATCTTCTGGCTCTCCATCTTGGAAAAAAACTCATCCACCGCCTGCAGACAAACGACTTCTGTCAGCGTTCTCTCTTCACGGCAGGAAGTTATCGATCAGGTGATACCGGCCTTGTCGAACGTCTCAAACTCCAGATGGGGGCTGTTGGTGTGCTGGGCGAAGAGGAACGGGTGGAACTCGTCGTACCTGAGAGAGGAAAACGTTACTGGAGCGAACTGAAGGAAACTGACCAGCAGGAAGAAAACGTACGTCAGGAGTTCTTCACTGGGTTTCTCTGGAGCCAAGCTGGGTTTCTTCTCACTCTTCTGAATGATGTAACCCTAATTACAGCAGAAAAACTGTATGAATGGAAAATATGAAACTAAGAAGTACAAGGTCTTAGAAAACACCGAAACTTTTCACATTTCAAGGGGCTACAACAATATTTATGGTATTTAATTTGGGTTTCATAACACAGACCAACACAAAGTAAGATCAATTTTATTTAACAAATCAAAATGTAAAGGTAGTGTGAGCTACAATAAAATGCTTTAAATCAAAGGTCTTCAACATGAGGGTCGCAACCCATTAGAGGGTCGCAGCAGTTCTGCAAGGTGGTCAGAAGATTTCTGATTAATTAGATATTTGTGTTTATTTTTAAAAAATTCAAAGTTAGTTTTAAATATACACTAACCTGAATCCGAACATGTATAAAACTGATAAAAGGAGCAATAAAAAACGTATTTCAGTCAGAAATAAACAGTCAGTGAGCAAAAATCTGTTGATTATGCTAAAAATAGTCAGACTCTCACCAGGACATTATTTTTTTACTCACTTTCCCGCTGAATTTCTCAGGTTTTGTCCATGTACGTCTCACAGAGCTGCAGAGCCTCCAGGATTTTAGGAGCAACTGAGAAACAAATGAAATAAGACGCAGCTTGTTGACTGATGTGATGGAAGGAAAAAAGCAGAAGTTCCTACTGGCCCAGCGTACCTTCAGCAACGTCGGCCTGACTGTCGACTTTTAACGAGCCTGGCAGGCCGGCTTCCATCAAACTGTGTTCAATCAGAGTGGCTCCGTAGGCTGCAGAGAATATTAAAAATAGATGTTTGTTTACAAAATTAACAGATTTACAGCTGAATAAAACTTTTTTTCTTGATTATTTTTTTGATTAATTTGATTTTAAAATTACCACATTCTGCATATTTTTAAGCCTTTTCTTGTACAATATCAGAAATATTTTAAAAGATGCAAAATGTATGTAATTTTTTTGTATTTTCCAGTTTAAGATTGATTGATTGTTTTCTAAATTAATTAATAAGTAATAAATCAGTTCATCTCATTAAAAGTTAAAATGAGTTTGATTATTTTCATTTACATAATAGTTTGTTTTTCTTTTTTCTTTCTTTTTTTAACCAAACCTGGAAAACAAAATTCTTCAGCCTGGTGATTTGATCTCCAGTTCTACTGCTAAATGTACATTAGAAATTAAAATTTACTAACCTTTAATTTCTAATGTGTACTGCGATTATTACATCCTTACCATTATATTACTTGGAAAAAAAGTCTCAAAACAACATTTTTCGTTTATGGGACAACTTATGATCCAGGAAAATTAGCTGCCATAACTTTCAACCCCAGTTTAGCCTGATAAATTATTGGAAAATGAGAACAACTGTTTGTGTTTTTAATCCAGAGTATCTAAATATCTGGTTCCAACTGAAAGTTTCCATAAATAATTATTGAATGAGCCTCTAGAAGCTTAAGACACAATGATTTGGACGAATACTCACGCAGATGAGGGTTCAGGACTTTCTTCACCTGCTCCCCATGTTGAGCTTTGCTCAGGATTTCTGACAGCCTGTAGAATATTTAGATATGTTTCCATTGGTTACGGCTCAGTGGATTATGGGATGTTTATGATTGGTGCTACCTGTTCAGAGTGATGAGCGGTTCTGGCGGCCGGGCGCTCTCCACCGGGTACCGCTCCCTCACCGCTATCTTAACGTCTTCTGCCTCGGCGGTGCGAAACCTCAGCAGGTTCAGGATGGTGTACTCATGATCCGCCAGGATGATGTTCCCCTGATGGACAAACAGCCGGGTCAGCGTGTTTGGTACCAGCACCACACGTGTCGTGGTTCCGAGACTGTTCTGACCCTGTCGTAGAGTTCGACGATCAGGTGGTAGGCCGCTTCGTCGGAACCGAACTGGATGTCGACGATCCTGTCGATTCCCAGCTGCTTGACCTGAATCAGCCGCCGGCCTTTCAGATGCTTCCGACACTACAGAGCAAAAACAGCTGCTTCTATTTTCAGATTCAACTCAATGAAGGAAAAAATGTGGGAAATAATGACATTAAATATCCAAATTCACTCAAAGACGGAAAAATAAAAACACAAACGTAACTGCATTGAGTTAATGTTCTGATGTTACAAACTTCAGTCGATTTTACTGAACAACATGAATTAATGATTAATAATGAAAAGGAAATAATTTCAACCCCTCAGTCAACAGCTGCAGGCGTCTCTAACAGCTGTTAGAGATGCGTCTTTCACTAAAAATAATTTTAAAAAAAAACATTTAATCCTTTTAAATTTGGATATAAAAACAAACACACGTTTTTTTGTTTGTTTGTTTTTTTATTTAGTAATTTTTTGTTTATTCCTCAAATGTTTGCACTGAATTCCCACAAAGAATTACGGTACACTCACATACTAATAATATACTTTAAAATCTGTTTTTCTTGTCATTAGGTTGGAATACATGTAATTTTTTATTTTTGACATATTTTTTATCCCATAGAAGAGAAAATAAATATATTCTCTTTGCTAAATTTTATGTTTGTTTTAAATCCTAAAAATAGAAAAAAAATGGATTTTTTTAAAAATCTGATAAATTTCCTATAGTAGATATTTATCTAAAATTATGAGTTGTCTTTTCAAAAAAATGTGCAACATTTGTAGCTCTACACTAATAATATTTGGCTGGCCTGAAAGTACAAATGGCTAATTTAACTCTTTATATTTTGTGCAATTTTTTACCCAAAATACTTATTAAAGTTAAAGATGGGTCAATTACAAACTTATAAATCATAAATCATGTTTGAAATGCATAAATATGCTTTACTTTATGTTAATAAAAAAAACATTGATGTTTGTAGGTTGTAACATGAAAAACTTTTAGGGGTATTAATAACCATAAGTTGGTTGTTGAGGTTCTTACTTTCATAGCGAAGCCTGAAGGCATCATGTTCTTGGGCCATTCGAAGTCCGTAGAGTGAAAGCGGGTCCCGGACTCTATCAGCAGAACGGCTTTGCTGTCGGGCCTGAAACAGCAGCACAGCAGGGGGTCAACCCTGCTCAACATGGCGGCTTAATGCCAGACATTAAACAAAACTCCAACCTGTTGCACTGTTATTATTCATCACTGTAACTCAAATGGCTGGCTGTGGTTGAAGCATAGTGATAAAAATTCCCGTTAAACTACTAAAAATATTAATAAATAGCTGTCTCTGCAATCAATGAGTACTACTTTAAATTAAATATTTAATATCTTTTCACACTGTTTTCATTTCAGACAAAAAAGGCTGTGATTGATAAAATAATATTTAGACCCAACTTGTATTGTGAAAGTTCTATTAATGTGGCCACATAAAAACTTATGGCGGGCAGGATTTGGCCCCCGGGCCTTAACTTTGACACATGTGGTCTACATAATGTACTACAATGTACTTTCTGAGCTTATTTAAAATCAATTAAAGATTTGAGATGCTTTGATGCATCAATTCTCTTGAATGAAGAAGCTTTTATATGTTCTGGTCTTGAGAAAGAAATTAGACAAAATTAGATCATTCTTAGTCAAATATCTGCCCTTATAAATAGCATTAGAAACAAAATGTTGCTTTTTAATTGCATTGACATAGTCACGATAAACTATCTAGTAGAAACCCTTCAAATATCAAGTAATAATTCCAGCAAAGAAGCCAGGTCTGTAATAGCGTCATATTGTTCACAGCAAAGGTTCATAAAACTTGAGTTCTCAAGCTGGCCTTACTTCTGTAGACGGATCAGATATGTCTTATTGTCGATGTCATAAACGTTATTCACTCTCATGCCGATGTAGCTGGAAAGGAAAGGCGATAAATAAATGAATGAGTGATCAACATGTGTAAACAAATCAACATTAGCCTTGTTAGCAGATGGCTATGTTAGCATTAGCTCCGGCTAACAACCGTCACCTACTTGGCATTGATCTCGGCAATAACTGCCCGGATGTCCACGGTGGTAAACCTGGTTTTCATGGTGACTTAGTTCTACGTTGAAGTTATGTTTGAAATGTAATGATTGAGAACGTTACATATCCGAAGCAGCAACAAGAAAATCATGCAGGGGAGTTCTGCACATGCGCAAACACACAGTTACGAGCGACCGCGCACTGCGTCAACGTCGACGCCATATTGTGAGGTGAGGGGTATATTTGCGGAAACGTCCATAGAGCAGGTTTTATGCTGGTTCTATAATAATAATAATAATAATAATAATAATAATAATAATAATAATAATAATAATAATAATAATAATAATAAAGATTAAAGGGTTTCAGGCTGAAGCCACAGGTGCCAAACTCAAGGCCATAACTATTTATGTGACCCTGAAGGCTTTTGAGCTTTAAATAAAGTCAACTTTATGATAACAGTTGTGTGCTTAAATATAATTTTATCAGTCAAATCAAATCTGTTTTCATTTATATAGGACCAAATTACATCAATGTGAAAAGATAAAACTTGTTACATTTTAAGAAATACTAATCGATCTCCAACTGTGAAACATTTTATAAAATGTTTCTTTATAAAACGTTTCTAAAATTATAAAATGTTTCACAGATGTTTCACAATGTTTTACATTTAACATGTAACAATGTTAAATGTTACATGTTACACATTTAACATGTAAAAATGTTTAGTTAAATGTTAAACATTTAACAAATTGTTAACAAATCGTTTTATTAATACCACCACCGGCCCTTTGAGGACATTCATGATCCTGATGCGACTCGAAATGAAAATGAGTTTGATGCTTCAAGCTAATCTAAACACAGTTTATGATGTAGTGTGCTAAATTAAGGTCAGTTTAACTGCATTCATATTGATTTACCAAAATGTTTCATTTAATCTCAGTTATTACAATATTCATTCTAAAATCGACATTTATATTTTATTTAAATATGAATCAAAATGTGTGTTTATTTTATTCTGAAAACCCAACTCTGGAGTTTCCAAGGAGAACTTGCCATTCACAATATGGCAAACGCGCTCACGCCTCCCAACCCTTAAACAGATTTTTACGGAAGCCCATTGGGTGCAAAAATGAAACGGTCCACGCCTTTTACTCGCATCAGTCAGCATCGGTGAATAGAAAGCTTTGTACCCGACATGAACAGGCGTCTGGGAGCGTAATGCTGCTTTTATTCACCCAGTGAATGAGCCGCTTCATTCCTGTAAATCAGCGGGCTCATGTTCTGCTCTTCACCTGTCTGTGTGCACCAATGATGCGCTACTCCAACTGGCTCATTGACTTGAAGAACAGGGCAAGCCTGAGAAATGCGTGCAGGACAACCCCCGACACGGACTGGATTAACAGTGTGCGGAACTGCGGCGTGGAAACGCTGAACAACCTGCAGCCCAATGAGAAAACGTCAGAGGCGTTGGTCACGAGCCACCTCTGGAGAAAAGGTAAGACTGCGAATAAAGGTTCGGTTCGGTCTGATATCTGGGCCTGCAGTGATTAACAAAGCTTATCCCGCAGGAGGGCGGTTATTGTGCCTTTAAAGTGTAATATTTCCAGCCGAAGGTCCGGGCTGCTGCGGCGGTTAGACCTCCTGTCAGAGTTCCCGTCTCCTCTTCAGGTCAGCGCGGAGGGCGAAGGCGTGCTCCGTTACCAAGGCAACGGTCAGCTAACAGGGCGCAGCAGCGGGGCTAAGCTAGCTCCAATCAGACCATTTCCGCCTCTTTTTAGAGCTTTTATGACATGTTCTATCTAGATACGCTGACTATTGATACCCGATTAAAATGCATAAGGACAGAATCAAAGGAATGCACTGTAAGTACAAAAAAAAAAAAGGCTGACCGGTTTATTTTTCATAATTTAACTGCTTGAAGTTTCTCATTTTTACTTCAAATAATGCACGTTTCTGTGTGGGAAGCAGATAAAGAGAAATAAATGGATAAAGCGACAAAAACTAGTTTTGATTTTGTTTTTATTCAAAATTAAATATGTATTTTTGGTGAGTGTTCGCCCTCCTTCCACTGGGGCAGTAAAACTGAGTGGGAAAGGTCGCTTTAAAAATAATAACAATAACAAAATAAATAAAATACAGTAAGAATAATTTAGATTTCAACTAATAAATCTGCCTCAAAATGACCAAGTGAGCATGTCATTCAGAACAAATGTGTCATAGGTTCAGGGATTTAAAGTATTATTTGTTGTAGATGGACAAATGTATTGTTTTACCTGGTAAAGATGTGTAAAAATCCTCAAAATAATCGTGAATGAATGACTCTTTAGTACCAAAATGTGACAAACCAAATAACCTGTGGCAAATTTTTGGCACCTCTGCTGTCAATACTTTGGAGAACCAACAACAAATTGACCAGAGACACAATTCTTTCTCACCAAAATCTAAAAATCAAAAAACCTAAACCGTTTTTAGTTAATTTAATGAACAGGACAAAATGAGGTTTTTCAGGACTTGACCTGCTGATCAGAACCGATGAGCTGAAAACTTGTCCATCGATTGAGGGGTTACACATTGATTGTGTCTGCTTTCTAAACCTTTTCAACTCACTTCCTGCTAAGGGGCGTTGTTTCTTTCCACTGTTGCCACATGCTTGCTCAGGATGAGGTTTTTTTAAAATAACATTATCAACTGAATTTGTGTTGTTTCATAATAATGACAGAAGGTGACTGTATGTATTTGAATCTGTCTTTATGATGTGTTTGTACTGTTATGGATTAACATGATTATTTATTATTACCATGACTGTAGGTTATAAAATAATCAAGAAAATTGGAGAGGGCACCTTTTCTGAGGTGCTGAAAACTCAGAACCTTAAAGATGGAAAGTTTTATGCGTGTAAAACCATGAAGCAGACAATTAACAGGTATGTCTTCACTTTAAATTCTGATTAATATGGATTTTATTATTTCAACTTTGCACTTTGAAGTTGTACATTAGTTGAAGAATGTTTTATATAATTTAATATAGTGCAGAATATTACCGTAAATGTATTTTAAGTGTGGACATAAGCATAAACGTTTGTATGTTCACCCCTTAGGTCGCATGTTTTTCATCTTTCTCATTAGCCTCCTGAATTTCGGGATGGCAGCCATTTTTCAAGATGGCCACCGTTTCCAAGCCTTTAAACCAATTATTGCCATAAAATGTTGTGTATTTTCATGACTTTGATTAATTTTATGTCACATCTTATGTTTTCAACTGTGGTGAACTTATTCATAAAACTTTAATTCAATCCAATTTTAAAAACTTCATTTACTCCCAGGCAGGCAATTGAAGGAAGCACAAAGAGCAGAACTAAACATAATAACATAAAATTAGCAAATGGTGATATTAAAGTGTTATTAAAGTAACATGTAGCAAAGATGATAGTTTATGGCAAACTTTGTGGCAGTCATCTTAATGGTCACAGTTATCTTGCGCTAATTTTTTAAAATATGTTTAGCAATGGCGTCTGCTAGTTTTTTTATGTAGGTAGCAGATTAGTGTTAGCTTCCACTAATGTTTAATAATAATAATTTAGCTTTTTGGAATTGGCTTTCGCTAATTTTTTTATGTGTTTAGCGATACCTATCGCTTATTTTGTGTGCATCTAGCGGCTAGCAGTTTAGCATTAGCGCAGCCAAGATTCTTGTTCAGCAAGCTAGTGGTTAGTAAACCTAACCATCTGGTTAGCTGTGTAAACACATATTCTCCATTACAACAATGGTGGCCATTTATTAAAAATGTCCACCAGGAAAAGGAAACACTAGATCAAGGAAGTATGTAGGATTTCTATGGTTCAAAAATATCTAGGCTGTGATTTGACATCAAACAAATTCATCTAATTGGTAATTTTAGTAAAAAAATTTTTTTAAAAAAAGCAAACAAAAAAATTACAACCATGGTGGAGATCTTGAAAATCAAAAAAAAATATTGTTTAAAAATTATTTTGATGGCAACAATTATGATTTGATACCAAATATATTACTCTATGATAAATATTGTCAAATTTAGTGCAAGAATAAATTTTCCTTGACAACCATCTTGAAAAATGGACGCCATCTTGAATTTTTCAGTGTTTTTTTTTTAAACAAGCAAGCAAAATATTTATGCTAATACATAGTTCTTGTATCCTCATATGAAATTATATGTTCAATATAATTGAAATATTCAGTTATCTGCTCCACTAATATGAGCATCATTTGATTTGAAGTCTGGAAAAGGCCAACAATCTGCGGGAAGTCCAGGCAATGAAGCGGCTGAGCCCTCACACCAACATCATCCAGCTGCATGAGCTGATATAGTGAGTCTTCCTCACAGCCACATATTCACCTGCCATGTGGGTCGTACTAATTATACCCAATGTTTCAGTGACAAAGGAACAGGAACGGTCTCTCTGATATGCGAACTGATGGAGATGAACATCTATGAGCTCATTCAAGGTAGGACGGCTCAGGAAGACGCTTTCTGTCCTCCCTGGAGCTGGATGTGCTTAGAGGAGGTTTGTGGCTCTGCAGGAAGGAGGACGCCTCTGCCTGACCAGACAGTGAAGAGCTACATGTACCAGCTGTGCAGGTCCCTGGAGCACATTCACAGGTGCAGCACAAAACACACGTCTGATTAGATTCAAATAATCTAAATTTACACCTGAGATTTTGTTTTTACTTTTTAACAGGTGTGGGATCTTTCATCGAGATGTAAAACCTGAAAATATTCTCATCAAGGTAAAATCACTGAAGTGTTTACAGCGGCTCTGAAAAGTTCAGACACCCAACAACTTTATAGAGTAAAACAATTTAAAAACAATTTAACTGTCATGAAACGTAAACAAAACAGCTGCAACATCCATCCATCCATCCATCCAACCCTCCATCCAACCATCCATCCATCCACCCATCCATCCCTCCACCCATCCATCCATCCATCCATCCATCCATCCATCCATTCAACCATCCATCCCTCCCTCCCTCCCTCCCTCCCTCCCTCCCTCCATCCATCCATCCATCCATCCATCCTGAAGATGAGGAGGGATTTTATTTTTCTCCATCTCACAAGTCTAAGCTACGTCTAAATCAACAAAAGGAATTAGTTTGGGAAAGGCCTAGTCAAAGTCTAGAGCTAAATCTGACTGGGCTCACTTGAAGAGATGTGTTCACAGTCTGTGGGATCTGGAGAACTTCAGTCCAGACAGATGTTACCTGGTCATAATCTGTCCCTCCTCCCACATAAACCTTTGGACCGACTTATTGCAGCGTTTTGTTTTTTCAGCAGATCTGTAAAAACTCATTAAATGTCCCCAACATTTCAACACAGGTGTATCAAAACCAAAGAGTCAAATTTCAGGAAACATGTCACTTATTTCCTTCTGAGTTGCAGCAAAACGTTTTGAAGCTGGGCGACTTCGGCTCGTGTCGCAGTGTGTACTCCAAGCCGCCGCACACCTGAGTACATCTCCACGCGTTGGTACCGGGCGCCGGAGTGCCTCCTGACCGACGGCTACTACACCCAGAAGATGGACGTCTGGAGCGCCGGCTGCGTCTTCTTTGAGATCCTGAGGTGAGGAGACTGTGTCTGCCTGTCCCCGGTGTGTCCCCCACGCGGGACGGGCTTGACCCAGTGTGTGTGTTTCAGCCTGCACCCTCTCTTCCCTGGAGCCAACGAGTTGGACCAGGTGGCCAAGATCCACAACGTGCTGGGGACGCCGGATCAAAGTCTGCTGCAGAAGTTCAAACAGTGAGTCCAAGGACTGGTCGACTGTTCAAAAGTATTCACACCGTTTTGACTTTTTATGCTTTTTTTTCCACATTCTACCACAAAGTTCCAGTAAACTTTGTAATGCATAAAACATTTCTTATTTCTGTGCGTTCAATCAGTGCTGGGCATCGCTGACTGAAAAGCTAGTAATGCTAATCAGAGACGTTAGTTCTGCTAATGCTAAAGTGCTAATTCCAGTCATGTTCACACACACCATGTGTCAGCAGCAGGTTACATATTTTTCTGTGTACTTCATTTGTTTGTTGTATTCTTGCCAGATGCTCAATAAGGTTTCTCTAAAAATAAAAAGGAAACATAAGGAGAGGAAATGGAGCTGAATATGAACATCTAACTTGAAGAATTATAATAAAACAGATGTTGAACTTTATTCGGCTGACAGTTTACAAAACAGCAAAGTAAATTAGTGCTTTAGAATTTAAAAAAAATAATTAATTTAGGGGAAGCTAAGTTTGCTAATTGTTTTCAAGGTTAGCAAAATGTTAAAGCACTAAATGCGAATCTAGTGTATTAGTGGAAGTCTGCCCACCACTGTACAATATACACAGCATATGTTTTTAACACTTTTATTCTGTGCACAAGTATAAATACAAAAGTGATGCCCTAATATTGCCACAAACAGTTATTTTGCATAAAATGCTGTTTCATCACCATGATGCTCATAATTCTCTGGTTTTTGGTTGTAATCAGTCAAAACGTGATAAAGGTGGCAGGTATAGACATAGAGTCAGTAGATCTAACTCACTTTTTTCCTGCTGTTAGGTCGAGAGCGATGCAATTCAACTTCCCTCCGAAGAAAGGATCGGGCATCTCGCGGCTGCTGCCCAGCTGCCCAGGCGCCAGCCATCTCTCTGCTTTATCAGATGTTGGCCTACGACCCGGACGAGCGCATCTCCGCAGACACCGCTCTGAAGCACACCTACTTCAGGGAAATCCGGTGCAAATCTAACCATTACTTTATATATTGATTAATCTGTCGATTATTTTAACTATTAAATTGCTAAAAAAAAAATTGGCACATTCTGCAGAGGTCCAGCCCATTACTTAGCAACCCAAGGTTGCACATTTGGTCAGCTGGTTTTACCACTCTATCCGCTGTACAATGGCTGCTGGAAGACATAAGTGTTTTGTTGCTGACTTAACATCCAGAAATCATTTGCTGCATTCTTGTTGGTTGTGCAGGAAGCTCTGCTAATGCTTTTCAAATATGGATGGCTGTATAATTGAGCATCTGTTTCAGCCATTTTCAGGTGTGTAAATGTTGATAAGGGGGGCGTGGCCATCAGCAGCTTCTGTGGATTTAAAGTGACAAGACACCCTAAAACAGCTAAAAATAGGCAGAACTGAGCTGACTGAAATCTAATTATCTAAGAACAATTTTGTGCTGTCTGGCAGCTCATAGACCTAACCTGTTCAAGGAAGCATAATAGGCCATCTTTAAGAAGAAAACTGTTGGTTTTGTGTTTCAGGATGGGAGAGAAGAAATCAGAGACGCTTCAGAGGATCTCTGAGAATGTGGACGGGAAGGGAAACATCGTGAAGTTGGCGCACACCTGGCGACCGACCAAACTGGGCAAACAGCTGAGAGGAAGACACCCCAGACAGACGCCTCTAGTAAACGTAAGCCTTTAACAAACCCAGCAGGTCAGGCCTGAGAAACGGATGAATCAGTGAAAAGCTGCGTCTCTCCTCAGCACAACCCTGAAGCGAGCGGCAGACACCCAGAGCCGGAGGAACGCCCCCCACCCGGAGCAGCTGCCCAGACTCAACATGGCTGCTCACGGACATCAGTTTCCGTTCCCTTTCTCTGCTATTCCTGCTTTTACCTTCAACCACAAGCCGACACTGCCGCCCATCTCGCCAAAAAAGTGCCAGACACAGGTGCTCAAGGCCCCGACCACACAGAGACGACTTTAGGTGAATCCGTAAAGGTTTTTAGTAGTTTAGGCTGAGCGTCCGCACGGATTGGGTGTCTTGAGACCAGAAACAATCAGTTTTAAAACCAAATACATTTCAGCTGGTTTCATGTTTCCATGTGGCCATGCAAGCCTGTCTTTTTTAAACGATGACTTGACAAATGTTAACTTTTTTTAATTTATTTTATCTCATTTTTTGTGGTGCCAAGTCCTGATGGTTACGAGGGCCATTGTAGGGAGAAAAAAGAAACTAAAACACTGCTGAGTTTGAAAAGTCGAAAATTTGGTCAAAAGAAACTCAAAGATTTTTAGATCCATCTCAGAAATTTAGAGTTTTAAAAGTTGAAAATGTTGAAATTTTGAAACTCAGAAAAATCCTTGTTTTTTTTCTAGAACATTTCTGAGATAAAGGTCAAAATTTTGGCAGAAAATTATACTTTTTTTTTATCCGCAATGGTGATAACACACCGTTGCACATTCTAGATCATGAAGTTGCATCAGGGATTTCTGTTTTCCACCACATAGTGACACTTTCTTTACCAATTTTGACATAATTCCAGGCACTTAAAAAATGATTAATTGTACAGAAACTTGCCCAATCTGGCAACGCTGCCGTTGTGCGTTGTTGGTGTTGTTCTCTGGCAGAGTCACAGTGCCACACCATTTTCATTGCCGCTGCATTATGTCGTTTGGTTCCTCATGTTTTCACCGCGTTCGTCTCCGTGTGTTCAGGCCCCAGTTGAGTCTTTTCATATCAGGAAAGCTGCTGCAGCTGTAAGCAGAAAAACATCCTGTCACCTTCTTCTCTCCACAGCCCGAGGATGAGATGCCTTGCATAACCGTGAAGACCTTCTGCATGCCACCTGTGGAGCGGAAAGAAGGAGAAACCTGAGAGCCAAAATCCAGGCGAGTTTCAGATTAAAATCCGCCTGCTTGAACCGGACCGACCCGCAAAATGGAGCCAAAACCCAGAGGAACCTGCTACACAACAAGCTGCCGTCTTCTCAGTTACTGCTGGGATGGACGGCCAAATGTGCCTGCAATTCAATAAATAAATTATTCAGTTATTACAATGCTGTGGAAAAGAATTCCCTCCCCCTACAGATTTCTTTTGTTTTTGCTCTTTTGTTATAACAAGAAACCGGAATAGTGTTTAATGATTATTTCATCGATTAAAGTATAAATATACGTGGTTCTGAGTGAAAAAGTGATCAACCCCTTAAAACTAGCAGCTATTAAGTGATCATGATAAAAATTAGTATTTTACATGACGGACGAGAAACATCAATCCAATCTTTGCTGCATTGTTTTAAATTTGACACATCAGAGTGCAGACTTTGACTAGGTCACTCCAATAAAATCATGAAATGTGGTTGATCTCAGTTGATTCACGGTTTATTACTTTCTCTCATTATGCCGAGTTGGTTTGGAGAGATTTTCTCCCTTTAATGAATAAAATAATCATTTTAAAACTTTCCTGTTGATCCTCATCTGACTTACATTTTTACGATTATAAAATACTCAATTTATATTTAATTGTTCTAATATTTAAATTAATTACATGTTAATAGTGAATAAAGTAATTCAACAGTCAAACAGCGAAAGACAGTGTTAGAGAAGAGCTGATTGGTCTGCTGGGAATCTGCTGTGGAGCTCAACCAATCAAATCTCAGTATTAGATGACGTATGTAGACGTCAGGCTACGTTCACAAAGCAGCAGATTACGAATGCAAATCCCTTTACTTTCCTCTTGTGACGACGTTATCGGCTGAACATTTTTAGAATGATAGACGGCGGCGTCCATTATTACTTCCGTAAACAATGCGCTGCTGTGTGACGTCAATGTTCTATTGCGCACGAGGGTCGCAAAACCGTTCACGCAGAAGTCTGCGGTCGCATTTAATTTGTAGCATGGATAAAGAAACTCGGAATTGATCAGTACCTGCTGTGTGAACGCAGCCAAACAAACAATGATTAACTTATTAACTTTAATTGTATGTAATTATTTTATTTATCATTTTAAACAGATCTGCTTTTGTAATTGTTGTATTGTGGCACTTTTGGCCCCTGAACCTGAACATATTACCATATAACCCCCTGTTTTGTCTTGTGAAACGTGGTCCATATTTTACGTGTTTACATCTCAGTAATATCTCACAAATGATTTTCATTTTTTACCCAATGAACATTTTAGGTTTAAACTCGTGTGAGGCGCCTGCTGGGATTATTCATGGCTGGTTTGCAGCAAAAACTCCAAACTTGAGGGAGTTTGAATAATAACTGTGACTTCCTGTGTGGTGTGGAGCGTGATGAGGAAATCAGCAATACAAATCATTTTCCACACAAATTGTTCGAGTAAAATTACTTGCAGTGCCGTCAGAGTATTCACACCCTTAAACTTCACCACATTTCCATGGATTTTGATGAAAAACAAAGTGGAAAAAATATGATTCATCACTTTCAACTTGTAACAGTGAAACACGGTAGTGGCAGCATGATGCTGAGGGGATGTGCAGACAGGAAAACGTCGCAGTGGATAGGAAAATGGGCAGACCTAACTCCAGGATAATCCTGGAGGGAAAATATTTGAGACAGACGTGCATGCCGCACTTTTCAAATTTTATGGCTTATCTACACTTTTGATTAAATAACAGAATATTAATTAGGTGACTTCAGTTAATTTTCTTTTTATTTTCCTTTGGAGTCAAAGTATTTTGAATTGAATTTATTAGTAAAAAAGTAAAAAGCTTTTCTTTTCCAGTTTTTGGCTGTTGTGCAACAAAAGATGGAAAAGTTTGATGGGTTTGAAAACCTTTGCAAGGCACTGCGAGTATTATACTGACATTAATCTACTAAGCCTCAAAAAGGCAAACAGTGACACTGATGAGATATGAACTGAATAAAACTTTGATTTTATCAGCAATCAGTGTGAAAAAGTTTCATTTTAATAATGTGAAAATAAAGACAATTCAAGCAAAACATGAAATAAAGCTGCTGTTGTGTAAAATGTTGTTTTTTTTTTTAAACTACATTGTTGGTGATTAAACTTGAAATATTTTTTTAACACAAAATGATGTCAGTGCAGAGAAATAAACCACCAGAACACAATATATTCAAGATTATTTTAATATTATTAATATGTATACTTTAGGCTTTAGAAATATAACTATCAATGACAAAACTTCCACTGGAGTAATGGTAGTTTGCTTAGGCCCCCATCAAATCAGTTAATTACAATATACACATTATGATACAGAGCAGATTTGAATCTGAAATAATATTAAAATAAATGCTCAATAGATAAAGGTTTTAATATTTTTTTAGCATTTTCTTCACCTACTGTATTAGCCATTTGTAAGTTCTTAGCACACCCAACAATGTAAAGCCATTATTTTCTTCTAATAAACTAATTTAAGTGCAAACCATTTTTCCTTTAAAAAGACTGATTGCAGCGTTCCGCCTTCAGCCTGAGTGCAACAAGGCAGCCAACCCTCCGCCGTCTCCATCAGAGTATAAAAAACTAAAGAAAATCAGTGCAAAGTCATTAATGGGGAGATTTCTAGTCACAGGAGACAGAAGTGGTGGGAGAAACAAAGATGGACGTAATGTTTTTTTAATGAAGTTGTTCCAAAATGTGTATTTCAGTCGGTGGTTCTGAACGAAATAAACCGTCTGGATAACAGTCTGAGATCTGACAAATCTGACAATTATATTAATAAAAAAAAAAATCTAAAATGTGTTCAAAGTGAGTAGAAAAGAGGAGCGGTGCGACGGCAAAAAGGTCGCGGCGCTCCTCTAACTCCAGTGACGAACAGCAGAACCGGGAATAAAAGAAAACAGGAAAACTTGCAATGCTTGCAGGTGAAGAGCAGCATCAGACTCTGGGTTGCAGCAGAAATATTCTGGCTATACTACTGTTCCACTGGGAGAGCTGGCTTGGTTTTGGGATGACAATAAACCCTGGAAAAAGGAAAACAAGGAGATTTGCATTGGGAAAGTCAGAAATCAAGCAACAAAACAGCCCAACTTTCCATCAAACGTCTGGGAATAACGGGAGTTTTTCATCACCAAGGCACTTCCTGACTCTACGTCCGCTCCCTCAATGCTTCACACGTCTGGATATTATATGTTAACAGTTCACAAAAATATATTAACTGAACTGGTAATCAGAGTTATTGCAGTTCAGTTTGTCATTTCAGGGGTTTAACTCATCGTTTCTGCTGAAATATGACCTGAAGCATCATGGGAATTTTTCTAAAAACAAATCACTTGAAGTCAGTCGGAACAGGACGCTTTCTGAAAATTACTTCACTCCAGAATCAAAATAAACGTTTTTATTGATGGCATTTCAGCTGTTTTAAAGCAAACCAATCAGGTCAGATGTGCCAAATTTATTTTTCCTCCTTAGAACAGAGATTAAATATTCTTTATGCAGATCAGGATGTTAATTTAGGTTTTCTCTGCTGTCAGTTAATAAATACAAACAGCTTTAAATGCGGTGAGATTTTTGATAAATATTGGCCTCAGTTTAGCCAACCTGCTCAAACATTTTGATTTCTGAGCCGAGTTTTTATCCAAAACTCAATAACGTGACGACAGCAGAGGAATTTTTACTTGTCTTCCTCTGGATCCCTGAACATTTCTGAATATTATTTTGGTAAAACTTTGGCTGTTTTGGTATAAAATCTGACTAGATTTTCGGTTGAATTTGGATTTTCTTTCTCCCATTTATTCAAATCTGAGACGATTTCCATTTCACCTCCATTACCTGAATATCCACCAATCTTCACACATTGGACAAAAATAAATAACACATTTCCTGAAATTAAAACTAATCAGTAAATATTAAGTGTAAAACTGAAGTTAATTTTGGCACTTGCATATTTTAAAAAATGCATCACATTTTGGTGGCCATCTTTAGAAGAGCAGCAACCTGATCACTTTTGACACTTGCTGTGTAATATTTAACCAATCTTTAAAAATACACTTATTTTTGTCTGACGGGGAGTAAAAACAAAAAGATGAAAATGTGAAGAAAAATGTTTATCTTCTGTTTTTTCTCCTAGAACAGTGGAAACAGAAAAGATGCAAGGTTTTGGAATAGATTCGAATTGAAAACTTTGAAAAAAATAAAATAAAATAAAGGAGCCACATTCTGAGCTTGAGGATTTTCAGGCGACTTGACAAATTTCATCCCGTTTAATGATTTTTCTGACGTTTTCATCGAAACGTTTCAAACACTTCCTATGAAAGCAGTTGCACATTTAAGTTTCACCAGACGATCTGGCTGCCTGCCAAATAAAAACGTTGCTATAAAAGAACCGGAGAATCCAACAGAAGCAGTTTGAGAAGTCAGCACTCCAACCTCCCCACACTCCCTGTTAGAAAGAACTTACCACTTTGCCTGGCCTCGCCCATGTGCAAATAAATCCCTCCTGACAAGCAGTCACTAAACAGTCCTCTAAAAATATGAGTACAGTCAGCCTCTCATGTGCTATTTTCTTACAGATGAGTGGCTCGAGGAGCGGCACGTCCTCCATGCGCGGGCACAGCAGCGTGCCCAGCGTCTTGGCCGGGTCCGTTTTGCTCTTGCTCAGCAGGTTGAGCTTGTCGGTGCTCTTGCTGCTGATGTGACCCATGCTGTGGTTGCGCTTGTGGTCCTTGTCGTGGTGCCGCTCCTTGCGGTCGTGCAGGGAGAGTGTGGCGAACTTGCTGACACCAGTGGCGATGGCGCTGTCCATAATGCCGCCGCCTGTGCCGCCGCCGGTGCCAGAAGTCTTGGCGGTGCTGTTGGCGGTGCCGGCCGAGTGCGGCAGGCTGTTGGAGCGCGGCAGCGTGGTGACGCCCGGTGTGTTGGAACTGCCGTTGTTTCCGTTCGTAGTGTTGCTGGAGGAGATGATGGCGGCGCCGGCGGGCGGCCCCGTGGCGTTCATCACGTTGGTGTGCGTCCGAGTCCTAGACAGGGGCAGGTGGGGGAACAGGATGTCCTCGGTGAGGTCCCAGAGGCACAGTTGCGTGTCCTGGCCCACCGAGCCAAAGCGGTACGTCACGCTGACGGGTCGGCTGTCCGTGGAGTTGCGCTTGGAGAGGCGGGACTGCGTGCTGTTGGCGCGGTCCCGCCCGAACTGGACCACCTGGTCCTGGAAGTCCTCGTCGCTGCCGCTGAACTCCATGGGGTCGCTCTCCTCCACGCTGGTGGTGTAGTGGTCGAACGCCACCACGCTCACCCACGACTTGTGGCCGTGTCCGCGGGCGATGACGCGGCAGTCCAAGAAGGACCAGACGGTGACCAGGTCGTCCTCACCGCCTGCCACGATGTACTTCCCGTCGGGGCTCCAGCACACGCACAGCAGGCCGCCGAAGTAGCTCTTCATGGTGCCGTGCAGCTCCACCGCGTCGAAGTTGAAAACACGCAGGAAGCCGTCCTGGCTCACACAGGCCAGGAACTTCCCGTCGGGCGAGAAGGCGAACTCGTTGAGCGCGCCGTCGCCGACGCTCCACTTCAGCAGAGGGTTGCGCGTGGATTTGCTCTTGCAGGTGTGGACGGAGTAGCTGTCGCCCTGCTTCAGCAGCTGGTAGTGCGGCGCCGCCGTGCCGCAGGTGTGCTCCACATTGTACAGGTACATGCTGCCGCTGGCGTGCGACACCAGGAACAGGCTCTCTGACCCCGGAACCCACTTCACACACGTCACCCGGGATTTATCGATCAACCTCTGGCAGCGCAGAACCGAGGGAGGGAGAGGAAGATCGGGTTAGAGAAGCAACATGCATGATGACTACGCCTGGATGATAAAATGTCACAGAAGTTATTACAATAAGCAATAATATTGTGTTCAGGCCATTTTCATGGAATATGTATTAATGAAAGAACACATTCTAATAGATCGATAAACTTTAAATTATAGTGAACTTTGAATCTGGAAGACATTTCAAATATTCAAAATAACCAATAAAGTAAATGGTGAAGTTTCTGTGAACAAAACTGTCCTTCAAAAAAGATCCAGTTGACACCAAAACACCAAACTGAAGACTTTTATCATCCAATGAGAGAAAGAAAAGAGAAAAACAATAAATCATAAAAATGGAAATTATTGAGCTTGTTTTAAATTATAATACGAGTAATTCAATATATTTACAAAAATTTTGTTTATATTAAGCAAATTGTCTTTTTTAGACTCCATTTAACAATTAATTGATTACTAAATCAGTTGACGAATGTTTCAGTAATCGATCTAGCAAAGGTAACGACCAGTGTGCAGCTAAACGTTGTTGTTTTATCCGACTGGAGATGCCAGCAGCAGCAGTGGGAACCATCAGGTCGGCTGCCTACCTCCTCGTTGAACAGTTTGCTCGTCTCCTTCTTGATGGGGTCGATGAGCTGCACCTGCCCAGCAGAGAAGCCCACCAGCAGGGAGACGCTCTCTGCTGTGGCCGTGAGGTGGTTGAAGTCATGGCACGTGGGCTGCGTTCCTTTGTAAATGCGCTTGTCTATCGGTTTGCTCAAGTCGGCCGCCTGAGGGCAGACAGAAGTGCAAGAAATTAATGAAGTAGTATTTTTAAAAATCTCTCAATTAGGCCTGAACAATACAGAATACAGCAGCATTCACACTCTGCATGCTAATATGCTAATAATAGTAATAATAAATATTTGGGGTGATGATGGATTCATTAAAAGCAGCCAAAATATCTTGATTATGGAAAAAAAACTGTTAGATTTCCTTTAATTACAACTGAATTCATTATTTAATATAAAATAAGTCCATCTCTTCCTCATGTAGCTCCGCTCTACTTTGTCTTGTTGTTTTCTAGAAGATAATCGATGAATCCTTTCAGTTTAATTTACAACACTAAGTGCTCAGTTAAAGTAAACCTCCAGGGATTATTCAGTGCATTATTCAGACTCATCAAGCGTTTACACAGAAAGGAATAAAGACTACATCACAACACAGCAACCAAACAAATCCTTTCATAGCTTTCTTGATTAAATGTTGTTGTTTTTTTTTTAATCAGAAAAACACATTTTGAACCTTTTAGATAAATACGTGTCAAACCAACCAAACCCTTTGAGAAACCTGTTCCCCTCCTGGCCTGTGGGGGCGCTGCACCAAGAGCCACTGAAGGAAACGACACAAAAACCTCTGAAGACTCTGAGAGCAACTTTCTTCTTCACCAGGTGGAAACAAGATGGAGGCGTCAGATTTTAGCGGCTGGAGGATTTCTCTTTAGTCTTTGGCTAAAGATCAGGAGTCATTTTTCCTGCTAGCGCTAGGCTAACACGTTAGCTCTTGTTGTATTTACCCAGAATGCCCTGTGCTGTAGTCCACTTCCTGCTTTTGGAGCGGTCTCTGGTCTGCTTGGCGTTCACATATCAAACCGAACCAGAGTTCCCTTCAACCAAACCTAGACTGAGTTTTGGAGGACCAGAGGTCAGAGGTCGATTAGCTTTCACACCTCAGAAAACGAACCGGACGTTTTAGAGAAACGGACTGGAGTTCATGTGAATGCCACCTGAAACATCAGCGATCAGAAAACTGCAATCGGTGCCCTGCTGGTTTTCATTAAATCAATAAAAGGTAAGAAGTCGTTCATTTCACAGAAATTTGTGTTTTCTTTGTTTCTTCTGTTTTAAATTGCTTTTAGTCCATTTTATTTTACATGAATATATTTTAGAATGTAAATAGTCTGGAAACGTCAACAGTTTCTATCCTCCGTTTCATTTTTCCATATTTTATACTTAAAAAATGATTACAATGAACTTTAAACTTTTGCACTGCTGAACACGACATCCATCAAAAAAACTGACCAGGCAAGGAGAATAATAACAACAACTGCTGCTGCTATAAAAGTAGAAGCAGTATGTAAAGGTTACACTCTATAACAACAACAGATGAAAATTATTGCTTAAGATCCAGACTGAATGACTCAGGGAACAAAATCAATAAGAAAAACTGTAAAAGTGCAACAAGATCGGTCCAACAATCCGGCAGCCGACGCACACGAGACGTTACAAAGATCACTGAAGGCTGTGAACAAGTAACTGTAGATAACCGCAGCAATAACTGCCTAATTTATTAATGATTTACGGTTAACACCCGATAGAACAGAAACTTCTTAGAGAGCAAAAATGATGACTCTGCTCTTTTAACAAATTTAATCAAGTTTTAAAATCTGTTTTATAAAGAAATGTCAGCTGGCCTGAGATCTGCCTCACACCAAGCAGCTGGAAAACACCAAGATACAGAAAACAGAAATAAATGCAGGATCTAATTATTTACAATTAATCTGATTTAATATTTTACTAACACAAAAGGAAGCCTTGAAGTGTTGCACCAGAACAGAGAACAATGCAACATTAATGATGTTTTCCTCACTTTGTGTTTTTCCACCAGTGGTTGAAACATTTAGCACAAAATAAATGTTTTGCATTGTTTTATTACTACATATATTATAGCAGTGAGACACTGTGCTTGGTGTTAATAAGTCAGCAACACTAATGTTGACTCAGAATACAACATTTATTCAAACCACTAAGAACTGACTATAATCTCCCACCAGCTGCATCCTTCGGCCTTGTGCGACACCCAGAAGCTCAATGTAAAATCATAATCTCGTATTTACTGGCATTACGTTGTCCAGAAACAACATATTCATTAGATATGTTATTATCAGCAAGTCTGCAAAGCCATTTATACTTCAATCACCTGATTGAAGCTGGGAAAGTCCCTGAAATGTAGCTTTGTATTTACTACTGAACGTTGCTGTTTTGAGAATTGTTTTAACCAAATAATCTATTAGTTGATGAAAACTGAACTAATTTAAATAATGAACTGAACCAAATGCTTGATAACTGGGTTCAACTGGAAAGTATGTGTGATTGAACTGAAAAGGGTTTTTTGTAAAGTGCCTTGAGAGACGTATTGTGAAAAACTTAATTGAATCTTACAAACAATATCAGTATTAGTTAACAGATGTTTTATTGCTCTTTTAGATTAAATTTATTGTTTTGGCAGTTTAACATACTTGCTTCCAGCCATCATAAATGTTACTGTGATCATTCTTGAGTTTTTTCTTGTCTTTTGTGTTACACACGAGGTTGTTTTGTCTTTAACCAATTAACCTCATTATACAATTATGATTCAATATTATTAGTATCAACACCCTGACGCTTTTATCGCCACAAACTCCAATCAAACATTGGTAAACCTGGAGTTATCGACACCTGTCAGTCAAAACCAAGTCGACAGCATAACTGTTAACAGCTTCCTCACAAACTGGACCTGAAACCAAATGTATTTACGTACCAGGTCGCTGTGTGTGGAAAAAGGTCGCCTTTATCCCTAAAATATTCATATAACCTCATAGAGTTAGTCTGAAGAAGAAGTTTAGCCTCTGAAAACGGTGGAGATGCAGCCTTAGCAAGTCGTTAGCCTGCTAACTAATAGCCTAGCCTAAGCTAATTAGCTCATGCTAACTTAGTTGAAAGTCAAGCACCTGTCAGAGTTCTTCAACAGCGCAAAGATCAGCCTAAACTTCAGCAAGAGCTGAGAAAGCAGAGCCTGAATCCTCGTTGACACCAGGTCTAGTCAGTACAGTACCTTTCTAACGCCTTTGTAGATGTAGAAGTAGAGCTCACGGCCCACATTGAAACAGATCCTGTCGCCGTTACCCGACTGGTCGTTGACGTTCACGAAGGAGACCTTGACGGGGTTGGAACCTTGCGAGTTGAAAGGCACCCTGTTGGGACGGCTGTATTCGGAGTGAGTGAGGAGTTTGTAGACGCCTTCCCGAGTGGTGAACTGAGTTTTAATTTCGTTCATCTCCTTCCCTCCTCCCTCCGCCGCCATCTTTGAAATTAACATTCATCCCTTTCCCCCAGGCCGGATCTTACGCACGGACGACAGAGGGCATTCCGACTCCACCACTCCCCCTAACGGGGTACTACGGAACTGCAAGAAGGAGAAGTCAAAAGCTGCAACTTTTAAATGTTATTTCTCACATATATGTATTCCTATTTACTACACCTGTATCTTCAACTAGAATAAAATTGAAAATACTATGGTCATAATAATAAAGTACACAAGATTCTATCAAGCATATTGTCTCCACTGTTTTGAAAACATGCTTTCATGTTTTGATATGATACAATATGAAAGCATATGACAGTGGTTTCATGTTGAAAGCACTGTCAAAATATAATATGCAGTTATATTTTTCACTGTCATGAAAAATATAACTGGATTATGAAAATAATTATCATTTCCATTGCAGAATTTTACTGGACATGATGTTTATGACAGCTGTTGTTTCTGTTTTGTATGTATTTGGATTGATGACATCATAGGGAGGTAACAGAGTTGATCAGTTGGCATTAGTAAAAACTATGACGTATAAGCAGCTTGGACAGATTTTAACTTTAATTTTGATTAGATTTAACTGTTGCGAGCTTTTTGTTTGTTTGTCTGTTTACTAAAGTTTTACTCCCGTTGCACTCTTGTGAAATATAACACGATAAAGCCCTGATTAAATCAAAAATAATACCAACAAACTCCTGCTGGCAGATGAGATCCTCTGGAGTCAGAAGTTTAATTTGTTTCCAGTAAATTATGAGGAGATAAAAACTGGCTTTACATCACAAAGTCAGCACGAAACTCCCCCTGGTGGCCAGAGTCTTCTATTTCTATTTCGTACCCGGAAAAAGTCAACTGAAACTTTAATATTTACCTCCACAGCTTTATTAAACCAAAAAGATATAATTTAGTGTAGCGATAACAGGTCGTGTCCATTTTTACATTGGACTCAATTTTCTAATTAAATACCGAAATATAATTATTTTTCGCCTTACTCGACAGGAAGTAGTTTCTAAACCTCAACTATTCTAATTAGACATATTTTAAAATTAAGGTCAGAAAACGGAAAGGAACCACAAAACTTTCACTGAAGCTTTCCTAGAGTTGTATAATTATTGTTTTATTTTGAAAACGCGTTTGGCCGGACGTTTCAATCTGAGCAAATCTTTTCGTTCTCAGCTGTTTCCACATTTTGCTGCTTAAAAATCACAAACACCTGCTGCCGCGCTGATTTAAACGAGTTTTCCTGCAGCGTGCTTCCATTATTTCACCCTAATATTCAGTGAACCAAATGCACCAGTGGTGCTGATGCCCTGCAGGAGATGACAGCAGCATTCACTTCCAGGTATACACATGAACGTCACTACAGATGAAACTTAAATATTCGGAAATGTTTTTGTTAAATATGCAAAAGGAAAAGTGACCAACACGATGTCCTAAGGGTGCGTCTCAGAGTTAGAATATCATCTAATATTTATTTCCATAATTAAATTTCAATTGTTGATTTAAATTTGGGGGAAAAGTCAAATTAAGTTTTTTTTGTTGCAATTTTTAAAGAACCACCAAAATATAAACCACTTGGTTTATACTTTAAATTCTAAAAGGATGGATACATTTTCTTCTATAAAATGATGTAAAATAAACATTTACCAACCTAATTAGAGAAAACAAATTAATTAAAATATATATTACTGTGATTTTCTGTCATTCTGTTGAGAAAAATTTATATAATTATTCCCTGAAAACGGAAAATCTGCTAAAAACCTGCATTTATTATCTCTATTAAGACAACTATTGTATAATTATTATACATTATTTTTCGTCATGATAATTTAGATTTATGATAACTTGAAAACCCTAAAATCTGTCTGTATTGTCAGAATTATCTTTACCATTTTCTCTTCTGTTGATTCCATTGGAGTATCAGTAAATATGAAAATATGACCATGTGCAGCTTCTGTGTGCATTTTAGTGATGAGAATCACAGTTTCCATGTTTTTGGTGTCCTGAAGATGCCTGTTCTAAACTGTTTTTAAGGGCTGCGTTTTATGTTTGACTCCAGTTCCCTAAAATACTGAAAATAAATACTTTTTACATTGCCACTTATAATAAATATATCTGAGATCGTATAACATCTATAACTAAAAGTGTTCATTAGTTCTGTCATTTTAGCCAAAGTTTAGTCATTGTGGAAAGTCCAAAGAGTTTTAACTTTATCATTTTCCAAGAGGCAAATTTTGGTCAAAATTTGAATTAATTTTCTCAAACTAATACACTTTATAGTGACATCCTAATTTACTGAGAAGGCAATGTTTGCATTTAAAAAGCCAGATGTGACTTTATTTGTGTTTCCTGTCCAGACCCCAGAAACACTGACACACCAAACCCTGATGGACCAGCTGACTCTGAGCTGCATGGTGAGAGGAGAGAAGCCTCATCTGCTCCTCATCTGTTGACGTTTTACTGATTTGGTTACATGAAACATGCTTTTTCTCCCGCTGTGATGCTGATGGGAGATGTGTAAGATGGACTCCAGCACGGATTCAGACTCTGAGATCAGCCCCAGGTGGTCGGACACCAGCACTCTGGTACTCATCAATTCATAAACAACTGAAAGTTTGTAGTATTTGGAAGAACATCAGACCTTTACATAAACCTTTTACTCAGCCTTCACGTATCTGAACTGTTTTGTTTGAGGGTGGAAGGATTATCCAGCTGTACTGACTCTTAAAGGGACAGTATCATTTGTGTCCAGGCATATGATGACATTTTATGCCATTAGCAAGTAACTGTTACCTTCAGTTGTCATAAAAATACTATATATATCAAATCTGATGTAAAAGTTAGATTTGGGATCATTTCCAACTTGGAAAAGGTATGCACTGAAACTCTACTTTGACTAGGCCATTCTGAAACCTTCATTTTGTCCTTCTTAGCTCTTCAGAGATTTGTTGGGTTTTGGCCACAGAAACCGACAGTTGGAGCTTCTTCTTGAGGATTTTCTGCGTTAGAGCAGAAATCCTGGTTCCATTAATTACTAGAAATCATCCAGATGCTGCAGCAGCAAAAACAGATCATCACACTGCCTCCACCGTGTCTATGATTGTCTTTCTGTGAGTGGTAGATCAGATCAGATGGGACGCTGAGGTTGTTCTGGGTTCTTCTGGATGAGTTGCTGTTGAGCTCTTGAAGTAATTTTGGTAGGTTGGTTTCTCATGAGCAGGTTCTCCACTGTTTATTTCTATAGAAATGGTTTTCTAACACTTTACAGACAGCATAGGACAATGCTCTGCTTTTGTGAAATAAAGAAAAGTAATAAATTAAAACTTGTTGCAACAATTCAACTCTTTGAAGTTGTGTAAAAAATAACAATCAGTTCATATTCAGACTGATGATGAAAGTATGTAAAGTTTTGGCTGCTGCTGCTGTTCAGTTTGTGTCTCCTAACCTGTGAAGGTCAAAGCGCCTGAGTCTCTGCTTGCTGTGAGCAGGGATGTGTGAGCAGCGCACCAGAAAGCAGAACCTCCTGCCGGACCGTGGCGTTAACATACAAGTCTGCAGGAAGACATGGCTGCTGTTCGCTGGTGAGCATCCTCAGATCCGGTCACCTCCAACGCTACAGCATCCTGCTGACTCATGGTGTGGCTGTTGTCTTGGCTGTGCAGTTTTTGGACCCATATGATGGGAGCTCAGAGGATTCTGAGGAGCCCAAACGGTGCCAGCAGGGAGAAGAGGCAGCAAGGTAAAGGAGGAGGATTTGGGGTGATGTTTGTCAAAAATTAAGCAGCAGTAATTTCAGCTGTTTAATCACCATAAAATGGGTTAATTTTTCAAAGTCATATTTTTATTCATTCATTTTTTTTTAATCTCAGTTTTAAGCAAAATATTTAATTAAATATTTAATATTAATTTAGCTTCAACCTAAATATTTGTTACCAAGATAAATATTTAGTTCCATAAATATTTTGTGAGCAAGCTAAATATTTGGCTAGCTGCATGCTAGCTAAATGTTTTCTTAGATCTTATTTAGCTAAATATTGTTTACTAACTAGATGTTTAGCAGCTCCTAGATTAACTATTAACTAACATGCTAATTGGTAAGTGGAATATCAAAATAAAAGCTGGGTCTTGAGGATTTCTCAAACTGAAATTCTTGCAGGTGAGACTGGATTGCTTCAAAGCTGATACGTCAGTTACTTTTAGATCCATTGGTAAACGTCTGTATTGCCTGTAAAATGGCTAATCGTTTGTTTTAAACTGAAATATTCAAGAAAAGAGGAAAAGAAAACGAAAACGGGAAGGGCCAGCTTTTATTTTGGTTGTCCACTTCCGGTTATCGGCAAGTGAATTTGCATACTAGCTAAATATTTATATTCACGCTAAAATGTTGCTTTAAACTAAGTATTTAGATTGCAAATTAAATATATACCTTCATCCAAATACAGGTTATCTAAATGTTTTGTTAGATATATCTGAGCTAAAAATATAGCTTAAAACTAAATATTTAACTTGGTAAATAGATATTTAGCTTGGAGCTAACCCTAACCCTTGCTAACTAGATATTTAGTTAGCAAGCTAAATATTTACCTTTGTAACTAAATAGTTAGCTTCAAGCTAAATGTAGTTGATACCTAAATATTTAGTTAGGCTTATATTTGAGCTAAAATGTTGCTTTAAACTGAATATATGGCTTGGTAATAGCCTCAAGGGAAATATTTAGCTTAACTAGATATTTAGTTCGAACGGTGAGATTTATAAATGAATCAATTATATGGTGAAAACATGACTTTGAAAATTGGTCCTCATTCTTTTTGCTCTGACAGGCTAAAAACCCCAAATAATTGCTGTTAATCTTTGTCTAACTTTCCAAATGGCTCCCATAGGAGGACGCAGCGGCTCTGGCCAGAGAAGGCGATTGTTGCGTCACCACGCCGCCTCTTTAACAGTCAGTGAAATGGTGACAAACAGCAGCAGAGACTCTCTGACACATTATCAGTCTGTAGTTCATCAAAGTGTAAGCTATTCAACAAAGGGGAACCATGCTATGGATGTAGAGGTGCAGCTTGGTGGCTCCGGGTTGGATGCAGGTTGCAGCCCTGGATTTCTCCCCCCAGAGGAAAGGAGCTCCTGTCAGATCAGCAGCTGCTCTTCGCTCAGGCCGCTCTGCAAGAGGAAGGAGCTCCCACCTGGAGGACAGGTGGAGGCAGAGCCAATGAAGAGGCAATGTGTTAGAAACATGGAGGAGGAAGCTGATGAACAATGATGGAGGCTACTGGTCATAAATGCTGTTAAGTCTCATATTATATCCAGAAATGCAAGGTTTGTTTTTGCTGAAATGAATGTTTAATTTGACCTGTTTTGATTTCCCAGGAATATTTATATTAAGTTTCATCTAACAGATTCATTGTAAAGATTAGATTCCTCCTGATTTTTAAAATTCCCCTAATTTTAGCCATAATTTGGTCAAATAAGTTGAAATTTATTTCATTTTCACTGAGCAAATGATTAAAATTCTCCAGGATTTGCTGTTAACTTGGACCTTTACGTTGCTGTGAAACCAAAGCTTTTACATTTCATTGAGTGTTTGGAGCAAAAAGGCTAAATTAAAGATGATCACGTTTTAATCTGTGTGGTGTGTTGACTATGTGAGAACATGTGGGCGGGCCGGTAGAAACTCGGATAAGGAGCAGATTACCTTCAGTCTGTTGCTATGTTGATCAACTATTTTATTTATATAGCAGGTTGCAAATTACTTGACAGTAAAAGTTTTTCTTCATGTCAGTAAGTAACTTTCAATTAAAGCGGACAAAAAAAAGTCACATTCGGAGTACCCCAGGGTTCCACTTTGGCCCCTTTTATTTAATAGAAACAATGGAAATCAGAAAAACATTTCAACTGGACCAGAACTGGCTGCTGCATCAAAACCCAAAACACATCCGTGAATCCACCCAGGACTGGCTGAAAAATGGAGATATGAGCCTAGTCAAAGCCCAGGTTATGGAGTTTAGGAAGCAGGGCTGTTCAATAATCTCTGATCAGCATAAATTAAAAGAAAAGAAAGGCTTCAGTTTTTGTTTTGTTTTTAAAAACGTGGGATATCTATTCTGACATGTGATCAGATTAAAGGTTTCATTTGTTTACATTTTCTAAAGAGTGATCATGTTGCTACAGTAACAGATTAAAGTTTTACTATAAAGATGAGATTATTGGATGTTGGAGGCTAAACTCGCCTTTTATTTAAATTTTTTGCAATAAAATACAATTTATTTTTTATTGCAAAAATAACTTGACAATTCTTTAGGCCATTGTTTTAGGAAGATTAAGATTTGCTAATCCCACCCAGTAGGTGGCAGCGTTTCTTTATGGTTTAACAACTTACTGGTGCAGCTTCAGGACATAATTATGTTAATATTTCCACAGCAGCTCAATTAATTTGTTGCACTAATTTCTAACTGAACTGGACAGTAACTGGTTGGGGTTGGGTGAATGTACTGGGAGTTTTTAAACTAGTTTGTTTTGTCAGAAAATCCCATCTGGTTCCCAGCTAAATTTAAATTTGAACATTTTATAACTTGAAAACATACATAAAATAAGTTTTTCATGTTTTTCCTACAGATATCTTAAGTGTTGTGTGAACAAAGTTATTGAAGATTTTATCTCTTGCTCATTAACAAGACAAACAGTTTTTTCATTCCAATGCAAGAAAGCTTTATTCAGTCTAAAAACATCCTCTCTAAAACGTTTCCTACTTTCTTTCCCCAAATTTCATTTCCTTCCCAGTTTTACCATCTGACGACATCCTCCTTCACCTTCAGCCACTTTCCAGAAAACCGTACGAACGAAGCACAGCGGCTCCTCCAGCATTTCCAACGCAACACAATACGACTACAGCGACTAAATGAGTAATTAAAGTGATTAACTAGAGCGTAATAATTATATGATCAGGACTTTTAGGATGAAATTATTCGGTGCAGAGAATGGCGACGCCTCGCTCGTAGAAGCTGTGCGGATCCTCCTTGGTGGCGATGTCGAAGTCCACGGTGAAGATCAGGTCGGTTCTGGTGAAGTTCAGATACACGGGAAGCGTCACCTGCAGACAGAGGAAGCGGCTCAGAGTTAGGAGCTCTGATCCAGTGGATCCAGTGGTTCTGTTCTGGTGCTGCTGGTACCATGTGTCTGCTCTCGGCGCTGCTCTGCTTCAGCCAGTGGAGCTGCGTGAGCGGCAGCTCGGTGGAGATGGAGGTGGACAGAGACAGCTTGTTGTTGGCGCAGGTGGCGCCCTGCAGCTTCAGACCTGGACGGGACAAACCAGAACCAATCAAGATCAAATCTGACCCGCTTCTCATCAAATTCTGCACATTTCACTTTAACAAAATCATGTTGAACATGCAGCAGACAGTGTTTATTATCTATACGACTCAAAAATCATTAAAACATGAGACTGAAAGGAGAGAAGAGCCCACTCCAGAATATTCCCAGATCACAGAGCTCCGCTCCGATATGAAAGTGGAAAACATTTAAACTACAATTCACCCAAAATACAGCAGCTTGTTCCAAAAACACAAATATTATCAGGATGCACAGCATCGGTTAAAAATAAGGTGATGTGTTATATAACTTAATTATTTTATCATTTTATGTGCTGTTTCTATTATGTTGAGAGTGTGTAGCTGTTTTTGTAATGTTTTTATGATGTTGACCTAAGGAGGAGAAGCCATTGCTACGGCAACGGCTAATGAGGATCCACATAAAGTCTAACGTTTCTCCATGGCAACGGCAGATGCAGATTTAGTCAGACCTTTGATGCCGAAGCTGCAGGCGTCGAGCGAAGCGCCCTGCGCCGTCGTGACGTTGACCTCCAGGAACAGCTCCTCCAGAGACCAGCTGTTGGCTTGCGCCACATACTGGCGAGTGGCGGTAATGTACGCCTCTGGCACAAACAGGCTGCCCAGGCACACATGGATGTTCTGGAGGAGGGAAAACAGAAAATAACCTCAAACAGCCGTTTGCTACCATGACGTGTCAGGGCCACTGTAGATAGAACATTTTTAAAAATCCCACAGAAAAATCTTAGAAATTTCTGAGTTTGAAAAGTAAAATATTTTCTAGAAAAAAAATCTAATATTGAGTTTCTTTTAGAGAATAAAAAATAGAAATTTCTGAGCTTCAAAAGTGAAAATTTTACCAGGAAATAACTAATAAAAAAAAACATTTTCTAGAAATAAAAATCTTGGAATGTTCTGAGTTTGAAAAGTTGTAAATTTGCAAAACAAATGGTGGAAATTTGCTTGTTTTTTAAAATTTGTTGACTTGGGGTACCTTCAGCTCTTTGGCGCCCCCGCTGGCCGCTGCCTGGGAGATCTGCTGCAGCTGCTTGATCCTCTCGCTGAAGTCCGACACCCACTGGATGACGGTCATGGAGGTCGGGACGGTGTAGCGGCACCAGCTGCGGGGGAGGATTCCTGCAGCGACACGGGATCAGATTTACTCCAGACGAAGCCGATCCGGTTTATTCAGCCGAGAACGAATCAAACACCTTTAACGAGGTCGCTGATGAGCGTGCGCAGGTCGTTGGTCTGCTTCTTCTTCCCCTCACAGACGCCGACGACGTCGGTCAGATCCTGACGGACCTCCTGCAGCATCTTGCCGCCCATCTTCACCTCGCGCTCGAAGAAACGGAACAGCGGGTCCTGGTTCCACCGATCAGACCGAGAGAGAGTTAGAGGAAACGCTGCAGATTCACCAGAACCAGGAATGAACCGATCCACTTTTCACTTCCAGTACCGATATCTGAGCTTTAGTATCTGTCGATTCGGATCTGATACAGAAAAACAGCTTGGTGGAACATGAAGCTGCTGCGTTCTGACCCGTTTGCTCACCTTGATGTTTTCCACGGTGCGTTTGAGCGGATTGACCGTCTGCGGCATGAGCTGCAGCCAGTTGCAGGCGGTGCTGTGGAGCGTCCGCATCCAGGCCGGCTGGGTGTCGGACGTGGACGACGTTCGCTCCTTCTTCTCCGTCTCATAAGCCAGGTCATCCTCATCCTCCAACATCTGCATTTTCAGCATCTTACCCATCATGTCAGTGCCTGTGCAGCCCAGCAGAGGGAGAGGGAGGTGGAGGACAAGACCATGGTGGGTGGAGGAGGAGGAGGGACAAGACATTATATTTTGGAACAGAAAACCAAAATGGCTTCCCCTGAGGGTGTGGGAGTTGTGACAATACAAAATAAGGAAATCAAACAAGACAAACACAAACAGGTTCAGGCAACGCTGAGGCCGATTCCTCAGCTGACAGGAAGTAAAACGACGGCATGCAACAGGAAGAGGGAAACCTGGAGGGATGCAGTGGAACAGTTCTGCTAAAGGGAGGTGGGGAGTTTCTGGGGCAACGGGAGGGAGTCGGATATCATCGCAGCAAAGCAGCAGGATGTGTGTGAAATACAGCTGCTGGAGGGTGAGGAGCCGCACCTGGTGGCAGCTAGACTACAGGAGGCTGCAGCTGGATTACAGATTAAACCCCGGCTGACAGGAAGAGGACAGATTATTAGAGAAACCATTCTGAAGGAATCTGCTGCTCCACGCAGGAATCCAGATGAGAACATGGAGACAACCTGCTAAAACCAGGGCGGCCATGGCTGCTCAGAATCCACACACTTCAACATCTTCATCAGCATCACTTAGTTTTAGGAAGTTCTCTCAGTTTTCTTCAAAGTTTTTTAAAAGACGTTATATGGAGCTAAAGTTTTTTGAAACATTTTTTTTTTTTACGAACTCAAAAAATGATTCGTTTTTTTCCCCGTTTCAAAATTTATTTCCACAAAATTTTTCAGTTTCCAACTTTTTTTTTGTTAGAGTTCCAGATTTTTTCAGTTTGAAATTTATTTTTTAAAGTTTCAACCTTTTTCTGTTTGAAAACATTTTTAGTTTCCAATCTTTTTTTGTGGAGTTTTCAAAACTCTATTTGTCAGTTTATCTTTTTTTGTTAATTTCAAAACTTAAAGTTTGTGGCTCCAGTTCATCTCTGATTGGTGTCACTGTTTGCAGATTCTGCTGCTACTGTCTACAATTGGAGGTCAGAGGTCAGAGGCTTACCCTGAGTGGTGAGCAGGACCTTCTCTGCGTTACTGGGCAGTCCCAGCCAAGATGGCGTCTGCGTGTCCGGCAGCATCTCCACCCAGTGCATAAACTCTTCGCGCCTGAAACCAGAGCAGCTCAGATGAGGCGGCGGCCATTTTAGAAATCATTCTGAGGGTAGAAATCGCGCCAAGCGCCACCGACCTGATGCCGTCGGGCATTTTGATGTCCTTCTGCCCGTCGACCTTCAGCGCCAGCTTGAACTCGCTGTCGAAGCTTCCCTTGGTGAAGATTCGCTCCAGGAAGGTGATGAGCAGCCGCTGGTCGAACTCGTTGTCGATGCGGCCGCCGTAGATGGACTGGGCCATGAGGGTCTTCAGCGCCGCCCAGGGGATTTTATCTGGAGCGATGTTCTGACGACCCTGAGCGACACAGACAACAGGAAGTAAACCCTCAACTTCCTGCGTCTGAGTTTTAGTTGCGAACGGAGAAATGTGGGTCCGTTTCAACCTTGGCGGTGTCGTCCAGCCAGGTGTCGATGGTGTCGCAAGCGGAGCGGAGGTCCGACTCGCCGAACTCATACTTCTTGGACCAGCCGAGTGGCGCGTAGCGCAGGCCGCTCCTGGATGATGGCGTGGAACCAGGCCAGGAGGAAGTAGAGGCGCGCGCGCTCGTTGGGAGCCTTCAGAGGGAACGGAGGGTCAGAACATGGTGGAAACAGACTTCTGACCGGGTTCTGATCGTTTCCATCACCTTGCACATGCGCGCCACCGGGATGCTGCTGAAGGTCCGCAGCATGTTGGCTTTGACGCCGGGCGGCGGCTCAAACACGAAGATACGGCCGGCACGGAGCAGATTGACCGGAACCTGGCAGAGAGGAAACTTCACTGATCAGTGACTGCAGAACACAGGAGAGACGACTGGATCCGAATCAATTAAAATCAATAACTGTGGTCTTTATTTAACACTAATTCACATACGTTTTAATCTAAATTATACTAAAATAAAAAGTTCCTCAATTCAAACTTTTGGAGTAGTTGCTAAATTATTGAAATCAAGTAAAAATGATTCTGAAAAACGTTAAGGTCCATCACATTGGTGACAATTCAATATTTTATATCATACATAACATTTTTTAATACAATTTCAAATTTGAAATAGTCGGGAGAAATACTGTTTCATTTAGAGGAGAATTTCATGTATTTATTACAAGTTTGCTTATTAATAATAATAATAAGAAGAAAAAGAGTTTTGTTTAGTTCATAGAACAAACTGAAAATTGTATATTGAGAAAATATACAATTTTCTAACATTAAAGCAAATTAATATTTATATTAACATTTAAAAATAATTTTATTTTTAACAAAAAAACAAATGAAAATGGATTAAAATATCTATTACTAATCAGTAGTATTAAAAAATTAGAATCGTTTGGTTAAAACAGACAGAAATATTATTTTGATGTATTTATTTTAAACTGAGTAGTATTTACATAAAAACATAATTTGAACGTCTAGTCAAATCAGAATTAAAATAGATGTTGTTAATACTATAATTATTAATGACTATTATCAGCATTTAAATATAATTTTGTTTACAATAACACAAATGGAAATGGACACAAATATTTGCATTATTTATTAAATAATAGCTTGCTTTTTAGAATAAAGCAAATAAAAATGCATATATAGGAATTTTTATTAATAACAAAAATGACGGACGTTTTTACCTTGGGGTTGATCTCCATGGTGAGGAACAGCCTGAAGCTGGAATGCGGCTGCATGGAGTGAAGCTTCTTCTCCAGTTGCATCAGCCAGCCGGGGGCCAGGTGAACGTTCTCCAGCATCACCCACCTGCAGGAGTTAAACATTCAGTAAAACCATTTAACACAAATAAAAACAATCATGAACAAAACGAAGGCCGCATCAGGAGCGTCGTCGGTCACCTGCCAGACTTGACGGCCGTGTTGATGTCTCTGTCGGCCTTGTTGAAGCCTTCAGCTGAACCTGTGGAGACGAGATGCATGCTAGCCGTTAAAACCTTCACCTGGCGCTTCGTTCACACAGGAAGCAGAGCGCGAGCGTTACCGATGGAGACGGAGGTGATCTGCTTGTTCTGCTCAGCAGCCAGATCTCTGACCAATCCGCTGGCATCGTAACCCGGGACAGAACACATCAGAACCGGAGTGCTGGGCTTCACCTGCAGACGTGATCAGAGCCATCGCCATAGGAGCTTCCATCACAATAACAACAATAATAATAATATTAACGTTATCAATACCTCGCTGTCCACGATGTTGCCCAGGTCCAGCGGCTGCTCGATGATGTTCATGAAGGTTTCTCCCAGGACTTTAGAGACGAAGATGTGGGACATGGCCAGCAGGCGGTCGGGCCGGAAGGTGTGGATCAGCAGCAGCATGTGGACGGCCTGACCGATGGGAGCTGAGAGCACAAACATCAACCATGACGATCAATGATCGATCAGGTTATGGCACAGATGGTTGGCTTTGATTGCTTGTGAAAATGGCAGATCCATAGATATACAGTCACTAGATTGGACGTCAGCTACGCACCGAATCAGGAATATCGGTGAAATAAACACATTCACACACAGAATCAGAAAAAATTGACATTTTTAAATAATTTTCCACACCTGAACAGCTAGAATCACGTCAGGAAAACGGTTTACTAAAAATAGTGAGAAAGTGGGGAGTAGGTGAGTTATGCCAATTTAAATAGTTTAAATTAGCTGATCCGCCATCGCTACCACATCTTAAAAATCACAAAATAAACCTCAAGCAAAATAAACATAAAACTAACGGACAGAACGTTCTGTTCTTTGTGGGAAACGTTAATTTTTGATACGACTGAAAATAACCCCTGTTGTCAGCTAGTTGCCATGGCAACAGTTGTGTGTGTTAGGGGAGAAAACTATTTTATTTTCTTAGCTTTAATTTAATCCATATTTTGTAGAAATCCAATGAATAATGGTGCTACAGCCATTTTTGTGACATTGGAACAATCTGGTTTTGTTGACATGACTCAACAGCGCCCTCAGGTGCGCGTCACTAGCTACAGCAGCTAACAGGCGCTGTCCAATCCAGTGATTTTACATCGACGGGCCGATCAGTTCACTGACTCGACTGCTTCTCCTCCGACCACAGATAAGGAACGGCCAGCTCTGGAGTGTTGCTCTGGATCCACATGAAGAATTGCTGAGGAAACAAAGTGAAAACAGGAAGATAATCATGAAAAGAGGAGATTTAAAAATGAATGAATAAGGGAAGCAGCAGGCAGGATGCGGCTCACCTCATCAGCTTCAACTTTGGCTACCAGGTCCTTGAAGGCCGGCAGGCGGCTGAGGCGGACCATGGCCTCGCATTGCTCAGAGGTCAGAACTTTGACCTTGGGCAGCGGCGTTCCCGTCAGGACGATCTCCTTTCCACGCAGGAAGTGCTGGAACTCTGCGTCGTACGACGGCTCACTGAAACAAAACAACAATAATTCAGACATATAAAACTTTTGATGTCGATTTTTTTCCCTCAGTAAAGTTCAAGGCAAGTTTTCCAGCACTGGAGATTAAAATGATACACATAAACTAAAAGACAGTTTCAATTCACTATCATATGATATAATTTATTTCTGTTAATAATGTCTTGTGATCGTATTCTACATCTAAATTATAAAAAAAATATATGTTTTGAATCCCGATTGATCTGAAAACACCTCATTAAAATTCCAGCACCTGTGGGCTGAGCCCTGATTGGACAGTTTGAGGATTGTTCACCTGGTCATGCCCTTCAGGCTGATCTTGGCCAGCAGCATGGCGAAGGTGATGTGGTCCTGGTGCAGCATGCCTCTGGCCACTCTGTTGAACACCACCTAACCCAAACAAACCCAAACCAGACGTTTACACCCAAGTCCGGTCAGAGGAACAGCGGCTGGCGGTTTCAGAAGACGCTCTAACCTGGAACAGATCCTTGGTGATGAGCGCCAGCCTCTGGGAATGGTCGCTGATGCTCTTCAGGTTGGCGTTCTCGTACAGCACGGTGTGGTACGTGTCCAGGAAGAAGTGGAGCGAGTACTGGTACAGGAAGTGCATCTGGCGGCAGACGGAAACACTTTGTGAGCGGTAAACAAATGAGCGCTGCGGTCACAGGTGGGCAGAGAGCCCAAAAATTATACTCAGGTAACAGCAGCACTACTTCAACTTCAAGGACAAGTAAAAAGTAGCCGCCCAACAAATTAATCAAATAAGAGCAAAAAAGTATCTGGAAAAAGTCTACTCAACTAACTGATCAAATTATCAGTCCTTTAATATTTAAAAATTACATCAGACAAACCAGAATATAAAGTGAAAATTTTGATATTTTTAGGACCAGGCAAAATAAAGCCAAAGAAATTTTTCCTAATCAGTTTCTTTAAAAAAAACCAAAAAAACAAATAAACTTATGAAACTTTAACCAAAACTGCAGGTGTGTCTCTGCTTCTGGTGAATTTTTGGTTAAAACCTGTTTGGGTAGTAACTAGTTACATTCACTCAATTACAAGTAACTTTTGAATAAAATTTACTTTTCGAAGCATTTTTACTACGCTGTACTTTTTACTTTTGAGTAATTGTATTGTAAAGTATTGCTGCTTTTACTTCAGTAAAATTTCTGGATTCTCTACCCAAGTTAAAGTTTCATAACGTTAGATGTTAAAGTTGTGAACCTTAACAATTTTTTCTTTTTTTAAAAATTGGAAAAATCTCTACAAATCAGAGATTTTTCTAAATCTGATTTGTTATTTTGTGTTATTTTTGTTTTGGTACTTAAAATACCAAAATTTCCACTTAACTTCATATTTTAGTTTGTCTGTTTATGTAATTTTTAAATATTAAAAGATTGATAATTTGATCAGTTATTCAGTACTTGGATAAACTTTTTTAATACATTTTTACTTGAGTATGTTGAAGTAGTGCTTCTCTTGAGTACAATGTTACTCAAGAGTAAAAATACTCCTAAAAGTAATGTCTTTCCAAAAAGTTACTTTAGTAAATGTAATTGAGTAAAGGTACTGGTCAGGAGGTTTTCCTGTGAAGGTCGGACCTGGTTCAGAGCCTCCATGGTGAAGTAGATGCTGCTGCAGGCGGAGGACAGCGACAGGTACTGCTGGGACACCGCCTCCACCTCCGCCATCACGATGTCTGTCTCCTCCACCTTCCTGGTCACCTCGGCCGCCTCCTTCTTCAGGTTCTCCAGGGTGGTGATGATGGTGTCGTCGTCCAGGATGCGACCTTTGACCTCGTTTAGAGCCTGGAGGAGGGATTTCTCCAGCTGACGGAGACGCAGCTGGAACTCACCTGAGGAAAGATTTCAAATTGATACCTTGGATTAGGAGAGGGAGACATGCCCCCCCCAAAAAAATATTATTATTTTTTTATTCCCCAACAACAATAATCTTATAAAATCCTTTTTCAATTCATACTTGCTAACCAGAAGCACCATTTAGAACAAAACATCTTTATTTTGAATGTTCTTCATAAATCTTCTGCAAAACATGCAAATATATGTTGAGGTCTTCTGCAAAATTACTTAACTTCAAGTTATGTGCAGGCTATAAATAACTGAGGGGAAAATAAATAAAATTAATATATAATACATAATAAACCTAACTCCAGCTACGCGCAGTTATGCCTCACAAGGCAGATTTCCTGTTTCAATATGGCCGCTCTTCACATCAACAGCAGTGAGCTGTGGTGGAAACATGATTGTTTTACAAGGCCGACATGCTAAACTCAACGCTACCTGTAGCACCTGCTAAATGTTGTCTGCTTATGGAAAGTAAAGATTAAATGATGTTTGTAAGAACTTCTGCTAAATGTTTATGGACTGTCACCATGTTGGAATACAAACTCTCAACTAGAACGTTTAAGGTTTCTCATAAATAAAATTTTTTATTTAAACTTTGATTTCTCTAATTTTGTATGGCTTTAGGTCAACAATTGCTGGTTCTTCTCTTCCATAAACTCCAGACTTGTGAAGTTCCGGTTTTCCTGTCAGACTCTCCCACCTGAGCTGTGGATCTCTGCAGCTCCTCCAGTAGGCCATGTTTTAAGGTTGTAGCAGTCATGAGAGGTTTAAAGCTTGGGATGTTGTTTGAGAAGCTGACTGTGCTTTAACCTGTCTCCAGAACGTTCTCCCTGTTCTGCTGCTGGGTTCCTGGGTTTTTATGATGCCGACCGTGTTGTTCTAATAAAACACACTGAACTTTGTGATTGTGGCGGCGTTTCTGTCCAGCTCACCCTGCAGTTTCAGGAGATCCGAGCGTTTCTCGTCGACGTCGGGCCGCTCGGCCTTCAGCACCTCGTTCAGACACTGGCTCTGCAGGCTGCTGCGCGTCACCGTGAAGTTCACAAACGTAACCCGAGAGCACAAGTCTGGAGGAAACTCCACCTGCAGAGAAAGATCATCAACCACCAAACTGGGAGTTCAGAGGGTGTACTGACCGTCTCCTTACCGTTGGGTCTCGTGTGGACAGGAAGATTACAAACGACGGAGACAGATCGATGTCCTGGTCTCCCAGGGTGATGAGGACGCGCCCTCCGGTCCGGCGCACCTCTCTGTTCAGCACCGGGTTCAGGATCGGGTCGTAGCTCTCCACGTCCTGAAACATCACAGTAAGTTAGAGCTGATGAGTTTGAGAGACGATGGAGTTTAATTAGAGATGAACCGATCAGACATCAATATTTGTATTGGTCCTGATATAAAAAAATATTTAGACTGAGTATCTGTGACAATGTGCAGCTCTATCCAGTCTAATTCTATGCTTGTGCTCTGAGCAACGGCATGTTTTAATATTTAATTACTTTATATTTAGAGTTCTTAACTTCTCTTTCTGAACCATTTTAAAGAAGGTTTGTTCTGTTTAACTCTACATGTTTGATCAACACAGTCAACCAGTTTTAACCAGTTTCAGTTTATTTTACAGTCCTGAACAAATTAAAGTTATTTTTACATGTTTGATCAAACTGGTGAAGCTGTTGCTGTTTTTAAGTAAGCTGTACTGGTGCAGAGTTATCAGATGAATTTATAATTCATGTCTGTGTTTAAAAAAGAAACATTTTAAGCCAATTCAGTTGTTTTTCTGAATCGGATCGGTATCAGAAGTGAAAAACATGGATCAGTGCATCCATATTTTAAATCGGGAGGAATCAGAATCACTGCTCTCACCTGGACCAGCAGCGGGTTTCCGAAACGCAAAGCGCTCTCCAGGTTCTTCCTGAAGGCGTCGTCCAGGAAGCTGGTTCTGGTGATCTTGCGGTCCTTGTACTCGTTCATGATGAACTCTGTAGCTTGGCCCGACGGGTCGATAATCAGAGGGTACCTGAAGCGGACGACATCAGGATTAAACTGCAGGTTCAGCTGCAGGAACATTTCTGTGACGTTTCGGGTTCGTCGGCGCCGACCTGTTGAAGCGTTTGAGCATGATGGCGTTCTCGGTGCAGAGGTCGTCAGCAGGCAGCGAGTTGGCCTGCCAGCGTAGACGCTCGTCTGCGTTGGACAGATACTCCGTCCTCGCGATGTCGGTGCGGAACTGGGTCAGAAATTAAACACAGGGATCCAATCATGCACAACCAGGTTTAAATATAATAAGACATAAACATTTCTCAAAAGAACTCTGTAGAAATGGCTTAAAATTCTGCATAGCTAGCATTTGAAGCCATCTCCAAGGCAACAATGTTTGGGATTGATGACAAACATTTCAGTGGAGTCTGGCATCCATTGGTGGAGGACCTGTGATGCTGTGGGACTGTCGGTCGTTCATAAAGTCCTGAGAACCTTGTTATTGCACAAGTTATGATATGACAGTATTTGAGAAAAACTAAAAAGTAGTTTTTATTACATTAATAAAGTCATATTAGTAGAAAAAAGATGTAATATTACCAGGAAAAAAACCTTGGAGTTATAAAAACTGAGCAGCTCAGTCAGTCTGTGCTTCTCTCTTCTTAACAGATTAAATTGTTTTAAAATCCTGCTGCTGATAATATTTGATTCTTAATTCTTTTAAATCCAATACTACAGCATAACTTCACATGATTCAACATTAAACATCTTAATTTCTTAAAATTAAGAAATTAATTTACTTTATAAAGTATTACGTTTATAAACTTCGTCCTCTTAAAGTGACCTTACCCTCGTAAAACTTTCTTCGAGAGTTATTGGGACTTTTTATTGAGACTTCTTTCTTGTTTATTACAACTATTTTCTTATTTTGACTGGCATCTGCACTCTGGTGCACTTGTTCCACTTTCTTCTTGTATTACAACTTTCGTATTATTAAGCCTTCTTACTATTATCATTTCATAAATGTACCTTTATTTCCAGTTTCCAGATATTTTGACTGAATGAGGTACCTGGATGTTGGCCTGCTGCAGGTGATGAGACCAAGTAGGTGAACAAGTTCTGCCTCATCTGCTGCTCAAAGTAGCCGGCGTACGTGATGAAGGCCGCAGACAGCAGGCAGTCTCCGGCGATGGTGGACATCTGGTTCTTGAACGTCTCACTGGTTTTCTCCCAGCGCTCCCTTTCAGCAGAAAGACTCTTCAGCAACGCTGTGCTGCGGTTCACCTGCAAGAACAGAGAAACATCAGGAGAACCTCTACAAGGAGCTTTGGATCAGCTTAGAGCTTCTGAATGAAGCCGACAGGAAACGCAGACCTTTGCTTCGACGGCGGCCAGGTCGGCTTTGATGGCCTGGGCCTCTGAGATGAGCACGGCGTACTCCTCCTTGTAGCGGGCGATGCTCGCCTCCAGGTCCCTGATCATCTGCTCCACCTCCTCCGCCTTCGTCTTGTTGTCCTTTGCGTCGTCTTCCAGCTTCTGCAGCTCGTTACGCAGAGGCTCCACTCGTTTCAGCATGTCCGCGTAGTTAAGCTGGCAGAAGTGAAGCATGTTGTTCTTTAGCTGGACTTTTATCTGGTCACCAGATCCATGTTCAGAGCGTTCAGGATTCCCGACCTGAGCAATGGCCCATTTCACCATGGGTCCACAGGCCAGAGACGCTCTGTTGACCTGGTCGTAGTTGTAGCTCGGGTTGGACAGGTAGTTCTTCTTCATCTTCTCACGGATGGAGTCACTGAGTAAAAAGCGAGCAAAAGGTCAGAGCGTCGGCTTTATGTGGAGAAATGTGGCTAGAAATGATAATAAATCACAGAGAATTGGGAAGGAAATTTAAAGAGACGTTGCAGAGGATTGTTTTGATTTGTAGGGAAAAAGTTATCAAAATAAAACCTCCACTGATTAATCTACCTCCACCTCAGATTAAATGAAAATCAGTTCAGGAAAGAAATTAAAACATCAGGGTTCCTGCTCACTCTTTACTTTCTAACTTAAAATAAAACTTAATATGAACCATTTGTTGGTGGCTTCAAATAATAACATATATTTTAAAAAAACAGTTTAAAATTTCTATCATGTTTCTACAGTAAACGTAAATTGGCAAACTGGAAGTGCAAATCTCCTGTTCTGGAACTCCAGGCTGGTTTCTTAGCCCGTTATTTTAGAAACAAAAAACAGGCTAATAAAATAAACAATATGAGAAGAAAAGTCATATGAAAATAAAGTCGTACGACATTATAGATAAAATATTACGAGAATATTTATAATTCAAGAAATAAGTTGAAATAATACCAGAATACAGTCATAATATTACAAAAATAATATTATGACAATATTACCAGAATAGTCGTAATAACACAAGAAAAAAAGTCAATTATGAGAATCAAGTCATTTGACACTAAATTAAAATATTATGAGAAAAATCATATGACAAAGTTAAACTAAAAAATAAAGCCATGTGGTTTGACTTTATTCTCACATTATGACTTTACTGTCACAGAACTTTATTCTCATAATAAGACTTTATTATTGTAAGCAAAAGGTTTCAAAACTTTTCAATGATCTTTTAATTTACTGTTGAGTAACCAGAATATCCAGGATGGAAGTAAACTCGAGTCTATTTGGACCGAATTGTTCTGGAAATTTCAGATGCTTATTTAGAAGGAAAAACGTTTGGAGATAAATGTTTACCTTATACTCCCATCATCTTTTTCATAGCTGGAAAACTAAAATGTGTTAAAGAAGTGCGTAGGAAGCCTGCTGGTTTCTGATGGCAGTGATTAGTTGTCATCGTCTGGTTAAGACAAAACCTCCTTCCTGACCTCATTTCCTCAGAGGAGAAGTTGACTATGCTGCTGATGAAATTATCCCTGATTATAACTTGTCTGATTTTTTTCCAGTCTCCGGTCTCCTCGCCCAGCATGAGGCAGATAGACTCCAGGGCCAGTTTAACGGCAGCGGGGGGGTTGGTCATGGCCCGAACTTCTACCAGGTGCTGCCGCTTAATGGAGCTCACGGCTAATTAAGGACGAGGAGACAAACCCAGAGCAGAGAGAGAGCTTTTAGTGGACAAGCAAAAACCCGTTTGTCTTATTTCACCTGATTTCTTCAGCTTCAAAGTTAACGATGGTGGGGATGAAGTTCTCCCTCATGATGATGGAGCGGATCTGCTTCCAGTCCGTGGTGCTCTCCCCCAGCAGCAGGCAGATGGACTCCAGAGCCAGCTTCACGGCGGCGGGGGGGTTGGCCATGGACCGCACCTCCACCAGGTGCTGCTTCTTTATAGACTTTACAGCTACCGAAAAGGAGGGCAACGAGACGCAAACGGGCCAAGATGGAGGACGGATGTGGACAGAAAGCCTAGCTGTTAGCTGTTAGCCATGTTTACACAGACAGGCGGGTAACAAAAGACACTCCACTTAAAAAAATACTGATAAATAATCCATCAGATAAATAAACTGTCCACATAGCATAAAAACAATTAATACAAAATATATTCTTTGATATTTTACAGCTTTTGTTAATGCTAACCTCACATTTGGATATAAGAACATTAAATAAAAACAGTCAAAAAATATAAAAGTCCTGTAAATACGCAACTATTCAAAATTTAATTGTGACAAAGTAAAAAACACTTTTTTTTAAAAAACTATAAAAAAAACATTGAATTAACCAGAAAAAAATTATGAATAAATAATTAAATACAAACTGAAACAAATGAAATACTTAAATATATAAATAAAAAATGATTAAACAAATATTGAATAAAGTAAATATTAAACTGATAAAAAATGAAATAAATATCTAAAATAAATAAATGATTAAGAATGTTAAAACATTTATTTAAAGGAGAGGTTTTTGTTTATTTCATGTGGAAAATGTATGAATTTGATGGAGTCTAATTAATAAACAAACTGCTCTTCAGAGCAGCAGAGGAGCCATTTAAAGCCAACCTTACCATTCTGGGCCTCGATGACGGCGGGCTTCCACCTGGTCCAGGTCCTGCTTGACGCTCAGCTGCTTGTCTTTGATCACTTCCTGTTGCTTGTAAACTGCTTCCTGGATCTCCTGGCTCATCACCTGCAACCGAAGAGGAACAGCATGAAAACACGCTCAGCACCAACAGAACAGCAAAGCCTGCATGTGAAATGTTGGGCAATGTTAAACTGGGGAATTAAATATTCTATCCCAAATCTTTATACATAAATTCATACGCTACAGCAGCTGCATTGTCAGGACTTGATTTAAGGGATATTTTGGTATCTTCTTCCTCCGGTTTACCTTTTTCTTCTCGGCCTCCTGCTGGTCTTTGACCATCTTCTTCAGCTTGTCGTTAGCAGCTGCGTTCTTTGCCTCCAGCTCCTGGCTCTTGATTCTCAGATCACGGCGAAGCTCCTCCACCTTGATGAGGAAACAGACGCCATCGATGCGATGAACCAACAGCAGGAACATTTCTGACCTTTTTTCATGTTTTACGGCAGGAAAGCCGGTTCTACCTGATCCACAGTCTCCTTGATCTTGCGAAGGCCCGACGTTGAGATGCATCTGCTGCTCCTCCAACTCGCTGCGCTTCTCGTTGAACAGGTTAGCATACTGGTTGATGAAGTCCAGGTAGTGGCGAGGAGTGATGGCCATGGTGTGACCGCCGCGCTTCGCCAGGCGATTGTTAGCCTGGAGGAATTGGTGACGAGCCTTAGCTTCAGCAACCAAAACAGAGACTTCCTGTTTACGTCATTAACTCCTGGTTAGTTTGATTCTCACCTGATGAAGAGTTTGATGAACGAACACACAGCCGTTGACGATGGCCTCGCGGTGGGACGGCGGCTGCGGCAGTTTGTCGTAGACGATGGGCATGTAGTCTGGAACCTTGTAGTTGGGCTTCTCCAGGTCCATCTTGCTGGTGAACTCCTTACCCACCTGGTAAAGAGCCTCTGTTGACCAGTCTCCAAACCAGTTCAACACGCACCTGAAAGCAGAGTTTTAGTATTAAAACCGTTTCAATCTTTTCGTTTTCGCTCCAGCTGGTATTTATGATGATTGACCTGTTGAAGAGTGCAGGAGACGTGGCAGCCCGGTCCTTCAGGCCCTCTGACGACGGGTTCATGGTAAAAACCACGTGCAGGTTTCTGATAACCTGGCTGGTGAACCACTTGTAAAGCTCCTCATGAGTGTCCAGCATCAGCCCCTCCTTCTGGGCTCCTTCCTTGCACTGAGTCATCAGCGTGGCATATTCATCTCCCTCAAACAAACCAGGAACCTACAAAAACAGCCATAAATATTATAAAAACAGGAGGAAAGCTAACATTCTTTAGCATTTCACAGAATAAGGAATAAAATCAGCAGCATAAAGCATGAGGTCACCTCTCCGTTGGCTAGCAGCGTGTTCATTCTCTCCAGGAATCCAGAGTCCAGGACGTTGGACTCATCCATGATGAAGGCGATCTTCTCATTCTTGCACCCTGAGCGACGCAGCACTGTGCGAAGGTCTTCATCAAAGTCCTCCCCAGTGTACTTCCTGTGCACCTGATGGAACCAAACAGAAAATTAACAGAGAAATTTCAAACGCATTAAAATAATAAACGATCCTGGACTGACGGCACCAACCTTAATCTGGTAGACGCTCAGTCCGTTCATCCAAGCCACGAAGCGGGAAAGCGTCGTCTTTCCGGCACCGCTAACTCCGATCAACAGCAGATGACCCTGAGGCTGCCGGAAGATTCTGCACAGAAAAACATGGAAATTATAATATCCAAAGGGTTTGGGTTTAAACTGTCCACCAACGATATTCATATTTTGTCACAAAGAGTGGATTCTCTCAGGATTTTTGTGACGGAGAAAACAAAGTGAAGCACATCTGTATTATCATCATAATGCAGATGATAACACATCATCTGTATTATGATAAGACGATGCTCGCAGTACAAACTACAGACACTGGGCTGTAGTGTTAAAATGTACAGCCTGGTGTCTCCAACTAGCTTCGTAAATCAACTAAATTAAGTCCTGGTGATTAATTGAAGCTCAATATAAATGCAGCCGTTTTGTTTCTGGCCGTTGGGGTTTGATTAGAGAATAGTCAAAGTCCAGACCTAAATTAAATCAAGGATGTGGCACAACTTTAAATTGTTTTTATTAAAGAAAAACCCAGCAACAATGTGATAAAATGTGAGCTGGATGGGACTGTACAAAGAACTTTTCAAAATAAAAGCCAGAACGCTCACCGGTCAATTCTAAGGACGTGGTCCAGAACCTCGTTGAACAGAACCAGAGGGACGTCCAGCTCCTCCTCATAGAAAACCTTCAGACGGGCTTTCACGTAGTCTCTGAGTTCCTCCTGCTCAACGGGGATGTAGTCCTGCAAACACAAACAGAAAATTAAAAACTGCAAAACAAAAACTGGTCAGAAGGATCAAAATGGAGGACGGCGATTCACCTTGGAGAGCCAGTTGCTGTAGAGAATAGGCCTGTTCAGAGCTTTCTCCTTATCAATGTTGGGGAAATGTTTGAGAGCCACCATGTCGATGTTTTCATCCGTCCATCTTCTCTCATCGTCACCTACAAGTCCTGCAGACAAAAACACAGTTTCATTACAGCCTGGAGTGCAACGATTAGTTTTCAGGCCGATTTCTGAGCTTTAAAACGTCTGACCTGCCGATTCCGATTTTGGACAATACCAATTTTTTTGTATGAAATATTGCTAAAAATAACAAGAAAGTTGCTGAGTTGGAAACACTGGGACAACTATTGCTAACTATAAACCTGCAGACATGACCTGTTGGGCGGGGCTAACAGTCAAGCCTCTGCGTTTCTCTCACCTGTCCTGGAAGAGACGCAGCCCCTCGTGAGCCCAGATCCGGATGAGCCCCTCCACTGGCAGGGTCTCCAGAGGGCGCAGCGCCTCAAAGATGCCCCGCACCCAGCGGGTCATCTCTCTGGGGGAGTAGATGTAGTGTGGCTGAATGTCCTGGGTGAAGCGCTCCTAAAGGACGGAGAATCACGTTTAAAAAGCGGCATTACGATGGGAACGGTTCTGCTGACGCCGGGCCCACTCCTCTACCTGAGACATGGTGTAGAACTCCACCATGGCAGCGGTCAGCGGCTCGGCGTAGGTCCGTAGAGACGGGATGAGGCGCAGCATGGCGCGGTTGAAGGTCCCGTAAATCTGGGTGAGGGAGGCGGGGCCGGGGTAATCCACGTACACCACCGGAACGTGGCGCAGGAACCTGGACACAAAACGCCACGCATCTCTTATTCCTTCTCCAAAATTAATATACTTCTCTTTTAGGATGAACGAACTAGAGCAAGGTTAAGGAGAAACAAATATTAATTATGAGAACAAAGGCATAATAATAATAATGTTCTATAACAAAGTTATTATAATATGAAAATAAAGTTGCAATGCAAGAAAAAAAAAACGTCAGACAGCAAAGTCGAAATATTAACAGAATACATTTGTAATAATAATACAATATTAAAGTCATAATACATGAAAAAAGTCATGTTAACAGAATAAAGTCATAATTCTAAAATATTAGATTAATATTACAAAAATGTGGTAATTCTTTTTGATATTTCACCAAAATTATAATATTGCCAGAAATAAGTTGTAATAATACTGTAGTAAAGTCATAATAAAAAAAGAAAAAGTCAATATTTCTGTAATAAAATTGTAATATTAGAAAATGAAGTTGTAAGTTTATGAGAACTCCTACATAAAAAACATATTTAATCAAGGAATGTTAAGAATCTTGTTAAATTTTACTTCTGTATCATTTTACAAATAAAATACTTGATCTTTTCACACATCAGCATCAGATTATCAGCAGCAGCAGGACTTTGAAACGACGGAGGAAACGACTGAAGAAAGAGGTAACATCAGACATTGAAAGTTTTTCCCTCATTAAAACATTTTTTTTCTGTAATTTGAAACTTTTGACTAGTATTATGACTTTATTCTTGTGATAAAAAGTATCAGATTATATAATCTGTATGCTGTACCTGTGTGTGAGCGGCTTTCGGCCGGGATCAGTGGGAGGATTACAGGCTCCGACGAACTGAATCCGCTCCAGTTTCACCCAGGTCTGGTCTGAAGTGCGATAGAAGCCTCCATGTTCCACCATCTACCAAAACACAGGAAGTTAAACGCCCGGCCCGCTGCAGGCTGTCTACATCCACCTGCAAACGGAGCGCACCTGTCTGAGGAAGGAGATGACTCTCTGCGTGCCGTACTTGTCCATGTCCGGCAGGTTGATCTCGTCGCAGAACAGAACCAGCCACTTGCCCAGCTGGACCGGGGCCAGCACCACGCCGTTGGGCGTCCGCCGGTACTCGCAGTAATGGTCGAAGGTCTTCAGCAGCAGCTCCGGGGTCGTGGCGCTGGAGAAGTTCAGACCAACAACCTGCCAAAGAGAACAAGACATTCGTCAGTCGTCTCGTTCAAACGAGGAAACCGTCCCTGACTCGCAGGTTGGAGAATTTAATGTGCTAAAAAATGATGAACTTGAAGATGAACTTGTTAGTTTTGCTTCATTAGCTAGCGATAAAGAGATATTAAACTTATTAATTTATAAAAACTGTTTCAGTGTCCTTTTGTATTTAAAACACATCTCCACCTGCTCCTTATATATTATCATCAATCTTGTTTTATCTGCTAATCTCATTATTTCGACATCTCAACAGATACGATGTCAAGCTGCTTTATTGCAGAATTTAGTTATTTTGAGATGAGGTATAAAGCTTGTAAGCTTGTTTTATCACAAACATTTTCTCATTCCTAAAAACAGCCGGACAAGCCAGTTTTCATGACTTAAAAGTTTTATCTTGACATCACAACTTTAATGTTGTTCAGTCGTCAGAGCTACATTTTTTTCTGAATATGAAGGCAAGATGTCAAGCTGGAAACCAGATTATCAGATTATCATTATCCAGAAAACCGCTACTTTATCTCAAGATTAGTGAGAACTCAACCTTGAGTCAGCATTCCTGTGACTTTTGACTCATTTAAACACCGAGATGAGACCTAGAGCTAATTTAGTCAAGTTATCTCTGTTCATTTTATCACAATAAGTTTCACTATCTGATTAGATCAAGAAAACTTTGATCTTGTTTTGTTGCTATGACTATTAAATTATATCAATATCTCTCTGTCTTTAATTAATTTATTCATTTCAACACTAAAACTGTGACCGGGACGCTGCACAGAGGTGGAAAGTCCCCCTGACTGTCCTAATGGAGACACTTGATCACACCGGAGAACCATAAACCACATGCATATATACTGAGGTAGTTTCCTCCATTTTTCTCAAAATGTTGGATGTTTTTATTCCTAAACAAAATCTTATTTTTCCATATTTACTTCAAATTTTCCCACACATAGCTACATCACAACAGTAGTTTCTAAGGAGCTGGTTAAATGTTTGAAACGGGTTTGTTGTCTCACCTCCATGTCAGGCAGAGCCCTGAGGGCGCTGAACAACGTCATGGTCTTTCCAGAACCTGGAGGTCCACACAGAACCAGCGGCTTGTGTTCTGCCAGCCACGTGTAAAGCAAGGCTTCATGGCGGACCGTGTCCAGCGTCGGAACCACGACGTCCGGAGACGCCACCTTGTGGGTTTCCACCTCGATCTGGGGCACTTTGCCCTGCCAGGACTGCCACTCGCCTGAGATGCAAACCTGAAGGAGGAAACAGCCCAGATGAAAACGAGTCGGGTTGGTCTCTTCCATCAGCGCCAAATAAAACCAGCTGGACCTCATAGTCAATGATGGGAACGTTGGGAGCAGATGGGAGGGGCACAGTGGTGATGCGTCGGATGTATTCTCCAAGCTCCGCCCTCATTTTCAGACGGCCATCACCAGAGAAGGACCAGAGGACGGCATAGATCAAATACCTCTGCAAGGCGAGGAGAAGAAACGTTTGAAAGTTTCCCTGAGCGAACGAAGCAGGCGAGAGGAGAAGGCAGTCGCTACCTGCATGTATCTCTCCAGCTGGTCGATGGGCATGGGGAAGTCGGGGTGGTTGTTGTTGTACTGGGCCACGTTCCGGCAGGCTTGGTGCAGCATGGAGAACAGCGCACCCATGCAGCGCAGGCGCGTGAAGTCCATGATGTGCTCCATTTTGGAGGCGTGCTCCAAGGCTTTGATCACCAGGCCGGTAGAGGTGAAGTACGGCTGCAGGATCGCTGCGGCGTCCCTCTGGATCTGCAGCATAAACACAACCTCAGCAGGCAGAACCTCAGAAGCAGCTTTCAGCTTCTACGCACCACAAATCTGGAACAGACTTCCAGAAAACTGAGCCCAAACACTGAGTTCTTTCAAATCAGGACCAAAAACCCAGCTGGTTAGAGCCGCTTTTGAACCATAATAAATGAAACATTGACCAACATATTTGATGTGTATTATTTTGGTGATGTCACTCAGTTGTTGACTGTATGCCGTTTTCTTTATAATTTGGTAATTTTTTGTTTTATTATGTAAAGCACCTTGCTGCTGAAATGTGTCACACAAATAAACTGGATTTAAACACGCCATCTGAACTTTTATCCACGCTTAATCACCTGCAGCATGGGGGAAGAAGCCTCCTCCTCATCCTCAGTGCCCTTCCTCTTGCGCTGAGCTTCGTCCTCGCCCTCGTCCAGCGGGATGCTGCGAATGCGAGCCAGGAAGTTGTTGAAAATCATGTCGGTGCTGAGCACGTCTTCGCTGAACCAGACCATGCCGCAGCGAGACACGGTGGCCAGGGTGGCGTACTTCAGGTCCTGCACCTCGAACATCACACGCACCTGGACAGAGACGGCAGAACGAGGTGAAAACGGACCTGAGGCTTCACGCTGCGACGGGATAAAGAGGAGGAGTGGGCCGGCATCAGACCACTGCATTTCACTGGATCACAGCATTTAGCTGCTTTAGCTTAAAACAGAAAATCAATAATTATTCCTACCTGTATTGAGTATAACCTTTGAATCATTACCATCAGACTTACAATTATTAACAACAAGATCAAGAAAAGACGGCTCTAATTTGATCATAATTCTATAAAACAAGCCAAAAGAGTTCCAAAGAGTAAAAGTTCCCAGAGAAGCAACGATGATCGTCTAACTTAAAGTGATTTAAAAATCTTTGGTGAGATTTGAAAGAGATGGTCATAGAAAAGCTGGAGGAAGAGGACCAGAAGCAGGAATCTGCTCATTAGACATGTTTTCTATCAATTAAGTCCCGTAAGATGCTTTAAAAGTGGAATTTTGTATTTAACTATGAGAAATTACTTAAAAATCCATTTAAATGAATGTACTCATTGCAAACAGCTGCAAGTTTAAATATTCTGTCAGTAAATTGGTGGTTGAATAGTTTTACCTGAAAAAATCTGCAGCAGCTCTCAGGTAGCAGAGCTTATTGCACAGAAAGTTATTCAAGTGAAAAACAAGAATACAGCTGGTTGAATGTCTTTGCTTCTTCATCGTCCGCCATGTTTGTTTACTCTGAACTCATTTGGTCGAGACGATTTGTCAAATTTCCCATATGATATCTGAATGTTGGCAGGTGAAATTTGCCTGATATACCTAAGAAATATCACTGTGTCGTCCATCAAGTTTTAAAAATAAGTTTACAATTTTGCCATTTGAACCAGGCATAAGTTCCCAAGCCTTTCTACAGACCCACCTTTCGTTTTGTAAAAGAGGTAAATGTGTTTGAGTAGAACAGGTAACCATTAATGCTTCTTACGTTTGGTGGTAAGCTCAGACGTTCTCCGTTTGGCAGAGTGAGCAGCTTGTTGTCGTCCAGCACAGAGTTCAGGTTCTCCACCCACTCTGGGTCGACGTCACCATCGAAAATGATCCACTGGCGCTTCTGCAGCTCGCCTCGGACGTTGTCGATGATCCTGAAATTAAAGGAAAATTATCTCATCTGTGTTTTTCTGCAGACGGTAGTTTGTGGTTGGGATTCTGATGGCATTCATCGCTCACTTCCTGAGGATGTGTGTGAACAAGCCGTCGGTCCATTCGCGGGTGTTTGGGTCCAGAGTTCCGTACAGGTGGTCCTTGCTGATGGCCTTGGGGTCGATGATGTGGGCCACGCCCTCCACCCCCTCCAGCCGCTCCAGGGCTTTGAGGAGGACCCGCCACGCCATGGTCTTCCCACTTCCAGAAGGACCCACCATCATCAGGCCGTGGTTAATCTGGGTGATCTGGTACAGCTGGAGCACCTGGAGAACAGTTAAAGGTGCTCCAGGTTAGGACAGATCTATGGCCTATACAAGACATGCTCAGTACGTTTTTGGCACAAAATCATTCTTAGAGTAAGAGATTTCAGTCTGCTCAGTTCTGCCTATTTTCAGATGTTTTAGGGCCTCTGTCACTTTAAATTAAAATAAGGTGCTGCTGGCCACGCCCCCCAAACTCAATGTTACACATGAAAATGTCTGAAAACAGATGCTCAATTGTACAAACGTACATCTTTAAAAAGCATTAGTAGAACCTCCTGCACAATGCAGCAAGTGGTTTCTGGATGGTAAGACAACAATAAAACACTTGTCTCTTCCAGCAGCCATTGAACAGCACATACAGCGGTAAAACCAGCTGACCAAACATGCCGGAGTTCAGCTTGGGTTGCTAGGAAACGGGTGGAACTCTGCTGAGGTTGCTAGGTAACAGGGCAGTATCTGTGATTTGTGACATTAATTCTGGAGGTTTTTGAAACGGCTCATTACCTTATTGCCAAAAACCAGCTGTTTGGTTTATTTAAGCGCTTTGGCTGCTTTTAGAAGCAGAAGAAACTGCTTCTAAAAGCAGTTTCTTCCTTTGGCAGTAGAAAACAAAGGGAAGAACTAAAACATTCATCTAGAGAAGGTTAAACTGCTAACATGTGTATATATCCTGGTGAAGGGGGCAGCCTTACCTTCTCCACCCACATGCTGCCCACATCGTCACCGTCTCCGTAGGTGAGGTACATCTCACTGCAGACCTTCTTCAGCTCCTCCCTCAGCGCCGTCATCTCTCCTCGCTGGTACTGGACTCCAGGGAAGACGTCCGACAGCAGGCTGAAGAGCAGAGGGATGTCCTCCGCCACCAGCTTGGGCACCATTGTCTCACACACGCTCTGGATCAGGATCTAAAGCAACAAACCCAAACTCAGGACAAAGAAGGACACAACCTAACTAGTTTGATCCAACCTCAGTTTTTCTACCTCTTGTTCTGGAAGGTTCTCGGCTATTTCGTTCTCGTCGACGTCCTCCCCGCGCTCCTGCTTCTCCCTCTTGATCTTCTGGATCCGCTCGCGCTTGACGTTGCCGGCGCTGATCAGCACGCTCTTCAGAGCGCGGAGACCGAAGTCATAATGGCTCTGAGACGACAGCTGCTCGTCACAGAGCCTGAAGATAAAAACAGAGCGTAAATCAGAGGGATGCTTTCTAAATCGAGTTAAGCTGAGTTAAACCTGACACACACTTGAAGAAGGGTACGATTTTCTTGGCGAGGATCTCGGCGGTCCGGAAGCCCTGGGAGTAGAGCATGACCTGAGCAATGAGCTGCCGGTCGGGCTTGGTCATGGCCAGGCTGCGGAAAAGCTTCTTCAGGTTGTCGGGCAGGTTGGAGCGGCCGGCGTAGCCCTGGATTCATGGTGATGAAGATGGCCATGTCGGGGCTCACCTTCACCTGCTTGTTCAGGAGCTCCGTGGTAACGGGCACACCTGAGCCAGAGGGAACAGATCCCACTCAGCGCATCGCATTTAGGACGAGCAGAGCACAGACTGTTCACAGATGACCAATAGAAATATTGATCTATAAACTTTACATCATCTCTGTGGAGAGTTTGTAAAAGTATTTGGACCAACTTTTTTATTGGTTTTAATATAGAATGTTTTTAGGAGTTTGATTGAACATAAATGAAATCCTACCTGGTTCTCAACTTTTTCATTTTTAAATAAGTAAATTTCTGAAAGCAGGGAGTGTATTTAGTAATCAGCCCTCATGATTTCTTCTTTCAGCTCAAATTGTAGAACTAAATTATGTACTGTGCGTTAGTCTATCAATAAAATCCACAGTTGTAATGTGATAAAAAGTCAAAATTACAAGGCGTATAAATATTTGTGCTGAACAATAAAATGCGATTATTCAGTGACTAAAGGAAGTTTCTTTTCGTACGTACTCCTGTCTCTGTTGGGGTTGCTATGCTCCCTCAGCGCCACCTGGATGTACTGAACCTGCTGGGAGACGGCCGACAGCATTCTCTCCTCCAGACGGTTGAACTCGTCGAAGCAGCCCCAGGCTCCCACCTGGCACAGACCCACGAAGATTCGACCCATGGCCTGAAGAGAAAAGAAAATATCTGCATGATGTCCAGAAATAATCTCTAATATTTAACTAAAAAAGTCCTGGACCAGCCATGCTGCACCTGGAAGTCGAAGGTTTCATCACAGTTGAAGACCAGGACAAAACGTCCCAGCTGGTGACCCAGAGCTTTCACAGACTCCGTCTTTCCGGTTCCAGCAGGTCCTGCAGGGCGAACAAAGAGTCAAGATCAACTGTTCTGTTTAGAGAAAGGTAATTTAAAAAATGCTGCTCTACTTCCATACCGAAAGGTGATCCGCCCAAACGGGCCTCCAGAGCCTGGGTCATGGTGAGGTAGCAGCGGTCTGTCAGAGGGGTCTGGACCAGTTTGTCCTGAACACCCAGATACTCAAAGCCGTAGTTGAACTTGGCGTTGGCCATCTGGATGGACAGCTGCTGCAGGACGTCCGTCTGCTTGGGGTCGAAGTAGAAGCGCATCTGGCAGAGCCACTCGAAGGACTTGGGGTTGTCTATTTTGTTCTTGATCAGCGTCCTTGTGACGTCGCGCTGGTGCACCAACTCTGTGATCTGAACAGAGTGAAACAATTTTCAGACAGTTTATCTAAAATCAAAGCTTCAAGTTGATCTGAATCTCCTTTTACCAGATGCTCCAACTTCCTCCTGCGGAGAGGAGGCTGCTCCATCAGCACCGTGTCGGCCAGGACGTTCAGGGTGGCCTCGACGTTCGACTGCACTCCCTGCATGGGCGACATGTCGCCGCCTCCAGAAATGGATGTCAAGGCCGACTCGATGTTCTCAGACCAGGCGATCTGGGCGGACAGGACCACCAGCTGGGCCTGAAGACACACACAGCATTTTAACTCAACGTTTCTGTCTGTAACACAGCAAATCTTCAGGAATTCTGTCTTATTTTTAAGTCAATACTTTACTTTGTTAGTAGTGACTTTTTATTTGATTTTAACTCCAAACAATCACTTTAAAATGAAGTTTGTCCTGCTTAGATTTGATTATTATTTAGTTTTTATAGCCATCTTTGATTTTCCTCTTTACCAAAACATTTCTATGGTAAATTAAAGACAAAACCAGCTATGAATGCATAAATGCACAAATGAACAAATGCACAGATGAATTAATGGATTCATAAATTAATGAATAGATAAACACATTTATGAAGGCATAGATGAATGCAGAAATTAATAAATGAAGACATAAATATATGTGTATATATTAATGAATGTATGCAAAAATTACCTAATGAATGAATGAATACAGTAAACTGATACATTTTTTGCGTTAATATATGATCACGTTCTGCAAGCATCACCATCTGAATACTTAAGAGTCAAATTCCAGCCTCCTCATTAACTATCCATCTAATTGTCATAATTAATTAATGTTATTTGGTTGAGGTTTGTTGTTTGGACTCCCAGTTCTTCCCAGTTAACCCAGACTGAATGAAAACTGCTCTACAAATGGTGAACTCTCCCAGTCTTCCCAGTTCTGACCTGGTAGCGATCGATCCAGTTGATGTACTGCGTGAGGTCGATGGCGGTGCCCTTGTTGAAGGCCGTGACCTCGGTGACGGACTCGGCGAGCAGCTTGGCCAGCGTCACCCTCATCTCCTTCTCCACCAGCGTCAGCCACTCGTTGATCTTGGGGTGATCTGTGATGGAGACGGGCGTCTTGTACAGAATCTCTTCTCCCTCCCGGGACGAGATCCCCAGAACCTCGGTGTTGTCTTCGTTCAGCAGGATGCTCGACACGCCGGCAAACATCTTCTTGAAGTGTTTCTGGAGCTTGGCCACGTTCTTGCTGTTGCCGATGATCTCCAGCAGGTCCTCGTCTCCCACAAAGTAGAACCTGTCAGCAAAGATGGAGGACAAAAGTCAGACACCGAACGGTTAAATGGTAATTATCGCTCCAACAACACGAGGCATTACTGACTTCAGCTCAAAATTATATTTATTTCATTGCATAAATATTTATTCAGCTCATTTTTAAATTTCACTGAAGTGATGAGGATTTACAGTACAGACCAAAAGTTTGGACACACAGTTGTGTCCAAACTTTTGGTCTGTACTGTATATCTGGAAAATAAGAGACAGAATAACGGATGGGAGAGTGGAGAGCAAAGGAAGAAACCAAAGAACAAGTGAAGAAAAGATGGATGGAAGGAAGGGCACAGGAAGGAAGGAAAGACATAAAGAAGAGAGGAAGAAAGAGAGGAAGTAATTTAAGAAGTAAGTAAGGAAGGAAGTCAGAAAATAAGCAAGGAAAAATGGATGGAATGAAATGGAAGATGAAATAAAATGAAGAAAGGAAGAATAGTGCTAGAATGAAGGAATAAATGGAATGAAGGATGGTGGTTGATTTTTAGCTTTGATAAAATATGAAATAAAAAGTCTGTAAATGTTTACTTAGACTTCCTGATTTGTTCCCATCATCAGCACCGCAGCATACTCTGCTTCCTCCGCAGCGCCCCCTACCTTGGGAAGGAAGATCTCTCCCTCTCCAGGTATTCTCCCAGAGCTTTCTGGATCTTTCCCAGCAGGTCGGCCAGTCGCTCCAGGGACCTCTGGACTCCCTGGATGTTCAGGACGTCCATCACCAGCGGAGACTTGGTCACCTTCTTCATGAGGGCCAGGAACTCTGTGCTGATGCTGCAGGACAGAGACGGTTCTGCTTCAGTTTTTACTGCCTTTAGCTCCATTTGCATAATTTTTAATCAAATTCTGCTTCACCTCTGGAATCTCTGCGTTTCTACAGGAAGCAGATGCTTGATGTCAGCGCTGCCGGTGAAGATGCCTTCCAGATAAACCCAGCGCCTCTGGACGTCGATCCAAACGTCAAACAGAGCCATGATGCGGTTCAGCTTGTCCTCCCAGCTCAGAGCGTCTTCCTCAAACACCTGAAGAAGAAGAAGAGAAAAAATAAGAAGAGTTAAAATATCATCAAACATCTGAAGCGTCTGAGGTTGAGATGAAGAGATGTTAGCCGTTGTTACCTTGTAGTAAGGAGACAGCTTCATGGCCGACACGCTGTTGATGTGCTCCTTGACTTTGTTGAACAGATCGTCCCACCCTCGGATCAGGCGGCACTTGTTCTGGTAGTTCACCAGGTCCAGTTCATAAGAGTTCCACACCTCACGAATCTGATGGGACCAGAGACCCAGTTAGAGAACCGGTTAGAGAACCGAGAGAGTCCAGGAAGAAGGACAGAAGGAAGGATGGAGGGAGGGGCTGATGGACGGTTAGACAAGTGAACTGTTGTACTGTTGAATGGATGGAGGGACTTGATGATGGACAGATGAATAGTTGGGTGGATAAACAGATGGATGGACTAACAGGAGGACAGATTAGTTGATGAAGGACGGATCATCAGAAGTACTAATTGGTCAGTTAAATCTGTGTCTGGTCCAGACGTCTCACCTGCTTCAGGAACTCCTCCAGCGCCATTTCTCCCTGAGCCACCAGCAGGACGTCCTTCACCACCATCTCGTTCTTCTGCAGATCCACGTCCCAGATCTGCCCCAGTGTCAGCTCCGAAAGCACCCAGTTCACATGCAGCCGCTTCATCAGCTGCTTCCAGTGGCGATCCTTCAGCGCCTCTGACTTCAGCTCGATCACCAACATGTTGACCTGGAAAAGGGAAGAACAGGAAGTGAGCTCTGCTTCCTTTAAATATAACAGCTTAAAGCCTATTTCCTGACCTTCAGGTATCCCTTCAGTAGCCTCTGGACAAACTCATAAGACGCGTACTGTCTCAGTCGGGCCTGGAAGTTCTTCAGCTGGTTCAGGAGAGCATCCAGACTCTGGCGAAGCTGCAGCAACAACAACAACTTTAGTCTCTACAGAACCCAACAGTAAACACCACAGAGTTTTTATCCGTTTACCTTGCGAGGCTGCACAGAAACCCACGGCTGCTCCTTCATCTGGTCGATCTGCTCCCACACCTTCGACAGCTCAGACCACACCTCCTTCAGGTCATGCAGCTCCTCCAGTGCCACCTTAAAACGAGAGGTAGAAATGGTTAAAATAAGCTCTTGACCATTATTTTTTAATCAATCAACACTCGAGGCGTCACCTGTACTCTCTCCTCGCTGCCGCTGAGCAGTCCGGTATCGGTGAGCTCCAGCGCCTCTTTGGCACGAGCGCACTTCTCCCTCTCCACCTTCAGGCGGCCGAAGTTGCCTTCATAGATGGTCAGAGACTGAAGGGCTTCTTCAGGACGCAGATTCCCCTACAAGAAAAAGAACGTCAGACGCTAAAGTATCTGAAAGAATTTGGCGGTTTTGATGTGGGAGACATTGGTCTTACTGCAACAGGTTTGGTCTTCTCCCAGTCGTTCAGGAGGTCCGTGGTGCGGTTCTCCACGGCTTTGTCCTCCTGGACTATCTTCATCTGAAGGTTGGCCACCTGCTGCTGGATAGCTGTGTCTTTGCGCTTCATGATGTCACTGAACGCACCCCATTCACCTTCGATGTTGTCGATGTAGAGCCAAGATGGAGGGAACTGGAAGCGCTGCTTCTCCAGCAGTCGCTGTCCGTTTCGGAACAGCTGCAGGAATAAAAGTTAGTAAGGGACACGCAGACACCAGAGCCAGAGGACGGTGAATCTCAAGGCTTACCTCCACATTCTTCTCAAACTGCTTGATCTTACGTTTCAGGGTCTGGACATACGTGATGAAGTTGACGGCATCTGAGGTGCTTGCCGTGTCCACAGAATGCTGCTCAAGATCTTGACGAGACTGGGAAAGGAAAAAAGCATTTCTGTTAAGTAATGATAACAATTTAATATATTAAGAGATGTACAAAAAAAATTATCCAATGAACTAAATCTGAAAGTTTTTAGTTTGTTTTCCCAAATAATGAACGTCATGCTTACACGCCACCACTCTGTTACCAATGCGAAGTGTTTAAAATTAATGCATTTTTATATCTATGCATTTTTATTGAAAAAGGTTACATTCTCACTTTATACATTTGTTTTACATATTTAATGCATTTTTTATTTTTAATTAAACATTTTTAATATTTCTTACTTGTTTATTTAATTCATTAAATTTTTAATGAAAATTAATGCATTTTTCTTTAACTGATTTATTTTTGTAGTAATAAATCTTTAATATTGTTTTGTGAAAAATGTCTGCATTTTCTTAAAGTCAATTTCATGCTGAATGAACAAACGGAGCACCATTAAATTTCACCCTCCGTCACTGAACATCCTGACTTTGCAGCAGCTTCCTGGAAAACACCAGCATTGGTTTAAGGATCTACATTTTCTAGGCAAAACACTAAATGCTAATCCCTAGAACAAAATGCCTTTTAGAAATCATGAAACCTTTCTATATACTTGCTCATACAGAGACTGATATCTCTTCTGTTTGTAATTAAATATCCAAAGCCCACACTGATTTTCAGATCAAAGCTCACCTTGGAGATCTGGGAATGGAAATCCTGCATGTTCTGGCCGAGCATCTGACCGAACTTGCTGAGGACTTCTTTATGCCAGGAGTCGTATTTTAAGTTGACCTTAGACTGAACCTGTTGGTGGGGGTCAGAAAATAAAATGCTTAAAAACGCCACAACAGGAAGGGAATAAACCCAGAGAAGCTGCCGTCGTCGTTACCTTGCCATAGTCAATGATCACTGGTCCAAAATCTTTTCGAGTCTCTGCGTTGTCGAAGGTTCCACGCGCTTTACGGATCTGGACCAGGAGGGCCTGCCACTTGGTTAGGTCTTCACCCAGACGGTTGTAGATGTTTTCAGCCTGCATGTCCCACAGGCACTGGTACTGCAGCCACACCTGGGCAGGAAACACAACAGGAGGATAACTCAGTTGTGTTATCCTCCTGCATCCCAGCTGTTCATTTAAAGTGACTCCTACCTTTACATACTGCTCCACTTCTCCAACTATGTCCTCCACCGCGTTGTAGGCCTCCTCCAGGGCTGCAGGACCATCTGGCATCCTGGTGAGGGCGTTACGGTAGAACTTCTCCTCCTCTGAGAGCTCGTAGTGGACCCCCACCTGATGCAGGAGAACAGACTGGTTCAGGTAACAGCAGCAGCAGAACCAGTAGATGTTTTAGTAGACGATCCCTGCCTGGTATCTTTGGCTCTGGATCCTGGGCAGGGAAAGGATGATGGTCTTCCAGGCAAACATCTCCTGATAGAGCTTGTAGCGGCAGTCTTCGATCGGTGGATTCAGATAGATCACCTGGTTGGTGATCCTCAGCTCATGGACAATATTCTAGAAATTAAAAAAGGTGCGGTGTTCAGGTGCGTCCATATATTTATTTTTTTAAACTAAGAGGTGCGGTGACAGAGTTACCTTTATTTTGGGATCTCCTCCGGGTTTATGTCCGGCCTGAGGCGCCTCTGTGTCCATGTCCACGTCAGCTTTGTCCTCCACCTGTCCATGGAGCACCTGGGTCCAGGCCTTCAGACCGGCCTGGAGTCGCACGCCAAGGATGCGCTCAATCTGAGAGAAATCAGCGTTTATGAGCACACTTAGAGTAAAACAGCAAGCAGAGGTACTTATTTACATTTTACTAAACTACAACCAGAAAGTTCAGCAGGTTATGCTGGGATTTTAGCTGACCCAATGACAAAAAGTTGGTTATAGTCATGAAGCTGAAGAAAAGTTTATAACAGTATGAAATGATCGGTGCTTCCCTGAGCCAATACTTCATAAAATCAACCTGTTTTTGATGTTATGTGGTTTTTGGGGAATATTCCTGCACCTGCTTTGCAAATTGTCTCAGATTGAATGGACAACATCTCTATTCAGTTTATCTTGCATAAAGGACAGATGTGTGGCGTTAGGCAATAGTTGAGCTGCAGTTTCTGCAGATCTTCTACAACAATTTATGTAGAACAGCATGTCTAAATAAGTTCACAGTTATGTCACAATCTTTACATTTTGACTTGGATGTTGTTTTAGAACCTAATGCTGCTTTAAATTCTTACAACTGCCTCCCTTTGGTCTTCTTGCTGCCTATTTGTTCTCCAAGGTTTTCTAACAAACCTCAGGTCTTCAGAGAACACCTGCAGTTACACTGAGATTGATCAGATGTCTTTTGAAGGTAACTGGTTGCCTTAATAAAACTGGTGGTTTTATTTCAAAGCATTGTTGAACTTTGTGTTCGCAGTCTCAAGGGAGACTGAATACTTTTGAAAGCCATTTGGTACATTCTGACTTGTATACCTCAATGTCCAGCTTGTTGACCCAGATGGGTAGGTTGGAGTAGGAGTGCAAGTTGAGGTCATCCACAGCTTTCTGAACCCGGTTCAGGATGTCGGAGAACGTCCTGTGGTCGAACATGCAGGTCTCCAGAGAGCGGACCTCCAGATCGATCTTCTCTTCAATCAGCAGCAGGTCATCAACCTGGACGCAAGAGCAACACACACACAGTTCAGCATAATAAATTAAATCATTTTAAAGTCAGAATTTATGTCACAGATGGCTGACATGGTGGCATCCTGACCTTCTCCTGGAAGTTGAAGACTGTCTCAGCCAGTCTCTGGACGTACGGATCCAGCTTGTAGGACTCCCAGACCAGCGTGATGCCCTCAGTGATGAGGGCCTGCACCTCCTTCTTCAGGCCGGCCACCAGCAGCGAGATGGAGGACCGCTCCTCCACCTTCTCACAGGTGCGCTCGTAGGTGCGCACGCTCTCGATCAAAGAGATTGCGAAGGGATAGAGCTGGTTGGCCTGGTGGGCCTTGTTGACGATGGCCAGAGGAACCCGGAAGCTGAGCCACTTCAGGTTGCGGACCTCCTTGGATAAGGTGATGATCTCTGGGAGGAAGTTGACTTTAAGCTTCAGCATGTTTCCGGTCCTTCCACGAGCTCGAGTGCTCTCAATGGTGAAGATCCGTCCAGACACGCCCAGGTTACGCTGCTGCACCTGAAACACAAAAGAAGCACATATCAGATCTTTTTATAGATAAACTGTGTATATTGGTCCTTAAAGGTAGCATCTGTATGTTTTGACATTTTTGTGCAAGTTTGTTTAGTTCTGAATAAGCCTGCCACAGTAAGAAATAAATCAATTAATTGACCATTTTTGTTCACCAAAGTACTAAACATTTTCTCATTTTCCCTCTCAGACCAATGATGAATATTTTTTGAAGGGAAACTATTTACAGAGACTTTATGATTAATTTTATTTATCATTTCATTTATGTGTATGTTTCTATTAAATTTGTTTAGTTCTTTGGATATTTAAAATGTCTTCCAGTTCTTAGAAATTAAGGTTTTATTGGTCTTTAACAGAATGTACTTGCATTATTATGCCAATATTGTAATGATATTAGTTGAAAATGTAGTGAATTTTTAATCCCTCTAGTGACTCAATTAAAAAAATTGTAAAAAACACACTGAGTGACAAATCTACAAACACTGAGGTGTTTAGACAAAATATGGCAGAACTAGGCCCGTCACAATAACAAATTCTACTTGACAATAAATTTTCCCCAGAAATTCTTGCAATAAATATTGTTTTGATACCAGGTTGGTAACATTGTTGTCCCTGTTTCTGACCTCAGCTCCACTTAACTCTCTCCAATCATTCCCACACTTGGCCCTCGGTGTCTTTTCTCAGTTCCGCTTTAAAAAAAAAGCCCAAATAGTTTGAAAAAGTTGTTAAAATATTCCCTACCTTGCGAGCCCAGTCGTCAAATATCTCCTGGGTGTTGAGCTTAGCCCTGAAGCTATCTCCATCCTGCTTCAGCTTCAGCCCCTCCACGTGGTTCTCCCAGCCTTTTCCCAGAACGTCCTCCACCCTCTTCATGTACGCCGTCAGCTGCCGATCGATCTGCTTGGCCCAGATGATGGAGCCGGACACGGGCGGCAGGTCGCGGACGTGGCTCATCTTGCAGGCCTGGCTCTGGGGGTACTGGACTTTGAACTTGTCGTGCAGTGACTCGATGTCGTCCTTCACGCGCTGGATGAGCTGCGTCTGGTACTCCCGGATGGCGCCGCGGATGTGGGGGCGCACGAAGAGCGCGTTGAAGCGGGAGAAGATGCGGAACATCTCGTTGGCGTTCTTGGCGGTTCCCAGCTGGTCGCGCAGGCGGGCGGTGATGCGGGTCTCCACGCGGTCGATGCGCTCGTCGTAGCGCTTCATGGCCGCCTCCCAGGCCTCCATCCCTTCTTTGGACACGTCCAGGCCGTCAACCTCTTTGACGTTCTCATACGCCAAGGTTGACCTCTTCGATAGCGTTGGCATCAGCTGCATCAAAGAGGACTCCAGCTACTTTCATGTCTTCAGGCTCAACCGTTTCTCCAGGAGCGTGCTGCTGCACGGCAGAAACCTGCAAACAACAAAACGTCACGAGGATTTAAATCAGATTAGTAAATCCAATCAGTAATGTACTAATAATTGAAGAGTAAACATCTGTTCACCTTAATAACTGAAGGATGAATGTGAAATCAATCATTAATATAGTAATAATTGAACCGGGTAGGTCAGAAAACAATTAATATAGTAATAATTGATGGGTGAACATCAGAATAGGATCATTATCATAGTAATAATTGCTCGCCGTTTACCTGTGGACGCAGCACCCGGACAATGACGGCCCTCAGCTGCTCATGCTGCCTCCTGAAGCGTCTCATGTGGTCCAGTCTAGACTGGAGCTTCCTGTGGGCGGGGCTCAGGCGCCACACCATCTTCAGGTTCTCCTCCCGCTTCCTTTTCACAATGTCCCTCAGAAGCACCTGCAACTTCTCGTACTCATCCTCCCAGGTCTGGAACACCTCAAAGCAAGCCACCATCACCTGTGCAGGGAAAGCAGAAGGCTCAAAACTAATTCAACAGGAAAGAGGCTGAATGGAGATGCAACACCCCCAACCTTCTCAAACTCCTCGTAAGCAACATGCATGAGCTTTCTGGTTCCCAAAACTTTGAGGAGCTGGGAGCTCAGGTCCCTGGAGATGGCCTCCACCAGACGCAGCGCTCTCTGGATGGGGTACTTGGTGTTCCTGATCTTTTTCAGGTGAGTGAAGATGGCGATGAGAGCCTGGCGGATCTTATCCAGCTCTGAGGCGGAGAGCAGGTCGTTGAGAGGGAAGTCTTTCATCAGAGGATTGTAGTCGTTCACAGTTTCCACTGCCTGCTTCAGACCTGCAGGACAAAAACAGGTTTTTAGGGCTGCAGCTGACGATTATTTTAAAAACTCATTATTCTGACAACCCGAGAAAAAAAGGTGGCCACATTGTGTAGATTTTTCATTTAACTGTGTAAGCCTTTTAAAATAAAAGATTAGAAGTGCATTAAAAATGCAAATAAGCAGACTAGTTTATTTTTTAAAAGGAAAAACATTTTATCGTCTAAAATGCAACAACATTTTTTAATGAATGCCAGCAAAGAATGCATCTACATCTAAATGATCAATACAGTGCATGACTGATCTGTTATTTTTGACTAACTGATTAATAATTAGATAACAAAAAGTACTTAAGGGATTTTTTTTTTTTACTGAATTTGAATCAAGCGAATCTAAAACTATTCTGCTTGAGGAGTTCTGGGTAGAAAATATTTATGGAAAAAGGATTTTTCTACTGTTAAATGCAAAATGTTATTTATTTTATAGTTTTGAATCAACTACTGTTCTGGTTGCATTATTTTGAGTCTGTATACATCGGTTAACGATTAATCCATTACTAAATCAGTTAATGATTATTTCAATAATCAATTAGTCAGATCGTTTCAGTTTTAATAAACCATAGATAGAAAATGAAACAACAGTGTTGCTGTGGAAGAAGTTTATCCTCACCAGTGTCTGTATCAAAGCTGACGGTGGCATGGAAACGTTTGCCGTGTTTGAGGATGTCCAGAGTCAGCAGAACCTCGGGGCTCTCCCTCTTCTCCTGGATCCGGTTCAGAGCTCTCTCCAGGTTCAGCCAGAAGCTGATCTCCTGCAGGGCCGTGCCTGAGGCTGGATCCCGGTCCAGCTTCGTCACCTGGCAGGGGGAGTTAAAGAAGAGTCAGAAAAAATGTCTTCAAAATAAGTCAGAATTCTTGGAGGCTTTTCTCACTTTCTGGATTTCTCTGATCCAACGGTTCACTCCGGACTGCAGCTGATTCAGGAAGGTGGGATCTTCCACTTTATCTCCAAAGTCGGTGACCTTTGGCTTCTCCCCATGCTCGTAGCACTGCTTGGCAACGTTTACGATGATGGGGTGGATGAGCAGGCTGATCTCAGGAATCTCAATGTTCTGCTGCAGGTGGAGAAGACCCATCTCCAGCTCTGCAATCTTTTTCTCCACAGAGGGAGCCATCTTATCCCCGTCTCTACAGGCCACCGCAGAGAACATTGTAAGATTACGTTCACCACCCATCATCTCCTCTCAAGAACAAAGGAAATTATTGTTTCGTCACCTGTCGGCTTTGCCAGACTCCCGGATGTAGGACTTGAAGAAAGGAGCAACAGCATTGCTGATGAAAGAGTGAAGAGTCTCGTAGGGGGAATCCTCGCTCAGGGTCAGCACCCGAACCTGAGTGGATATGGGCTTGTCTGCGTCAATGACACCCGTCCTCTTGATCAGAGCCAAGCTGGAAAAGAGGAGATGAGATCCATTTGGGTCCAATCGAACCTGAGGTGAACCAAAGCTGTGCAACGTCCAGGAAAATGTAATCACCTGTTAGACTTGATGCCGTAGCGGATGTCGATGCTGATGTTGTAGCTGATGCACTCTTTCTCCTCTTCGCCTTCATCTCCAACATCCTCTGTGAGAAGAACACAAAAACAAATCCAACAAACTGAACGAGAGGAGACTGGTGTTGATTTTATATTTACTGCAATAACAATTAAAAGAGATGTTTTTAAAAAATCTAAAAATTAGGGTTGGGACTTTAATAAGTTCATTTCAATTAATTGCATAGATTTTGTACAGTAAAAATTTTAACACAATTAAGGACTTTTTTTAATACATAAGCCGCTTCAGATGTAATCTATAACACGAGTTCAAATGGTATGAATACTTAATTATTCATGCTGTCCTACTCACTTTCAAATGAGACAACCAGGAAAATGGTTGTCCCATTTGAAAACACAATAATATGAAATAAGTCAAAAGATAACATAAATCTATTCTCCAACATCATGACCGGACAGGAGGTTCACGGTGTGGCGGGTCATGTGCGATCTTGAGGAATAAAAACACAGCTGTAATAAAAAAATTTTTTAAAAACATGCAGCTGAGAAGAGACTTAGTCGCCTGCAGCTGACTGAAAATAATGTTTCCATTGACAAAACAGGTTCACATGACAGAAGTCCAAAGATACAACATTCAGTTGGAACAAATCATTTATTCATTAAGTTGTATAATCTTAGATCTTGTGTTCATTTTTGATGAAAACTTTACTCCAAGTGATCGACCTGAAACTTGCAGGAGCATCTCAATAACTTTGAATATCATTGAAAAGTTATTTTGAAACTAGAGCCACTAGTGTCTGTTCAACCACATTTCTTCCTTCCACTCAACTTTCCATTAATATCTTTTAAAACAGAATTCAGCTTGTTTAGAAATTAGTGTTTGTGACTGGAAAACTGTCAAGTCAGCAGTCTAATGATTGTGTGGTTTATAACATGCTCATAACCTAACAAATCAGAATTAAAATTATTATTTTTATTGGTTTTAAATGTCATTTTAATTTTCTGAGAATTTGAACTTGGGTTTAATTAGATGAATAAGCAAAAATGACCAAATCTGACAAAAATGAAACACTTAATACATCTGTCACTGTGTCCATCCAATCTATAGAAATAAGTTAAATTCTTGAATTGAACCGATGGATACAGAACTCTTCTGATGATACTCTAATCTATTCAAATGCGGTTCAACACTGTCGACATCAGGTCATAGACATCATAATCAGATGAAGCTTCGAGAGCAACTCCACTTTATCCACCACACCCCGTTTACACAGGTGGAGAAGGAAAACTTCGGTTTTTACTCCGTCAGAAAGAGCAACCGGCTCTGATGGAGGCTGAATAACTGAACATTCAAGAGGTCGATTAAAGCCCCAATTAGTCAAACAGCTCATTTACTAACGTTTCTTTGTAAGAATATTAGGTTAAAAGTACCTTTCAGGGCACTTCTCTCCACCAGCACGGTGTGAATCTGGGGGTCGGATAGAAATTTTTTCATCTGCTCCACGGAGCTCTTCTCCTCCAGGGCGGTTTCCAGAGAGGCCGGGGCCTCGCCGCCATCTTCCAGCAGCAACGGCACCAGCTTCCGAATGTGTTTCTGCAGCACCGAGGTGTCCGCCACCGTTTGAACGGCCGACACCTCCATGGTGCCGCTGCCCTCCTCCGTCCCTCCGCCGTCGGACATTCCGTGGAGAGGTGGACGGTGACCAGAAGGTGTATGAAGGTGAACAAAGAACCGAGGAACGTCTCTGTGCAACCGGGTGTGATACAGGCTGACAACCCGCTGTCAAATCACCGCAGTTAGGACTAGCTTCATTTATAGGCGCAAAGGATGCTGGTACTTGTCGTTCTGCGGGCGGGAGAATCACCGTGGTGTGAGGTTAGAATACTACACTACCCATAATTCTGTTCCAATCTTTTTGTCTCTCCAGATGGCCGCTAGAGGGAAGGAGGGAGAAGGTCTCCAATGATACAGCATTTTCTATGATCATGTCAAATCAATGTTTTTCTGTCCATATTTTTAGTGGCATTATTGCCTTTTGCTGATATTTAATCAATTCCAGACATTAGCGCACACTTTTCTAATCTGATTTAATAAAAGAAAATGCGATTTTGTTTTTTTTTCTTTTACATTTCTCATCAATAAAACCACTAATGAGTAAATACTAAAAAAAATCAATAGCCTATCTCCAGTAAGGGGGTCTGCAACCTTAACAGTTATTTTATAGCTACACGAGCGTTGCATGATCATTTAAAAAGGAAAAACATATATATATATTATAAATATCTACGAAGGAAATGTTTAAGAAAAACATTAAACTAAACATTAAAGAAGATGGTTACATTTTGTTCCTTCAATAAGATGTTATATTCTTTTTTTTTTTATTTTAAATCACATAGCTTAAAACTTAAGAAAAATAAATTTGAGCTACTATTCAGAGCTATTATTGGTTCTTTTTATATAATCTTTTCAAAAATCAGAAAAGATGATTTTCTGATTATCTTTTCAGGTTTATTTCATGAATAAACCTGAAAAAATATCAAAACCTGCATTTGTTTATTTGTTTGTTGTTAAGAGCCATTGTGGAATGTCCAAAGAGTCGCCCTAGGGTCCGGAGCCGCAGGTTGCAGACCTTCATGCTACAGTAAATGGCAAAAATCAACAAAATAGCTGCAGATTCTCCAACATTTAGATACACATTGTCTTGCAAAAATATGTCACTCCATTAATTTTTACACATTTTGTGTGTGAAACAATTTCAGTCTAAACGGAGCTGTTCTGTGAAGGTTTGTTGGAGAAGATTAAAAGACAAACGGGATCATGAAGACCACAGCAGACGAGTCAGAGAGGAAGTTACTGGGAAGTTTAAATCAGGGTCTATCAGAGAACTTTCCTAATAAAATACAATTAATTTCATGGTTGAAATGTGAAAACATTAGAAAGTTAAAGGTATATGTAAGCACCAAAGCTCTGTCAAATGTTTGTTAAACTTTGAAATTAAGACAATGTCACAACCAAAGTTCTTTAAAAAGTCAAAATAATTTAGTTCATCTAAGAGATCTATTTTTTTAATAAACAGAATCCTATAAGTTGAGCATAGGGGCATAAATAAGACACGGAGGAACAAAATAAGATTTTGTTGTTTTATTCAATAAATATCAAGATGATAATCATTTCAAGGAACACTAAAAGTTACAAAAGCTTTGAAGCCACCCAACAAAAAACATTGAGAAGAAAAGCTTGTAAACCATTTCCCTGAGTCAGAAATAAATATGTACAAGTTTTACAACCTTTTAATGAAGCTTCTTTCTCAAATGCAACTCGCCGGGTCCGGGTTCGATTCCCTGGCCCGGCAATATTTGCCGCATGTCTTCCTCCTTCTCCTTCCCCCTTTCCTGTCAGCCTACTTTCATATAAGGGACACTAGAGCCCACAAAAGACCCCTGGAGGGGTAAAAAAAAATTGTAACTGCCTGATTAGTTTAAAATGGATTTTCATGAAAAATATGGCTTTAAGATTATTGACCCATCGGTAGGAGGCAGCTTTAGCCCTGAAGATAAAAGCCGTTTAAGAAATACAGATAGAAAATGTAAAGAAAAATAGAACACTAGCAATACATTTAAACTCCAAATCCTAATTTCAACAGTTCAGAGGTCACTATAACCCTTTGTTTGAAGCCAGAGCAGCTTTTTCCAGCTGAGGTTGATCAACTACATGGAAAAGTTTCCTTTGGCATTTTTTCAGGTGCTCAGTCGTCTTCGGCAAACTTGAATTTAGCATACACAATAAGCATAACAATGGACATGACGACACACATGGAGCCAACCACGATGTAGGCGATGCCCAGGAAGTCATTCTTTCCTCCCATCCAAGACACGTTGCTGAGCACCACCTTCTTCCTGCCGTTGAACGAATAAACGGGGTAGTCTAAGGGAAACATGTTAAGGATATGCACCAAGTTTAGACTTCACAGCTAGTCTTCAGGGATCTTAATGAGAAAACTAGAAAAATATAGACAAATCGCTCTGGCAGTAACACTACATTGTGCAGGCCATTTAAGAACCTTTCATTGTTTTATTGGAGGAGTTTTCATCAGTCATAATCATTCAAATTAACAGAAATATACACATTTATGAGTTTCACTTACGAACTGAGCTAATGAAATAAAATAATCCCCCAGTGATGCTAATTGTAACCGACTGAGCTGCACCTCAAATGTTTCAGTATTTTGACCTCTCAACCTGTTACATGAAACTTACTTTTTAGAGTCAGTGACATAATGTGAGGAAACAAACAGGAGACAAAGTAATGAGTTTGAGTGATGTTGCTTCAAAAGAACCTGTTGACAGGTAATGGAGTGAAACCCTCAGCAGTACTGATGACGTGTAGAAAAATTAGACTTTCACCTCCTTCACCTTACACAACCACTGGCTCACCAATATAAAATACTCTAGTTATGGTTAAAAAAAATTTTGTTAAAAAAATAAATAAATAAATATATGAATAACAGACAAACCAGGCACACCACAGATTGCTTTTAAAATACTGGGTAAGGTGCCAGTTGGTTAGGTCTCTAAGCAAACTCTCTTAGATATTATTCCTGCATGACTTCCAGAGTTTAAGAAAAATAAACAAAATCTATCAATAAGTGTTGCTTGAGTCCAAACCTTTCATCAAGATGCAGCTGAAGTGGTTTAGCTTCTCAAAGTCCTTTGCATGGCAGTAGTTATTTGCCTGGCTTGTTTGCCTGACTCAAAATATTTGCCTGATCCTCCTTCACCTCAGTAAACTCCTGAGTCATTTAAGATAAAATTCATCTAACCAGATAAGCAAGTTGGTATTATGAAGTTTCTGCTTAACCCTAAACATTAACAGCAGGATAAAAAGGTAAACCCAATAATAATTCATTATGTTTATAATGAATCTGAGCCTTAGTCACCCCTCCCAGAATTCATAATGTGTATTAAAGGATACTGTATTCAATTGTCAGAGTGTAGTTTCCAGCTGGTAGACCATTTACATAGTCATCATGTGTGATTCGTCGATACAGTTTCCTGAAGTCTGGAAGAGCAGCCCTTCTCATCCAGACCAGAAAGTCTTGATTGATGAAGCCGTTGTTGTACACATCTGTGGTGTCCAGCTCATAAGCGGGTTTAGGCCAGTTTGTGGGCTTCTTGGTTCCTGAGAAAAAACACTGTTTAAGGCTAGCTCCAAAGAGAAACAGAGTTCATTTTGATTAGTGGTACCATTGAAGGCGTTGATCAGGGGCGTCACACTGGGATTTCTGAATTTGACGTTGTAGTCAGTCCACCAAGCAATCCCTTTTCCATTCAGAGGCACAATCTTTTGAGTCCCGTTGACCACATGACTGAGCGAAAAGGTGTCTTTCGAAAAAGGCAGAAAGAATTGAGGCAGTCAGAAAACGAGACAGTATTTATCGTAGGGAATAACTGCTACATCATGCATACCATTAAACATGCTGTTTGCCAGCGCTCCACAATGGCACGATTGGTATGTTGCGGCTATCAAGGGTATACGGGTCACAGCTACTGGAAGGATCCTTTCAGAAGACACAAATAAATAACTGATCAGTTTGATACCTGAAATATGTTATTACTTGGTTTATGTTAAGCACACTTTTACAAGATTAATTGAAACTATTGATTATAAGCTCCTCAAATGTGGCCTTCATGGGAGAGAGTCAAGAACACAAACATCGTTCTAATGCTGCTCTTCCTCTGAGTAGATTGGTTCGGGTCGGTACATTATTTTGTGAAAGTGGCCCATACTGACTCATACCTTCAGTATGGTGGTATGGTCAGGACAGAGCTACTGGCATCACACAACACAATTACTGCTCAGTGGAAACAAGGCAGCAAGAAAGATATACGACATCCTGTTTACAATTTCCCACAAGCCAAGTAGGAGAGAGATCGAACATTGAACATCTGAATGGTGAAACATGGGTGGGTGGGGGGTGTCATACTCTGCTTCTTCAGGATGAACTACAAATGGCTGCAGTTTATGAGAAGATGGATGGAGCTAAATCCAGGACAATCCTGGAAGAAACCGTGTTAGAGGCTGCAGAAGGCCTTCCAGCAGGACAACCGACCTAAACATACTGCCAGAGCTGCAATGAAAATGTGACGTTTTGAACAGGTATTCTGTTTAGCCCTTCGTGAATTCTTCTTTAAAAAGGTGTATTGTCTCACTTTAAAGTAATCTAGGTCTCCATACAGCTGATTATCGTCTTTGGATGCCCCGTACTTTCTTTGGTTCTGGAAGTAGTTGGTCAAGCCATAATAAAAGAAGATGGGTCCCTGTGTGGCAAAGAAACATGCAAAAACAAAGCAAACAGTCTCAGATGACAAAAGCAGAAAGCTTAAAATATCAGATCGTAAAGCACGATGTGTGTCTAACCTTGAACAGATTGGGGATGGAGAACGTCATGCTGCACGTACATTTCTCTGTACTTGATCTGCACTTATAGCAGGGATGAGCAGAGTCATCACCAGTGTAGTCCAACTGGTAAGAGGGGAAAAGGTGCTCAACAAATTGTTCTTATGGTTACAACACAAATGTTTGCTAATCTATAGTGTCAGAAAGTCAAGTGGGTCGCCATTTTAGGCACTGAAAACTAAAGACTCTGTCGTGTTTGTTTCTTTTGACATTTGACTCTTCATTCCCAGACTGGTAAAAGCAAAAGTTGCATTAAACATTCCCGTCTTACCTCCTGCAACTGGATGTCTCGTGAAGCGATGAAGAGAGCAACTCCAACACCAATGAAAGCGGCCCCAATGAGGACAAACATTGGAATAACAATGCTTGCAGAGAGAATGGGCTGCCATGCTGGAAGCCTCTGCTGGGTGAAGGCAGTGTTGTCAGGCCGGTTGGGCCACTCTTCCTGCTCCTCCTTCACCATTGCCTTGATTCTGTTGGATTGTTTCATATCTCAAAAAATATCCTCCTGACTAATAGTTTAAGTTGTACTTTTATTTAAGCGGATATAGAATATCTTTGGCAGTGGAAAAAACATCAGAAACACCAAGTTTATGTAATTTAGATGGATAAACTATTGAGCACTCGACTTCCTGTTTACGCTCATTTTACTATTTGCGTTCTGTTTAATTTTAATGAATTACTGACCCATCTAACACACTAAAATCCCACATATTTAACTGTCACACACCAGTAATTCAGCGCTGAGCAACACATAGGTCGTTTATGAGCATTAAATATGCCACTTAATACATTTCTCAGTCCCAATAATTCACTTTTTAAAATAAAATGTACCCTTGAGTAGAAATATATATCAATTAACTAGGGTTTCTTACCAGCAGACGGCTACAATATGAAGAAACGAAGAAGTCAAAATACGCTGGGACCTTTTCCTGGGTTGAAGGAACGATGTATCCGCTCACCTTTACCTGTCCTCCTACTCCCTTCTTCTTCCTGCCCCGCCTTTCTTTCACATAGACATAAAATACATAGAAACCAAACATTAATGCGTCCGCCATATTGTGAGTGGCTACTTCTTGAAAACCAGTAGGATTGTGAAGAAAGTGTATTTTCCAAATAAATTAATAGAAGAATAGAAATATTCTTTCTTGTATCACAGTGGGAAGATCCACGTGTACCAGCAGCAAGTTAAAGGTAAGTGGAAGCATATAGACTCAAACTAAGGTAAAATAATAAAAATAACATTTAAAACAGAAAAATAAGAGATGACACAATACCAAAAATTAAATAACATGTACAGTTATTAAAAATAACATCCTTAGATCCAAAGAAATTTGCATCTGAATATGATTTAAATAAATGTATGAGATGTGCATATTTATGCATAGAAAGCATCAATAGACTATTTGAAATATTTAAAATAAATGAACATAAAGTTGAGCAAGCAACAATAGGGATGTAAACACTTGTTGAGTTTGTTGGGATCAGTGATAGAGCCTATTGCTGCTTTGAGCAGCTAGGATGCACTTTTTTGGGGGAAAAAAGAGAAATAAATGTACTGTACTGTACTTTTTATTTTTACAAGTAGTAACTTTATTATTAAGTAACGCTACTTTTTCTTGAGTAAAGTATCCGGGTCATCTAACCAATGTGAGCAAATTGTTTTAACCAAAGTTACACCAGACAAAGACACACACCTACAGTTTATGTTAAAGATCTCTTTGCTATTGTAGTGTTATTTTCTGTCTGCAGAGCCTTGTTTAGGGGATCAAGAAGAAACAGTTAACACCATATATTCATTGGAAGTACTTTACTGTGTTTGAACATACTTACTGTGAGTATTAATTTCACATTATATTGAAAAATATATATACAGTATTTGGAAAAGTGTTTCTTTTGCCTGAGCTTACTTTGTAATTATCTTATTTGCATTTATTTATTTTTAGTTTAGTTTTTGACAATAGTTTTGTCAGTATGATGACATAATTTTAAAATATTAAATCAAATGTTTTGATAGGTAGCTGTTTTACCAAATATGGTTTACTTGAACAACAATATGCTGAAATAGTGCTACTCTTATGTCAGGACAGTTTTTGGGTTCTCTACCCACCTCTACTCACCCCATTTTAACGGAACTATCTTGTACCGCTTTGTACCACAGTTTCTACAAACATGCCCCTCACAATATGGCGGCGAAGTTGCGGTACAACTGGGGCGTCAAATCTTATATCTCTGTTCTTCCACATCGACGTCAGTTCCAGTGGCGCTTGAATCCGTTTTCTCAGATTGATGAAAATCAACCTAAAATAATAGATTCAGACCAGCTGTTAGAAAAGACTGGGGGGGAAATCGTTTCTCGTATGGCCCATGCAGACTGGCTTTAATAAAAACGGACAAGCGTCTATCTGGTAAACCCCGCCTCTATTTTCATCGACGGTTTCGGCAGCCAATCATATCTGAGTGGCATTGCATAACGTTTTTGTTATCCACCAATCACGGAAGAGTTCTTTGAAAAACCTGCATCTGTAACGTCTTTGTGTTGATATTTTTGGAGGATTGACAGGTAATGTCTTTAATTTTATTTTGCCATTATTAATCTTTGGCATTCAGTTTGATGTGTTAATAATAAATTAACATTTTAATGCTCTCTAATGGGACGTATTTAGGACAAAACTGTTATTATGCAAACCCTGCGCACCTGCTAGCTGCGTCTCATTGTTAGCCTGAGCTAACGAAGCATGGTCTTCTTTGGTCATTTTAACGGGATGCATTTACAATAAGAGGCTAGACGTATTGGAAATTTATTGTATAGTTTAATTTGGTTCTTAGATTATGAAATCTAACCAATATCTTGTAAATATTGCTCGTTATTAGTAACAAAGCTATTGTGTGCGCTAGCAGGGTCCATCTTTCGGTGCTAGCATCCATTGCTAGCTGACGTTAGTTCATTGAACCAACATAATAATAAAAATAGGGAGCTAGGAAAGGCTATTTTAGTGATGATTAATGGCAAAGCTACGGAAGAGGATCAGTAAACTAGGACATAGATTAATATTAACTTTATTCTCATAACTATGTGTAAAATGTCTGAGATTGAATTAAAAAATATTTCATTTATTTAAAAGGGAAACATTTTTTTTTAATAACTCATCATCCAAGTATGAAAGAGGTCGTGGATGGTGATACTTTGGGCAGGAACGGTCTCCAGTAGCAGTTGGTTTTGCTACGAATCTGAAGAGGCCTCTGACTGAACACTGCAGCTGTATGACAGTTGATTGTTATGACATGCTAACAGCTGCTAGCAGCAGAGACGATATTCCACAATAACATGTCATGGTTGACACCAACAATTGTTGGTGCTAATCCACCTCGCTTGTTTTTGCTGCTCTTCTTTTATTCTTTGTGTGGCCTAATGGTTAGAAACCTGGGCAGAGAGATGTTGGAGTAGGGGATGTGGAGTGGAAAGTCAGAATTCATTTTTTGTATTTTTCACTGGTCCTGATCCTCTTCCGTACAAAGCTGATTACACAGGAAAACATGTTTATTTTTTTCAGATATCCTGACCAAATTGTCTCAAACATTTTGCCGTTTTGTCCATGACGTTTCGGGTGTTTTTTTTCTGACTTTGTTAGCTTGTCTTGAACAAAGTGTCTTATTAAAGGCCGACAGTGTTGTTCAGTTTGTGTGTGTAACCATATTTCTGGTTCTGTCTTCGTCCCTTAGTGTTTGAATGGATATTACCAGGTGTACGGAGAAATGGGTAAAACAAGACAAGGTTACTGTACCTTGGAGCTTTCATTTCATAAAACCATCACTCCCATATGCACTGTACATCGTTTCTGTCATCCAGTGAAGAGAAGTGTTATTATTTGGCGATGTATTTCTCAAACCTACATTGTATTTTGTGTATTTATGGTTTCACACAGTAGAGCAGTTATCTCATTACCTTTAATTTGACATGATTCTGTTTCATATCTGATTTTACTGCTGCTTGTTGAAAACTATAAACATATATATCTCTGCTTATCCATATTTGAATTAAATCCTGACTTTATTCATATTTTCCCTGAACTCTATTCATAATTGTATTGTTGTGCGTGACTTTAATATTTCCAAAATAGTGCAGAAATATGAGTTGGAATAAAATAATGCACAATACATTGCCATTGCAAGATCAATTTTCTGCAATATTCATATAATTAAGAGCAGTTTTGAGTTCAGTAATTGTTGGCTAGTAAATTCTAGTTTGCATTTTTCTTTGCTAATGTAATATTTAGCAGAGGAGCTAATGTGCAGAGTGACAGAAACACAGATGAGAAGGAGAGGAAAAAACAGGCACATATCATCGTAGAATATTTACCAATATTATCGCCATTAAATGATTTTCTAACATTGACCAGCCTCACTTCCGTACAACATGACTGAGATTCAGAAGAAGGTGATTAAAAAATACTTTCTGTAAAGCTGAATACTAACGCACGCCACTGTTTCCAGGTTTTTATTCATAAGAACATTTTAATCCATAAATTATTTTCTTTTCACTGAACAATGTTGGTCTAAAATCAACTCAAAATCTTATCACATTGATGTCTTTGTTCTCAGGGTCTGAATATAGCGGGAGATGTTGGTTGGATTTAGATTTGATTTTTGTTTAATGTTGCAAGTTATCATTTTTTGCACATATATGATTAGATGCCTGTGCAAAAGTACTTATTTTGTTGTTCTATGCCTGCAACTCACACTTTGTCATTCTCATCAAATATTTTGAAATATTTTTTATTTAAGCCGTTTTAAAACTTTTAAATTTCTTTCATTTCACTATAATCGTCTTTTTCACAGTTACCTTGTCATTGTTGCTGCTGGGTGTCCATATAATCATATCCGTCTGTTGTTCAGGAGAGGCCGCCATCGTCTTCCATTATGCTGTCTAGCAAGAAATCAGATGCAGGCTCTTCGTCCTCCTCCTCTTCATCTTCTGTGGGAGCAGCGGGGGGCGAACGGCCGCTGGGAGCCGATGTCCAGAGCGGGCCAGTCCGCCTCGGCCACTGGGCCGCTGGACCCGAAGAAGAAGGAGAGATCGTCCCCGAGCGGGGAGCCCGGAGGGCCCCCGTTCCCCCACCAGTCAGGGCCTGCAGGCGCCGACGCTGACTCGGCTGAAGTCCGCAGAACGAGTCGGCGGAAGCGAGCAAAAGTAAACATTTTAGGGTTCTGAAGTTGTAAAGATGGATAGATTAAATCTTTTGAACATGCAGTCATGACTCCTGCTAATGTCCCGATTCTTTATTCAGGTGTGTTGAAGCAGACCCGCCGCCACTGCTGCCTGCAGCTTGAGGCCCCTGCTTTAAGCATTTTAGGTTTCACTGTCGTCGCCTTTTCAACTCAAAGTTTAAGCTGTGTTTCTGTATTTTGGGCAAGCCTGACATCATGAGGTCTGACCTTTGACCTGTCGCCCTGGCTGAGGGAAGATGGCCTCGCCGTATCGATGTGTTTATTAATCAAAATGTATTCTGCTTCTGCGCAACGTTTTCATATGTAAAACTGAAAACAATCCTTGTAGTTTTGAGCTTTTTTATTTTCATGATTCTAAGTTTCAAATACTATTTTTGTTGTTTTGAAAAATTATTTTCTTTAATTTCAAATATTTGTTCAGCTTTTAAAGATCCATCTATCCGTCCATCCATTTTCTAACACCCTTGTCCCCAGTCGGGTCGGGAGGAGCTGCTGCCTCTCCAGCTAACGTTTCGGGCGAGAGGCGGGGTCACCTGGACAGGTCGCCAGTCTGTCGCAGGGAAAGCTTAAAAGATTATTTTTCAATTTTATTATTTTTTCTTATTATTTTTTTCCAGTTTAAAATTTCAAATACATTTTTAGGTTCAGATCTTTTTAGTTTAAAAATGATCTTTGTTTCCAATAGTTTTATTTGGATTCAACATTTTTAAAGTTTGAAATCTTTTTTTTTAATTCCAAAAAATCTTTTTTAGGTTCAAATCTCAGGTTTTTTTTCAGGCTCAACCAATAATTTTCATGTTTAAATTTTTTTTTCAGTTTCAAGTATTTTGTTTCAGTTTATAAATAATTTTTAAAATTCAAATCATTTTCACAATTAAATATTCTTTTCTGATTCAAGTCATTCTTATTGTTTAAACAATTTTTCAGTTTCAGGTCTTTTCTTTTTGTCTCTTAGCTCTTTTCAGGAGCGTGAGTAAAGGCCGCTGTGGCCGTCTGGAATGCCGGTTTTAATGGTGCTTTTATTGTGCCTACTGTTGCAGGTGGAGTACCGCGAGATGGACGAAAGCCTGGCCAACTTGTCCGAGGATGAATATTACTCCGAGGAGGAGAGGAACGCCAAGGCGGAGAAGGAAAGGAAGCAGGTCATCCCTCCTCCAGCGCCGCCTCCTGAGGAGGAGAACGACAGCGAACCTGAAGAACCATCAGGTGAGTCTAACACAAGAAAACACTCATCTGTCCTGTTTGAACTCAGAAGATGTTTAGCGGGAATGTTTTTAGCATTAAAGTGAACCGCAGCGTCGTCTTTAGGTCTGGAAGGAGCTGCTTTCCAGAGCCGCCTTCCTCACGACAGAATGACGTCCCAGGAAGCCGCCTGCTTCCCCGACATCATCAGTGGCCCTCAGCAGACGCAGAAGGTCTTTCTGTACATCCGCAACCGCACCGTACGTCGCCTCCAGCCCGTCTCCTTTTGCTTCCGGACAGAAACGCAGCAGCAGCTTTCATGCATCACTGTCTCATGTTGATCCCTCTCAGATCCAGTTGTGGCTGGACAACCCGAAGATTCAGCTCACCTTTGAGGCGACTGTTCAGCAGCTTGAAGCTCCGTACAACAGTAAGCCGTCAGAAATATGCATTTTTTATTTCTCTTTCTTTTATCCAAGAAGAAAATCTCATATTTGATGTTTTCCTTTTTCCCAGGCGATACGGTTTTGGTTCACAGAGTTCACAGCTACTTAGAGAGGCACGGTCTCATTAACTTCGGCATTTACAAGAGAGTCAAGCCTTTACCCAGTGAGTCCATTTCCCCCGGATACTTTAAAATCTGATATGTATTTACCAACAACATGATTGGTGCTGTTATTGAGTACAAAGCTTTAGAATAATCTCATGTTTTTACTGTAGTTGCATAATCTCCCTCTGAACAAATTCACCTTTTATTTTCACTTCATCTATCTAGTTGATCAGAATTATTAACTTCTAACTACGTCTATGTTTTAGATTCTGTTGCTGCCTTAAAAAGTTGATTTATTTTTTTCCTTCTTGGACAATAATCATGCACTACACTGACAACAACCTCACTAAAAATCCAAACTGATTCAGAGTTTAACACGCCTCTGGTTCCGTTGCAGCGAAGAAGACGGGGAAGGTCATCATCATCGGCGGCGGCGTTTCCGGCCTGGCTGCAGCCAGACAGCTGCAGAGTTTCGGGATGGACGTTACGGTTCTGGAAGCCAGGGTGGGTCATTTATTAGTTAAATCAGTCAATTATTTTTACATTTATTGTTGTCCGATACTATTTTTATATTACACGGTCAGTTTATTCTATCTATAAAGTCCAAGTTTTAGAAATGTGAAATAGTTTTCTGTCCGGTTGTGTTCACTGCTATTTTACTCTAACCCTTCTGTTTTTTGCATGAAGTTATGCAAAATCAACACATTTCTGCATTAATTGTGACTTTTCTTTTGGCTAATTTTTCAGACAAAAATGTTCAAACGTTGGGTTTATGTAATGCTAACGCTCACCTGCAGGTGGCAGTATTTCTTACTTGCACTACACTGCTGCCTCAGACTTACTTCATGTCAAGTTGCAGTCCATAAACGGTACTGTGTGTAACAAAAAGTCACATTTACTGTCATCCATAATTTAAATATTTATTATGAGCGTTTTATTTGCAAAACAATCACAAAATCCTGGATGTTCTATTTAGACTTCATAATAATATGTTGTGGTTCTTTCTGTTATGATTTTAAATAAATATGCTTCCTTTTCAAGTTTGATTTATTTTTCTGAATTTCTTTGTATTAAATTAACAATTAATTTAATTTCCATCTGTTTTGAACCCAAAGCACTTTGTGAAAATTGCTGCGTCTGATTTTAACAAACTTTCAGTTTAATCTCTTTCTCACACTGTTTGCATGCAGGACCGTGTGGGAGGAAGAGTCGCCACGTTCAGGAAGGGAAACTATGTAGCCGACCTGGGAGCCATGGTGGTAACCGGACTGGGTAAGAATCTCTGAACAGCAGAAAACTTCCTGCTTTTCTCAACCTTTTTATTCCACTGAGTTGATCTTAAGAACCTTAACGATACCAACGATTCGTTTTTTTAACGTCCCTGTTTTACTGCAACTACATCTAGTTCCTGCAGTTACAGGATCCTCCAGCAGGGGGAGCTGTTTGTAACAGTTTGTTGTGTTAATCAGGAGGGAATCCCATGGCGGTGGTCAGTAAGCAGGTTAACATGGAGCTGGCTAAGATCAAGCAGAAGTGTCCTCTGTATGAAGCCAACGGCCAGGCTGTGAGTATGACATCACAGTCACAAGCTGCCCCCCGCCCGCATGTTACCCCAAAATCCCAACTCATCCAGACAGAAAATCAGTGAAAAGTTCATTTTTTGTTTTAGAAATTCAGTCAAAAAGTGAAAATGATGTTTTATACAAATTGTTTTCATGATGATTCTGGCCTAAAGGTTGTAAAAAGCTCAAACTTTGAATATTAAACCAGTAAAAATAATTTTTGATTATTTTTGGAGAAATGTGGTCCTGCTGAGCAGAGTGGAGACATCTGCACTCAGTACTTGGTCTGGGCTCCTTTGGCACCAGGAACTTCATCAGCTGGATCCGCTTGTGGCTCTGCTGAGGAAGCGGCGGCCTTTCGTCTCGTCTGGCGTCTCGTCTTCCTCGTCCCATAGATTATCTGCTTCCTGTCCAGTCCAGCTGGTGACTAAATCAGATATTGGCACCAATTCCTTCTGCAAAATGAATTCCAATCTCCATACAGGTTGTTAAATGGGAGTTCTTCCTTCCACCTAACTTCCCAGTGCAATGCTTAGATTTATCAGCTGCTAAGTATCATTGTAGTTTTTGTATTTTCTTGGTGGAATGAACTTTTCAGTGATTTTTCTGTTTAACAGGACATGTTTGAACATGTGTGAAACTGATCCTGTTGCTTTGTCTGAGCTTAACGTTTAATGTTTTTAATTCAACATGTTTCTGTTTTCTCTCCCTCCCTCTTGTCCTGCTGAAGGGTGAACGGTGCACCAGTGTATGTATATCTCTATTTACATGATCTAATCGTAATGTTGAATTGTTAAATTATGAGGATTTTCACCATTTGTCATGCAACCATTTCACAAACATGCAGGACCAGAAACAAGCAGCAGCTTTAATTTGAGGATTTTCTAGACAAAATGTTTTTGTATAAATAATGACTTTAAATAAAGAGGCATCTCTCAGATAACTTTGACAGTAGAGAAGTTCGGTGATCCAGCTGCAGAGCTTAACGACCTGAAACATTGTGTGTTTAACTTGTTTTCTGCTAGCATGGAGTGCGACTCGCTGCATGCTAATAAGAGAATAATCGATGTTTACAGAGATTCTGAGGGAAAGGCCATGTTTTCTGGAAAAACAGATGTTTACTGTCAAACATATTTTAATTTCGGATTAAAAACAATGAGTAAATTTTAAATGAAGCCACACAAACAAACCTGATCTGTGTGGAAAAAACAGAATTTGCTGCTTTAATCAATCGACGTCTTCAATTAATTGCATAATAAATTAAATTGAGCATTGATAAATTAACTTTTTTCTCTTTTTATTTATTGGTTTTGGTCATTTTAATTATTTTAGCCATTTAAAATATCTTCCACTTCCAGTTTTCAGTGTTTTTATCAAATTAAAGTTTGTTTTGGACAAACCACTTAAAAAATGGTTTCAAAACAACAACATGATCATTTATTGAAATAATTTCTGGGACAATTTATCATCCAGAAACATTTATTATCATAACAGGCCTGATTACTGCCTGACCTGCAGAATCATCGTTTCACTTGGAGCCCGTCTGACAGCAGGAAGTAGGCAAAGAGATCTGAAGAACAGATGAAGAAATAAAATAACTGACGTCTGTCAGTGTGGAAAACCTTTCACTACCAATAATACTAACATAGATTTAAAGGATTAAGGTGTAAATATTTCAGATTTATTGATGCTCGTATCCTGAGTCGCGTTGCTTCGTGTTTTCGTTCAGGTTCCAAAGGAAAAAGACGAGATGGTGGAGCAGGAGTTCAACCGGCTGCTGGAGGCGACCTCCTACCTCAGCCACCAGCTGGACTTCAACTTCCTCAACAACAAGCCGGTTTCACTGGGCCAGGCGCTGGAGGTGGTCATCCAGTAAGAACCACACAGACTTACTGGGGGCACTGGGATTGAGCAGCGTGCGTTAGTGCATTACTGCTGAAATAAGCGGCTCACTCACAGAGACTTTATTAGTTTTCAATTAGTGAAAAATTATTACAAACTGATTAAAATCTTATAGTGGAAAATGTTTGATGTAGTACAAAGGATACATCTTTTAATAACCACACTTTTCGGATACTTTTTAATTTAACATTAAACAGGAACATGTTTAGTGACTTTGACTCCAAAAGCACCCAAATCTGCTTTTCATTTATTTATTAAACTTTGCCAAATACAATATGATCAAAAAGGGACCCAAATCCTGTTCTCTTTTTTTTCTCACCAAATGAGCCAAAAAAGATTCGCAAATTAGGTGCCATTCTTTTGAATTGGTCAAATTTGCTGAATCCTTTTATATTTTTGGCTATTTATTGATTTAAACATCCTTTTCTTTTTTTTTTTTTATACTTTATTATCAATTTTCACAGCATATTCTTTACAGCATTCAGGTTTTATACAACGCTGTCCTTCTTAACAAACATAACCCTTACACGAAACACACACACACACACAAAAAACAAAATTAAAAATAAAGTAAAAGTTTAAAAAACACACACATACACAAAAAAATAAAGACAATTGAAAATGCAAAAATTTGTTCACAGCTAACTAAAAGAAAATAGCAGTAGTTTGGTTACGATGAGGTACTCATCTTGAATGTTTCCATGTATTGTAAAAACGGCTGCCATGCCTTGATAAATTTAGCAGTTGAACCTGCCAGTGTACACCTCATCTTTTCTAAATGCAAAAACCTCATGAGCTCTGAAAGCCACTGTTCATGTGTAGGCGGGGCCTCCTGTTTCCATCTCAAAAGTATCAAACGTCTCGCAATCAATGTAGCAAAAGCTACTGTATTTGAATTATACTTGGAAAGTAAAATATTTGGGGGTATGACTCCAAAAATTGCAGTTAGAGGAGAAGGTCCAAATTTAACATTGTATATTTCTGAGAATGTATTGAATATAGATGTCCAATAGGTGTGAAGCCGACTTCTGACCCGCGTCGGTTACATAAGGGATCAGCCCCTGGATAAAACTTAGCTAGCATTTCATTAGAGACATGCAACCGGTGCAGGAGCCCATGTCTAGCGCATATAGAAGAGGAGTGTACCCTGTGAAGAATAGATTGCCAGAGCTCATCTGTTAATGTAACTGCAAGATCTTTCTCCCAATGCTGACTTAATAATGGAGAGAGAAGGAGATTGTAGATCTAGCAGTATGGTATAGATCTTTTTAATCGCCCCCCTTTGATGGATGTTTATATCTATGATTTTATCCAGAGCTGTTTCTTCAGGCAGTTCAGGAAATGTGGGATATCTATTTTTCACAAAATGCCACAGTTGTAAATAGCGGAAAAAGTGTGTATGTGGAATATTAAACTACACATCCTTTTCTTACAAAAAATTATGAATTATTTCAGTTACGGCGTGCTTAGTTCTGTACTGAGACAAAAGATTGATTTATATAAATTCTTTGTGATTTTTCAATTGTTTTTAAAATTATATTGCTTTGGCCTGAAAGTAATTATGACTTTACAATTTTGGCCCACGTGACAAAAACATTTGGACACTACTGGTTTAGATCAATGGATATTAGTGGTCTAGAATGGCCTAGTCAAAGTTTAGCTGATTCTGTAGAAAGACTTGAACACTGATGTTCACTGATGTGCAGAGTTGGTAAAGATGAATCCTAAAACACCTGGTATTGCAGTAAAACCTGGTTCTACAAAGAATATAAATGCACTCCACACTTTTCAGATATTTCTGCTGAAATGATTGTGTATAATCTAAAAATGTTTTAAAAATACACAAAAGTTTGTGGATGAAATATCAGAAAATGTGAAGAACTTTTAGAAGTATGTGAAATATCTCTTCCTGTGTGTGTGTGTGTGTGTGTGTGTGTGGTGTGTGTGTGTGTGTGTGTGTGTGTGCAGGCTGCAGGAGAAACACGTTAAAGATGAGCAGATTGAACACTGGAAGAAGATCGTTAAGACTCAGGAAGAGCTGAGGGATCTTCTCAATAAGGTTAGCATCAGTGGCTAGCATCCGTCGGCTCCGCAGTCTGATCTAACCGCCTGGTTTCTCCTCTCAGATGGTTTCCACTAAGGAGCGCGTCAAGGAGCTCCACCAACAGTATAAGGAAGCGAGCGAAGTGAAGCCGCCCAGAGACATCACCGCTGAGTTCCTGGTGAAGAGCAAACACCGCGACCTGACGGCGCTCTGCAAGGTAACGCTGTGAGATCAGTGGATAGTTGCCCTGAAGCTGCAGGAGGAAAGCTGGTCGTGTTGGTAGTTTGTATCTGAATTAGAGCAGAAACCAGCAGATCAGGATGTACGGCTCGGAGGACGTTAATGCCATGCTGTCTAAGAACCCAGACGAGCCGTTTTAAGTGGTTTAGTCTCCTGCTTGGATGTATTATTAGGGAATGTTGGTGTTTTATTTCTGGTGCGGATAAATCACCTCCACCGCGGCTCTCTGTGTGGTTTAAACACAGCTGCTATCTGAACCAGAGACTGAAACCACTTCAAGGCTTTGCATCGCGCTCCGCTGGCCCTCATGTCTGCCGATCTGTTTACACTTTCTGAGCGAGGCGGATGGAGTCTGTGTGTAGCTGAGTGGATTTACTGCTCCTCCATGAGCGAGACCGCGGCTCTTTCCTGGGATTCCTCCCACAGTCCGCGTCTCCGCTGCAGCTTGTCCTGACCTTTGGACGGTTCTTCCAGTTTGCGCTGGAGGGACAAAAAGGTTGAGTCAGCCGTTTCTGCATGACATGAAGCTGTGTGGGCGTGGACTCACCACACACCCTCACCTGGTTTCAGGCACGGCTCTCCGAACTGCAGCTCGACTCGGCCTGAAACGTCTTTAAAGTGACAGAATGACAGAAGGTAGAGAAAAAGATTATTTTATGAATGAAAACAAAGAAACATTTAAAAGTATCTGTGAAAGAACCTGAACACACCATCCCCAAGGTGAAGCATGGCAGTAGCAGCATCATGCTGTGGGAAGCTTCTCTCAATAGCAATAAATCAGTGAATCATATGATGAATTAAAAAGAGCTTAATTTCCATTTGCATGATTTATTGTTTTCCTCTTTTCTCTCAGACAAAAGTCTTCAGTCAGTTTTGTTTAGAGAGACTTCATAATTAATTTTATTTGTTGTTTTTGTTTATTTATTTTTAATATTTAAAATGTCTTCCAGTTCCAGTGTCAAATGTTCATTTTCTCTGCTTCGTTTGTTAGCAGGCAGTTCAGCGCTGAGCGGAGAGTCTGAGTTTCTCCATGGTGGGTCTAACTTGATAGACTCGCTCAGCCTTCTTCAATTTGGATTCCAGAATTAATCTTTGTTCTGCTTGCCTGCGTCTTTTACCATTTGTAAAAGTAGTAATGAGGCCTCTGCAATAAGCTTTGGAGGTAATGATGGATCATCGGTGGATGCTGCATTAACTGAAAGAAAATGTTTGAATTCCTCTGCAAAATAGGTTTTAAGTTTTCCATCATATAAAATAGAGGAGTCAAAGTGCCACCGTCTTGATCGACTGACCTCAGTTCCTATGTTACATTTAATGTACACAGGCGCATGGTCTGATATTATTATGTTGCCGATTGAGCTAGAAATGACTGATGGTAGGAACTGCCTGGGGACAAAAAAATAATCAATTCTTGTATAAGAAGAATGTACTTTGGAGAAAAATGTGAATTCCTTATCTGCTATATGTTGCGTCCTCCACACATCAACATATGCCAACTCCTCGCACAGAGTCGAGACCATTTTGGCCTGAGATGAGATACGACATTTGCCAGCTGGGGATTTATCAATGAAGGGGGAGAGATGGCAATTAAAATCTCCGCCCACAATTGTATTCTTGATGTTCAATTCCACAAGTTTTTTTAAAAGCAGACATTAGAAATTTACCTGGTTGACCAGGGGGAAAGTAAACGTTCATAAAGGCAATCTCCTCCCCAAACATAATACCCTTCACAATAATATATCTCCCACCGGTATCTTTTATGCAATCTATAAATTTAAATGGTACATTTTTCCGGATCAGAATGGTAACACCTCTACTTCTAGATGTAAAGGAGGAGAAGAAGGCCTGATTGAAAACACCCTGTTGTAATTTTGCATGTTCTTTAGCATCCATATGGGTTCCTTGTAACAAAGCTACTTGAACATTTGTCCTTTCAAGATATGTTAGGACCTTTTCTCCGTTTAAGAGGTGTGTGAATGCCATTAACATTCCATGTACAAATATTAAGTACTGACATAATAGCATTTAGCTACACATAAAAAGGCGCATGGATAGTACATACTGTAGTTTCTTGGTGTAATGAAGTCGAACATTTTTCTCTTCCCCCTCCCTCTATATTTTAAAAAGAGCTGGAATAACATATAACAAGCAGTGAAACTAACTAACTGCCAACAAACATTGCCTAACATTGGCGAGACAGATACACTATTTCTCCTCCAAACGGTGAAGTGCAAGTGTTTAAACCTGACAGCAGGTCTTATGGCAACAAACAGTCACTTAGCTAAATCAAGAGCAACAACAAAGAAAAAAAAAAAAAAGAAAAGAAAAGAAAAGGGGGCCGGCGCTTGGATAATATGACCCATTATTTACCCATTTTATAAAAAATAACATATGACGACAAGCATAATGTCTCTGCATGAGAATACTATTCATCTCAATAATTTGAGTTCACACAGGCGTATTAAACAGCAAAACGAAGTACCTCTGTGTCCCGTGGCGCTGACAGCAGGGCTTATTTAAGCTGATCCAGATATCGTTCAGCTTCAGCTGGGTTCTGATTCCCTTGTAGAACCACAGTGAGTGACTTTAAGCCTGGCGGGGTAAAGGAGCCTGTAGTTGGCACCCGCGGTTTTCAGACGCTTCTTAACGCCATCAAAGCTTTTACGCTTCTGTGCAACAGCCGCTGAGAAATCCTGAAAGGTCATCACAGGGGCACCGTGGTGCTCCAGGGGTTGCCCTTTCCTGCCCTTCTCCAAAGAGGCGCATGATCCTCTCCTTGTCGCGGTAGTTGTGCAGCCTGACCAGGACTGGACGTGGCCTTTGGTCAGCGGCGGGAACTGGACCTCCGGTGCGGTGAGCTCTGTCCACTTTTAGCTTCCCGGCCTCCGTTCGGATGTTTAACACTTTTGGGAGCCACTTCTCACAGAGTAAAGCGGGGTCATTCCCTTCCGCGTATTCCGCAGACTCTCGGAGCCCAATTATGCGGATGTTTCGTCTCCTGCCCCTATTGTCCATGTCGTCCATATGATCCATATGATCCGTGAGCTCTTTCACCTGCTGCTCCAGTGACTTGAGCCTGTTGACGATAGGAGCCGTTTCGTCCTCCAGAGTGGAGATGCGGGATTCTGTCTCTGTGATGCGCTTCTCGTGTTCTTGGAGCTGCTCACGGTAATCAGGCATAAATCTCGAGATCGGATCAAGCTGGCTCCTTAATTTGTCTTCGAAAACTTTCGTAAGGTTTTCGGTTACCGCACGAATCACCTCCTGAAGAGCCGGATCCATTCTCCCAGAGTCGCTAACCTTTTCGCTAGCCGAACCACCAGTAGCCTCATTAGCTTCTCCGCTCAATTCCTCTGTCGTCCCCGTCACGGTGTTTTTCCTTCGTGGCATGTTCTCAGACGGCCTTAAAAAATAATCACTAATACTCATTGCAGGTTTAGCCAACGAAGAGAGACTGCCTTGTCGCTTTTTGCAGGGTATAAACTGGAGAAATAAGTAAAATAAGCGCCAGCGCCCCTCGTCCCGACTGTCCTTCAAGCCGCCATCTTGAAAACCCGTCAAATGTTCATTTGAATTTAAGGTTTATTGATCTTTGAGAATATGTTCTTGCATTATTATGCCATTATTATCATTATATTACTGGAAAATGGTCCCAAATCAACAATATTATCGTTATGGCAAAAACCTCTGGGGACAATTTATTCAACAGAAAATTTTCCAATCGCAAAACGACAAACATTGCGACAACAGGAAGTAGAGGCAAAAAAAAACTTCAGTTGCCCTCCACCTGGAAAATACAATGGAAGGACGACACGCGGGCGTTCTGTTGCAGGTTAAGGGATAAAAAGCAAGTTTGAAGCGCTGCAAACTCTCTGCCAAAACGAAATTCCTCCAGGCCACTAGGGGGAGTCAACCACCAACTCTTATGGTATCAGATTCTCAGTAAAGATGGAATTTAATGTGATTTCCTGAAGAAAGATGGAGTAAAGATTTTACACACACATATAAAATCAGCATATTTGCCTCTCCACACTCCCCCTGGTGGTCTGGAGGGAGTTTGTAGTGTTTTATAAAATCTCTTTTTTGTTGTTCTCCATCGGTCTTTAAGCTTCAATTATTTTCCAAAGATGAATGGAGAAGTTTCAGATGAAATATTGATGAAACATGGCAAAGGTTGCAGGAGTAAACTGTTGAATTTTATACTTTCCTGACAAACACACGACTCTACTGCCTCTGTGTGCCGGAATGTCTCTCTACTGGTTTAAAGAGGAGTTTTATCAGCTTTTATACTGTGTGTTAGTATTTATTCCTACCAGGAAAGTTGCTGTTTTGATGCATCAGCCTCATATTATTGGTGCTAAATAGTAATAATGAGTGCGGCTGTTTGTGTCGTTGTGTAGGAGTACGATGAGTTGGCAGAGATGCAGGTGAAGCTGGAGGAGAAGCTGCAGGAGCTGGAGGCCAACCCCCCCAGGTGAAACACCTCTCACTGCTGCTCACTCTGGTTAAGCTTTTTCATTTATCAGTCATGTAACTTCATGTTTTTACTGCTGTATCGTAGTTTATCAGTAGTTTAACGTTAGCAGCAGCGATTGTTGGTCTGGAATGCAGTCGCTCTGCATCGTGTTTCTCCTTCTTTCCCACAGCGATGTTTACCTTTCATCCCGGGATCGGCAGATCCTAGACTGGCACTTTGCCAACCTGGAGTTTGCCAACGCCACTCCCCTCTCCACCCTGTCTCTGAAGCATTGGGATCAGGTAGCGACACGTCCAACCCGCCAGCTCTCTGGCGTTCCCAGGACTTTATCGGTGTGTGACTCTGCTCTGTGTCGCCTCCTCAGGACGACGACTTCGAGTTCACCGGCAGCCACCTGACGGTGCGGAACGGCTACTCGTGCGTCCCCGTGGCGCTGGCCGAGGGTTTGGACATCAAGCTGAACACGGCGGTGCGGCAGGTCCGATACACGGCATCCGGTACGTTCCGCCACACGACAAACCGAAACAGGAAGTTGACTTCATCCAGATGTGCATTCAGAGGTTTCCATCTTGTCTCGCTGCAGGATGTGAGGTCATCGCCGTCAACACGCGCTCCACCACGCAGACCTTCATATACAAGTGTGACGCCGTCCTGTGCACGCTGCCGCTGGGCGTGCTGAAGCAGCAGCCGCCTGCCGTCCAGTTTGTCCCGCCGCTGCCGGAGTGGAAGACCTCAGCCATTCAGAGGATGGGCTTTGGAAACCTCAACAAGGTCAGACGTCTCAGCAGTCCATGTAATCACATAAAATCACATGGTTTATTTGCAACTCACATGCATAAATGTGAGTTTATTGCAAATCTTCTGCAAAAATGGTGAAAAGCGTCGGGCTCATGTGATGCCAACTCCCTCCTGCAGGGGGCCGATCGTACCCAATCTGTCTGCGAATTTTTTTTCGCGTCTTTTTGGAAAAAATATCGCAAATTCTCTTTGAATATTTCTAAAAGGTTACACAAACCGTAACCAAATATAGTTTAGAAAAAAAACATTTAGCTCCATAAATATTTCACTAAATATTTAGTTTTCAAGCTAAATGGTTAGCTATCTCTGAGCTAAGTAGCTTAGCTTGAAACTAAATATTTTGTAATGCTGACAAAATATGTAGCTTCAAAGTAAATAGTTTAGAACTAAATATTTGTCAATGTCAATTTTATTTATGAAGCACTTTAAAAACAGATGTTCAGCACTTTGGTGCCGTTAATAGTATTTGTAAAACACGTAAGAATAAAACACAGATTAAAACAAACAGGGCAAGTAAATTGCAAAGTCAGGCCTTATGGAAAAACTAAAGAATAAAAAAATGTTTTAAGAAGTGATTTAAAGTGTTCCAGACTGTGGGCAGGTCTAATGTGAAACGGCAAGTTGAACTGTATGTGCAATATTTAGCTCTCTAAATATTTAATGAGCAATCTAACTACTTCCCTCTGCGTCTTTTTATAAACGATTTGAGGGAAAATGCTCTTTTTGAAGCCCTGTAGTAGTTTGACCCCAGCAGGGATCCGTATAGGAATGAGGATGGAAAAAATGGAGCCGATATTCACCAGTTTAAATTGATAAAGTTGTTTTTAACATGCGATCAAGTATGATAAATTAATAAAGAACTGAGTTATTGTTGTGATGTGCTTTGCAGTTTTTTGAGTTCTTTTTTTACAGTGAAACTGTAAGAAATCCTGCAATAATAATTAGTAACTCAGATTTCCTCCATGATCTGGGCCCAGTGTCGAGCAGGACCGGTTCCGGTTCTGGTTCTGCTCTGAGGCAGATCCATACTCTGCTGCTCATTCTGCATCACTGCTGTCCTTCCCGCTCCGGCTCCAATCGTTGCTGCAGCAGAGAATGCTGCATTATTATGCAATCCCAGCTGCTTGCTCCTAGGTTTCCCCAGCAGAGGGAGCTCTTTTCTGCTCTGCTGCAGAAGAAAACCTGTTTTAAATGAAGTTTTTGTTGTTTTGTGCTGGAAGGTGGTGCTGTGCTTCGACCGGGTCTTCTGGGATCCGAGCGTCAACCTGTTTGGTCACGTCGGCTCCACCACCGCCAGCCGGGGCGAACTCTTCCTCTTCTGGAACCTCTACAAAGGTGAGATGAGATCATGTTCTCGCTCTGCAGGCTGCTGATGTTCTGTGTTCACCTGAAACCGACCGCTCCTCCTGCAGCGCCCATCCTGCTGGCCCTGATGGCTGGAGAGGCGGCCGGCATCATGGAGAACATCAGCGACGACGTCATCGTCGGGCGCTGCCTCGCCATTCTCAAAGGGATATTTGGGAGCAGCGCCGTGCCTCAGGTAGATACGCCGCCATTCTAGGGCCTTTTACACAGAGGGGGGAAACGCGGTATGTTCCTGCCAAAAAACTCTGGAATTTGAAAAAATCTAAAAAACCTTTTGCTCAAAAAGTGAAAATTTGCAAGAAGATTCAGATGAATAGCAAAGATTTTCCAGAAAATTTTGTTTTTAAATTTCTGAGCTCAAAAAGTCAAAACATTTGTAAGACATAAAACAAAAAACATTAACCTCAGAAATTTTATTTAGTTTAAACTTTTGAAACTCCAAATTTTCTAAGTTTTTTTTCTAGAAATTTTCTGAGATTATTCTCAAAATGTTAGTTTTTTCTAAGAAATCTTCAACTTTGAAACTTACAAATTTCCAGATTATTTTCTATAACACTTCTCAAATTAATGTCAACATTTCTGAGTATATTTTAGCAAATTTCCTACTTTCCAACCTCATAAATGTCAAATTATTTTCTAGAATATTGATAATAATATGAAAATTACGTTTTTTTTATTAACATGTTTTTAACTTTTAGTTGAGTTTTAGTAGGATACTTTTACTTTTAAGACAAAAAAATTCCATGTTTTTTTTTCTGGAAAATTTTTGCAATTAATAAAAAAAGAAATTTTTCTCCTGTTAATTTTTTGGCCTCATCAGCTCATAAATTTCCAATTTTTTCTTCTTTTTTTTGGTAAATTTATGCCAAAAATCTTCATCCTTTTTCTGTTTTCCATCTATATTGGCCCTTACATGCCTCTGTAGGCAGAACATTCAGTTTTCCCTCCTTCCTTCCTTTTCATATGTGACTTTATTTCCTGAGGAATTTGTTTCTGAGCGGACCCTCAGAACCAGAACCGCGGTCGTGCCTCTCAGACCGAGCCGGGTCCAAACCGCCGTCATTACGACTCATTTGCTTCTGGTTTCAAGTGGGAGGAAGGAATGCGCATGAAGGCCGGGGCTGGAGCTGCTCCCCGTCCAGCTGTTCACCGCTGCCTGCATCATGGAAAGTCTTTGAACTGTTGTTGTTGTTGTCTGTTGCCATGGCAGCCGAAGGAAACGGTGGTGACGCGGTGGCGGGCCGACCCCTGGGCCAGGGGCTCGTACTCGTACGTGGCGGCCGGTTCTTCGGGTAACGACTACGACCTGATGGCTCAGCCCATCACGCCCGGCCCGGCCATCCCAGGAGCCTCACAGGTGGGAGGGGGCGGGGCTTACTGGGAGTACTGGGAGAGGGAGGAGTGGCATCCCAGCAGTTAATAACCAGCAGATGTTTGCCAGCTGTTGGACTGTTGCCATGCCGATTACTGTGAACAGGGCGAATTTTTATGTTCTCACTTAAAACTACTAAACTGAAGTATTCACACTTTCAACTTTTCCCGTTTTCTGAAGTTAAAACCACAAAATGTCACATTTATTAGGATTTTATCAGAACTGAATCGAATGATTGTGATTAAATGATTTTTTAAATAATCTTCAGTAGTCGATTAATCATTAACTGGAGCATGACAGATGCAAAGAAAACAAACTCAGAGAAACAATTAAGCCAAAACTGTACAAATATTCTCATACACTTTTAGATGAAGAGGAATGTTGCATTTTAGAGACAATAAAATATTTATTTTCTCTTTTAAAAAAGGAATCAAATTGTTTATTTGAATTTTTCTATTAGTTTGTAAATAAAGTCTCAGGTGGTTAAATGAAAAATGTTCACATTTTTTAATCTGAATAATCATCAGAATAATCAATTCAGAGTTTAGATTGAAAAATATTCATGTTAGGATGGGACGGCCTAGTTAAATCCAGACCGAAATCCACCTGCAAACTGACTCAAAAACTGACGTTCAATCTGATGTTTTACAGCTAGAACTGATTACAACAAAAAATCAGCCCATATTTCCTTTAATTTTCAGAGATCGGCTGATATTCACACCTGAGACTGATCTGAACCACCGAGCCCATTTACCCAGAATGCCTGAAAATCACCCAGTCATGTTAAACCAGCAGGTTTTGTCTAAGAGTGCGATTAATTACCTCACTGCTGCCAACTCAGCAACCTTTTAGAAAATATAATCAGAATCAGGTTTTTTGAAGATCGGCCAGAAATCTGCAATTTCAAACCGCTAACATTTTCACAGTAATGAGCAACTTTGTTGTTTGTCACATTAAGTATTATTGATTCATTGATTCTGCACTGATGTAATTGGTAAACGTTTCCCTCCTCAGCCCGTCCCTCGGCTCTTCTTCGCCGGTGAGCACACCATCAGAAACTACCCGGCCACCGTTCACGGCGCCCTGCTGAGCGGCCTGCGCGAGGCCGGCCGGATCGCCGACCAGTTCCTGGGCGCCATGTACACGCTGCCCCGACAGGCCACGCCCGCCGCCACCAGCAACCCTCAGCAGGCGCAGCCCGCCGCCGCCGTCTGAGCAGCGTAGCTCAAGCATTACGACAAAACCCAGCTGGGTTGAACATGAAGACTGTGAAAACGTTCCAGAGGTTCATTTCATTCAGGATTCTGGGATTCTGTTTGGTTCCTGCAGTTTGGACCTGTCTGAAATTTGATTTGATAGGTTTTCCAAGTCAGGATGAGAAATGGAAAAGACTCATTATCTAAAAAAGATCATTTTCATTCATCACATTCAGATGGTGATCTGTACTTAAACCTTGAGTTACTGACAGAAACACATTCACTGTAAAACCAAAAGAAGGGACATTTCAGTTTATTTTTTACACCAGAGCCAAGATCTAGCTTTAGTTTAGAACCAGAACAAACTTCTGTGAAGCAAAGAAGTTACTGATCACAAACTGAATTAAAGGAAAGGACCTGTAGTTAAGATAATTCACTCCAGGTTTTAAACTGTGGAATAGTCCTTTATAACAGATCTAGAAGTCAGCTTCAGCGATGGGTTTAATGTGTTTATGGAAAACTGATTTAAACCTAATAAGATCTCATATAAATAATGGAAATCATCCAATATTTGGAGTCTGGAAAAGCTCAGAAATGTTGTAGGAACCCAGAAGAAACCCGATTTATAGTAAATCCGTCATAAATAAAGCAGAGAAATGGGATTACTTGAGGTAAATATGATTCATTTTCGACCTTATGTAGTTTTTTTGTCTCCAACTTGAACTCTGAACCTAAAATGTGAGGAAATTTCCAGCTGCACTGAAACTGAAGACTTTTCCTTCTGTTACACTAGAACATGTTGGAGCTGGAGCCGTTTGCCTTCAACCTGGAGCTCGGATCAGTTTGGCTCTGAGCTAAAAACAAATGTGCTTTTGTTTAAAGAAATCAGATCTTTGCTAACTTTTACAAGTTTAAGTTTATTTGTTGTTGAGACTTTTTTCTTTAAATATTAAATGTTTTTTTAATAAAAAGGACCAACATTAAAGCGTCGTATTGTGGAATTTCTTAAAACACCGATCTGTTCTGAGTCGCAGCTTTAAGTTTATTTTTCTGATGAACTGTCTAATACAGATTAGTGCAGCAGAAATGGCTTCAGGTATCTTCATTTTAGGGTGAAGGGTGTCATAAATATACAGTCAAAAATTTGGGTTACTTAGCTTGTCAAAAGAAAAAAGTGGGTGTTAATTTTTTGCCATATTTTTATGTTATTTGTAGATGTCAGTTTCAAACAAAATATTTAATTACCTAGCCAAAATTTCGGTTTGCAACATAAAAAATTGGCTTGCTAATTAAATAAGTAGCTCTGTGCTAGCTAAATATTTAGCTAGTTGGCTTGCTTATGAAATATTTATAAAGCTAAATAGTTTTGAATATCTTGCTAAATATTTAGTTCACAAGCTAGTAGTTTGGAGATAGTTCGCTTAAATATTTGTGGAGCTAAATTAAGTTTAGCTTTGAGCTAACCAAATATTGTTTACAAGTTAATATTTAGCTAGCCCGGAGCTAGATAGTCAGGTTGGAGCTCAAGTTAGCTTGCTCATTAAATATTTATGGAGCTAAATATTAAGTGTAAGTATTTAGCTCTGTTATAGTTCAATGTTAGCTAACTCGGAGCTAAATAGTTAGCTTGCTCATTAAGTTTTTATGGGGCTAATTATTTAGCTCTGAGTTTGCCAAATGTTTTGTTTACAAGTTAAATATGTCGCTAGTTCTGAGTTACATATTTAGCTTTATACTAAATATTTAGGATCAAGTTTATTTCAGCAGCAATGCAGTTCAGAGTGTTTTACATCATAAAAACAATAGAGTAAATTATGAAATAAAATAATCAAAATTTATTGATCAATGTTCCAGTTATGAACCGAAGGAGGGGGCTTAGCTTTGATTTAAAGGAATTTGTTTCTGCTGGTTTGAAGTTTTCTGGGAGTTTTTTTCCCCAGATTAGTGAAGCTCAGAAGCTGAATAATTCTTCTCCATGTTTGGTTCTGGTTCTGCAGAAAATCATTTTCCTTTCGCTTTGGAATAAGATCCCAGTAAATGAGTCTGGTTTCCAGTCAGTGTGAATACTTCTGCACAGACTGGGAACATGATGTTCAGAAACAGGTTGGGCTGGGTTCCCTGGGAACAGGAGATGATCAGCAGATTGAGGTGTACAGTTTTTAAGAGTGGCGTTATGTGCTGACTCGGCATTCCTCAGCAGCTTGTGGCTTTCCCTCTTTGAACCCAAACAATTTGCCTGCTTGCTTATTCTGCATGCTGTCAGCTGTTGTTCTCCCTCTCTCTCACACACACATGCATAAACGCTCCGATCCCAACAGTAAGCAGAAAAACAGAAGTGGACATAACACAGACGTGTTGCAAACAGGTCGGTTTTTATTTTTATTGGAATACATATGGTCTGCTGTACAGTTGGCAGCTTTAAAGAGGCCTACATGCAGAGTGCGGTACGGTTAAAACATGCACATTGTTTAAATCTAAAGCTGAGAGGGGTAAAAAATAAAAAAGCATCCTCATTCAGCCCACCTGGCTCCACTCAGATCCAGTAATAACTCAGAGAATTTGTCTTGTGTAAAACTGAGAGGAAGAGAGGAGGGATCCAGTTAAAAATATCATCCTTTAATTCTCATTTCTTGTTAGATTATTTCGCAATTTACATTTATATACATATATATGTGAGGAGAGGAGGGATCTGAATGCTTTCATCAGATGTAAAAACCCTGAATTTCTGAGGGAAAGCAGAGTAGATCTGAGGCTGGAGAACCAAACGGTCCGACTTTAACAGAAACAATCTGCTCTACTCTGATTAAAAACGCAACAACTTTCATTTTTAATTAAAAAAAACCCAGTGAAAGCCTCTCTCCTCTCTGACCTGTGAGAAAAACGCTCATGTTTAACAACCAGAACACAAAATGGACTCTCCAGGAGTGTAAGAGCAACGACGAAGATAAAAAAAAAATCAAGATGGACAAATACTTAATATAGTTCAACAATAAGGCCCACTTTACAAAATTACACATTTCTCCTTAAATAAAATCTATCCAATATAGACTCAAAAATAACATTTTGTTTAACAAAGAAACAAAACCGGATATAGAAAACCCCTCAGAGTGAGCATCTCCCCTGTAATCCAGCATCTTGGAGACAGATTATCCGTCAGCATGGAGGGTTGGTAAATGTAAACCGTAAATACTGTGGAATGATTTTGGCACAAAGTTAAAAAAACAAAAAAGAAACAAATGATTATGATTCCTGTAAATCTGCAGCAGTTTTCCCTGTTTTTTTTTTTTTTTTCAGCAATGGTGAAAAAACAGCACGTCCGGAAAAACAGGAAGTTTTTCTGACCGTTGCGTTGAGTTTCTGACGGATTCTTGCAGGAAAAGTGGAGCGAAATGTCCTGACGACAGCGCACAAAAACCTCCGACTCACATTCCTGACACCCGGCATGAAACAACAGCAGCTTCAGGGGATTTAATCCCAAACTGGAGCTTCAAAACATCCCAGCAATGTGTCACCATGAGACCGGAACCGGGTTCTGATCCAAAGGAACAGACGTTCACATCCATCCGTAGGAAAACAATGATTCATCTTGGGTTTGAAATGATCCGACTGGGCCTTAAAAACACTCAAATATTACCACATATTTTTAATTTCTGATGCAAATATTTTAGTAAACTTGAATTAAGAGAAAACCAACTTACAAGAAACCTTTCGGCAAAAAAAAACTTTAATCTTGATTTAAAACAGTAATATTTCACATAAAATATCTTGAAAAATGTGATACAAGTACTTTTAAATAAATATTAAGGAATTATTTATTTAAAATGCCCCTATATCTTGCTGAAAAGTTACTTTTTAGTTTTGTCTTAGTTCAATTTGCACAAGAAACAAAAAATACATTTGATTTTGGATTTTTGCAGTGAAAAATGCTCAATGAAAAAATTGCAATAAGTTATTTCAAGGAAAGGAAAAGTTTGAGTTTAGGTTCAAAATGCACCTATAAGCTCAAACATTTACATAAACCCCCAGTAATATTTGGTTAAATGAGAAACTACAAACAATCATCTGGCATAATTTTCTGATTTATCCGTTTAAAATCCCGTCTGAATGTTTGGGATCACTGAAAACCCAACAAGAAAGAAAACAGTTTCCGATGTTCAGCCGAGACGCTTTCTGATCATTTATCCAAATATTAGTGGAAGTTTTTTAATCTGAGCCTTTAAAATAAATTCAGATGAAAATGACAAAAGCAGACGATGAGGAACTTTACACGATCGCCAGACACTCGATCCGCTCGCGTGTTTAAATCGACCCGGGGCGACGTCTCCCTCCCGCTTTTAGAAACCCTGAGTCAAGACACAGAGACAGGATTAGACGCTGACCTCTGACCTTTCAGCCACGCCAGGAGCTGCTTTACACAGAGGGACCAGAAAAGACTCTGGACGTCAAAAAAAAAAAAAAAGTTAGAATGGCTCGACTGTAAAGTCAGCATCCTGGCCACAAATCCAAAAATGGAAAAAATAAAACATGAGTTACACTGCAAAAACACAAAATCTTACCAAGTATTTTTGTCTAATTTCTACTGCAAATATTTTAGTACACTTGAAATAAAACAACATTAACTTAAGAGTAACTTTTTAGAAAGAAATATTGGCTTATTTTAAGTAAATAATTCCTGAATATAAATGAAAAAGTTCTAGTTCTATTGGTAGATAAATTAAATCATAACAAGGGAAAATATTTTGTTCCAAGTAAAATGATCTGCTAATGAATCCAGAACTTTTTCATCAATATTAAGGAATTACTTGTTTTAAAGAAGCCTCTACATTTTGCTGAAAAGTTACTTGTAAGTTAGTTTCATCTTATTTCAAGTACAGCAAAATATTTACACTAAAAAGTAGACTAAAATACTTGGTAAGATTTTGCCTTTTTGCAGTGCAGGACCTTCTTTCAACAGAGTTACACAAAAAAAAAAAAACACAAAATCTTACCAAGTATTTTTTCTACTTTCTGGTGCAAATACCTTAGTATACTTAAAATAAGATAAAATTAACTGAAGTAACTTTTCAGCAACAAACATGTTTTTATTTTAATTAAATAATTCCTTAATATTCATGAAACCATTCCAGTTTCACAGGCAGATTATTTCACTTAATGACTTGGAAAAATGTCTTATTACATATAAAATAATCTGCCAGTGGAACTAGAACTTTTTCATGAATATTAAGGAATTATCTAATTAAAATAAAAACATATTTCTTGCTGAGAAGTTGCTTGTAAGTTAATTTTGTCTTATTTTAATAGTACTAAGATGTTTCGGTGTGGAAATGTGAATCCTAACAGTTTGATTCAGGTGCGTTTGCATCGGGATGATCGGTTCAGAAAGCATAAAGTGTCGTCGTGGCAACGGGCTGGGCTCCAACCGGACCAAACAGGCTGCAGCGTTTCATGTCATGGAGAACACGCGTCGCTTCGTTTAATAAATCTGATTATTTCCGTCTGAATCCAGAACCGCTGTTCGGTTTGAAACTCCCTCCGCATGTTCATCGTGTTTTTCCCCACCTGACCCCGAGAAGGAACAGGAAGCGCATCACACAAAAATAAAACAAAAAATAATAATAAAATGATCCCAATTTCACCGACTGTTCCTTTAAGCAGCGCGCATGCCGAGTAGCATGCCGAGTCGCAGCCTTCAAGTGCTTTTCTTTTTCTACTTACAGCCATGCAGCCAGCAGCCATTATGCGGCGCTGCAGAAGCTGCTGGAGCCTTCGCCGCGCTCCAGGTTGTTTGTATGCATGAGAAGAAGAAAAAAAAGAAGAAGAAGAAGAAGACGAAGAGTTGGGGCTGATGGAGTAACAGGATTAATTCCTGCTTTTGGTCACATGGGAGGGAGATGGTTTGGTTCTGCAGAACAATCCGCAGAGTGTGGGAGGAAGAGGGGGAAACATTATGACATCATAACACATCCAACAGGAAGTAGAAGAGGAAGCAGAGGCTGATCCAGAGGGGGGCTGGGGGGAGCAGAGCCTCAGCTGCTCTAACAGGTGTTTTCTTTAGTTCACTTGGCGCAGGTGACCGGATCGCATGGCTGCTGGAAAAGTGGCTCAGAGCTGAACGGAGAGCTGCCGAGGAATAAATACAGCAACATTAGATTAAAATGCTTTAGATTAAAAATAATCTGAAAGTATTTGCAGACAAATAATTCAGCTCATTTGGTGACAATTATGGGAAAAGATGTTTTATTTCGAGTAAATTTCCAGAAAATAATCCCTGAAATAAAGATAATGATGTTAATTAAACGGCAGTTTGGAGGAAATTATCACAGAAAAATATAAATTTAATGATGCAGAAATCAAATTGTCTGAGTTTTTCTCTGTAGCTTCACCTGAAGCTGCCTCACATTGAGATATTTTACTTTTTATTCACCTTAAAACCACAAACATCACGTAGTGCACAATTAAAAGAGGAGGAGATAAAAATACTTTATGGTTTTTAAACTGTTCATGAATAAAATCTGAAAAGTGTGGCATGCATTTATATCCAGACTCTCTACTGATGCTGCCGGGGGAAAAACATTTCTTCAGCAACCTGATTGGTCAGAGCTGATGGGAAGATGGACGGAGTTAAATCCAGGAAGAAAAACGACCAACAAGCATGATTTACTTCAGAGGTCTTCAACATGGGGGTTGTGGCCCACAGGGGGGACGCAGAGGAACTGCAGTAGCGTCAGTGAAATTTCTGATTGGATTTTTTTTTTTTCTAAATTTTTTTCAAACTTCAAGTTATGATTTTAAATACATATCAACATTAATCGAACGTATAACAAAATAATAGGCATAAAATGACGTATTTCAGTCAGAAATATGTCAGTTTGTCTGTTCAGTTTGTTAAAAGTGCAAAAACATTGAAGACCCCTCAAAGGAGATGTGCCAAAATGGCCTAGTCAAAGTTCAGATCGGTTTCAAGACTTATAAACATATATTTTCTCCGTCAAATTTGACCAATAAAACAACATTCATCCAGTTTGTAGCTTTAAAGTGACGAAATATGAAAAAGTTTTTCAAAGTTTTATCTGCAACATTTTTAAAAATTCAACATTTCTGAACCGTCTAGAAGCAAAGTCTCCTCTGACCTGCTTCCAGCCTAGCGATGCTCCGACTGACAGTGGCTCCAGGTTCTGCTTCCCGCTCCGGTTCTCCCGTCTGTCCGGGTCGCCGGCGCCGGGCCTCGGCCGGGCCACGGCTCCCCGCCTCGGGTCGAGGCGCCACCCGCCTTGGTCAGCCGGTCATAGGAGGCGCCGGGTGGCGGGTGGCGCCTCCAGGAGGCCGGGCTGCAGCACGGGTTTGGAGCCGGGTCCAGGGCTTCTTTAGCCTGGAAGGAAGGAGGTCAGAGGTCAAAACAGGGCCGGACTTAAGGTCCGGATTCATTGAAGCAGGTTGGTACGACGGCGTTTTACGGGCAATAATCCGAATTAAGAGGAGGAAATCTCCACCAAAAAAATGTTTGTTTTAAAGTCAAAAATCTGCAAAATCAAAAGACAAAACTGAGAAATTTCTAGAAAAAAGTGGAAATTTCTGACTTTCGAAAGTCAAAATTTTGACTCTTAGAAAGTCAGAAATTTCAAACTTTCTTTCTAGAAATTTCCAGATTTTTTTTCTGCAACTAATAAAATTTCGTTTTAGATTTTGTAGATTTTTTCTGAGATTAATAAAAGAAAAGTTGTATTTTTTTTGTGTGAAATTTTCCACTTCAAATCCAGAAATTTTATTTTTTTAGATTTGTTTTAGACTAATCTCTAAAGGTTTTTCTTCTAAAAAACTTTTAGAGCTCAGAAATTCCTGAGTTTTTGTAGGAAGTTTTCTCCTCTGTTTTCTGTGAACGGCCCTGATGCGCCGTGTTTATGAACATAAATGGCCTGTATAGAACATGGAGAGATCCGTGTTTAATGTGTGGTTTTGTTTAAGCGGATTGGAACATAAACAGATCCGTATTTTCTCCTCCAGCCAGGATGTTTCTCATATGTGGCTATTAAACACAAGCTGCTTGGTGTGCGACACAGAAAGTCTGCCAGGGGAAAAATTCCCAACCAAAAACCCCAAACATACCCCAAGCTGAGAGATTTATAATTTTGGTGGGCTGACTAGAAAATAAAGCCCAAGTTACTAGCTTGCGGCTGCAGCCTCGGCACGTTCCCCGCTCGTCGCCCCAGTAACCCCGGTAACCCCGGTAACCCCGGTAACCCCGCTGCAGGAAGATGACGGTGCAGTTCCAGCAGCTCGCTCCTGTAATTTCAGCTTTTAAAAAAAGCACCATAATTAGTGAAACTTGTTGGGCTGAAGCTGCCGCCGCCGTTTTAGAGCGAGTTCTGACTAATTGGCTCTAATGGAGCCCCGCTGGCCGGCCATTCCCGGGTCTCCATGGCAACAGACGGGAAGTGAGTCACCGGCCAGCACCGCCGAGCGGCATGCTCAGCGTGGTCACTTCCTGCTGCGGACGCTGAGGGAGGAAACGGGTATTTTCTCCTTCTTTGGTAACTAAAAGTTGCTAAAACTTAGAAAATCGCTGATCCGACAACCTGAAGGTGAGCCGCGCTCCGGAAAAGTTTCTACACCATTTCATCACAAACCTCAGTCCGTTATGTCAGACTCAGAAATTTACAAGTTGTTTTCTAGCAGATTTTTGACTTTTTTCTTTTTATATTTGTGAAGAAGAACAATGAGCTCAAAAAACATGTTTACAAATAAAAATCTTATAAGTGTGGCAGGCACATGTACTCTCAGCCTCTCCTAATCCGATAGATAAAATCTAGTGCAACAGACTGCTGTCAGAAATCAGCTCCTATTGTTGGAAAACTAGCATTTTTCAACACCCTGAACACAACACACCTACAGTTTTACATGGTGATGGCAGCATAATGCTGTGGGGATGCTTTTCTTCAGCAGGGGCAGGAATCCAAGACAATCATGAAATAAAAACTAAGACTTGAATATTTTCTAATTGAATGAAATTAATTTTTGAAAAAACTGTTGTTAGCCAACATGCTACTAGCAGGGTTTCCGGTCCAGCAGCGGCCAGCCCCATTTTGTTTCAGAAGATCAAAACATCGCCAGTGAAACGAAGAGATAAAGGTTCTGACGGATCCAAAAGTCTGGTACGGTCAACATTAAGAGATTCACCTTCATTGATATTTTAAGGAATCGGCTCTTCTGTCTGCTTGGCGAAAATGAAACCAGATGCAGTTAAAGGAGATAAACATTAAATTAAAGAAGTGAATTAAGCAGCAACACAGTTAAATCTGAGGCTGTTAGCAGAATCATTGACTTTCTGACCAAATCAGACTCAGAAACTCTCGTCTTTATCAGAGTTGAATTAGTTTCCTTCAGCCTGAATGGAGGAGGCGAGCTCCTGTTAAATAAATCACATCCCTGCTCTAACCGGCCCGTTCTCCTCCTCTACACCGGTGTTAAGGAATGGTGCTGCGCTGCCAACCCAAACTCTTAAATCAGCCTCAGCGCGCTGCGCACGGCGGGTGAAACGCAGTGGCGCAAAAAGTGGCTATGCAGTGAATGCAACACATCGGGGCGCAAAAACGATGTGGGGGATTTTTTTTCTAGTCAGCATTTTATGTACTTAACAGCTGTTTAGTGTATGAAATGATCAATAACAGAGGAACAGCATTGATTAGGCGCCCCTCCCACACCCTTTGGAGGTTCGGCAGCAGAGAACCCTTCGCGTCAATAATCCACGTAAAACAACCGCAGACCCGTCAGAACCTAAAGAACCAGACATCAGTCTCTTCATCCCTCAGTCATTTCCTGAGACCAAAAAATAATATAGACGGCAATTTAAAGAACAAATCATACAAATAGATTAATAGTAAATGAATAAATATTGTGAAGAGATCATTAAAAACGTTTGTTAGGATTGTGTAGGAAAAACGTTGATATCTTTTATAAATAGTGTTTTGTGGTCAATATTATTTCACCGTTTTATTAATGTGGGTGGCCAGTTTATATAAGGTTTCCTATCAATCTATAAGAATGATAGAAAACATGCTAACAAAAAGCCTCAGACCTGCAGCCACAGGCGGTTCTAGACAGGATAACAGAAGAGGCTCTTTGGCTCAAATATATTAAATGATGAAATACTGCCCTGTTTTTTGTTTCATTCTTTTTTAATTGCCCTGTAGGCAACGATTTATTCACATATATGTACATTTATTATTATTGATACTTTAACTAAAAGTGAGTTGTACAAGTTTATGTGGGGGGAACATAAATCCAAGAAAGAATTGGGAAATTAATCCTTTAAATCTTTTTCTGTCTGTTTTCACAATCAGATTAAATTTACACATTTTGAAAAATCTGGGAAATTCTTCACCAAGATGGAGATTAATCAATATTAATCCAGATGTAAGATTCCCTGCTGAGCTGCGATCAGTCCCCCTGCGCTGCCTCCTACAGACCGACTGATCACACATTATTGATCCACGATCAGCTGATCCCAGATCTGTTCTGGGCTCAGCAGCTCACATGACGGATCAATTCTGCAAATCAACACGTTTTCTGTTGAAGATTAACTGAGAATGCAACTAACAATTATTTTAATAATCCATTATTCTGACAATTACTGATTAATCAGATTAATTAATCTAATGATTAATTAAAAATGGCTACATTTTGCTAATTTTTTGTTTAGGAATCTAAAACATACTTATACATTAGAAATACATTAAAATATGCAAATACATGTGATATAATTAATTTTTAAATAAGAAAAGAAACACTTTGTTCCCTAAAATGCAATAGCAGCACTCCTGTAGGGAACGCTTTCTGGCACTATTTAAAGTCAAAATGTTACTATAAATAATGTGAAAAGCTCAGCTCATCAATATGTAATATTACATCAATATTACATATTGATGTAATATTACAACAGCTTAATTTGAACTAGGTCAAGCTAAAACTGCCACTTGAGAATTTCTGGGTAAAACAGATTTTAAAACAAAGATTTTCATCTTAAATGCAAAATGTTTGTATTTTATGTTCAGTTTTGACTTAATTATTCCTCTGTGTTGCTTTAGCAAACTGCATGTTTTAAGTCTGTTTTCTGTCAATGATTATTTGATTACTAAATCAGTTTATGATTTTTTAAAAATTTTGATTAGACATAATTAATCATTTCAGCCCTATGACAAAGTTAGATTATTTTATAATAAATGAGAAACTGCATGAGCAGAACCCAAAAATTATACTCAACTAACAGCAGCAATACTTCAACATATTTTTACTCAAGTAAAAGCAAAAGTAGCTGTTCAATAAATCACTCGAGAGTAAAAAAGTATTTGGTAAAAAGTCTGCTCAAGTACTGAGTTACTAATCAATTTATCAATTATTTAATACTTGAAAATTACATCATCAGATGGACCAAAATAAAAAGAATGAAATGACAATAATTCATATAAGTAACAAAACATAACAAAATGAGGCAAAAGAAAAATGTTTCCAAATCAGATTCTTTCAATAAAAAAGCTGATGAATCTTTAACAGAAACTGCAGGTGTGTCTGTTTCTGGTGAACTTTGGTTTAAACATCTTTGTTTTACTACCCAACTCTGAGTATGACTTCTGTCTTTAGAGCTTAAGACCAAATGTAGAAGAACGAAGCCATAAGCTGGACGTTAGCTCAGCTGCATGTCACACTGCGTTATCCACCCAACACCTCGATGTCATTCAGACCGCCGACATGTTGCTGAAGTCCAAACCCCACAGCCGGATCCGTTCCAAGCTTCGCCTCAGCGCCCGCCACCGCCGTGCTTCTGCTCAAAGCTGCTGTCCAAACGGACTGACCGGCATCAGGCTGCTGCACCGCACAGGCAGTCAGCGGGTTTCAGCAAATCACCACAGAAATACAAACTGATTGGCTGACAGCATTCCTGTCAGCCAATCAGAGGACAGACTGGAGGTCAAATACAATCAGACCTGGACCAGATTATAGCATGTTCTAGTTATAAAATCTTTACACATTTGGCAAAAAATAATGCTGTTAAAAAGCAGGTTTGAACTCATTTTTAATAAAGGCAAATAATTTTTTTGCTTGATTTTAGTGACATCTGAATTATCAATCATGGAATAACAATAATAATTATGGAATTAATGATTATATTGTCTTTTCACCAATTCAAAATCTGTTAAAGAGGCAGTAGTTTGTGTTTTTCTGACACATGATGCCCACTTTATGGCATCATCTGCTAACTATGTCAACTTCAGTTGCTGTAAAAATGCTGTGTATATCACATGACTTAAAAGAAAGTTTGCTTTGTAATTTGACGCCATGAAATTGGGCCTCTGTCTCTTTAAGAAGCTCCTGCCATCAGCAAGTCATCCCAACATGGCTCCTCTAGTAATCCTTAACAACGTTTTTACCAGCATTTCACTGAGAAGTAGCTCGTATGAGGAGCTCAGCAGCTCCACCAGGTGTTTGCTAATTGCTGCTAGCTAGTCTGAAGGAGCTGAGAAGAGGAGAAGCTGTGTCTCAGAGCCGGGGCTAGGTTCACACACGCGTCTGCCATTTGATCAACTTGTTTGAAACTTCTGGTGGAAATTGGCAGTTTTTGCTATAACCTGGTGCCATGCATTTCTCCTTTTAAACTGTTAATAATGTACAACGTCTCTGTAAATAAACAAATTGAGCATCTTTCAACAAAACAAATGTACACCACACTTTCCAGATTTACATTTACCTTAAAGTATAAAAGCTTGTATTATTTTACTTCCACTATACCCTAAAATGATGATAATTTGTACTTTCTTTAGCAGGTTCTGCAGGAAGATGCAGCAACACACCAATGCAGGACGTGGAGACAGCAAGTCGCTGCTCGAATGATGAATTTAACCTGATGGCATGTGTGTCATAACTCTGAGTTTTTGGACACTTCTGTTGGTTTTTAGATTCCAATAAACTGCAAAACAAATCAGAACCCTGAAAATCAGGACAAATTAACCTTGTTGACCTGTGAGCAGCGGGTTTTAACACAAACTCGAACCTTTGCAGGAGTTCTGTAAACATCCAGAGGTATGTTTGTGTAAAACAGCACGGCACTGTCAATTTATAGCACTTTTAAAATGCAAAGGTCCATTTTTTCTTCTCCTTGAGGGTTTTGAACCTTCTTTTCCCACAGTTGGTGTCTGTTTTTTTTAACTTCCTTCCTTTCTTCTGTGCCCCACCCTTCTCTCTTTGTGCACTGAGGCAGCGGGAGGGAAGCCTGCAGAAACTGTTTCTGAAGTCGCAGAGCTCTGGCAGAAAAACACAAACTGCTTCTCCTGGACGGATCCAGGAAAAAAAAAATCACATCTGATTGGAGATGAACTTCAGTCACATGTTGGAGAGAAACGACTCTTGGAAATAGTTGCTGATTTAGAAATCATCTTGAGGTGCTTGGAAAAGATCTTTACTGTCCAAAGCATCTAAAACAACTGGGATAATATGATTTACAGTATTCACTTTTCCTTCTGGATTAATAAACTATTTTTGAATTTAATTGAGTCCATTGGCTAACATTTGACAAGAGAACCGCAGCAGCTAAAATGTGACAATCTATTTTAGCTAGCATTAGCTTTAAAGCTAATTTTAGTTAATGCACTGCTGCTAGCATTCTACATGTAGTAAATGTAATGATTTGTGTTTAATGTTAGCCAACATGCTACTGTTAACATTTTAACTAGCATGTTAGCAAATTTTAGCTTACAGGCTGTGGCTTCAATATCAGATGGAGTATGCTAATGTTAGCCCATATGATACTGTTAGTATTTATGCTAGCATTAGCTTTTTAGCTAATTTTGGTTTATATATATACTTCCTGTTAGCATCGTACACAAAGTAAATTAATGCTAATCTACATGATAGGCTTCACTAAATGGGTAAAAAATGGAGTGGTGTCAGAATTTAGTGGTTGGAGGATTTGTCTTTTGTCTTTGGCTAAAGACTACGAGCCATTTTTCCCGCTAGCGCTAGGCTACCTAGTGTTTGCATTTACCCAGAATGCCCTGTGCTGTCGTCCATGTCCTGCTTTTGGAGCGGTCTCCGGTCCGCTTGGCGTTCACGTATACATTCAAACCGAACCAGAGTTCATTTCAACAGAACCCAGACCGAGGTTTGTAGGCGGACCAGTTTGTTGCTTTGGTCTGTATCAAAGCTCGATTATTCATTCACACCTCCACAAATGAACCGGACTCTAGACAAACTAATCCACTTTAATGTAACAAAGCTGGTGTGAATGCAAGTTAAATCGGCTAAAACTAAGATGATGGGATCAGACCGGTAATGGTATTTGCTTCATTAGTTCAGTCTGTAGAGGATGTTACTATGAAGGCAGAATTTCCCCTTGAAACAGGCCTGTGTTAAAATTAAACATGAATTTTCAAATTAATATGAATGTTTGTTGTCCTACCAGTGGTGCCTGGGAATACGACCGGCTCCAGGACTGGGAGGTAACTGGTGCGTGGGGAATGGTCCTTCCCAGAATTCCTGCTTCCGTAACCGGAGACTCGGACCTCCGGTCTCGGCGCAGCGTCGGTTCTTCTGCTTCCTTAGCGCTTGTCACGCTGTTGTACCGCCGCATGTACTCCTGGGTCGGACAGCAGGAGGTTACTCGGTTGCTGTGCATTCTGGGTAAAGACGGACTGGCTCGTTCTCACCTCTGCTGGTTTAGTTCCTTTCTGTGGCGCTGCGTTGTTCACAGCTTCCTCCGAGTCGAAGGTGGTCGCCCGGTACGCCCTCCATGTTGTCGCCGTCTCTGCTTCGTCTTCGGACCCGACGTCCATCAGCGCCTTGCTCGCCTTGTTCCTCCAGGTGCTCCTCACCGTCACGTTCTTCGTGTCTGATGACGCGTCGTCCGCGGAGAGCTCGGTTTGCCTCTGGCTTCTCCAGCTGGTCACCGTCGCCGTGCTGCTGCCGCTCTCGAAGCCCGACTCTGTGTCGTTGAAGTCCGAGGACCGGCGCCGGCCGCCGCCGCCGCCACGCTGGTGGCTCACATAGCTGCTGGAGATCTCCAGCCTGGAGGCGCCGTGGAGTTTGGACCTCGTTGGCACATCGCTGCGCTCGTCGTCTCCACAGTCCTGGTCTTGGCACGGCCGCAAAGCGATTTCACTCTTAGGGATGGAAATCTCATACGGGACGGAAATGCTGCCGCGGTGGTCACTGCTGGGTCCTATCACACAACGCAATAACCGTAAATAATAATAAATCATCTGTGTTCTCATTTACTTCTGTTGTCAAAGACATTCAACAGATTCAACTAATTAAGACCGACACACTTTATATCACACATATTTAAATTTATGTGTATTCTTGTATTTTTAATAGTAATACTTTCTTAATACATAAAACATACTAATATTATTTTCATAATAAATACTATTTAATATACAAGAACAATAAATAGTAGTAATAATAATCTCATTACTAACATTGAATAATAGTTTTAAGATACAAAAAAATTAACACCAAAAATAGATTCTTCAAGACAAATAAGTTATCAATACATTATTATGCTATTATCAAGAAGAAAAACTATTTAACATAATAATAAATCGTAATAAATGTATCACTATAATTTAATGTTAATTAGTATAAGATAAAAAATCAGCAATACATTATTATTATTACTATTATTATTAGCAGAGGTAGTAGTAAGTAATAATAAGGATCATAATATTGATAAACAACATATATTACAAGAAAGAATAAAATGCAATAATTTTATTGATATTATTTAATAATGAAAATGACTAATAATCCTATAAATAATCACGTACAACATTATCATAACACTATACATTTTTGGAATAATGCTAATAAAACAAATAAAAATACTTTGTAATAAGAAAGTACATCATCATCATTATTATCAATATTATTATTATTCAGTGTAAAGTCAGTTATTAAAATGATGGTTATTATGTCGATCATACTTTCTGCACCTACCTATGACGAAGTTGCTGGTGGACGTGTGGCGCTCCTTCGCCGGCATCGGCTCGCTGGATAAGCTGCTGCTGCGGCTGCTGGTTCTGGAGGAACTGGGGTCACTGGGGTAGATGGTGATGCTGCTGGTCATTTTGCTGCTGCTGGTCATAATCGGCTTGGTGGAGATCTTGGGTTTGCCGTTTGTTGACAAGGACTCTGAAATCATGACTTCCTTCCTGTCGATCTCAACAATCGCGGGCTTTGATGACGGCCTTTGACCTCAGCGCCTCCCGGGGGCTGCACACTCTCTGGATCTCGATGGAAGACGGCGTCTGGACGGGAGTGTGGCGGCCTCCTCCGTCGGCCGGCTGCGCCCTGCTGAGCGACTCCTCGTCGAAGGAGCTCCTGGAGGAAGACCCCTCCGAGTGCGAGTCGTGGACGTGAGGGTATCTGGTGTACCTGGAGCTGGTCGTCCTGCTGCTCACCGACGCGCTAATCGTCTCAGCTACAGGTTCCACTTCTGAGGGTCTTGAGCCGGTGGATTCAGTCTCAGATGCAGATGAATGGCTGTCTGAGCCGAGGTCGATTGGGCAGCAGCGGACTGACGTGAGATCTGTAGGCCGTGTACGACCCGTTGGCTGTGCACACCAAAGACTCTTGAACGGTGTCTGTTGGTTCCTGATCAGAGGCGGACACCGCCTCCTTCTCCGCTGCAGACATGTTGTTCACGCTAACGCTCTCTGGCACAGCGTCGGAGTTGTTCGACTCCGTGTCACTGCCTCCGTACGCTTTAGAGAACCTCTCTCTGTTCTTCGCCTCTGCGTCCGTCTGCTTGAACGGCGTCCTCTGAGGCTTCGGTTCATTAGCAGCTGGAGGGTAGCGGCTCAGGACGGACGCCTTCTTAATTTCGGAGGTATGTGAGGCTCCTTTAGGGCGTTCCTCAGGTAATTGAGACGTGACTCCGTTGTCTGAAGAAAAGGTAGCAGTCGTGGTTTTGGGAGTCCGTCTGTTCCTCAGAGCAGGACTCAGAGGTCGCCTCGTCATCTTTGGGGAACTCTCGCCTTTGCCCCTCAGCATGGTTTCTCTCCTGTGCTGAGGGGAAAGCTCCCGGATCCCGGTGCTTTGGAGAGCCCGGCTCTGGAAACGATGCAGAACTTTTAAATTTGGGCTTCTCTTGCCTGAAGCCCATCGATACCACCTCCTCGTTCTCAGCTTTGCCATTCTCCAGGACCTTCGCGGGGTTTCCATTTCCGTGTTTTTCAACATTCCCGATTCCTTTACCCCCAATCCCAGCTTTTCCACACAGCTGCATCCGGAGCTGCTCCACCTGTTCGCTCAGTTGGCGAGATCGTCTTTGCTCCACCTGAAACTTCTCGTGAAGCTCTCCGTTCTTGAACTTGGAGTTCTTCAGATCCTCCTCCACTGCCTCCATCTGCTTGAGGCGGTTCTTCAGCTTCTCCACTTCCTGAGTCAGCTCCTTTACTTTGTTGTCTTCCTCCTGTGAGCCCTTCTTGATCTCAGACTTGTTGACGATGCCTAGCTTCTCATCTGCTAGCTTCAGGTAGTCAAGGTTCTTCTTGCCTCCCAGTTTACTTGTGAAAAGAGGGGTGGAAGAAAGTTCATCCTCAATTCTTGAGCTCATGAAGTCTGAACGATCCGGGCTTTTTCTTTCCTCTGAAAGCTTCTGAATGATCTTCTCATCCTCTCTTTGCTTCTCCAGCAGCTTCTTCCGCTCGCTGACAAACGCCTGAGTGAAGGCCTTGAGCTTCTCCAGCTCTTTCGCCAGCGCCTGCTCCGCCTTGTCCAGCTTCATCTCGGAGCCTTCGACTTCCTTCAAGCGCGCTCTGAGCGTCTCCAACTCTGAGGAGAGCTTCTTGGTCAGGTTCTTCTCCTCGTTGAGACTCAAGCACAGTTGGCTGCAGTCAGACTTGCTTTTAGCAAAAGCTTCCTCCAGTTTCTCCAGTTCAGCCATCCTCCGCTGAAGACGCTCGATCTCGCCCTTTAGCTCCTTGGTGAGGTTTTCCTCCTCTTCCAGTTTCTCGCGGACTGTGCGGCAGAGGTCCTCGGCTTTGCGTACCTCCTCATCCTTGCCCTGGATCTTCAGCAGACGTTTCCGTAGCGCCTCCACGTCACCCAGCAGGGACGAGTTGCTGCCTTCTGCTTGGATGATCTTGTCCTGCAGAGGAGGGAATCATTAATCATTTCTGTCCTAAAAAAAATCTCCAATTTGTCCCCGTCTTCATCAACCATTTCAGACACATTGAACTAGCAACAGAGTTATTTTCATGTTGGGTTTGGAGACTAGAGTTCAAATTCGTAAATGGATATTCATTTTGTCTTAAGTTAGCTTATAATAGGTAAGCTACATAAAAAATTGCACATTTATTAATTTAAATGGCAAAATGTTTTACTGTAAAATATTTCTGGCCCCACGTTGATCTTGAAAACTAATGCATTCCTTTAAGCTCAGATTTCATTTTGGGCAACAATTTTCGTATTTTTGGTTGTCCACTAGATGGCTCCACTATTGCCAAGGCAGCAATAGTGGAGCGTCAAAGTAAAATTTAAAAAATTTTTTTACTTTTTTTGGGCAAAGTTGCTACAGAGATAAAAGTTGTGTAGATGTGTGTCACATGTCACACATCTTCACAGTTTTATGGAAATTAAATATTTTCTTAAGTGACCTTGGGAGATAAAAATAATAATGTGAACACAAACATAATAATACAGTTAATGACAATCATTTTAATCAATAAATTATTTATTATTGGGATAATAAAATACTATTACTACTGTTTATAATTCCATCATTTGTCCGTGATATTTTTACAAATGATATTTACCTATTCATCAATGTTTTAATAATATTTAAATAACATTATTATTGCCAATTTTCAGCAATATTTAAATATTATTTACTATTTATAATATGCATTTTATTATCAGCAATATTTGTAATAAAGTCATCAATACGTTTTAGTAATATTTTAATAATCATTTTATTACTAATATTTTAATAAAAAATATTTACATGTTAATATTTTCAGCAGTGTTTAAATTATGATATATTCTACAATATTTTGTCATCAACAATATTACATGTAAGAATTATATGACTATTAATATTAGCTATATTAAAGAGAATAATTATATTAATGTTAATATTGAATTATTAATAATATTATCGATAATGGTATTTATTCTCGTGTAAAAAATAAAACCGTGGACAAACTGAAAAGATTCACTTTTGAAGGAATAAAATCCCCAAATATTATTATTATTAGTAGTTGTATGGATATTTCTGGGTAAATTAGTTTTAACAAACTGTCTTGATGACAGTTTGCAAAACAATATTTGAATAATATTTTTACAGCAGTTTTCAGGAAACAGACTATTTTCATCCTTTGGGTCTCGTTTGGGAGTTTTCTTTAAAAATGTTTTTAATTTGACACAGTAGAAAAACTAATAATCCACCAAAATTAATCCTGAAGGCAGCTGATCCATTTCAGGGTCTAATAATTATCGTAAGCAAATTCATCTTGACATTAATTTAAAGAAATGATTGTAATAATTTGGTTCTGATTCCTGTAAAACTCGACCCAAACTCCTAAAGTCGTGATGTGAAGCGCCACCAACCTGCAGGTCAAGCAGCTCATCCTCCGACTTCTGCAGCTTGTTGGTCGCTTCTTCCAGCTCGTCCAGCCTCCTGCCAAGACTCTGCAGCTTGTGCCGTAAGTGGCGGTGCGTCATGTCTTTATGATCCGACATGGCTGCTAACTTCAGAACGGATTCTTTTCTCTCTGTTTTCCACGTCCGGGTTATTTGATAGCAGCGTTTTGGGACTTCCACATCTGCGTGGCAGTGATAGCAGGACCTCAAGGCGCTCTCCTGGTCCTCTTGTCAGCCTGACTTGTTGCGGTTGTTTAGGTCTCCAAAATTGCCTCTAAATGGTGTTTAGCAGACAAATCTGTCATCTGTAGGAGAGAAAGACAGGAAATGACACTAATTAGTCATCTATGATTTGTCAATGTCCGTTGCTGTTCCCAAAAGTAGCAAGAAAGACAGAAAAATGAGTCAAGAGTAGCTGATTACACCCCATTTCACACAGAGTAATAAAAATTAGAACAAGCCGAAATAAATTTGCTCTTCAACTGGAGAAGTTTGTTTCATCCTTTAAGTTAGCCAAGCAGCTCGTCCATCGGCTGAATCAAGAACAAGGTTACCTCTGAGCAGAGATAAAACAAAAAATTCAAGTGTTATTATTATTCATTTCAGTGTGAATTTTATGTTTGTGAATTATTAATGCTGCTCTGCAGAACGCTGCAGTTGAAGCCATCAGTGGTTCAGGACTTCAAACTTCATTACATTGAGTGAGTTAATCACTGATGGTCCATTTATGGGTATTTTCCCTTCAATTTCTTGATGTCACTTGTGCGTCAGATTTACGGGTGAAATCAGAAACGTGAAAATGAAATGGAACTTTTGTATGTAAAAGTAAAACAGAAAAAAGAAATTGACTGTTAAAATCAACATAAATCATAATAAAATAAAAATTGACAAGCTAAAGTCCCGCCCATAATAAATAGAAAACTAAAACACTAATCATCAGTTTTTTGTTTGTTTGTTTTTTACTTATTCTTAGGAAAGACATGTATTGAGGACCAAACAAGTCAGAGAAGTAAATTTGATATATTCCAGAACAGACCATGAATGCTTTTATAAATAATGGCTCTTTTTTAAGTTGTATTAGAGACACATTGAAGTGATTTGAATTTAATTTGTGTTGGAATCATCCAAAAAGACCAAGGAAATTTCTCCAGCCTGTCTTTCACCTTGTCCGTCCTTTGTAGTAGGTTGTGTGTGTGTGTGTGGGTGTGTGTGTGTGTGTGTGTGTGTGCGCGGCTGCAGCTCTGTTGTCCCACATCGATCCCCTCTTCCTGCTGACAGCAGCACATCTCGACCCACCGCCCAGCTGCTGCTCCCTCAGGACCGTCATTAAGAACCAGCAGGTCATGACTGCCACCAATATGGCCGCCTTGTCGGTCAGGGGGCGGGGTTAGTGGTTGCTACGGGTCACCATAGATCTCATGAATGATTCAGGTAGCGGCATCATCCCCTCCCCCCACATCAGCTTCTCACATTGACCACAGAGGAAGAAAGAAGGTCCGTATCGACCCGATTGGAGGACGCCACATCTGGGCTCATCCCCCCCCCCCACCGACCCGACGGTCGGCTCCACGGCTCCTCTTCCTCCCGCTTTACAGCTTCACCATCCTGAAGCCTGAAACCACAACACAGGAGGATCTGTGCAGCTTCCTTTGACGTCTCGCCGTAAATCTGCGTCTATATGAACCATGTGTGCAGAACTCTTTGACATGTCATTACGGCTCCTTTAAGATGGAATAATACATTTTCTATACTTTTATTTGGTGCGATGAAACCCAAAGCTGTCTCCCCGCAGCTCATTAAAAGTCTTATTAGAAGTAAATATGCTTTGAACGTACACATGTCATCGGGTTGTGCTGGTTCAGTAACGCTGACATGTAGCAGATAAAGTCCTGGAGGAACGGAGCCAGAAACACCTTCGCTTCGGAGGAATGCTCCGTATTTTCCTCAGCCGCTTGCTGGGATCCACGATCGTCCCTGCGACTCATCCCAGTCCAGCAGACTAAAAATACAGCATGAGATTCTCATAAATCCGTCAGAGAGAGATTTGGTCAGTGGTGGAAAATATTTCAGCTCTTCATGGCGGATCAGGGCTGCAGAATGTGGCTCGGGTAAAAACGCTGCCACTGAAAACTAAAAGGACGAAAACGGTTTACCTGAGTTTAGCCTCATGCTATATATTTAGCTAGCAAGCTAAATGTTTAGCTAGCAAGCTAAATATTAAGCTGGAAAACTAAATATTTAATAAACTAAAAAACTTCTGCTTGCATGAGCACCAAAGTTCAAGTCTTTCCACATATTCTCAATAGGCTTTAACTAGGCCATTCTGTCATCTCTGACTGTACATTTATTGTCGCCGTGATGGAAGATGAACCTCCTCCGCAGTCTCAAATCACTTACAGCCTCTCCACAGCATAATGCTGCCACCACCATGTTTCACTGTGAGCTTGATGCAAAGATCTGCTTTTTTTATGTGGGCCATAAATGTACATTTTCATCCCGTCTGACCGCGGCGCTTTCCTCCACTGGGAAGAAAACAGTCGATGAATCTAATGCCGTTTATGCGTCGCTGCTGTTTTCCTTTAATCCGAGAATAAAAGTCAAACATCTACAAGATGTGGCTGAAGTTTAGCAGAAAGGTTCTGTCAACCACTCCAGAATTTCTTAAAAACCCAAACACACACACACACGCCAAGGTTACAGCAGAAAGCATATAATTAAGGCTTCAGGCCTGACCGTTCCCCTTTAGTACATTTTGTTCTGTTCATGAAGAGCAGCAGGGGGAGAAGACCCTCTCTCTTCTAGAACTTGACGTTAACTTGGTTTTCAGGCTCTTCTGCTTCATAAACACGATAATAAACGGTCCAATCAGAAAGCACGTCTCCTTACAGGGAACGGGCCACACGAACGGTATTTATGCAAACGTACTGATGTGTGTGGATGGATGCTGGCGCAGCACAGGAACCACAAGATGGCGGAGACCTGAAGCTTGGCCCGCACTGTCCCGTTTTCCAAGATAAAGAAAGCCGGCGTCCTATAATGGTGGGTTTGCCGTTTCCTGTGCTGTCATGTTGGATTTTTTCCCGTTTCTAGCACTCTGTCAGTCTAGAAAAATGTCAACATGGAAGGTACGATTTCATTTCTGCAAAAATACGACTGAATGTACAAAAAAGGATCAATAAAGAACACAGAGCTGTGTTTTTTCCCCACAGATTCTCACGGAAAAGGTGCCGACATGACGGGAAGTGGAGGTTGAGCTGAATGTCGTCTGCAGGAGAAGAAGAGTTTTGTTTTATGGGAGAAAACGTGGAAGAGAACCGCATCACCACGACGACTGAAGCTGGGAGGCTGATGTTCACCGACGGTGAAACGTTAGGAGAAGTTAAGAGTCAAAACATAAAAGACATAATTAACAAGTAATATTTAGTTTGAAGCTAAATTATTTAGCTTGCCATCAAAATCAGTAGGTCAGGGTTTTTAAGGATGTGCGATCGGCCAGAAAACTGCAAACGAAAAAGGAAAATAAAAAGAAAAAAGTACCGAAAAAGGAACAAATGGGAAGATACAAAAAACGGATGAAACAAAAGCAATAAAGGAAAGAAAGTAAAAAATCTGAAGGAAAAAAAGAGAAACAAGAAAAAAATGTATTGAAATTTTTTTAAATGGAATAAATAAAACAATGTAAAAAAATAAGAACTGAAATAGGAACAAAATCCAGCAAGAAATTAGTAAAACTGGAAAATGAAAAATATAAAAAACTAAAAAAAGAAACAAAGGAGATAAAGGAGAAAATAATATACAGCTCATTGTCCGACACACATCAGATATTTTTTGATAAATAGTTTGGCTGCTGAATGATGAAACAGAATTTTGTCTGAAAACCTGACCAATAATCAAACCATCAGTGATTATTAATCGAATTTAGTCTGGATTAAAAACCCAAAGTGAAACTAAAGTAAATCTTTAATTTGAGATCATGGAAAGCTGACAGCAGACCTTCCCAACGATCCCAGAGCGAGCGATCTGCCCTGAGCAGAAACTCTGTGACCCGGTGAAAGGCGTGGGGCTGGGCCGCTCTGCCCTCCGTACCTATTTAAAACTCCCAGCAGCTGCTCAAACACTCCAGCAGACATCAACCGACCCGACCCAGGAGGCTGCGTCACACAATGAGCTGCTCCTGGAGGAATGCGAGAGCGTCACCGCGTCACACTGATAAGAGAAAACACGGCGACACTCGTAAGAGTCAGCAGCACCGAGGAGCTGGGAGTGAAACCAGCAAACAGGAGCTGCTGCAGCCAGCAGGAAGTGAAACACAGGCGAGTTCTCACAGTCCTGCATGAGTACACCAAGGTCTGGAGAAAAATGACAAAACGTTTCATATTCCACTTTAAAGAGGCCATCAAACCTGCTGTTGGTTAGCAGGATGTTCCACATTGGTGCACAAATAATAAAACATCTGAATTTATCTACATTTATCTGATGGCCAGAAAATAATGAGTCCAGATAAAAAAAACAAATTTAAAACCTCTAAATCAGAAAATACACCCCAGCATTCATAAAGTCATAAATAAATAACAATAAATAAAATCTAACCAGTGTTTTATGTGCAAACGGCTGACTTTATAAATGTGTTTTCTTTTATGTTTGAAGAGCAGAAGGAACATTTCCACCTCAGAGGGCAATAAAGTTTTATCTTACCTTAAAAAGGTAAAACACAGCAAGTCTTAATGCTCAGTTCTGATTTTTTGATTATTATTATTGTTTATTTATCTACCACCACTCCACATGGTTCTCTAGGACATAAAAAATCATTTCTGCAATAAAAATGTATTTTTGGTTTGATAACATTTGGTAATTTTGGGTTTGCATTATGTGGAAGCGTTTAACAGCTTGGAGATAAATTCAGGAGCCGAATCTCGTTTTAATGAGACGTAAAACCTTCTTGTAGCGGCGGATCTAATTTAAAGCTGAGATTTTGTTTTTTTGTTGCCGTTTTATTTATTTATTCTCCTCTGGTTATGTATTGACATATGCACAGGTAAATGAATTCATGTTCTATACTCCTTTTTATAATATACAAATGTTTACCTGTATTTCACTTGAAAGATAAAATAAAAAAATATCATAAAAAAACCAAGATGTAAAACTTTCTTGTTTTAATGAGTTTTATGCCTTGTTGTAACGACATGAAGTCCTCTCCTCCGACAGATTACGACTTGTTAAAAAGGAGTAAAGCGACTCGCTACGACTCTCCTTCTCTCCCTGTATGATGCTCAGAGGTCAGTTTATCCCATCTGGGCTACCGTAGCTAAATAGAAAAATAGTTTTTAATGGAAGGTAATGCTAAAGTGCTACATCAACATTATATTTAGTCAAAACTAACGTTAAATCTTTATATAAACTTTGTATTTACTGCAACCTAAATTCAACCATGTTGATGCCCACCATGTATCAGCAACATGCGTTACGTCGTATATAGCATCAACAGCATGACATTTACGCACCTACCTATACCCACTCCAAACTAAAAGCAAGAATATAAACATCTAACGACTTTAGAAATTATTAACAGTCAATAACCAAAACGTCAACATCGATGTCAAACTTTAATCAACTGAAATTTTACAAAACAGCCAATTAATCAAGAAAAATTACCTTAGGGGAGCGATGTGTGCTAAACTTTTTCAAAGTTAGCAAAAACTTTAAAGCGCTAAAGGAAAAGTTAGCGCTGCTAAGCCAGCCTGCTGGGCTCTTCACGGTGTCGATTGTTCTCTCATGTTTGCGTTGGTCTGAAATGCCACATCTGGACACGTTTGTGGTGGAAATGTGACAAATTGTGGAAAAAGTTTGAGGAATGTGAATGTTTTTTTTTTTTTTGAAAGCTTTTCTGCAAAGATAAAAAGAGGAAATCAGACTTACTTTAACGATTCGTCTTCAGGACGTTACACATCCCTCCAGAATCCCTCCATCCTGCAGGAACACACACAGAGGGCATGGGGTTAGTAAAAGAGGAGCAGTGGTCATCATGATATCAACACACACACTCACACACACACACTCACGCCATCTTTCACCAATGTCATCTGGTGCAGTTGGCAGGAGCGGAGGCTGCGGCAGGGCTGACAATGCAGCCACTGTAGGGGAGATTGTTCAGTCAAGCTAACCGGCTAAGGATGAGCTAACGGCTCAGATATGGGACTCATGTGTGAGCAAACAGGCAATGTTTGGCCAGCACAACAGAAGGCCCCATTCAGCCGTCTGCAGAGGCACTTTTACACACACACACACACACATTATCTTAATCATCATCAACATCCTAGAAGCTCTTGTCTGCTTCAAACACACACACACACACACACACACACACACACAGGAGGAGGAAACACTGCCGACTCGCAGCATTCCATGACAGTAGCGTTCCATATGTTTGGTTAAGCCGAGTCCAGATCCAAGAGTCTGGACTGAATTTAAAGGATGAGGGAGGAGGAACCGTGTTTCCACCGTTAGCTTTAGCCTGACGCTCCTCCGTGTTTCAGTCAAAACAGAAAGAAAAATAAAACGCAGCTTCCAAACCAGGATTTATTATGGTAAAGTTACTCAAACCAACCTGAGCCACCCAAGGTTGGTTTGAGTCAAATTCTGGATTTGACTAGGCCAGGAGTCTCACTGTAACACTGCCATAAAGAACCAATTTTCTTTCTTTTTATTTGTTTGTGAGGTCGACAAATTCAACATAAACAACCAAATATAGACATAAACAGATCACTAGGCTTTTGCTGAACCATAAATTATTATTGCCATAACTTATTGCTAAAAGGCAAATCCGTTAATCACATGATGAATTAAACAAAAAAGAAAACAAGAAATAAAATTTATGCAGACAAATTATCCAGACCGAAGACTTTATCACCCAGTTTTTGGTAGAAAAAGAGAGAAAAGACAAAAATGACTATTTTATTTATTTAAAACGTCATCTTGTTCCAGTGTTAAAATGTTTATAAGAATTTAAATTGCATTGATCTGTGAGAATGTGTTCTTGTATTATTATGCCATTAAATTGGTCTGAAAACCACAATATTATTGTTTATCGCAGTAACTTCAGACAATTTAAGCAAAATTTGTTATTGGACCAACAGCCGGCCGCTTGAGGACGTTCATGATCTCAATTAATCTGGATAAATTAGTGTTATGGATTTTTATTTTTTGCTTCATAAATAATGAGATAGTTATTTAAAAACTGCAAAAACAGAAGAAATCTGTAGCAAAGCAAATAAATGTCCACAGTACTTCATATAAAATAAATCCATAAAGCATCAGTAAGTCAGTAAGTTAAACCTCCACGTTTTAAGCAACAGTGAAGTTTACAGCTGGAGTCGGTGATGCGCTCAGAGGGACGATCCGGTTACGGACGTGAAGCTCCAGGTTTGCAGCTCCTCCCGCCACTCAGCGCCTCGTTTCCTCTCTTCTTCTGCTCCTGCAGGACGGCGCCGGCGCTCAGTCAGACCCACAACATCAGGATTTGCTGAATCATTTCACTTTCTCACGCTCAACGCCAATCCCAACGTCAGCCGAGCGCCAGACTCTGCTGAGCACCAAAACATGCGTGTGCGTGTGTGTGTGTGTGTGATTGTGTGCAATCACGGGTTTCATTTTGTTTGTCTAATTTGGTTTTAATTTGTTTATAGAGTGTGTTTGCTTGTTTTTATTAATTAACTATAGTCTCGATTTCATTTAGTTTTTATTAGTAGTTTTAGTTTTTTCATATTTTGGTTCATTTTTAGGTGCAGAATTCAAAAAGATTAAAATATTGTGATGTGATAACACTCAACAGATAACATTTCCAAAATAACTATTAATTATTGCTGAAAAACCAACTGAGTGTTTTGTCACAAACTTTTGCCGACCGCTGTTGTAAACTGCCAGTGTGGGGAAAAAAATTCAAAATCTATTTCATATTAGATCGAAAGGCTAATAAATAGATTCATAAAGACGAAAATCCTTCTAAATCGATGATTTTAGAATGTTTTAGTTTAAGAAACGCACAACATACAGTAGTTCCAGTTTTCCTCCAGTTGTTACTGTTTTTATTTATTTCGGCGCCAGTCGTTGCATCCCAGCAGCAGATCCAGTTCACCTGCAGCTTGAGTCGCAAACTTTAACGCATTTTACTGGGATTTTACATCATAAACAACAAAAAGCAGAGAATAATTGTGAATTAGAGGAAAAACATGATTCAATCTGAAATGTGTGCCATGCTTTTTTCTTAAATTCAGTCGGTGAGCATCAGTTCACCGACTGATGAACTGATCAGACCAACATTCACTGATTCTCAATTGAATGTTGGTTGTTACTTTGACTAGGTCATTCTATTCTTACAATCTGCAGCCTGAAAAAAGTTTTTTCAAAAGGGTTTTCCTGGATTTAGCTCCATCCTCCTGAAGAGCCTCCTCACAGCATGATGCTGCCAACATCAGGTTTGATAGGAGGGATGACATGCAGCGATTCCCAATGTAACGTTTAGTTTTGCTCTCATCAAAAAAGTGACATTGTTAAAATAATAAAATAATACAAGAAACAGTTTATGATAGTAATGACTCTGCATCAATTTTAAAGTTTTTCAGAACAAGAACCAACAGAGAAACTGAAAATCTTTGCAACAAAATGAACCTTAAAGTGCAGGAAGAAACGTTTTCAGACAGATAAACAAGAATTTGAAGGGAGAAGAAGCAACGAGGGAACGTTTGTTTTCCTGGAGAACATTTCATGGCCTTAAGGCCCATCCTGGCTTTCAGCAGCCAGGCGGGCCGAGCCTGCATGGGAGCCCATTTCCTGTGTGTGATTAGGGGAGAGCGTATGTGTGTGTGTGTTCAGTGGGGTCAGTGGTTGTTTTGTCTGCTAAGGGGGAAAGGAATGCCCAAATCAAACACAGTGAACAGAATACAAAGGAAGACCAAGAAAAAGCAAAAGAAGGCCGAAATAAAATTATTCATTTAGATTTAAGGGATAAAAAGACGCAGCAGCGATGAAAAGTGGAACAGAGTCTGAATCTTCATCTGCATTCCTGCTGCATTCCTGCAGCGCAGCAAGGTGGGGTCAAACCTTCACCTCTGCGCTCGTCAGATGGAAAACCATTCAGCTCCTGAACTTCACCGTGAACCTGCAGAACCAGCCCTAATGTTTAATAACTCCCAGCTTTTCAAAGAGCCGCCGAGACGTTCACACGCTACCGGCCGTTTCCCAGCAGCTCCTCATTATTCAGCCCCACTGACAGCTAACAATGTCACAGAACGGCTCCAGCGGCTGCGTCACGCGGCGCAGGAACGGCCCAGCGGCCGACTCAGCAGAACCTGGGGATGCAACACGTGTCGGCTCTCCCCCTAAACGTCGCATGAGGGATTTTCACGAGAAAAACTAGAACAGGAGAAAAAATGATGCAAAACCGAGTCAACCAATGAGATCAGTTCCTGTGAAAACATCGGCCTGATCTTTGATTTTCACTGTGACTGCTGACCTGGTGGTCAGAAACTCAAAAAAAAAAGAAAAGTAAAAATTACACACATTGTTTTCTCCAAGGCGCGCTCCGACTGCTGGTCCACCAGAAAAAGGCCATTTAAAAAATAAAAATCTGACCAGCCAATGCTGTAACAATTAATCGATAACTGAATTAATCGTTAACCAATTTAGTAACTGATTGACCGCTAACTGATGTATTCAGACTCAAAAAAGGTCATTTACCAAAAAAAAAAAAAAACCCAACATATGAAGAGCTGTAATCAAGCCAAAACCAGGAATTTAAGTTGAAAACATTTTTGTCTGTAAATATGTTTCAGCCAAAACTCCTAAAGGAAGGCTGCTAGCCTGCATTTTAGGCAGTAAAATGTTTATTTTCTTAATTAAAAAAATTTATTCAATTATCTGTTTATTTGAATCTATTAATGTATTTCTGATATTTTATAAAAAAGGCTTAAGTTACATAAAAGATGTACACAACATGCCTTTTATCCAATTAATTGTAAAAAAAAATCAATAGCTTAATCAATTACTAAGATAATCGATAGTTGCAGCCTTAATAAACTTTTAATTTTACTGAGAAAAATTCATACCTGTGAAACGTTTGTTGCCCTCACACATGCCCCCTGGTGGCCGAATCGATCAGTGCACCCAGAGATTTACCCCATCAGAGCTAACAGGCTGTAGCAACAACACCACTCTTCAGTGTGGAAGTTGTCCCTGGAGGAAGAACACCTAATGTCGGCCATTTTCACCATCAGTGAGGTATTTCAAGGTCAGAGGGCGCACAAAAGCTGCATTTAAAAAGCTAACATGTTCCACCGTTCAACCCAAAGAGGGCAGCACTGAGACGGTTTATAGGCAAAACACTGCAGAATTAAACAAATTTACATGAAAATTAATATAAATTCAGACAGTTTATCTTCAGTTTATTTGGGGGATTTAGTAATACGTTGAAGAGGAAATCCCAGCCGTCCAGAATCGGGGCTGGTTGGTTACGTTTTACATAAACTGCAGAAATTGGCCACAAAGTTCAGATCTTTGAAGAGATGGTTTTTTTAAAAGAACAGTTTCTTTGCTTGTTTTTTTCATAATAAACTTTCACCCTGAGCATTTAAGGTGAAACTGATGCAACTGCTTCCTGTTTTGTTTCTAAGCTCAAACATTAGAAACAGCAGCAACGCGCCAGCCGCATTAGTGAGGTTAGGAATTAATTAAAGAATTAATAACCAGTGCATTGTGCCGTCAGTTCACACACACTTCCTTGTTTTGTGCGAGCATGCCGGACTCTGCCCATGCAGCACGGAGTCATTCCCTGACTGGCAGAGCAGCAGCGATTGGCTGCTGAGGTTTCCTTTTAAGGCAGCCGTGTCTCAATGCTCGGCACGGCTGGGAGCTCAGCTGCAGATAAAACGCTAATTCAACCACATTCTTCTGAGATCCACACCTACAGAGGAAACGGGAGAGGACCGCCGAGTCATGCAGGGATGTGAATGTTTTCAGAGTGTGGGACGGCTCTACTACTCAATATCATTGTTTTATAACAGGTCAGGACTGTAAGGACGGGAGGGGAGCAGGAAGACGCCACAAAACAGCAAGAAAAGCCAACAAACATCAAACTTTTTCTTCCTTACTCAGATAGTAAAGAAAGCAACACTAGTTGCAATAAGCAATAAACAATGAATCACACGATAAATTAAAACAACTCAATAATTTCCATTTGCATGATTTATTGTTTTTCTCTTTCTACCAAAAACTGGATGATAAAGTCTCGTCTCAACTAAACCAACGAAAAGCAGTCATAAGAAAGAAAACATGACACTAGTGCTGCTAATAAAACATGTTTAATTCACAAATTATCAATAAAGATGGTGGATTGTATAAAAGCAGGAGTTTTGGTTATTTTCTGCGTTGGAGAAAATAACCAACGCAGGTATGGAAACAAATGTCGCTGGCCATTAATTTAAGGGGTTAAAGGAACATTTCCAAATTATTCTACAGCGAGAATGATTATTCACAACTGACAAACATTTAGAGACTCCCAACAAATTATCTGAAGGGTCAGACGGTGCAAAACTCTGAGAAGTGGCAAAAAAAACCCAACTCTTTAGAGAGATAAATGAAACTGAATCTACCTGACGAAATGAAGTTTCGTTAAACCCAGAGAAAACAGACGCAGAGAAAGAGACAGAGGCGTCTGCAGGCCGGATAATGAAATATGCCTGGTATTCAGCTGTGTTTGTGCATGAATGAGCCACTCTGCGACTTAGGAGTGTTTAAGGGATTCCTGTGGAGGCTTCAGTGTCTGCAGGAGTCCACAGGTTATGATTTTCTCAGCACTCGCCTCCTTGCAGCAGCTGTCCCAACGTTACCTTTTGTGGCTCCGCAGACAGAGGCGAAGAGACGACGAAGGGAGAGTAGAGAAACAAAAAGATGAAGACTGCACTCCTAAAATCCGCCATTTAGTGATTAATCAATTAAATAATACATTTAAAAAACTATTATGTAGAGTAGCTAACCCCTTAATCAACCTTTTTTTGCAGATAAGACGAATAAATCGGTTATTAACGGCGCTAGCTTTATGTTTCTGAGCATATTGTAACTTTTTCATGTAAATAAGCATAAAACCGCCTCAGTGCTGCCCTGTGTGGGCTCAACTGTGGCTACTGCAGTTGGATTTTCCTATTGGTCCAACTTGGTTAGCCCCCATGTTTGGGATAAAACCATCTCACTCAGAGACGCCCCCTGGTGGTGAGTCAGGAGTTGGAATTGCAAGCGTTAGCATTTATTGGTAGCGTTTATTTAAAATGTGAACACGGAGTGGAGTGTGTTTCCTCTCTGCTCTGACTGCAGGCGAACGACAGACCAGCTGCGTTTTCATTGACTGAAACTGAACAAATCAGAAGTACAAACATATTTACTTAATGGAATCACACCATTTTGAAAGAAAAAATTGAGCTTTTTCATAAAAAGTTGCATCAAAATCTGTGTTTTTTGCAAAACTGCAATGAAAATACTTTTTTTTGCATCATTCCAGGTTATTTCTAGCAAGTTATTGGTAACGCGCTGCTCGTTTATTTCAGTGCGACTGATGCTGCATGTCGCTGTTAAAGTCCTCAATGACAGAAAAAGTCACTCAATTAAAAAAAAAAAACAAATTCTGAAAAGTTGCTAAATACTGCAACAACTTTGCTTAGTTGGCAACAATTAACCCCTTCCATTTATCCCCACACTTGGCCACGCCCCCCGTGGCTCTTGGCTCCGCCCACTTTGGATACATTTTTCAAAATATGTCTGTGGGGAGACTACGTTTTCAAATAGGGGTTAGTTGCGCTTTAAACGTCACAAAACTCAGGCTAAAACAGCTTCCCAAACTTCTCTACATCTTTCCACAACACAACCATAACTTTAATGTTGTGCAAAATTATAAAATGCAAGAGAAATATGCAGTATCTTTAAAATTTGACAAGACGTTTTATGAGTGCAAGTAAAAGCAGCTTCACCAAGTCTATTTTTATGAGCGTTGTGCTGGTCCAGTCAGATAATCAGCAGGAAAGGAAACGCCATAAGTAACCATGGAACCGAGCGAAAACCTGGAAACCCGGCCTGCAGATGCCCTTTAGGAGCGCAGAGAGATAACAGGAGGCAAACGAAAGAAAGAGCAGAAAAATATGGAAGAGAAAATATTTTCTTGGCTTGAAAACTTATCCTAACATGAATGGCTTCAGAGTCCAGACCAACCTGCTAAAATACAGAAACAGGGGAGACAAACTCATCGGCAGGAGAGAGAACCAGCATTCCTCTCTGTGAGAACATGAATGTTTTTATGATCACAGGAAACAAAATCTGCAGGAGGAATTTTATTCAACGAGCCGCGGACAAGAAACTAAAACGTGTGAAAATCATTGTGGAAATTCCTCCAACTGTTCACAGAGACGATCTGAACACGAGCAAAGAACAGAGACTCAGAAACAAACTGACAGTCTTCAGTTGTTCTCTGCAAACTGATTAAGCCTCTGGCTATTCCAGTTCATCAGACCACCAAGAACCACTGAAGGCAACGACACAAAAACCTCTGGAGACACTGAGAGCAACTTCCTTCTTCATGAAACATAAAGAAAAATGGAGGCGTCAGGTTTTAGCAGCTGGACGATTTCTGTTGTGTCTTTGGCTAAAGACCATGAGCCATTTCTCCTGCTAGCGCTAGGCTAGCACGTTGGTTTTGATTGTATTTACCCAGAATGCCCTGCACTGTAGTCCACTTCCTGCGTTTGGAGCGGTCTCTGGTCTGCTTGGCATTCACATATGAATTCAAACTGAACTAGAATTCACTTAAATCCAGGTTGAGCTTTTTAGGACCAGAGGTCAGAGGTCAAGTAGACCTGCTAGTCTAGCGCCAGTGATAGAAAGACTAAAGAGAAATCCTCCAACACTAAAACCTGACGCCTCCATCTTGTTTCCATCTGGTGAAGAAGGAAGTTGCTCTCAGTGTCTTCAGAGGTTTCTTGTGGTTTCCTTCAGTGGTTCTTGGTGCAGCGCCCCCACAGGCCAGGAGGGGAACAGGTTGGTTTGACTCAGAGAACCACAGCAGCTGGAGGTGGAGCAGATGATGGAGTTCTGGTTCCAGTAGGACCGGGTCGACCAGACCATCAGGTGTGAAAATTACCATCTTTACTCACCACTGCGTCTCTGAGTTTTGTTGCTGAACATCTCCATCCCTTCATGAACAAAGTGAACTAAACTTCTTATTAGCAGGATATTTCTCAGATCGTCTCTTAACATTCATCTTCAACCTCGCAGTGACCTCAGCAAACCGCCAGGCCCTGAACTGCCAGCACATCATTCTGAGGCCAACCAACAGCAAATAACAGAGTCTAATACTTTAAACCGAGGCAGAAGTGACTGGAAAGCCACAGAGGCCAGGCTAGTAGAGGTCCAGTCCAAAGCCGGTGCTGGATGAGGGAGTTTGGGTCAACATGTAGCCGTTTATGGACGTTACTGAGGTTGACTTGGTGGGGGGGCGTCACAGCTGTGTGTTTCTGCCCTGGTGTGAGGCGGCGTTTTTATAACAGTTCACCACGTTGGTGGGTTGATTTTTGGGTCAGGACTCCATGAGGGTGAGGTGTGAGTCCCGCCTGCACCACCTTCAGAAGAAGATGTTCGGCTTTCTTCTGCCCACGCTTCGAGAACGCACCGTGAACCAGACGGAAAAGGCTCCTGAAATATGCCAAATATGCCCCTTCCCTCCCTTCCTGGAGACGGAGCCCACCCATCTCCCCCCAACCCGAGGAATTCCTCACAGCATCAACACACACACTGAAAATCACAGATGACCCACTCACACAGAAAATGTGCAGGCATTAATACCGCAAGTTTCCACCCAGCTGACCCAGACATGCCTTTTAAGGCTAAGCAGTTCAGATTTCTCTTTTCATTACGTTCCAAAAATACTCCTGGAGCGGAGGAGCGGCGGGGCGGAGCGGCAGTGTGGGGGGGTCTTCTGTTAAGTGAGGTGAAGGACCAGGAGACGGCACGACCAGATAATCACAGGGCCGGTTAATGAAGAAAAAGCACTTTGAGAAAATAAAGTGTCCCAGGAATTCACAAGCAACGTTAAAACGCCGCGCTCCCTTCCTCCACTTCCTCCCACAGGCGTTTGAAGTCTGCTTCCTTTGCACCTCTTCCATGTTTTGTTTTTTGTTTTTTTCACAGGGTCAACTTGGCAGCCATTTTTGACAGGCCAAAGAGAGCAAAGCAGACAAATTTATGGGCTGCAGTTTGCAAAAATACACAGTCAAAGATTTACAGCAATAATTTATTACAGTGGAAAAAAGTCACATTTTCAACATGTTATTCATTCATTTATAAATGTCAGTTTCAAACTAAGTATTTAATTAGAAAGCTAAATGTTTAGCTTCAAAGTAAGTATATAACTTCATCATCAACTTTATCTATAGAGGCTTTAAAACCAGGAACAGCAGAAAAAGTTTGGCACATGAGGAAATAAGAGAAAAAAAACAGCTTGGGATCAATTATCTAGATATTTGGTTCCAAACTAAGCTAAATATTTATTTACACTTATAAATATTATTTTGTTTGCTAACTAAATATTAACTTGCTTATTTAGTTTCTAAACTAAATATTTAGCTTGGAGCTAAACAATTGCAAACTAAATTTTTCACCTACTAAGTAAATATTTAGTTTGAAACAGACATTTATGAATGAATGAATGAATGAACAACATGGTGAAAATATGAATTTGCAAAAAATTAACCCCCTTCTTTCCCTCTTATGCTAAATAAACCAAATTATCAGCGTTAAACTCTGAGTGTGAAAAACCCCAAAACACACAGGAGTTTTAGTACGTCGGCCGTCGGGAACCTGAACCATAGTAAAAATAATCGACCGCTCCGACTCCCTGGTGCCGGTTTGTTAAGTCTCCAGGCTACTGTCTCTCAGATAAGATTTCTCCAGGTTCCTCCTCCTCTCTGAACAATTCACCATAAAAATCCTCACGTTATGAACTCACACTGAGGCTGCAGACTTTGCCATCACTGCGTCACTGATAGCAGCTCTCCAAAGATAACATCACCGCTCCACCGCAACCTTCTGCTGCTGTTTTCATACATCGAACTGGAAAAGAACATAACTGTGGTGCGCTTCAAGCCCGAGCAGAGCTGAAAGGTTGCAAACATGATGATGCACGCCCGCTGAATGATCAGAACTAAACCCTTTTCATTCAGTTGAACTTGACAGTGCAAACAACAAGGCTACTGTAGCAGAGTGACCCACATTGTTGGTCAATACAGTCCAAACTCCAACCATGTGAGGCCTGATTAAACATTATCACAACAACTATCAGTCACTAGCACATTCTTCTCAGCAGTCTGCAGCAAACTGTGGGGGAAAGGAGGAGGAAGAGGCCACTGGCCTGCTGTGAAGACGAAAGGTTTTAAATCTAGACGCATTTGGTTTACTAAACGCTTTACAGATCAGAAGGTGACTCCGATCAGAAACCGCTTCCTCTAAAGCTCAACAACTAAACAAACCAAAGTGAAGATGATCCACCAATATCTGGACCTGATGCTGCGACGTCTTTGTCATGTTCTCATAATCCGACATCAGACACTCTGGGAACCCAAAGCAGCAGAACAGTCATCTGGTTTCAGGAAGCGTGCTAATAAATCCTGATAGGGGGAGTACGTTTCAATGGATGCTACTGCTGAGCGTTACATAACATGGAGATAAGTCTTGCAGTGAGCGCTCATCTGTTTTTACAGCTTTTCGTAAATCATCTGAATCCTACGGTGGCTGACAGGTGCAAACGCGCAGCAAACGGTGAAACGCAATGCAAACACATCAATGAAACTCCAAAACACAAAAACACAAAAACACTGCAACCACAGAAAGTAGAAGCAAAAAGAGAAAACACTGCAAATAAGAAAAGCTGCAAATGCTGAAGCAGAAGTCCTCCAGACCAGTAGGGGGAGTCTGGAGTCAGTAGTATTATCCATCCATCCATCCATTTTCTAACACCTTTATCCCCTAGTGGGGTCAAGAGGTGCTGGTGTCTATCACCAGCTAACGTTCCGGGCGAGAGGCGGGGTCACCTGGACAGGTCGCCAGTCGGTAGCATCACCCATAGAAATATCCTGATGCATTTTGCACATTTGAAAAAGACATGAAGTTCAGCTATTCCTTCTTTCCTCCAACTTTCTTCTTAACATCCTATTAAGTCACAACATCCCATCTTTACTGAGAGTCTGGCCCCAGACGATTTGTTGGTCGACTCCCCCTAGTGGCCTGGAGGACTTATGTTTTATCAAGTTTTCAGCGTTTCATACTTGGTGTTTTTAGTATTTGTGGAGTTTTACCCTTTGCTCTCATTTCGTGTTGTTGCAAGATTTTGTTTGCAGAGTTTTTCTGTTTCATTTGTGTTTTTGTATTTGTCTGTTTGGAGTTTGCATCATCCATGTTTGCAGCTTTGCTGTGGTTAAATACGAATTCTTTGGGACAATAAAGGACATTTCTATTCTATGTTTTGTAGCTGTGCAAATATGATTAAACAGTCAAAAATGTCAATTAATCAGGTAACTTCTAAATGTTTTATTTAGGAGGAAATATTAACACATGCTTCACCTGCCAGACATTTTCTTTCCACCCTACACCTGCATTCTAATTTACATCTTTCTTTCACATTGAACCCAAATCAAATACACTGGATACTGCAGTGCACTGAATTTCAGAGTTGTTGTGTTAGTGAACAGATTATTTGGTGAAAACAATTCCCGATTCATCTGCTCATGTAACGTGTTTGATAACTACCCAGTGGCCCAATCAAATCCTCCACAGGTCAGTAAAGAGGAGATATGTCGGTTTGGAGGCTGGCTTATTTGGAGAGCAGTTATGCAACGTTTCAGAGGAGAAACTATCACAGAAGACAGGAGGCAAAATGCAGTCAGACATAATAAATCCAAAGAATCCCTGCATGCAACGTCTTTAGTGTTGCTGCAGAAGCAACAGAAGGCAGTTTGGGTAATATTTAACGCAGCTCTTAAATTACAAATAAAAAAATTAGATTGAAACAGGTTCTGCATTTGGTTTTAGAAATCCAGTTATCAAAAAAACTCCATAAAACTTTCAACAAACTAAAATCAGCCAAACATTTCTATAAAAGCAGAGAGGTTCGTGCTTTGACATGACCGGAGTGAGAGTGAACGTCACTCTGTCATGTGAACTCTGGGCTGAAAACGTTCTTTTAGTTACAGCTCAGTGAGAGAAAGACGCCGAGTCTCTAGTATCTGATGACAGATCTACCTGGACGGGAACAAAAACAAGCAGAAGTGCCCGGAGACGTAGAAATACCTGCACAGACAACACATTCTGTCTCCTTTATATCTGTTTTTATTACTACGAGTTACTCTTTATGTGTAAATCTGTCACTTTGCTGCTGCTGCACTGAAATAAAGATAAACAGAAGGAAGAAACGAGGGAAAAGTAACACTTTTACAGTTAAGGTTGGACAGTGGACAAAAAAATGTTTGTATGATTACCACAATCATTTCTGACTGCTGAAATTAAATTACCACGAATAAATACTTGATTGCTGTTAAAAACTGATGTTGCAAAGGGACAAAAAATGATTCAAAATTTGCTGGAAATGTGTTATTATTGTTTTTTTCATATTCAGACGTCCATGCATAGTAAAATAATTACAAAACTTTTCAACAGATTTTGGTTGTAAGAACGTTGATTAAAATATTACTCTTCCCTCGACTCCAGCAAAGTCAAAAATAACTGATGACTTATTATTCCATAAATAATCAGTTACTAAAACTGGTCTGAAATGCCAGAAAGGGACAAATTAGAGGGAAAACATGCAAAAACATTCAAAACGCATCTTTGTTCAAACTTCTCATCAACAACATCGACCCAGGCCCCATCACCGGCCGACATGAAAACTGCTAACGCGCCGCTGCTAACGCGTCGCTGCTAACCCGCCGCTGCTAACGCGCCGCTGCTAACGCGCCGCTGCTAACCCGACGCTGCTAACGCGCCGCTGCTAACGCGCCGCTGCTAACCCGACTCTGCTAACGCGCCGCTGCTAACGCGCCGCTGCTAACCAGATGCTGCTAACGCTCCGCTGCTAACCAGATGCTGCTAACGCGCCGCTGCTAACCCGACGCTGCTAACGCGCCGCTGCTAACGCGCCGCTGCTAACCCGACGCTGCTAGCGCGCCGCTGCTAACCCGACTCTGCTAACGCGCCGCTGCTAACGCGCCGCTGCTAACCAGACGCTGCTAACGCGCCGCTGCTATACAGTAAAGCATACATGACTGATCTGGTTTTCTTGGACACCATTATTATTAAAACATATTCTTCAACTACAAATAGAACCCAAGAGACAAGGATCCATGATTCTAGTTTAGAGAGAGAGAGAGAGATTAGTTTTTTTCTAACTGTCTATCAAATGCAAAAGACATCAATGTTGTCAGAGGAGCCTGGACTTTGGACTTAAAACTGTTTTGAAGATGCATGTCAAAACCTGCAGAAATGAGTCAAAAATTCACATGCAGAAGCTGCTATCGCTACCTAGCAGCTAACAGTGGCTAGGCTAATGTTTAGCTGGATGTTGATGGAAAGTATTCAAAAAGTGTTACAGAAAAACAATGAGAAAATAAAATTAATGCTCAGACAAATGAAATGTAATGAATTATTTTCCAGGTTTCCTGCAGAGACGCGTCTTTCTGGCGTCCAGCCACCTTCCTCTGAGTTTCTGTGAAACCGACGGCGCTGCAGCTGGCCTGCGCTCTGTCAACACAAACCTCTGTCCAGGATGCAGCTCCGCACTTTACTGCGTTATCACAATACACACACACACACACACACCCACAAGCACTCACGCATAAAAGAACGTGAGTGGGCTTTTACACACTTTTACACAACGCAACATGGGAAACATCATGATTCATCGCTGCTATTTCAAGCAGGTCCGAGTTTGTAACATCACTCTGCATCCTCCGCTGAGCTATTCCTGGTCCAACAGGAAACCGAGGCTAAAAACTGGACCGCCGCTAATAAACCCCAACACCGACACCATCCGGTCCTAAATCCAGCCAACGTATCGATTGCAGCCAATCAGGATGTTCACTGCAGCTTACACAGCAGGGATACATAGAGTTACATTAATTACATTTACTTTAGTAATTATTAAGAAGTATTTCTACTCTCACTTGAGTTAAATTTCTGAATTTTCTACCCACTGAATGAAAAACAAACCAAAAATTCACCAGACACACACCTGCATTTATTGTCCAACTTTCTGAAGTTTTTTATTGAAACAAACTGATTTGGAAACATTTTCTTTTATTAATTACTGTAATTTTGAAATATTGAATTATTTCTAATTTGATAAGTTATTCAGTACTTGACCAGACTTTCTACCAAATACTTTTTTGCTCTTCCTTCAGTAACTTCTCAGACGGATCCTTGTTACTTTTATTTGAGTAAAAACATGTTGAAGGATTGCGTCTCTTACTTTCAGTCAATGTTTGGATCCTCTGTCACCTCTGGGTGAGTTTACTTTACACTTTTAAAATGAAAATGTGAAAATAACAATACATTAGCATTTTAGTGACTGTTAATTGTTTTTAAAGTACTGTAAGTGCTAGTAGTTATAGAGTGTGGAGCCCTGTAAATGTTTGCTCCTGGTAAAATGGTTCTGCTCCCTCCATCTGATGAAGGAAGAGGAACAACAGTGTTTTAGAAAGTTCCTGGAGGTTTTCTGTTGCTTTATAAAGCCATTTACTTTATGTTTGTGATACATAAACTTCTCCATACTGCAGCACTTCCAGATGTTGGATGTTTTAGAAACTGGTTAAGTTTCAGTATTTAGGGTTAATAATGTGACTAAGAAGATTTACTGTGTCCAATTAATTTTTCCACCAGCCGCCATTAAAACTTTGAAATTTGTTAAATTTGACAATTTCTTTTTAACATGATCAGTAAACGTAACATGCAGTCAAGGTTGATCCATGCAAGTGGGCGTGGCCTAATCCAAGTGATGCATTTAAAGGTTTTGTTTATTTTGCCCTTATTCTCCAGTAACAGCCGGACCGGGTAACTGGTCCAGTAAGCCAACAGTTCTGTATTACATTGTTTTAATTAGTCTGATGTAAAGCTCAGATGATAAATGCTGAAAAATCATCATAATTTACAGAAATAAAGGCTTGGAAACAGTCAGCTTTTGTGAGAAGACACTGAAATTAATTAACTTTTGACTATTATTGCAATTTATTGAAGAGTTGGTGGCGGTTGGGTCGTGTTCTGGTTCTGAAGGTTTGGTTTTTGTCACCAGACGCTCACTGTGAGGGATTGCTGCAGGTCAAGGATTTGATACAATTTGCTCAGGTTCCTCAGACAGAAACTAATTAATTAATTTGAATAATAAACTAAAATTGACTGCAAAGTGTGAAAACTGAGATCACATTAGAATGGATGTAACAAGAGGCAAAACAATAAGTGTAGTTGCAGACTATAAAAGAAGATTTGCTAAAAAAAAAGTAATTAAGTCAAAATGTGCAAAAAAAAGTCAAACATTTTGCATTTAAGATGAAAAACCTGTAAATATAAATATTTTCCACCCAGAACTTCTGAAGTGGCCATTTTACATTCACCTGGTTCAAACTCTGTAATTAGAAATCTCATGTTAACAACCTTTTTCTATTCAATTATTTATCATCCATCCATCCATCCATTTTCTGTTCACCCTTTGTCCCTAATGGGGTCGGGAGGAGCTGCTGCCTCTCCAGCTACGTTCCGGGCGAGAGGCGGGGTCACCCTGGACAGGTCGCCAGTCTGTCGCAGGGGACAATTATTTATCAGTTAATCAAAAAAAAAGTCAAACTATCCCTGCGATGAACTGGATCGTCTTTTCACATGTTGATGTCAGAGGTATTTCTTAGCTACAGATTCCTATAAATAATCAATTGATCACTCAAGGAGTGCAATTTTGTTACATTTTAGGCAATAAAATGTTTATTTTCTTATCTAAAAAAGGAAATAGACTATTTGCATTTCCAATATTGCACCAAATAAGCTTAAGTGGTTAAATGAAAAATCTGCAGAATGCGTCAATTTCTTTTTATCCAATTAATTGACAATAATCGATTACTAAAGTAATTAGTAACTGATAACTCCCTGAAATAAACAGCTTCAAATCTGAGCTCTTAAGGCTGCAGGTTGAGTTACAGTTAAGAAAAAATTACCTTGACATAAAAAAAACACATTTTATTCATTTCCACTGCAGGCAGCTCTTTAAGTCCTTCCTGCTCTAAATGATTTTAAACTAAATCACTTTTTCTACCCACTTATTACCAACCCTGAGGAACCGGTAGCCATGTTCTGAAATTTCACATGTATCTGCCACACTGACAGCAGCGTCATGCAGAGTGGCAGGAACTTTACCACCGACATTCCCAGCGGTCTGATTCTCCCAGGCAGAAAGCCTCAATATTTAAATTTAATCCCCAGAGCGGTTATTCAGTCACTCGGTAATCCCCAGGTCCAGAGCTTAGGCTGATAATGACCCTTATTGGACACCGTAATGATTAGTTTTTGGTTTCACCCAGAGCAGCGTGGGCGGTTCCACAGGGCGCTCTGCAGAGGGCAAAACCAATCAAAAGAGAAGACGGGACGAACGTAGCAACTCCTGGATTAAAATCTCTTAATTTATTGGCATTAAAGTCTCTTTATAGACAGGTGGTGGCTGCAGTTATCATACTGCTGTGTAACACCCGAGAGAATGTGCTGGAAATCATTCCTCCTTACAGTCAGCTTAACCAAACCCAACCTGGAGTATAATTGAAAAGCCTGGTTGAACCTGTAATCAGGGGGAAAATTAGGAATCTCACTCTTGATTTTCTCAAAAAGCTGCTGCCATTTCCCTCCACAAATGCTGTAATAAAATACCAAAAGAAAGCATTTTCTCACATCTACCCTCGCGACTAGCTGCCATGCAGCGGCCCGTGCCCAGAGGCAGGCGGTTGGCATAATCTGCAGCAGGCTGGGAGGCGAGCCTTACTGAAAAGTCATCAGGGATTTTTTTTTCCCCCCATTTTTTGTCTCCCTTCATGTCTGAAACAGGTCAAGGCAGGTCCCCTCCGTCTCCCTTCCCTCCCTCATGCTGCTCTTTACGAGCCCCACCTGGCACATTAGTCCTCCACCAACCACCACAACCAGCCTTCATGCGCCCGCCTTCATGCGCCCGCCTTCCAGCCCAGGGCATGTACTGTTCAGACTCTGACACCTTGTTTCTGTAGGCCACGCATCGCGGCACTTTCAATCTCATATGAGCAAAACGCAAACACAGATAGTCAAACAGAAAACGCTCCGCAGAGTGTTTACGCTGAATATCAACTTCTAACCTGATGAGTCAGGTTTAATCCTCCAAGGTTAAACGCTTAACAAGCAAGTAAAAGTGACTGACTGCGAAAAGGCAACAATTAACGTGTCGACTCCCAGATTTAAAGAAAAGCAACTAACACACAATAATCATCAACTAATTTAATAATTGATTAATCATTAACTGGAACATATGGACTCAAAAAGCAACATGCAAAGCTGTATTAAAACCAAAACTGCACAAAAAGTGTATAAATATGTATCAAATTCACTAAAAAGAAATTATTCCATTTTATGCAATGAATCTTTATTTTCTTATTTTATTCATTTGCCTCTTTTTTTATTGTAGTTCTAATCTTGTACAAAAAATCTTAAGAGGTTAAATGAAAAATCTGTAGAATGTGATTTTTTAAAAATCCAAACAGATTAATCATCAAAATAATCGATTACTAAAATAATCGTTAGTTTCAGCCCTACATGGCATATCCAGCTTTTAGCCAACAAGAAATGTGTTTCTCCAAGTTTCTTCATAAAATTTGGTAACTACTTTAGAGTAGTTACCATTAATATATTTATTTTGTGGATATTAAATATATTAATGCTTAAATCTAACATGAATAGTTTAATTAGACTATTAGAGTGGTAAATAAATTATTGATGACAGTAATTACCGGGTCTTTGAGTTTTTTCTTTTAATTATTTTTGATTAACTGAAGCAAATATTCATAAATTTCTTTAGCTTGTAGCACATTTTAACCTTATTATTAGTTCCTTTAAATTTATGATAAAATTGTACAACAGGGAAGGTGGAAAAAATCCAGTTTTGTTGTGTTTTATAATATAGCTTAGCATAAATCATAAATATTACAAACATTTTGGCTTGAATAATATGATGGAGAGAAAATAGGATATTTTTGCTTTAGTTTATCATGACATGAAAATCTGTCTGAATTTACTGTGTGTGAAAGTTACATGAATATAAAACCTAATCTTTCTGTAAATTTGAAGTTTTGTGCCAGATGGAAAACTTTTGACAGATTTCATCTGAAACATTTGAGTTGAAGGATCTTTAGTGTTTTACCAGTTTGACCAGTGAGCCATGATGGATCAAGCAACAGAAAGTCCAGTAATTATTGTCATCACAGCTGTGACCAGGTAAATCTGTGTACATTTCTATTTAAATTTTTCAGTCATATTGTAGTTTCTTTCCATTCCCACCAGTCATAAAACAAATCAACTCATCACCTTCACGCCTACAGGTAAGGGATTTTCCATGACATGCCATCATGCCACTTTTTCTTCATCATCATCATCTCTTCTGACAAGATGATTTTGGGGATTTATTTTTCCTGGCTTTTGTGTAGATTGGAGGCGCAGACTACAGGTGCATGCATGGTGAAGCTAACAAGTAGCACCAGGAACATCTAAAAGCAACACCAAATGGTTGCTATGCTGACCAAGCGGTTAGCGTAGCGCTAACTGAAGTTTAATCCAACTTCAGTGCGGTTAGGGAGGTATGAACGCAGAATCAACCTCTGGGCCGCCTACAAACCTCAGTATCGGTTCGGTTGACGTGAACTCTGGTATACGTGAACGCCGAGCGGACCAGAGACCGCTCCAACAGCAGGAAGTAGACTACAGTACTGGGCATTCTGGGTAAAAACAACCAAAACAAATGTGCCAATCCAGTGCTAGCAGGAGAAATTACTTGTGGGCTTTTACTAAAGACAAAAGAAAAATCCTACAACCGCTAAAATCTGATGGCGCTCCAGGTTTGTTTAGGCTTCCTGAAGAAGGAAACAGTCTACCCGACTGTCAGGTGGAAAAACACCTCAAATCAACTTAAACTGCAAGTTTTCTATGATTGTTCTGAGCAGTATAAGTGAACAACTTTGGAGGAATTTAATTAAAACATACAAATAAAGGAGGAAAACCTATGAAAAATACACAAGGTTGTACTGGAATAAACCAATCAGTTGACTTATTCCTTGTGTGATGTCACCAGATTTATTTACATTGAGAAATAAGAAAATAGCAAAACTAAAATAAAAACTGACCATGGAATCTTGTTCCATATGTGACAGTCCATAGTTTGGTTGACTTTACAGAAAAACCTGGCATGTAGCTTTAAGTAGACTTAGAATAGTATTATAGTATTTTGAAGTACTATTGTGATAATGATAAAAAAAAAAATGGTAAAAAAAACAAACAAATGTTGCTTCTTTTTTAAGTAAACTGCATGGAGAAACAAACAAATGCTGCTCCTGAAAATCATTTCTGTTTAAATTAAGCTTCTTCAGGATGCTGCGTACTTAAAGTGTGATTTAAATCAGTAAACTTTATACAGAAACTTTGTTTAATCATATTTTTGATTTACTGAAAACCCTGGGCAAAGGCAACAGTAAAAAGAACATTTTAGTCAGATTTTTAAACTTTAACTGAAATTTAAAACAATAAATCAAAATGATCATCATGACAATAATATCGTCTAGATAAATGACAAACATATACGATAAATGCCCACCCTTCGGTGGGGACATTTTGGGTAAGGAAGTACCTGTAATCTTAATTTCAGCAGGACTTCAGGAACTGAAAGGAAAGTCCAAAAAACCCCCGGTGACCCAGATGACGGGGAAACCCAGAACAGTCCAGGCTGTTTCTGACTGGGCTCAGAAACAGCCAAACATCAGCCAGCAGAACAGCAGTGAGCAGCAGCCTGCGCTTCATTACAGCAGCATCAAATGCAGCGGCCCGCGGTGACGTCGCGCTGACGTTTAACTAAAGTCAACATGAAATAAAAGCATCAAACCGGGAGAAAAACACCAGAATCCCGCATTTAGTCGGGATATAAAATGTCCCAGTCACCTGGGCTTTCCTCTGCAAACCTGGATGGTTCCCTTCAGAGCGGAGAAGAAGGAGGAGAAGGAGGAGAAGGAGGTCGAAGACGCGGAGGAAGGCTAGAAAACTTGCCGCAGTTCAGACCCTGCAGTCCCAACTGACTGGGTCCAACTCGGGAACCCGAACACACATTCCCCTCCACAAACACGCTTCATTCCGGGCCCAGGTTTACCTGAACGGCTCCCCCGCCGGGTCACAAAAGAACCTCGAATTAATCCACAAAGTTCAGGCGGACGGCAGCTGACACGAACCGGGACAAGTTGCTCCACATATTTCCCAGGCTGGACCGAAGGAAGAGGAGGGGGCTGTTTATTCTGCTCAGTCCCGCTCCTTCGCGCTGGTTCTTCCCCTCCCTGGTCCGTTTGAGATCAAACCATCACATTCCACCGCGTCCTTAACAATGAAAAAAGGTGGGCTTTCCTTTTCTGCCGCCGGAGGACCCACCCCTCGGGATGACTCTGCCCGGCCTGACCGCAGAGAGAACGCCCTTCCCCGGCTCAGACGGCCCGCCCCTCTCTGCCTCTGAGCGGCCGCCAGGGTTCCTACAGGTTTTACTCTGCCAGTCCAACAAACATCCACATTTACACAGTTAGCGCACTTAACTGGACGGATATGACGTCACACATACAGAGAATGACGAAGGAATGAAAGTCTAGAGATCTTAAATATGGAACCTAGAAAAACAACTAGAGAAAGGAAACAAGAATGGATGGATGGATGGATGGATGGATGGATGGATGGATGGATGGATGGATGGACGGACGGATGGATGTTCCACTTCCATAAAGTGAGCTTTTTTCACCAAATTTTGACACGTGAACATATTTTTACCACTAACGGAGGCCCATATTGCTAAAGCTGAAAGTTGCCCCAGGTTGCTGAAAGTTGCCCTGGTTGCTGAAAGTTGCCTCAGGTTGCTGAAAGTTGCCCTGGTTGCTGAAAGTTGCCCCAGGTTGCTGAAAGTTGCCCCAGGTTGCTGAAAGTTGCCTCAGGTTGCTGAAAGTTGCCCCAGGTTGCTGAAAGTTGCCCCAGGTTGCTGAAAGTTGCCTCAGGTTGCTGAAAGTTGCCCTGGTTGCTGAAAGTTGCCCCAGGTTGCTGAAAGTTGCCCAGATTTAAATCCTGTTTCGGTTCTGCCCTGTTTTAATAATCATGAAACGTGATGCTAAAACATCATAACTATTTATCGGTTCGTATTAAAGATCATCAGCTGATTAAAACTATTAGATCATCGGTTATGTAGATGAGCCCCTGATGTGGTTGCCATGGTTACCGCATGGTGTAAATCACCTTCTGCAGGTAGAAAACATTCCTGAGATAGCAGAACATCACAGAGGAGGCCAAGGCGTAACCGGGCATGCTCAGACACTCTGATGCCACGCAGCAACGCCAGCGCAGCTGCAAGGGAGCCTGGCGAGGGTTGACGGTTTGATTCCCTGAGCTGACTGAAGGGAATCCTCTGATTGGCGGAGAGACGGAGGAACCAGGAAGTGAAGGTCAGTGTTTACCGCCAGAGCTGCTGGTTCAGGAAGAGACGCTTTCTGTCCGACATCCTTCCCAAACCCAAACATCCTCCACCAGCCAGGAACACGGGGCTCAGGGGCAGCCAGAGAGCCTGGAAAAGCCTGGAGAAAAGACTGGAAAAGCCTGGAAAAGAGGCTGGGATTTGATTGAATGTTTTCCAGGTTTGCATAAGAAACGGAAGCTATTTTCCATCCATCCATCCAACAAGACGTCATTTTTCCTTATTGTCCTGATAAAGGCAGAGTTTGGAGCCTCCCTGGCTCCTGTTGGAGTTTTCCTGCTTTCTGTCCCTCAGTGAGGAAGAGGATTAGCCTGGCCTTCCTCTCTCAGTGGGTTGCAGCCAGTATTTAAACAGATGTAACTCTGCTGGGTCAAAATGTGGGGCAGGAAACATGTGATTATCCAACAGCCATCTTTGAAGGGAGCGAGCTTAAAATCACTGATAAATCTCAGAGAACTGACTTCTTATATTTCATATTGTTACATTTTAATCTGAAAATACACCAAATGTCCCCAGAGACTGACTGTCAGCTCCTGTACCATCGGCCTGTCTTCTTCTCTGGTTCTCACAGCAGGGGGGCATTCCTGCGTAAATCTGCCCTGAGACAGACCTGCAGCCTGCGGCCTGTAGGGACTCTGCCAGGCAGGACGCACAGTTTCCCCCAGCCGCCCATTTTCTCTCTGCCGTCCCGCAGCTATGGAGCTACATTAGGGGCATAGAGTTTGTTAAACAGAAGAAAAAATCAGAAACTGACACAAAAATAATTTGAAGCTGAAAAAACATGTAACTAAAAAAATGTGGAACTGAAAAATAATTTGAAACTGAAAAAAGGTTTAAAAAGTCAAAAACATTTAAACTAAAAAGAAATATTTGAAAATGAAAAAAACTTTAGACTGAAAAAATCTTCAATCTTAAAGTAGTTTTGAACATTTTTTCAGTTTCTTTTTTTTCCAGTTTCATTTTGAGTCTATTTATTTATTTTTTTCAGTTTCATTTTTTGTTTTCTTTTGAAGAAGCTTTCTGGCTCTAACGTAGCTCCATACCAGCGGCCTGCGCCTCAGCCCCGGGGCTGAGCTGAGGTCAAGGTGCGCTGTTAAAAGGTGTTAATCAGACAAGCTGCGCTCTCTTCCTGCTCTCGGCTCCACACACCTGGAGGATTCCTGGACCCTTCACAGCGACGCAGAACCTCAGCAAGCGCCTGCATGGACCTGCACACCATCACCAGGCTCATTCAGTTCCCTGGAAGCTGCGCTGAGCTTTTACTGCAGAGTCTGAGGATTTGGTTTCATTCTGTAGAATAAATAACCGGTTTTCCATAATCTCAAATAATTCCTCTCTGAACATAAAACAGTAATTATTGGCCATGAGGCTGAGCAGCTGGACCCGTAACTAGGATTGGTCTATGTGCAAAACTCAAACTGGTGGTGGCAGCATCATGCTGTGGGACATCATCCATCCATCATCCATCCATCCATCCATCCATCCATCCATCCATCCATCCATCCATCATCCATCCATCCGCTGCTTCACTTTGGTCTATCACATAAAATCCAACTAAATTACTTTTCCATAGTCAATTTCACATGGGGTAAATCATAATTGCCCCTTTAAGTTGCCCCTGTTAGCCTTTGCTACAAGCAGCAGCACCAGCATGCAACCAGAACCTCTAAAGCAGCAGCATGGACCCAGAACCCGGCCCATGCAGGCTGATGAGCGCAGCATGTTCAGAAGCAACACATACCCAACGCAGAGCTTTCCACCAAACCACATCTCACATTAGCTACTCTCCATTTCATGACCAAGACAAATCTCTGCGACTTACAGAGGAATGCCTCCAATCCACACCCAAACCATGAGTGAAAAAAAAGTTACAGTGCAGAAGCCCATATACCCAGGAAGGCTGCAGCGTTTCTGGCAGCCGTGCAGGGCACACAACCACCAAAAGGCTCTGCTGTCATGTCCCAGTGCCAAGCCATAATAACAGCAATAAGGTTGGGGAGGCTCGTTACCCTTAATCCAGGAATTATACTGAGGCACCAGGGAGTGGAGGATGTGCTGTTTCGTGAACTTGAACATAGAAGCTGAAATTAAACGTTCACCACAGGAGGGGGAGGCAGGCAGAGAGGTGGTTCATGCAGTTCACACTGAAAATCTCTGCATCCAAACAGCCTGGATCAAACTGTCCGCGTGCTCAATGTGCAAACAGAGTCTCTGCCTCCCCCTGGTGGCCGTGGTGCGTTACTTCCCTTCTGCTGGTAAAACATGGCAGAAGGTAAAATAATCTCCTGAAATATTACAATCAGAAAGGATTAAGATTTAGATTATTGCAAGCTGTAATGTCATTTTGAGGCTAGTTCTCTCTATATTGAAGCACATGACATGCATTCGCATTCATACTATGGGGCGCCGTTGGAGTTACACATTCAAAAATAAACAGAAATCATTTGGGTTATTTAGTACAATATTTATAAAAGAAAAAAATGGGGGTTAATTTTTTCAAAGTTATATTTTCACCATGTTATTCATTAATTTATAAATGTCAGTTTTAAACGAAATATTTAGTACTCAATCATATTGAAGTTTAGCTTCAACATGATTTGAAACTACACTTCAGATCATATTTAGCTAATATGACTTTTGCGATTTCCGCTGAGCAGCAAGAGAAATCGCATATTATCTAGATATTGAGGTCAGAGCTAAATATCTGGAAATAGCTAAATAGAGCTAAGTAAACATTTAGCTAGCTTAGCTAATATTTTTAACTTGAAGCTAAATAGTTTGCTTGCTCACTAAATATTTGTTAACTAAAGGTTGTTGCTAAATATTTAGTGATTCAATATTTTTGCTTTAACTTAAGTATTTAGCTAGTTAAGATACTTTTCGTTGGCCTTTTTGATATAGAATAATTCTCTGAGAAACTTCGTTTAGCTTTTTTACCAGCTGTAATTCAGAATCAAAACAAACAAAAAATACTTTGAATATTCCCGACTGTGTGTTTAAAGAATCAACATTATATCTGACATTTGGAATCAAACTAATGAAATCATTTTGATGTGCTTTAACTTAAAATGGATCTTTGTTTTTTGTGCTGGCGGACTCTTCTGCTGTTCACCAGGTTCTGACTTTCTGTCCGGAAGTTCTGATCTTTAGAAATCTGCTCCTTTACCTGCCACCTGCCTGCATGTCGGTCCTTTAAATCAACAAAACATGAAAGCTAAATAATGTTAAAATACATTTCCTTTGAAACTCTGATTCATATTTCTGTTTCATCAGAAAAAAAATTGTGTGGCTGTCATTAACATGTCATCTGCAGAGGTGGACAGTAGTCAGGTTTACTCATTTACTTGAGCAACTTTTTGAAAAAAAGAACTTTTGTTTGGGTTTTTATTCTCCTGTTAAACTAAAAAAAACTAACTGTTCTTTATCCGTCTTGCATAAACTCGTCTTCTGAGTCCTGTTAGCAAATCTCCAGTGACGTTTAGGTCAGCAGTTATAAAACCTTCAGCTTCCCCATCTTAAGTTTGTCTTTTTTTGTGTCTTTTAAGTTTTGGATCAACATCGTTCTGAAAAAAATTCTCCCCTTTTGTAATTCAACTTTTTTATTAAACTTGTCTGCAGAAACGATGGCATTAGATATTAATCTAATCCATTGAAACCCATTCAAACGCTCCTCTCCACACTGCAATTCATGTGTCTAACAGCTCTGGATCCATTTTTTATGTCTATCAGTCCAAAAATAAGTGAATCAGTGCGAGTTGGTCTGCAAACAAAAAGAAAATTAAGAAATGAAATGAATCACTGAAACCTTACAAGTCAAAAAAAATGTGCATAAAAGTTGCTTGAGTGTTTTTAATATTTCCTTAACTTTATCTGCAGAACAGAGAAAGTTACAAACTGTTGAACTGAACTGAGTCATGCTGATAAAGGAGGATCATGCAGAATGACACATTAGCAGGACAAGAGAGGTTCCTGCGCCTGCAGACATTTTCATGGAGAACAAACACAGTTGGGTGCAGGTCAGTTCTGTTAATGTAGCAACATTTCAGGGATCGGTGGCTGACAGAAGTATTCACACCCTCCAACAAGTTTTCCTCCAGGACTGTTCTGATTTTATCCATCTTCACTTCAACTCTGAGTATTTCTCTGTTCATCAGGAGAAAATTAGTTGCATAGAAATTCTTGCCTTAGTTTTCAGGTTTTTCTCAGTAAAAGTGATGCATGTCCAACAACCAGCATCTTAAAGAGTAACTAACCCCCAAGTCAGCTATTAGTTGCTGATAAACTGTATACATTGCTCCTTTAGCGTGCTACCTGTATGTTTCTATGCAATTTTTCTGACATTTTTGTGAAAATGTATTTAATTCTGCAATATTTTCCCTTAAAACCGTCTCAGTGCTGCCCTCATGGGTTCAACAGCAGCTACTGCAGTCTATTTTCCTATTGGTTACAACAATAGGAAAATTGTTGCAACTAACAATTGTCACACAAACACATAAAATTATCACAGTCAGACACGCGCCCCCTGGTGGCGAGTCGGGGGCTGGGATTGCGGTGAACATTGATCGGTGGTGCTTCTCATAAAATGCATGTCTGATTCATTTCCAATGTGGATTCAGACTGAAATAGGTCTCCTCTCTGCTCTGACTGTAGACGGTGATGATTTCTTTTTTTCTTTGAATGTTGACAAGTGTTTAGTATAAACTTAGCTAGTTTGTTGTCACCATAATGTCTCTAAAACATAAGATATAGTGGCAAAGTCAGTAAGTCGGCAACAATTCTTTCCCTCGTTTTGATCACACCCCTCAGCTCCTCCCTTCATTTGGACACGCCCCATAAAATTTATTGGCTCCGCCCACTTCAATGGAATTTTTTTTAGCATTGTTTGGGGGTGTGGCTAAGCTTTCACAAAGGAGTTAGTTACACTTTAACTTTTGGGTCCAGTTTGTCTACAACGCCGTCTCCACACATGATGACCCTCTCCTGATGTAATACCGCCTTCTGTCCTCCCCGGACTCAGACCAGTGGACGATGAGAGCTGGGAAGAATCGGGCGTCCCTATAGGTCGGCGGACTGTCGCTGAGCGCCAGCTGGCTGGAGTCGGACCTGCAGCACTGCTCGTCCAGGCAGCAGGGGTCCGACAAGCTGCTGCTGCGGCTTCTCCACGGAGCCACGGTGCGACGGGAGCCGTACATTCGGCACAGCGACACGTGGGACGTGTCAGAGGAGAGGCGGGACAGCAGCAGCGCTCCGTGGCAGGAGAACCCTGAGGAACAGCTGGAGCTGGCGACCGTCCTCCTCCTACCTCCTGAACCATCGTCCCGGTTCAGGGGCGCTCCGGGGTCCACCAAGAAGCGGGTGGAGGAGGCGGAGGTCGCGGTGTTGGCGCTGATGAGCATGGCCTCCGAGTAGCTGGGGATGAGCTGGCGGTTGCAGCGAATGTGCCACTCCATCTCCGTGCTATCCAGGGTGTCCACTCTGGGAATACCGCAGCTAACTTCGTTTAGTGGGGACGGACTGCCGCAGATGTACTCCAACCCAAACAGCTTCTCCACCCTGTAATGGACGTACGCCGTTCGGTACTCGATGAAGACTCTGAGAGGCCAGGAGAGCATGAGCAGCGCAGCCAACCAGAAGGCCACCCGAGACGTGTACCACGGCATCCGGTCCGGGTCAACGCAGGCAATCATGTTGTCCCGGAAGTCCACGTTCCTTAGCTGCATCCCCTCCCGAGCTTCCATGTAGTCATCCAGACCTTCTGTTTCGGAGAAGAACCGGGACCTCTGGTTGAGGTAGTCGTTCTCTGGGCCGGCCTCCGTGAAGCTGAAGCACTTGGTGAAGCGCAGGCGGGTTGTGGGGTGACCCTCCAGGCCCGTAAGTTCCCGCGACACGTCTTTCATTCCACAGTGGGCATAGTCGAACTCCCCTTCCGCCACATGGGTGTTGACCCGCTCGTTGTACACCTGTGTGGTGGTGTAGGCATCCCCATTGCGGTACCTTGTCACCTGCCGCGTCCGTCTGACAAAGTGGTAGCTGATGGCCTTCCACCATATGCAAGGCTGTGCCTGTCGCATGCGTAGCACCCGCTCGTACACGCTGTCCACGTCCGCTTTGGACTGCAGCTGGTTCCGGGCCATGCAGTGCCAGCACTCCACCATATACAACCCGTAGAGCAGCAACAGGAAGGCCAGCGGGATGTAGACGTACCCGTCCGAGCACGGGCTGTCGTGGTAGATCAAAGAGTGTCCGCCGCCTCGCAGGGTGGAGGGGAAGTTGGAGGTGAAGCTGATCTTGGTGACCCGTGTCAGCTGACACCAAGCCAGCGCAGCCAGGCAGATGATCATGAGGACGGAGAGCAGCAGGCAGCGCCAGTGGGACTCCCGGCAGACGCAGGCGCCCAGGGACTGCTGGGCTGGACGCTGCTGCAGAGGCAAGAAAAAGACAAACAGGAGCCATGATTAGGAAAAAGCACTTAAAGCGATGAAGCCTGTAAACATGCCAGGGAATCCGTGGCATGCAGCAGAAATGCAAACGACTCCAGCTAGCGGTAAATTACAGAGCAGCTCAACGTAAATCAGACCGAAGAAAATTCAGCAGAATCTAATCAAAGGAGAACATTACTGAGGTGTTCTCACACACAAAACCCAAAGGTGATTTACAGTTTTACTGCATTGAGCACCTCAGGAACCAATAGGAATGAATCTGAAAAGGTTTCAGCAGATAGATGTTAAATCTGTTTAAATAAATGCTGCCAGATCCAGCTTACAGAAGGAAACTCAACTAAGTGATGCTTTGTAAAGTCAGTGGCTTTTATGTGTTTGTATTTTATTGTAGAAATAAACTCAAACTTAGCCAGAGTTGACAAATGTTTCATTGCATTTTAGGTCTGGACTTTGACTAGACCATTCGAACTACTTTAATGTGTTAATTTCATTTAGTTAATTATATGGATGCAAATGATTGATTAATGAGTTAATTTAATGTTGATTGATCTAATCGATTAATTAATAAGTGGCCATTTTCTTAAAAACCTGCATTTTCTCTTCTATCAAAATGGCCGACCACTTTTCCATAACATCCAGAGGTAAATCTTTCATAACATACTGAATTTGAAGAAAAACATGTCATCAGTGGTATTAAATATTGACCGAATAAACAGAAAATTGTGGTTGTCCTGTCGGAAGATGAACCTCATTTTTGAAAAAGTAATTGAATTATTTGCATCTTTTGATGTTTTTCCAATATTGTGTAAAATCGGCTTAAGAGGTTAAATGAAAAACATGCAGAATGGCAATTTTTGTAATCGATTAATTGTCATAATAATTTATTACTAAACTAATTATTGGTTGCAGAGCTACATAAAACATGCATGTTGAAGGTTGAGGGCACTGCGCTGTTAGTGTGTCTAAACTGGATGCCCTCTCCGTTTCACATCTTTCTGCTTTATCTGCTTCTTAATTCAACCAGCAGAAACACAAAGCGCCACATTTGCAATAATGTTGAGCAAAGAGGGTTTCCCATTCAACAGAGACTTTGGCAGCAGGCTGTTTAATCAGTAACAGTGAGAGCTAAAGATGAAGCAGCCAAACTAGAGTTAGCAGAGTTTACTGCTGCCTCTGTGCAGCTATTATCCTCTGCATGCCTCCAGTGGAGACGTTCGTCCACATCACTGCCCCTGGTGAGACACAGAGTGAGAGGATTTATGGTGACAAGCAGCCATCCACTGCTGCGCTGGGATGTCACACGCTGCAGCTCCTGCGTCAGTCATTCAAGGAACGACTGAATTTCATCCAGAACTCGTTTACCTTCACACAGAGGGATGGGTTGTATTTGGATGTTTTTGGTGTAAAAGTTGAAAAAGATCAAATATGTTTGAGTCAAAATGTTTATTTTTCCCAGAATGTGAAACATTAAAAACAAACCTTCAAAATGAAACTCCTAAAATACATAAGAAAGTGATGTGTCATTACTCAGAAGTGAGGAAAATGTGATGGAGTGCAGAGCCGGCCTAAGTCATAAGTGCACTAAGCCGGCTGCTTAAGGCCTCAAGACCAGGAAAGTTTTATATTTGTTTACCGAGAAAGAGAATACAAATCAATTTAATTTAAAGATTTCAGCAGAGACACATTAAATTATTTAAAACATAAGCTAAACTCGCAAGTTTACTCAAAAGTGAAAATAATAGTTTGATTGTTGATTATTACCATAGTGACAAACTGTAGATACAAGTTTATTAAAAAAAGAGAATACTAACACATTTAATTAAAATACTTCAACAGAGATACATTAAATGATTTCAAGTTTAAGATAAATTGACTTTACAAGTTTACTTAGCAAAAGTGCAAACAATAATCCTAATAGTTTGATTGTTTGGTTACCACAGTAACAATCTGTAGCTACAAGTTTAAAACCTTAAAATTCCTGCACTTTTTACACAAATTGCATTATTTTTTATGTTCAAAAGTCAATTAATGTCTTTAAAAGTGCATTTAATAATTTTTATTCAACCAATAATGTATTTCTGCATTTAGAAATACAATAAAGCTAAATACTGTTTGTGGACAATTATTTACTCCCTTCTCCAGATTTATTTGAAAAATCTTTTGAAATCATTTGATAATTTCTTCTAATTGCTAAGCAACTTTTTAAAAATTTAATTTCCTCTGGTATTCTCATTATTTATCTTTAGATGATCTTCCATTCTCTGAGGATTGAAGGTCTCTTTACCATCACCCTAATCTTCAACTCCTTCCACAGATTGTAAATCAGAATAAAGTCAATATTCGGTCCAGTTAAAGTAATATAGTACAGTTAAAGTATTGCTTTAAATCTGGATAATGGATAAGGGATGAATGGTTTTGGATTAACTTTACAAAATTTCAACTTTATTGTTGATTTTTAACTATGTTTAAAACACAGAGAGGAAATAAGAACTTTAAGTTGAGGAGGAAATCTGGACATGCAAAAATAGTTATTCTAAACTTTTCTGGAGCAGGAATCATCTGCCTACCACTTCTGGAAGATCGCTGTCTGCAGGTGAGTCTTCCTCCTGCTCTTCTTCCTCAGCAGCACTGGGAACACTGGGCGCCTCTTCCGCGGAGTCCTGGTCAGAGGAGAGCATGCTGCAGCGCTTTGCATGTCCTCTCATGCATCCAGTTTTACCTTCTTCCCTCCGTTTGCATCCTCCTTCCGGGTCCCGCTAAGTCCCGCATCAGATTCTGGTCCAGCAGACTGATGCTGCTGATGCTGCTGCTGCAGCTGATGATGATCCTGATGATGCTGCGGTGCGGTGCGGGAGTCCCGCGGTGCTCCTGGCTGGCGGGGCGGAGGGAGGCGGGGTTCAGCCGGGAGTTGACCGCAGCAGAGACAGCAGAGGTTCACCATGGTGATGCAGGGAGTGGTCCGATAAAAAGACGCATAAATTAGCGCAATAAACCCCAGAACTGGTGTTAGAAATATAAAACACTGCTCTGAGAAAAAAACAAAACAAAACAAACTTCCGGTTGAGGAAATGTAATACTGCTGCTACTTCACAATAAAAGCTCACTTTTCTTACTGGTCATCTTCATCTACCAAGATTTTAAAAAGTGTGAATACCTTCAAACAGTCGATTAAAATGTTAATTCACTTTAAGTGAAGAAATTCAGTGTGTTTGAAATTTTATAAACGTAGGGCTCTGTCTTTTATCGATGACACTGAACTTCAACAATGGCTTTTAATAACTTTTACTGATAAACATAATAACCAGGAATAATTATGAATATAGATATAAAAACAAGCGCAGGTTGTAGCAGTCATAAAAAGTTATCCATCATCTTTTTGCAAATGTATGTTTATCGTTATTTTAAAATAATCAAAAAGAAAAACATAAATGACATGACTGTTCTTTAAGTGAGCAAGAAAGTGGTAGTAATACTTAATCTAGAATTAAATGAATTCTGACTACTTTCAATGTAATTAAAATTCATGTAAACCAAAATAAGTCATTTAATTTAACTATCAATGGTCATAATGTTTTGCTTGGTGTAATTAATTTGTTTTGACGTTTCTCCACCTTACCGCTGGGGGCGCTGTGGTTTAAATTCCTCCCTTCCTTCAGCCGGTCTCCACCAGAAAACATGGCGGAGGTCAGGCACTTTGCGGGAAGGGGATCGTGTGAATTTGGACTTAAAATGTCTAAACTCTACCCTCTGCAGAACCGAAACCGAGTCGGAACAAAGGCGCTACATCCTGGCTTTCTGTCGGCTGGGTTTCCGTTTGATGACAATGAAAACCGTGAGCGGAACGGAGCTGGAAGAGCAGCGGAGCGGGCAGCCGCTGCTCGCTGTCGGGACGGTTATACAAAGGTGAGCCCGCTGCCGGGTGGAGCAGAAACCGGTCCGGAGAAGCGAGACACGCCTAAAAAACGCTGTTTTCTGGGACATAAGAATGATTTATGTTCAAATGGGACTCTGGTAGAATTCACTAAGCGGATTGTTCCTTCGTATCGGAGATGTAAGAAGTTGTGGAGGACTTTGTCCCTCTTTCCCCCGAGCCGGAGTCTGGATCCTGGATCTCCTCCATTTGTTTTCATGAGGAGCTACAGCGGAAACGGGTCCAGATCTGATCCGCTGTACAAAACCAAAACCGGCTACTACGATGTCCTAGAAGTCCCACCCACCGCCACCAAAGCCCAGATCAAAACCGCCTACTACAAGCAGTCCTTCGCCTACCATCCGGACCGGAACCCGGGCAGCGCGGAGGCCACCGACCGCTTCTCAGAGATCAGCGAGGCCTACACGGTGCTGGGCAACAAGGTGCTCCGGAAGAAGTACGATCTGGGGCTCCTGAGCCTGTCGGACCTCCGCGGCAGAGCCAAACCCTCCACCGGGGTCTTCATGGGGGGCTCAGCCGAGCAGCAGCCGGGGAGCAGGCGGTCTGTGACGGGCGCAGAGTTGAGAGACAGGCGGTATGACTTCGATGAGTTCTACAAGGCCCACTACGGAGAGCAGCTGCAGAGGCAGAGAGACATCCGGCTCCGGAGGGAGGAGAGGCTGAAGAGGGAGGACAGCTACCAAGACACGAAATTTGCCAACATGATGGAGTTCGGAATTGGGCTGATGCTGCTGTTGGCCGTGGGGATTGTATTTAGCTTAGGGAAGTGAGGAAAGTTTGGTGGATGGATAAGCTCGAATAGGCTGCTGCTCGTTTTATGCTTTAAAGCTGCAATATGTAACTTTTAAATAATTATTTAATCATATTTGTCAAAACTCTCACTATGTTGTGACAGTGTATTATGAGACAAATAATCTGTGAAAAGATCGATCTCCTGATTTTGCCATCTACTAAAATGTACACTCCAACAAAATCAGAGCCAGGAGGAGGGTCTTAGTGCTGCTCATTAAGCTCATGTACTCACTGCTCAATGTGCCAATGGAGGAGAAACAACTTACTGTCCGCCATCATCAGTAGCCATGCTAACCAGCCCTAGCATTCACTGCAGGCTCTGCTATCAGGAAAAACGGGAGCATAGTAGAGAGAAAGGGGAGAGGAAATGAGCAGCACCACATGGAGGATGATTGACAGCAGTAAGACCCTCCTTCTTCCTCTGATTGGGAAAAAACAATTGAGGAAGAGCAGAGGAACAATCGTTTCTCTGCTTTCTAGAAACAACCACAGATTATCTGCTTCATTCCATTCTGTAATGACAGACAGTTTCAACAAATGTGTAAAAAAAAAAAAAAGTTACAAACTGCAGACAAAATGACAGTCAGACACTGAACATCCAGACACACTTAGCCATGCTTTGATCATTTTGGTTTGATTAGAGTTCATAATGTATCTGTTTCATATTTTACAAAATGTTTCACTTGCTAGTTTGGAATCTCTGATATATAATTTATATATATCACCAGAAAATGCAGTAATCTCATGTATATTTGATTTATTTCAGAAAACTTCTGCATTTCCTCCTATTTCTGTTTAATTTGGTTCATTTGAACTATATAAAACGTGGCAGAATGTGAAACCTGATCAAACCAAAACAATTTTAGACACATAACCAGATTTCCTTGCATTAGACTTGATAAATGATTATAAATCGTCAGGGTAAAAGTGAGTACAGAAAGTTTTGTGGAGGAAGGATTCAAAACAATTTTGTACCCAAGTGTGTCTTTCACAAATACAAAACAACAAAGATATTAGTTAATGGAATTTTAAGACAATGGTACTGTAAGAACATATTAATTTATTTCCACATTTCTTTAGTGCATAAAACGTTTAGCATTATAAGATGATCCGTTATTTTTTTGCACATTGGTGGAAAAAATGTTGGATTCAGGAACATCATGTTTTTCACCTAATGGATGTTTAAATCTATTTACTCTGGGAAGTTTGGTGGCTGGGATTCCTGATTTCTCTCTCTGCACATGAAGTTTATAATTTGACTCACAGCCTCTGGATATTTTATTTAAACTGTTTTTGACTTTCATAAAGTCATGTATCCTTTAATCTTGTAAATTTTATTAAGTATTTATGAAACGGATAAAGCATTGTAAGCACTTTTAAATAACTCCAGTGATCTAAGATCAGGTTGTCATTCTAAGGGAAGTGCCTTTTATGTTTACTTAAATGTTGAACGTTATATTGTTCCAAAGATTAAAAACTAACCCACAAACAGCTCTGGAGCCTTTGACTTTGCCCCTCCTCACCAACACCCTCCATAAAGCAGCTGGGCGACGTCTCCAGGCAGCTCTATGACGGTGGATTGTGTGCATAAGTATTTGTGCCTTATAATCCTATAAGAGTTTTGTAATTGTGGATATTTCTTTTGCAAATACAAAACAGTTACAAATCCTTAAATTTCTCAGTACAAGAACACAAATGTAGTTTTTGTCCATCTTGCATTATTTCGTATCTTTAGTTTGAAGCTCATTTTTTAGCTTGTTGACTAAATATTTAGGTTCCAACCTAAATGGTTTAAAACATTTGCTGACAGTAAAAATCTTTTAAAAATTAACTCCCACTGTTATAATCTTATTGCAGGCTAAGTAACCCAAATTATTGCTGTTCATTTTTGACTAACTTTATAAATGGCACTTTGTACTACAGGAAACATACAAATCTGGCTAATGCTTAATTTTTTAATCAACTTTTAAATAAAAACATTTTAACATGCAACAATCACCAGCCATATGTCACCCAGGTAGGCTAAATCAATGCATATTTGTAGAAATAAAAACTACAGAAAAGCTACACAAATACAGTTAACTTAAAGTGCTTGTACATCAGCTAAAACATGTAAAATCAAGCTTATTCTTCTGTTCTACAGTAGTTCTGTTAAAAGATCCAGTTTCTGGTTGGAGACCTGAAACTGGATCGGGCCCATCTGGAGGCCCGTCCTCAGAGGGCCGGGTTCAGGGCGTCGTAGAGCCGCTGCACGGCCAGCTCCACCATCTCTCTGAGGGAGTCGTCCTCTGAGACGTCGTCCTCGCAGTAAACCACCTGCAGAGCGAAAGCAGACGCTAGCTAAACCTGCAGCAAAAGCAGCATTCTGTTCCCAACAACCAGCCGTCTCACCCGCGTCTCCAAGCTGATGTGGACCGTCTGTCCGTCCACCATCACAGAAATGATTTTCCCATCACTGAAGTCCACACAGTCCTCTCCAAACATGTCCCTAAAATCAGAGACGGGACAATGCACTCTTCAAGACAAACAGCTTTTCCTAAAAATGTCTTCTATTTAAAAGTTAACATGTCACTCACTGCAGCATGACCTCTAACCGGGTTTGGAAGACATCCATGTCCATAGTGGTACTCTGCGTCTCCATGACTGGTCATGACACACGAAACAGATCCATGATGTCAGAGCATCAGTTATTTAATGCTTCCACCATTCAGAACCAGCAATGCAACAACAATTCTTAATGTGTTTCTGCCTTAAGTACTGTGTTGATATAGCATTTTAGCTGAAGCTTCCACTAAATACCGCATCAGAACAGATCTTTAGTTAGCTACCACTAAATATTGTGTTGACATAGCACTTTAGCATTAACATCCACTAAATACCGTGTCAGTGTAGTGCTTTAGCATTAGCTTTCACTAAATACCGTATCAGTGTAGCGCTTTAGCAATAGCTTTCACAAAATACCATGTTGGTGTAGCGCTGTAGTGTTAGCTTACACTAAATATTATGTAGGCATAGTGCTTTCAGGTCTAAGTCAACCTGAAGTGGCTCATCGAGGGAAGATGAAAAAATTTGATTCTAATAATTTTTTAAATCACAAATTTTTAATTATATTTTTAAAGTAAAATCTAATCTGTTTTCAATCATTAAAACAGATCAATAGAGGCCACCACCAGAACAGTGATAGTTTGACTCACCTTTCTGAGCCTTTGGGTTGGACTGCACCTCCAGCACCACGGTGGTGACGGCGTCAGCGTACATGTCGTTCAGCGGATTGGCTACCCACTAAAAGAGAAAATAAAATAACAGCCATTAATAAAGAGCTTCTGTTTATCTGGTCTGATCTGACGCTCTCACCTCCAGCACCACCATGCCGACCTCGTGGACCAGAGTGATGCTTTTAAAGATCTTCAGCGTTTTCTTCTCCGTGCCGTCCAGCTCCTCCACGTCCCCTGAGACAGACGGCGAAGGCGAGTGAAGCTAAAGCGTCTCGCTCGGACTCAGCGGAGCGCCGCCCGAACGCTAGAGGCTGACCTGTCAGGTTCCTCAGGTGGCAGACGAGCAGCGAGTACGGCCCGGTGAACGGGATGGCCTGGTTCTGCTTCACTGTGCTCATGGCCAGCTCTGTGTACGCTGTGGACACATCGCCATGGAAACAACTCTCCTTTTCTGAAATCTCACCAAATCCTTCATGGATTTACTGCTAGTCTTTAGGCTGGCGGGGTTCAGTTCTGCTTCAGCTGTCATTTATTTTTAACACATTTAAGGGGTTGACCAGGCCAACCATGACTCCGCCACCACCGTGCTTCACAGCTGGGATCAGGAATGGTTTCCTGGAAAGCCGTACTTGGTTTATGCCAAACCTCTGAATAATTTAGTTTTAGGCTAATTTTTTCAAAAGGAATATTGTTCCTCCAGTTCTCTGTAACAAAGTATTAGGGTAAGGCTTTTATCGCAATTTGAATTATGAAAATAAAGTCGTAATAATATGAGAACAAAGTAATAATAAAATGAGAATTAAGTCATAATAATTAAAAAATAGTCGTAAAAATATGAGAATAAAATAAAGAAACAATCACAGACTTGCCTAGTTGATGACTCTTGATAACTTTTCAAAGTTTTCTCTCATTAAATTTTTTTTCTCATAATTTTATGACATAATTTTACAATACTGTGTCTTTATTCTTTTTATCTCATAACATTATTATTGGAATTTTAAAAAACGTTCTTATCCTGGATCTAATTGTGATAAAAAGCACATGGTGCACAAGGACTATTCTCAGAGTATGCAGGCATATTATTGGAAAGTTGAGTGGAAGGAAAAACTGATTTAAAAATGGTGCAGAAGGACTTTGACTGGATTTTAGACTTATGATTATATCATACAACAACATATAAGTGTGAGTAACTTACTAGAGAGGTCGGATGGATTCAGGATGTGGTAATTGAAGTTCTTCTTGACGAGTATGCCAGACACCCTCTGACCCTGAGCACATTTCTTATCAGCCAGGGAACCCATCACCTGTGAGGACAACTTTCAGTCTGACAGGCTCAGCAAAAACATCAGTAAGCAGCAGCTCAAAGAAAACCCAGAACCTTGGCCAGCTTCTCTCCCCTGAAGTTGAGAGTGACGGCCTCCGTGTTGCGAGGGTTGTGCACTTCGATGTGGACCTGGTCGTTATCCTCGTACTCCCGGATCAGCGCTGCCTTCAGGCGGGCCATCTCGTTCTGCTCCCCGTGAACCAGGATCTGAGAGCAAACACACACGGAGTCAGAAAAGGACGAGCGCAGGCGGTTTCTACCTGCCAACCCACCACATGAGGCGGCTTGAGGGCCCGGATGAACTCGCTGGTCTGCTGGTAGTCGGTGTGGGCGGAGAAGGAGATGTAGTCCACTGACATCTTGAGTGGCAGCTTCTGTCCGGACATGGTGGTGATCTCCTCTGGCTCAGACATGATGTGCTGCAGAGGAAACACGCAAACAGGTCTGTTAAATGTTAATAAAATGAGTTTATGTCAAAGAATAGGATTAACGAATAGATTCTACACATAGGTCCCACTGGAGGCAATAGGCCGCCATCTTGGTAGGCAAGCGTCGCGCAAAGCATAGCGAACCCATGGCATCAAGATCAACAAACAGAAAATATGTGGACATTCTTGACTAATGTGCGAGAGAAATATATATGAACAAAATGGCTGCTGTCAGGATCGACCCATTTGAATGGGAACATGTCAGACGATGTGGATCTCCTGCTATGGCATAGTTCACCACTTAGTGAACACAAAGACTGCGTACAGCATGGAGCTTTGTGGACACATAAAATCAGTATTTAAATGGATTTGTACATGTCAGTATTAGCTACCAGCTAAAAGCTACATTAGCTAAGCTAACTTTGCTAGTTCGGCAGTAAGTACTACAGTAAATATCACTGCTATTTATCGTAGTATTACACACAGATTGGTAGAGAACTCAAAAATTGTAATCTAGTAATAGTTGGAATGTATTTGTATTGTTTACTAGTTAGATAGAAACGAGGTGAGAGCTACAGTAGTTCTCCGCTTGTGGCTTGTTTATTGTTGTTACAGCAACTACATAGCAACTGCCTACCAAGATGGCTGTCAGGCACAAAGTTCTAGGAACTATGTATTTGTGGTTCTCATGTGATGTCACACTTCTGGAAACTTTGTAGCTGGCAGCCATCTTGGTAGGTATCTGTACCAACTGCGCCACTGTGCAGCCTCTGTAGGAACTATGAATAAAAAAACCCCACAAACACAAAATTCAGTTTATTTTATTCAGACTTTTGGGACAAACGATCACAAAGTAGAGCAGAATTGTCAAGAGGAAGAAAAAATAATTAATGAGAATCTGAAAAGTGCAGCGTGCATTTACATTTAGCTCCCTTTCTCTGTCTCATGGTCCTAAATAAAGTTCTGCAGCTGTTTTTGAAGAGGTGATAAATGAAGCTAGCTTCCTACCTTAGCTAGCGTTCCCTCCACACAGTATCCAGCGATGATGACGCCGTTCCTCTTATCGGTGCACCAGCTCTCGAACAGCTCCCTGGAGAGGCCGCTCTGCATCATACCCGGCGACGCCATCACCACGCTGGGGCCGATGTCATCAAAGTGGTCCATGCTCTGGGACAGGACAGAAACTGGATCATAACAGCACTGAAGTAGCAAAGCTTTCGCTACAGAGTGTCTGCAGTCCACCAACTCAAATGTAAGACTTTTTAAAAACATTATGGTTGGAATTTATGGTTTCTGTATCATGACCAGTGGCGCAAAAAGTGGCTATGCAGTGAATGCGACGCATAGGGGCGCTGCACTAGAGGGGCGCAAAAACGATGTGGGGATTTTTTTTTCTAGTCAGCATTTTATGTACTTAACAGCTGTTTATGTATGAAATGATCAATAACAGAGGAACAGCATTGATTAGGCGCCCCTCCCCTCCTGCCAGCCTCTCCCTCCCATACAGGCAGCCTGGGCAGAAGCGCTGAGGCGCGTTTTTTTTTCCTTTAAATTTGAATTGTAGGAATGAACAGGGAGATAAAGACGGGCGGCAGATAAACCTCCGGCGCACAAAACAGAAAACAGAAGAAGGGGAGGGATAAAGATGTTGAGAGACTAAGAAAAGCTTTTCAAAGTGGTTGAAAGACAGAAGGTAAGTAATGTCAGAGTATCAACTAGAGAGTTAAATATTCAGGTTAGCTTAAGCTAGGCTACAATGACAGGCGGTTGTTGTTGTCCAATACGGGACGCGATTTATTCCGTATTGCTACAAATGTCTGATAGACGCACCTATCACACACACCTCAACAATAAGTGTAATAATAATGACCAAAACAAAACACGGGAAATATTAGGGTCAGTTACATTTTCGTGTTCAGATGGAAATGCTGCACATAATTCTTTGTTCACAAAGATAAATCATTCTCACTGCTCACTCAACGCACCTCTTCAAGCACAACTACATGTTATACCTGCAGTTCACATCGAGCTGCACAGCAGAGCAACGCAGTGGGGTTTCATCTTGACTCCTACCTTGATGCAGGAGGTCAGGGGGCTTATAATACCCTGGGGGAAACCCTGGATATATGTAAACACATCAGTGACTCCTGGATTCCTGGGCTTCTCACCCCGTCTCTAAGGGAGCCCAGAGACCCAACGGAGAAAACCCCTCCAGTATAACAAGGCAGTTCCCAGGAGTGGCACTCTCCAGTACCCCCTCCAAGGACTTAAAAAGGTGGGTAAACAGTCAGAACCCGACCCAAACCCGTAGGTAGAGGGAGAGGCTATCCTCTTGTTCACCCCAACGTACAGGCACCAAGATGGAGGCAACAAGAAAGCCCACTCCTGCCCAGCGCCTCTCACAAGGGTGGGAGAACATCCAACCCCTTTCAAGGAGACCGGCTCCAGAACCAGAGCCATGCACTGCAGTGAGTCCGACTATTTCTAGCCGGAACCCATGGGCTCTTTTCGGGCTGAGCCCGGCCGGGCTCCATGGGTTAAAGCCCGGCCACCAGGGGCTCCCCAACGTGCCCCGCCCCCAGGCCTGGCTCCAGGGTGGGACCTCATGTAGGGGCGGGTACAACCCCTGTTTCCAACGGTCGTATTCATCATAAGGGATCTTTGGGCTGCACTTGGTTCTGGTTCCTCACCTTGGACCTGTCTGCATTGGGTGGCCCAACCAGAGGCATGAAGCCCTGACAGCATAACTCCTAGGATCACTGGGACACTCAAACCCCCCCACCACGATAAGGTGGCAGCCCATGGAGGGGACGTGTAAATGTGTGCATGTATGTGTGTAAATATTAAGTAACCTATTAATTATGTAAGAAAGAGAGAAAATGAGAGAGAGGAAGAAAGTTGTTATTTAACACGAGGAAACGAGCACAATGTGGTGGGAAGCATATTCTGACTGTTGCTCCAGTTGTGAGGTGAAATGTATGTTTTAGTTTTTTTAGTCTTTTAGGCTCGAATAAAGTTTTTTAGGCCGTAATTTAACAGGTTGAACAGGAAATTAGGAGGAGAGAGAAGGGAAAGACATGCAGCAGATTCTCCAGGACTGGGAATTGAACCCAGGTTGACAAACAAAACCTAGAAGTAACATCAGAAATAAAACATAATTTGCAGTTTTACTATAAAGCTGGTTAAAAGTATAACTGGATTAGGCATTTCCTGCCCCTTTTTCTTCTCTTTTATACAAGCAGACAACACAAAAGCATGGCGCCCCGTTCACAGACCTCTCACGTCTTTCTCCTCTAAATATCAAAATCAAGAACATTAAACATGTTCTTGATCGTCTTCAATCTTTTTTTTTTTTTTTGGCTTCTTCAATCGCAGAGTGTTTTGGACTTTTTTCCAAATTGAAAATTTAGATTTTTTCTTTTTACCATCCTGCAGGGTTTTAGTATCTGGATTGTTTAAATCCTCCAGGATGGTTTCTCCAGCGATCTCAGTCTCTTCTGTGGATTCCGGATCCGTGGAACAACCTGATAAGGTTTTTCCTGAGAGTTCCTCCTCAGAAGAAACCTCTTGACTGAAGACTTTAATCGGGTCGACTTGGTTCTGTGAGTTTTCCTCCTTCTCTTGGGAAACTGGGATGTGTTTTTGATGGAAATCTTCTTCCTCAGCTCTCAGAGTGTCGGGCAGCAGTACATCCTCTCTTGCTCCGTCCAAATCATTTATCACACAACTTATCTCCTGCTGGTATTTTGCTGCTTCCTGTTTCAATGCAGTGACATCAGTTTCATACCGACGGTTTAACTCCAGGTACAAACTGTTAACCTTCTCCAACTCAGCCTGGACACTCCTTTCCTGGTCTTGAAGGAATTGAATCTCAGTTGTTGTTTTATCTTGGAGGACGGCAAACTCAGCTCTCATATTGTCTAGAAGCGCCATGTCCTCCTCTGATTTCTCCAGATTAATTTTCCTCTCCTGGTTTATCTCCTGCTGGTATGTTTCAGCCTGCTGCTGTAAATCCATAATGTCTCTTTCATATTTACGTCTTAGCTCCTCATATGAAACGTGAACCTGATCCAGTTCATTTATCATCTGCTTCTCTCTCTTTTGCAGAACTGTGATTTCTCTGGACATGTTTTGGAAGAGCTCCTCCTTCTCAGCTCTCAGGTTGTCTAGACGCGCCATGTCCTCCTCTGATTTCTCCAGATGATCTTTTCGCTCCTGATTTATCTGCAGCTGAAGGTTTTCGACTTGTTGTTGCAGCTCAGAATGGTTTCTTTCAAGCATAAGCTTCTCTTTCTTTTCTCTGTTTGAAAGAGCAGTTTCCTCCTGGTTTATCTTCTGCTGGTATGTTTGAGCCTGCTGCTGTATATCCATAATGCCTCTTTCATATTTACATTTTAGCTCCTCGTAGAAGAAGTTAAACTGGTCCAGTTTTATCATCTGCTTCTCTCTCTTTTGCAGAACTGTGATTTCTCTGGACATTTTATGGAAGAGCTCCACCTTCTCAGCTCTCAGATTGTTGATAAGCTGCAGATTTTCATTCGTTCTTTCTATGTTGGTGTCTTTCTCATGTGTCGCCTCCTGCCGATATCTTTCCACGTCTTGCTTTAGTAAAGAAACTTCGCTTTCATATTTGCAGGTCAGTTCATTATATGAACGTTTGATCAGATTTAATTCTTCCTGCAAAAGTTTCTCGCTGTCTTGCAGGAATGAAATCTTTTGGGACATTTCTTTAAACATGTCGTCCTTCTCAGCTCTCAGGTTCTCCAGGAGTCGTTGTTCCTCACTCAGCCTCGCTTCATAAAGCTTCTGTGTCTCGGCCTCCTGCCTCAGCAGAGCATCGGCTGCTTCATACTTAGAGCGCAGCTCCTCGTAGGAAGTCTGGAGTTGGTCCAGATCTTCTTGGAGTCCCTGACTTTTCTTCCTCTCAGCCTGTATTTCAGCTACAAATGCTTCCTGGCTGAGGAGGTGGGCCACCTTTAACTCCTCCAAGTCTTGTTGCAAGTTCTTCTTCTTCATGTATTTCACATTGTTGTGAACCTTGGAAGCAATGACCGCAGCGTTACGGACTTCTGGATCACTGAACTTCTCTAGTCTCTCAAGTTCCCTCTTTGCCTCTTTGGCCTGGTTGATAAACGTTTCTTTGAGAGCTTTCTGCTTTTTTAACTGGAGTTTGGTCTCTTCCAGCTCGGCCTCCAGGTGGGACAGTTTCTGGTTGTCTTCAAACCTCCCGGCTCTCTCCATTTCCAGAAGGTAACTCAGCCTGTGGATTTCCCCGTGTAAGGCATTCGGGTGTGCAGGAGGGAACCTGCCTTGGGGGTTTTGCTGGCCTCCCCTTCTCGCGTGGTTTCCCATCATCCCACTGTGGTATCTCGGCGTATAATGAGACATTTTCTCCTAAATACAATCACTAAAATCCTGGATTGGTAAACTACCTGAAAGAGCTTTGCGTCTGAACTGGTCAGTGATATTGCAAGCAATGAAAAATATGCAGAATTGTGTTGCATACAATCCTACAGTTGATGACATCACAGACTGAATCGCCAGTGACATCACAGAATCTTCCTTTGCTGGTGGAGTGACATCATTCCACCACCAAATATCTTCCTCTTTATTCTTGTTTACACTCAAAATAGTCCAGGATTCAGTCGTTTTTAATCAAATATCAGGGCATCAAACTCATTTCCATTTTGGGCCAAAATCTGAATGTTCATAAAGTTCCTGTTGCGCCGGATCGTATTGATAAAAACCAATTCAACTGTTAAAAGTGTTCCTTAAAATAACATAATATTGAACATCTTTTCACACTAATCAGTCCATCCAGGATTGTTTTAGTGGTTTTCTGCCATCAACATCACCGATTTCGTGGCGCTAATTTAGAAATATTTGTAAGGAATTTTTACAATATTTGCGCTAATATATGATGTTAAATGTGACCTTTTATTAATCGCTCTATCGGTCATGGACTATAACTTGACATCAAGTCAGGCTGAGACAGCGGTCACTTGAACCAAAATGTTTTTGAGAAAAAATGTTGATAAACTCAGAAAAATGTGGGGATCTGTTGGTTTTTGTGTGAATTTTGTGGTTATTTGTGAAAAACCACCCGTCATGGTTGCTTAGAGACGGTTGCTACGCAGCCGCGGTGAGCTGCTATCAACCCAAGTCTTTTTAAAATGTCCGCCCGATAAAACACCGTCCTTAAAGTAAAACCTCTGGCAAAAATACAGACGGTGGTGGGAAGAAACAGGCTAAACAATCACAGTGACGTTTAATAGGGGCATTTAAAAAATATGTGTATCGATATTCAGTGGGTTGTTTGATATCAGACAGAATGGATCAGGAGAGGAACCGCAGACCCGTCAGAACCTAAAGAACCTAAAGAACCAGACATCAGTCTCTTCATCCCTCAGTCATTTCCTGAGACCGAAAAATAATATAAATGGCAATTTAAAGAACAAATCATACAAATAGATTAATAGTAAATGAATAAATATTGTGAAGAGATCATTAAAAACGTTTGTTAGGATTGTGTAGGAAAAACGTTGATATCTTTTATAAATAGTGTTTTGTGGTCAATATTATTTCACCGTTTTATTAATGTGGGTGGCCAGTTTATATAAGGTTTCCTATCAATCTATAAGAATGATAGAAAACATGCTAACAAAAAGCCTCAGACCTGCAGCCACAGGCGGTTCTAGACAGGATAACAGAAGAGGCTCTTTGGCTCAAATATATTAAATGATGAAATACTGCCCTGTTTTTTGTTTAATTACTATTATAATTTTTTTTTTTTTTCCCCCCCAGGGGTCTTTTGTGGCTCTAGTGTCCCTTATATGACAGTAGGCTGACAGGAAATGGGGAAGGAGAGGGGGGAAGACATGCGGCAAATGTCGTCAGGTCCGGGAGTCGAACCCGCGACGGCCGCGTCGAGGACTCAAGGCCTCCAAATACGGGTCGCGCTACGCCACCATGGCACGCCCTTGTTTAATTCTTTTTTAATTGCCCTGTAGGCAATAATTTATTCACATATATGTACATTTATTAGTATTGATACTTTCATTAAAGAGGATTTGTACAAATTTATGTCATTGGGACTGGGGGGGGGATGACGTGTTCGCATACAGAAAGTATGCAGTTGAGCCCCTGATCATGACAGAACGTACCAACTTCATCAAACCAACTGGCGATAAAGTAGCACTGACCCATGACACGCACAAAAAAGCTAGCTAGCTATCGCGGATATGTTAGCAGCTAACTAGTGGTAGCCTCAACTGTCTCAAGTCAAGTCACCAAACAAAATGAAGATATCTGTGTGCAACTCAAACTTTTGCCTATCAAAAAAATACATTAAATACATGCAGAGATTTTAAGACTTTCTAAGGACCGCCTACCTTCAGATTGCTGATGTGTTTGAACACAAAGGGGTTGTTGATGTTGATTGCTTTGCGGATTTTGTCGTTCATTGCGTTGACGTAGGTCTGGTAGACAGCCATGCACTTCTTGGCCAGAGATGAGGCGTAATAGATGGGAATGTCGTGGAGTTCTGGGTGATTCTGCCAGTATTCATCTAGGAAACAAAACAAACACACATGCAAACATAATCAATAGTAATCAATAGTTCAGGACAATGTTTACTCAGATGAATTGTTCGAAATAAATGTTTGACAGCAGAATTTAATTATTACATCAGACATTTTGTTCATGCGAGTTCAATCTAGAATTTAAGTTATTCTATCTTATAATGAGTTGTTGGTTTAACCTGATAATGTGAGCAAAAATAATACAGAAGTGTGTATTTGGTTTAAATTACAGTATTAATTTTAAACAACTTGTGTTGCAAGATTAATAAACTGTCAGACTTTAAAAAACAAAGTTTAGAGAATATTAATGTTGCTAAATTAACTTAATGAACTTTAATTTCTGATTTAAAACTAAAACAATTTTCTAGCTGGTGAACCTTCATTTTCTTCAAATGTTTTACAGTGTAACTGATTGGCTCTGCAGAATGAAGCGAAGTGGGCCGAGACAACAGCCAGGGGTTTTCCTAACCCAGGATGAGCAGCAGCTCCTGGGCCCGTCCCAGGGCGAACACGGGAATCAAGCAGCGGCCCTCCCGGTTGACGATGTCGTGCACCGTGTTGCAGAAGCGAGCCTCGCGCTCCTCCCTCTTCTCGTGGATGTGAGTCCCGTAGGTCGACTCCTGCAGTCAGAGACAAACCCGCTCTGCGTCTGCTTTTAATATGCTTCAATGTTTCAGATCATAAAACAATTTTAATATCAAAGAAAACCAGAGTAAATGCAAAAAAACTATCCAAACTAAGCTGGCGCTCTGTGGAAAAGTAAACCTAAGAACTTATTGTTAACATTATTAAAGATTTTAAAGGGTTTCCAGATTAACTTTGACCCTCTCTGCTTTGTAGAATTGTTCCTGTAACTGCATCTAAATCAAATTGAAGTCCACACTTTGACTAGCCCACTCCAAAAACTCAACTTTGTTCTTTCTAGCGCTGTCAATCACCCTTGTGTATGCTGTAGGCTACCATGAATGCTCAGGCTAGTTAGCATGGCCACCGATGATGGTGAACAAACAGTTTTTCTAATGTTCTCTGGCATTAGAACATTTAGCATTGTGTACACGAGCATAATTGAAAACACTGAGACCCGCCTCCTGGCTCTGATTGGTTGTTTTTGACCTAGTGGTGCATTTTTGCACATTGCTATAGTAGCCATTGCAGCTATCTGTCACAATGTAGTGACTGTTTTAATAAATATGTAAAAAAACATACATTTGTAAAACACTGCAACTTCAATAAATCAAATCACCATTTGAAACTTGTTGTATTTACTCTAATTTGAAATTTGAAAAATGTGTGACAAACAGACCAAATCTGTATAAATGACTTTGATTTGTAACAAACGTGGGATAATTATTATGATGTAACAGGGATTGATGTCATACTATAATTAAGATGTCAGGTTTGACACTCGGGATCTCGGCTGCCATCAGATGTCTGTCCTCCTGTCTGGAGAAGTCTCCTGTGTACAGCAGCTTTGAAGAGACAAAATGCAACTTGTAACTTAAATATTTAATTTTTCACGGCAGCATTTCCACACAGACTGTAGATTATTTACCTTAACTCCAGCTATTTCGATCATGAACATGGCCGCTCCCAGCACATGACCAGCATGGTAGCACCAGAACTTGATCCCAGCCACTTCCTTCACCTCATGGAAGTTGATGGTCTCTATTTTATCCATGCTGTCCTCCAGGTCGGTCTCAGTGTACAGCATGTCATCTGCAGAGATGTTACTGCAAATAAAACAATAAAGAAAACATGTTTTTTAAAAAGTACGACATAAATATGTATGATCCTCCTTCGATCTTTCCCCTAAATAAATCCAGTAAAACCAGCTACCTTTAGAAGTCCTATTGTACTGGTAATCAGAGTCTGTGGTGGAGGAGCAAAATGAACGCATTTCAAAATAAGAGCATGAGCATAAGCGTCTAACTACTCGATAACAAAACTTCAACATAGATGTTAAACTTTATTCAACAGAAAGTTTACAAAACAGTAAAGTGAATTAGTGCTTTGGAATTTATCTGGACAGTTGGTCACATTTATCTTGAGGAAGCTAACTATGCTAAATGTTTTCAAAACTAGCAAAAATGCTAAATGCTAACTGGAAAATTCGTGGTAGCACCTGGGACACATCCAAACCAAAGCACCGGAGTTTCAGAGATGATGGGAAGATGAACAGAACTAAATCCAGGACAATCCTGGAACAAAATCTGCTGGCAGCTGCAGAAAATCTGAGACTGGGATGAGCTGTTTTATTTTTCTCTATAAAAATAAAAACCTTGCAGCTTTTATCCACTGGTTTATGTTAATCTAGCACATAAAATCCAGTGAGGACCTGAACATAACTGATAATCAGTGGCAAGACTTGGAAAAATAAATGTTCACAGATGGTCTCCATCCAATCCAGAACGGGTAAAATTTAACTCTGTAGACGTACAAACATGGTGAATACCTTTGCACGGAAATGTAACATGTTAGCATAGCATGGCTGTTCCCACCTGACTTTGACGTAGTCTGACAGCAGCCAGCGGTAGATGGCCTTGGTGGCATGCGTCATGAATGTCCGCCCCTTAAAGCTGGTTTTCTGGAGGAACCAGGGCAGAGCGCCGCAGTGATCCAAGTGAAAACTGATGACAGGACATGAGTGTGAATTTAAGATTATAACTTAGAGGCTACAACCAGTGTGAAACATGTGGAGGGAAATGTCAAGAGTTTATTACTGTTAAATAGTGGAGAAAGTAAAAAAAGCGAAGGAAAGACTCACTGGCTGATGAGGAGGAGGTCGATCTCTGCGGGGTCGATCAGGTCGATATAGGGAAGAGCATCCATTCCCTCTAAACCCGGATGGATGCCGCAGTCCAGCTGATAAACACAAACAATCCTCTATTTATAATCTAAACACCACAATGTGCTCAATGAGGCTTGGAGGAAGGTTATCTTTGCATCTTCAGATTTGATGCCTTGAAATTGGGCCTCCGTCTCTTTAAGAAACTCCTGCTCTTTCTGAAACTTCGCCTTCAGGAAGTCGTCGCAACATGGCTCCTCCATTAACCCTTTAGCAACGTTTTAAACAGCGTTGCTCTGACTAATGGCTCGTATAATGAGCTAATTGCTGCTGGCTAGTATGAAGGAGCGGAGGGGGGGAGGAGCTGTGCCTTGAAGGCGGAGCTAGGTTCAACCAGGCGTTTTGCTCTGCTGAATGGTTGCCATGGAGATTAAATGATTTCTCAAACATTAAGAATCAAGGCAACACTTGACATAAGTTTAAATGAGGGAATGACATTATATATAATGTATTACATTTAAATAAACCTTTACATGATGTTACATCAAAAAAGTGAAATTTACATGATACTGTCCCTTTAAATACTTTTATAAGACAATCAAAATAGCTCTTTACAGTTATGATTATATAAAACCGTCTTAAATGAGTTTCTGCCACCTTCAACAAAGACTGAAGATATTTGGATGATCTGAATTATCACATTTAATTTCCCTTTTTAACAAAATATTTAAAATTTGAACTGAATTAAAGTAAAAACATGCAGGACAGTGATTATCTTTGACCAGTAGAGGGCAGCACTGATTGTGAAAACAGAAAAATGTACGTTATGCTTCATAAATAGCAGCTCTTATGAGGAAGACTCGGGGAAATAACGCGATTTTGATGAAACATTATTTTCTAGACACGTGTTTTTATCAAGCTTCAGATCATAAATGCTTCTGAAAACAGCATAAAGATCGCATTACAATTAAAATAAAGCCTCATTTTCTCGATTTGAAATTAATCTGTATATGTCAACTTTTTAAAATTTCCTTAGCATTTCCTCTGCTTGTTATTATAAATAAAAGGAAAACCAGGAGCTTCTCATATTTACCATAATTTTCCTCCCTTTGAACTCCAGGATTATACAAGATCTCCCAACTTCCTGGCCTGCGCCACTGTAACATGACGAAAAAACAAATAATATGTAACATCATAATATAACATTTTCAAACGGTTTTATTTAGGAAAGGATAAAAAAACTGAATCAGGTCGTCATAAATAAACAAATTAAATAATTGTAACTCACAGAGGGCGGATGAGGAGCTGGTCGCTTTCCTCAGCAGGGACCACCATGTCTGCTTTTCGCTTCGACGCCATTACACTTCAATTATACGGCTTAAATACGTGAAATTACACAATAATACAAATAAAATCGGTATACTGGGGTAATAATAAATGGACAGTGTGGCTCAGGGTCCGTCTGGAAACAACACTTTCTTGAAAACAGTTCCGTAAAATGTCAGCATCACGTTTACATGTATAAAATGAAGTTAGGCTTGTTAGAAATATTTCCTTATCGTATGAATATCGCATTAATATAAATTCAGTAATTTTAATGTTTACTGGTTTAATAAAAAAAAATTTTATTATTATTTTTAGTTTGGTTGCGTCCCCTTTAAGGCGGCTTGGGTGTCGGCTCAAAGAGAAACCGAAGAGTCAAAACTGGAAACTAGTTGAAAGAAGAAAAATATCCAAAACAAACATCTGAAGTTTGGCGGTTCGGACAGGTAAGCCGTGACTGCCCCGGTTCCGAGCAGAGGGTCCGGTTCGGTTCTGCGGTTCTGTTAAAACTCCAGCTGTAAATAAACGTGTTGCTCCGGGAGGAGTTTCATTTAGAAACATGTTGCTGAAATTTAACGGGCTTCAGCAGGAAGCTGCAGCCTAGAGCTGGTTTTAAACCTGCCCTGGTTCTGGTTCTGATCCACCACCGGTCCGTTCTGTCTGGTTCCAGACGCTAAATCAGATGATACAGACGTGTAGTTTGATCCAGCCAGACATCAGTGTAGTAAGTAGTGCAGACTTTGGAAGAATGAAGTAATACATAGTTTTCATATGTTTACCCCCGAAAAATCTAAAAAGTGTGGCGTGCTTTTGTACTTAACCTCTAAATAAGATGCACAACTAGAAACTGAAAGCTCTATCTGTTCTTCAGAGTAAAATAACTTAAACAGAAAATGTTTGTGGAAATCAGTTTTCATGTCTTAAGGAAAAACATTCCCGTATCATGACTCTCCCTCCACCGTGTTACACAGCAGATTCAGATGTTTTCCTACACAAATAATCATTTGTATTTAGAAAGTAGAGTTTGGTGTTTGAGGTTTCTCATTTCTTTGTCTTTTAAACCTATATAATTTTTAATTTTGCACTACTTTCTACATCAATTTATTTAAAAGCCTTGAGTTCTGTGGCAGAAAATTTTATTACCAGATAACATGTTATAACTTTATTACCACATAATATACATGTTCAACAATCCTCTCTTTTGATTGTAGAAAATATGTAATATTTGATTTCATTCCCAGATTTCTCATGGTTTCTACAGTTCCTTTGCTCTTTTTCTTGTCAGAAACATTTTCATTTCTTGCTAGCTTGAAGAGCAAAACAGCTCGATAAACTTAACTGGCAGTTGAAATAACATATAAATAAGTTATCTTAACTTTTTTTAAAAATTATTATTATTAAAAAACAGAAAAAAAATTCTGATGAAAATAGACCTGTCACAAATTTTGCTGGGCGATAAATTGTTCGAGAGCGTATTGCGATAAACGATAATATTGTTGTTTTTAATGGCATAATAATGGAAGAACACTTTCTCAGAGATCAATAAACTGTAACACTGGAACTGGAAGACACTTTAAAAATCCAAAACAAATAAATAAAACAATAAATAAAATTATGCAAGCAAAATTATCCTTCAAGAAAAGGCTAGTTGCACCATACTGAAGATTTTTAGCATCCAGCTTTAATTTATCATGTGATTAATTGATTTATTGTGACAGGCCTAGAAGAAAAATGGAAGAGTAAAATAAAGATTATGATGAAATTTTTTTGTTTTTGCACGTTTTCTTCTCATCTAATGCAACCTTTCACAGCGCCCCCTGGTGACGGCCAAGGTGTAGAACACCGCAACATTTCTGCTGTTGATCCGTTTGTTTTGTGGCGATGCAGGTCAGCGGGCCTGAGGCTTCGGATGCGGTCGTCATGGTGAAGGATGTTTCGGAAAGGGAAGAAGCGGCACAGCAGCAGCAGCTCTCAGAGCAGTGAGATCAGCACCAAGAGCAAGGCACGAAGAGACGACACGCTCCATTACGCCAGAACCAGAACCTCCCGGCGCCATTTTAACCCAGCATTTTGTCCCTCCACAGTCCGTCGACTCCAGTTTGGGAGGACTGTCCAGGTCCAGCACCGTCGCCAGCCTCGACACCGATTCAAACAAGAGCTCAGGTCAGAGGGAACGCCGTGAAGATGAGCTAAAACCTGGCACAGGTGTCGTTCTCTGTCTGCTAACTGAAGCTGATTCCCCGCAGGAAACAACACGTCGGAAACATGCGCCGAGTTCCGGGTGAAATACGTCGGATCCATCGAGAACCTGCAGTTTGAGATGAGCAAAACCCTCCAGGAGCCTCTGGACCTCATCAGTTACATCGATGCTGCGCAGGTAAAAAAACAAGACTTAATTTAATTCAGTGACTGCGGCTTAGAACAGAGGTGTGCAAACGTTTAACCATGAAGGCCAAAATTAGTGGCGCACCGACTGCAGTTTTCTGGCTGATTACCGATCTTTAAAAAGCCTAACCTGCCCTTTCCAATTTCGGCCAAAACCAGCTTTTTGTCGGAAATGTCGCAAGAAAGTCGCTGGGTTGGCAACAGTGGGGCGATTATTGTTACCTGTAAACATGCAGACATGACCTGGTGGGCGGAGCTTATAGTCAAACCTCTCACTGCAGAGCAGAAGAGGACAGTGGTTGGGTTTTAAACCTTTGCCAAGGTAGATAAGATCTGCTGATAAGATCAGCTTCACAAGTATTGGTCAATCACTGATCTCCCAAACTCAAGGAAATCGGCACTGATAAATCGGCTGGCTGATAAATCGGTGCACTCCTAGACAAAATCATTAAGTTGAAACCACATGGGGCAAAACAAACATGTTATATTTGGTGTAAGAACTAAATATTCTGCATTTCTTCACAGCAAGATGGAAAGCTGCCGTTTGTGCCCGGAAATGAGGAGATGGTCCTGGGAGTGTCCAGGCACGGGGTCAAAGTGGCGTCAGTAGACCAGTGTGTGAGTAGCACAGCAACCATCTGGTTTTAAAAACAAAACAGTTTGCTTTTCTCACATGCAAAGGTAAAACATATTTACAAAGATTTTTTGATCTTTTCTGCAGCTAACCCCCCCCAGCTCAGTCTGTTCTGCTTGACTATTATTGGATTAACCAATTAATAATTGGATAATAAAAGATGCTTAATGGGAGATTTTCTTCAGAGAATTTGAACCAGGTGAAGCTAAAATGCCACTGGAGGAATTTTGTGTAGAATTTACAGACAGAGAAGGTTTTCCACCTCAAATTATATATATATATATATATGTATATATATGTACATATTATACATTTTTGACTTAATTACTGCTGTGAGTGTTTCAGGAATTGGCATGTTTTTCAGTCTGTAAACACTTTATGATTAATCGAATACTAAAAGACTTGACGATAAATCAATTGATTAAGTGATCATTAAATGAGCTGACAATTAATTGAACAATTAATCACAACTAATCAATAACTAATTTAGCTGACAATTAACCAATTAATGACTAATCAATTGTTAGCTGACGATTAGTTGATCAATCATTTAATCATGACTAATCAATAAGTGAATCAGCCCTTCATGTATTCGGTGTGTTTGTCGTGTCCTCTGGGCAGGACGTGTTGCATCGACATCCTCTCTACCTGATCGTTCGCATGCTGTGCTACGACGACGGTCTGGGCGCCGGGAAGAACCTGCTGGCTCTGACGACCTCCGACACGAAGCAGCAGCAGTGCAGCATCTGGGTGTACCAGTGCAGCAGCTCGGTAAGTGGGTTTAAATATTAACGCACCTGCTGAGGATTCGTTTTCATCGTCACCTGATCCGTCTGTGTCTGAACAGGAGCAAGCTCAGAACATCTGCAAGGTGCTGTCGGCCTCTTTCGACTGCGTCCTGTCGTCAAACAAACCCTGACGCCGCTCCGCTTTTACACCCGTCAGCTGCCGGCGTAGCATTAGCTTACCCAGGATGCACCTGCTTTGTAGCAGAAGGTATCCAGGCTGCTGCATCTGATCGCCTTTCAGTGTTTTAAATATTTAACTAACCCGTGGTTGGCGGATTTACGTACTGTGAGTGTTTTATTTACCCCCTCACTGAATGTATTTCTGTTTGCTTTTATATTTTCAAACTAAACACCAAAAAGCAGAGCATTTCTAAAAAGTGCATTAAATTGAAATGCTAAATGGTACAAAATGCTCCAGGCCATCTGCAGTAGATGGGAAACATTAATCGGCACCAAAACAACAGGGTACAAGTTCAAAGGTTGCTCCTCTCTGAGGAAACGATGATCGTGTGTTTTACTCATGACAGTATTGGTACAGTCAGTCACTTTTTAAAACCTTTTTTATTAGGTTTTTAGTTTAATTGGTAAAAACTTTTGGTACCAAATCCTTGTTTTTATTTCATTTATTGCAGTGATTATGTCTGAAGATATTCTGACATGGTTTTATTTGCATGTTTACAGTTCTGGACTTCATGTTGTACGATAAGTTTTCTGTTTCACTTTGTTCAAAATGTGAGAAAAAAATAAATGACTTGATGTGGTGCTTATGTGGGATTTTTTAATTTTTAAAATCAACTAAAGTTCAGTCAAATTGGATGGAAAGCATCCAGCGTCAGATTTAGGTTCTTTCTTTGACTAGGCCAACCATACACAGTAATGTACTGCAGGAAGGTGAACCACGACCTCAATCTTTAGTTATTCACATTGTAAAACCAATTTTCTTTATTTGTACTGCTCAAATTCTCTATACAAATTAACCAAAAGCAACCCCACAGAATGATGCTACCATGTTTTCCTGTGGAGTGGGTGTGTTAGCTGTGTTAACCTTAAAGCACTGATCAAACAACGCTAATGCTAAAGCAGTAGTTCCACTAGCACGCTATGCCAATATGGTACTTATGCTAACTTGAAAGCACTAATCAAACAGTTTGGCTAACACTAAAGAGCTACACAAACATGATGTGTAGCGGAAGCTAATGCTGAAGCGCTAATCCAACATTAGTGCTGCTAATGCGCTACATTTTATGGTTGAAAGTTTGTTCATGTGTTTTTCTGTACATTTCATTTGTTTGTTGTATATTTGTCATTTGCTCAGTTTCCTTAAAAAAAAAAAGAACAAGAGAAGGAAACAGAACTACAAAAACAGTCTTCACTCACTACAAAATGTGAGAGTAACTATAAACATCTGGCCAAGTGTAGCAAAAACTAAAACTTCAGAGATGATCGACTTTATTCAACTAAACGTTTACAAAACAGCCAAGTAAGTTGACTAGTTTGTAAACCAGAAAAGTAATTTATGGGAAGCTAACTGTGCTAAAAGTTAGCAAAAAAGCTAAAAAAAAAAAAAAAAAAAGTTCCCCTACAAGCGCAGTATCCATCACTACATCTGAAGCCAAAAACAGAATAATTGTATTTACACAGAGGTTAATTTTCTAATTAACATTTGAAGGCAATTAGTTGCATCAGATTTTATTCAGGGTTATCAGAGTGAAGGAATAACATTTTTCAGATATTTAAAACTGTAATATTTCCCTTTCACTTAATTACTCACCACTATGTGTTGGTATAACCCAAATAAAAAGTGATTTAATGGGCCAAAGGGTTGTAAATATAAAATACAGAAGGCATTCCAGATGTATTTATTGGGGTTTTGATTGGCTTCATATTGTTTCAACTCTCCGCCTGGATTTGTCTGTTCATATTTTGGGAGAAGGTAATGTGTGCATTTTTAAATTCTCACCAGTAGAGGGAGCCATCGGCGCATTATTTTAAAGCTTTGAAAACGTGTTTCTCTTTTTGCCTGTTTGGTGGGAAAAAATGGTTGCAGTTACACAGTAAACGAGTTAATTAAAAACTCCAAACAATCACACAAAGCTTTATGACATTATTCCATCATTTATTTTTCCAGTTGAACTTTTCCCATTCCCTTGCCCGTTAGGAGTCAGGTTAGTGGTGATCAGACAGTTTGTCTTGTGGCTGCAGTTCGCTGGAAGACACTAACTGCTCTGACCTGTTAAATACTCAAACAAAACCCAAATCTATTTACATGACATAAATAGGTGATAGATCTCGTCTCCAGTGAGTTCTTACATTGAACGAAGAGACAGATTCTCTTCTTGTCATTCACAAATCCATGGAAGGCTCCGATTTCAGGTTAAATGCTTAAATATCGACAATATGAACAATAAGTTGCTCTGCAACTACGATGAAGTTAATTACACTGTATTTGTAAAAGCATCTACATCTCATGAGCCCAAACAGCGAGTTCCTTCCTGGCTGGTTGTCGAGAGTCTCAAGTTTGATGCAGACTAAAGTAAGCAGCCTGTTAGTGTCCTAAAGGCAACAGTTTTAAATCTCTTCTTGTAACTTGCAGCTCATTCTGCACAGACGACTCATCACCTCCAACACAAACGTCTCCTTCTTTTCATATGAGATGAGAACCAAAGACCTTCATCATTTATCAAGAACGCAACAACCAGCTTGACTAGAAGTTGATGTCTGATCTAAAGGAATGGGGCGGTTACCGGCAGAGACCTGGCTCGGGGCGGTTAAAGGTACAGACCTGGTTTGGGGGGGTTAAAGGTACAGACCTGGTTTGGGGGGGTTAAAGGTACAGACCTGGTTTGGGGGGGTTAAAGGTTGAGACCTGGTTTGGGGCGGTTAAAGGTACAGACCTGGTTTGGGGGGGTTAAAGGTTGAGACCTGGTTTGGGGCGGTTAAAGGTACAGACCTGGTTTGGGGCGGTTAAAGGTACAGACCTGGTTTGGGGCAGTTAAAGGTACAGACCTGGTTTGGGGCGGTTAAAGGTACAGACCTGGTTTGGGGCAGTTAAAGGTACAGACCTGGTTTGGGGCGGTTAAAGGTACAGACCTGGTTTGGGGCAGTTAAAGGTACAGACCTGGTTTGGGGGGGTTAAAGGTACAGACCTGGTTTGGGGCAGTTAAAGGTACAGACCTGGTTTGGGGTGGTTAAAGGTACAGACCTGGTTTGGGGCAGTTACTACCTGAGCTCATAGCCTGTCAATAGAATAATCTAACAGTGGCTGTTGGCAATATAGGCAATACAACTCTCCTCCCAGGGTGTCATTCCACCAGTGGGTAACATAAGCAAACAAACAAAAAGTTTGTCAAGTGAAACCAGATTGAGTTTTCTATTGCTTCACCTGCTAGTTTTTACACAAGCAGGGTAAAAACAAGCCCCGCCCCCCAACACCGCCAGTTATTGCTGGCATGCGACAACTGAAAGGTTTTGTTTCACACTCATATTGAACAGATATTATTATAACTGTAATAATTATTTTCTGTTTAAATAAAAGCTGTGTGACCATTTTGATACATTTCTGTTTGACTATGAATCTCACACCTGGTACTAAAACAGGTGTGTGTGTGTGTGTTTGTGTGTGGGGGTGTGTGTGTGTGTGTGTGTGTGTGAGAGATGCATTAGCATAAATTCATCACAAAAGTCAGGAAGTGTTTTTCTTCCAGCTGCGATGGGATGGAGGATGAGGAGCTCTGCTGGCTGCAGCTTGGCGAATACTCTGAGGTTAATTTAGCACCATTAGGAAAATCCTCCACACAGGAGCATCACTAAAGATCTACAAACACTGCATCTACATGAACAGGTATGGAATGTAAGCATGCTGTCTAAGTTCACAGTTACAGGTGTTAAAATCGATTTCGCTGCGCACTGCGGCTCTAGAGATGAAATAAACACTGTTCATGTGACCTTCATTTTGTTAAAACTTGGTTTGTGGCAGAAAGACTTTGTGTATTGCCAGAGATTGTTCAGTGAAAACATCGTTTTCTTTAGATTCTGAGTGAGGAGCTGAACCTCACGGGTCCTCAGACGGATGGCTGGCGACTAACGCAGCATCTCGTGACGCCTCCGCAGGACCCGAGCGGTCCGTCAGTCGGTGATGAAGAGGACAAATGTGACGGGGAAGGCGCCTCTTCTCATTGGATCTCCTTCAATGTGGCCCAGCTGTGCAGAAGAAAGACAGAAAGAAGGTTAGGAAAGAACTGAAGATCAAATGGAGGAAAAATAAACAGCTTTTACTGAATTAGACCATCTAAAAAACACACAATTATTTATTGCAGCACCATTATCTCACACGGAAAATTTAGAAAAATCTAAATTTTAAGGAATAATTGTCAATAAAGTGATTGGTCCCCTAACAATCCATGACTTTCTAGTAGCACACAGTCCATGTGCCACTAGCCAGTAGAGGAAGCTAATCTCCAAAGATCAACAGCAGCAAAGTGACATCTTGTGGTCTCCATAGAAACCATGAGACGCTAATGGAAGCCATTTTGTTGGGAAGCAAGAAAGGTCAAAGTTTTTCCATCAAACAGTCACAAAAGTAAGTAGAGTTTGCTATACTGGGACTTTAACGGTCCGCGTTCACACAGCAGGTCTTGATGCTTAGTTACAATTTCTTGTTGAAAATATCCTATTTTTTATCTGCATGGTCGTTCTTTCTACTAATTAAATGCAATTGCAATTAGACGTCTGTGTGAACAGTTTACGCAGCGCTCCGTTTACGGCAGTAAAGATGGCCGCTGCTGACCATGGACGGGTTATAAAGTTGTTCATGGTTTCCAGGTCAGAACCAGACGAAGGAAACTGATAAAGATAAAAACGGCCTTTGGTGCAACACTGACTGCAGCTTCTGGAGAGAAGTCTGTTTGGATGTGATGCTCTTGGTTGACACAGATGTCTTTTATAATTATAATTTTTTCAGCCATTGCTTACATCCAGATTTACTGCGTCGGATAAAATGCGCCATGACCGTCAGACTGCAGACGCTTTTACAGAATGCGATGTGATTCAGTTCCACATGTGGAAGTGGCACAAATCAGATTCATTAGAGTGAAAAGTTTGGAATTGGGCAGTGAAAAAGTCGGGCTAAATGGATAAATATGTAGGAAAATGACCTCATGCCCACCGTTCAGTGTGGCGTGGGATCTGTGCCACAAACCTGTGGAATTATCAGGACATTTTAAAATAAAAATCTCCTGGACTTGGCCTGTAAATTAAAACTGGGACATCATTGGGTCATTAAATATAAATAAACTGAATATTAAATGTATGCAAATTATATTATTAGGATATAAAATGTGGCCAAACCAAGTCATAAATATCTCAAACACAAAATCAACCATTTCAGACCTCAGATCCTCTGCAGCCTCAATGCTGCCCTGCAGGCAAAAGAAGGTTATTAACAGCAGTAATAAACATCTTGGGCTAAGTGGGCTCATTTAATTACAGCTAATGTTTCTCAGTGTGATGTTATGGCGTTGCAATAAAAGATACATTTATTTTAAGCCTTTTCACAGATCTTTCCCAGACCAGCCAACAAATGTGGCTGGATGTTAGATCCCTGCTGAACACACACACAGACACAACTGGTTGGTTCTAATGAATAACCATTTTCACTCAGATGATCCAACACCAATTCATTTAAAACCAAATCATCTGACTAAGTTGTGATAAATGGCTAAACATACTGGAAGGAAAAAAGACGAGCTGATATCCAAAAGTATTATAATAAAAACAAAGTAATTTGTCGTTTTTGCATCAAATTTATTGCTACATTTTTATAAAGGTTTTTTTATTTTTGAAATTCAGTTCTGTGAGCCTTTTGGACAGAAAACAAAAGCAGCCATCAACGCTACCTGCTTTAAAATTGGTTTGCTTTAGTTTTTGTTGTTTTACTTCTATAAACCTTTTGGAAATCAGATCATTTTCTACTTCCAGCTACAAGTTACAGTTTTCTTCCTGACTACCAAAGCAGCTTTTAAATTCAATCCTTTCCAAACGTATTCACATCACGTTACATTACAACCACATTTTTATTGAGATTTTATGTGCAAGAGAAACACAAATTAGTGACGTTGAAGGAACAGATCGATGGTTTTCAGTGACTGATGAACTGAATGTAAAGCATATTAACAAACGGCAGTAATACGACGGTAACATTTTTACTTGAGGAAAAGAAATTTCCTGGTGGCCATGTCTCCAGCAGGTCGAATAACACTGTAAAACACACCATCCCTGATAGTACATGGTGGTGGCTGCATCATGGAAAGGGAAATGGTTTCCTTCAGATTAGTGAGAGTGGAAGGGAAGCTGGATGGAGCTAAATACACAACAAACCTGGAAGAAAACCTGTTGAATGCTGCAAAAAACTGTATCCAGAGTTACAGTTAATGGTTTAGATCAGACGTCTTCATTGCCAACTGCTAAAAAAAACTATTTCTGACGAGACTAAATGTGTTGCATGAGTGTGAATACTTTTGTAAGGCACAGCAGATCATTTCTTTTAATTAATCACATCCTAATCAACTAAAACCAGGATTTTCTGAAGCAGAACTGAATCGAAGTGAACATCTAAACGGCACACAGGTCAACCAGAGTCTAGATCACATCAAACTTCCAACTACTGAGATTCCCTCTTTCATATTACCTGGGGTGGTAAAGAAGAAAGCAAGTCATTTTAAACGTTGTCTAGACCTGAAAATAAAAAGCTGGGACATGTTCTGCTCCGGTAATGTTCACAAATAAAAGAAACAAGTCAGGAAACAAATCAGATTACTGAGCGATGCAAAGTCTGCCTCAATATCACCATCAATACCTTCAGAGCAAAAGCAGCACAAAAAATTGCTGCACAAACACAGTGGAGTTGACTGACACTAATGTTGTTAGATCTGAAGGTTAGGAGCTGGTTCTCATTGCCTCTGGAAACATTAATATCATTAAAATAACAGCTGCACAAACGTTTGACACCAATGTTGTTAGATTTGAAGAAGGTGAGTGAAGGAAACTTCACTCAGGCAACCTTAGCGTTGATCAACTCAACTCCATTAGTGCAGCAAAAATGTTTTGTTTGTGCTGGTATCATTTAAAGATATTAACAAAAAAAAGTTTCCAAAGGTCACCAGAGGTCAAGCACTCAAATCTACAAAATCAAACAAATTTGTTGTCAATCAGCTCAGCTGTTTTTGTGCTGGTTTATACAGCAAAAATTTGTGCTGCTTTCGCTTCGAAGATATTGATGATGACCTCTGGAAACATTTATTAATATCTTTGAAATATCAGCACAAACATTTGACACAAAGTTTGTTAGTTTTACAGAAAGGGAGATTGATTAAATACAATAACATCTCCATACATGGCTCAGATGAAAACAGGCTGCAGCTGGACCCGACTAACAGAGGAATCAGCATCAGCGGGCGGAAAAAGAGGAGGACAAGGTTGGGAAAGTGTGTGGGTGGTGTTGGCTAGGATGAGGTCAGCTTTCTGATTTCAGCCAATATGGCTCTAAAGAGAGAGTCACACGGACTGGCCACGCTTTGTGATTTCATGGGAACAGTTTTGAACGATACTAACCCACCACTCCTGGTCCTCCTCTCCATCCACCACGATCACCTCGCCCTCGGAAAACGTCAGCTCGTCTGGGTTGTCAGCTATGCAGTTGTAGATGGCCTTCACCCGCTTTGGTCTCTGCTTCTGAGACAAGAACAAAAACAGACAAAGGTTTGATTTGAGTCTCAGGCCCATTTCCTAGGGTTACCCAGACTTTTCTCTCTGCGATTTAATTCAGGTAGGGGTTAAAATATTGAACCATCATCAGGTAAACGGTTACTAATCCTGCAGCGTATTATTCATGGGCAATACATCAAAAGGTGTACATGTTACCGATTAAAATAAAAGAGGAAAACCTTCAAACTAGGGATGCAACTAACAATTACTTTAGTAATCAATTGCTGACAATTGGAGAAAAATATTGTCACATTCTGTAGACTGTTAATTTAATGATTTATGGCTTTTTATACAATATTAAAAATACATTAAAAAATGCAAATAAATAATTCACCTCATTTTATGAATAGTAAAAGAAACATTTTATTTATTTGTTTAAAAAGGAAATAAAGATGGTGAGTCTGTAAAAATATTTTAAAAAACTGCCTACCTTCCTAAGTAATCAGTAGAAAAATCTTTACTTATTAACTTTCCTATATTTGCAGCTAAGAAAAAACATTTCTCAATATTTGTTTTTACAGTTTAAGATAATCTTTGACTTTGTTCAACCTGCACAATAACAGCTGCAAATCCTAGAACAACAAACTCTGTAAATGTGTTAATTATCCATGCTAATTGTTGCTGATGGGATATTTAAGGACATTTTATCAGTTTGGTTGTTATGTCTAAAAATAAGAGGAACAAACAGATATTCCATGTTTGCATGTTCTACAAGCTTAAGCAGCTTCTTTATTCAAAGTGAGAGAGGAGAGTCTTAGTCAAAAGCCACATGTGGACCACAGGAAGCAGATTTACTGGGCAGGAAGTCAATATAAACTCTGGAACAACAAGAAGAGAGATTACAAAACACAAATTAAAAAAAGAAATGAAAACATAATCACGCTGTGGAACAAAACAAATAATTAACCAAAATACAACCTGGATGAATATGAAGACAAATGAAAGACTTACAGGATTTGCTTTCCTTGATACGTGGGCCGGAGGCACCGAGTTCTGGGGGCATCCTGGCACTTCCTTAGCTGGAACAGGAAACAGGAAACTACATCACACAAACAGCAAAACTTTCCATACTTTCAAAGGGAAGGTGGAAAAAACTTCAGCAGATGGACAGTATGACATGCTACATTCTGCTATCTGGATGCCTTCCTGTTTATTTACTCACCTGCTCGTTCTACAGATTCACTTGGATTCAGGAAACCTCGGCTGAAGCTTTTATCGTTGCTGAAAGTAAAATAAATATTCAGCTAACCATCGAAGATTCCAGCAGCACTGCTGCACATTTACTACATTAATGTTAGAGCCGTGATGTTTACATGACTTCACCGTTTTTTTGTTCTTACCCAGCAGGGGATTTGGGTGGCACTGACCGGGTCCCCCGCAGACCCTGACCCGACTTGGACTGGATGTTCATGGCTTCCATCTTGGCTACGGGGGCGGGACCCAGAGCTGCAACACACATCAGAACAAGAGTTTAGAATAATAAACCTCTCAACAATGGACTCTTGCTTAAGACAATGGAAACCAGTGAATGTCTGACTGAAATGCAGCAGTAAAGGGAAAGATGAGACTGTACTTCATGAGGAAGCTTAGATACTGCAGGAGATGCAGGAGATGATGGTGCAATGAGGGATTTTACATAAAATCATTACTGATAATAAAGAAACTGAAACAAACAAATATCTTATTTTGAAAATGCTAACATTAGCATGTTTCCACTTGTATGCAACATCTATTATATAGCTTTTTATAGTATGTTGGCTAACAGGCTAATATGCTATTAACAAAATGCTGAGATTAGCTAATATGCTCCCATGATCATATCATCTATCGAAAGCAAACATGATCTTCTAGCTAAGTTTAGCCAATGTACTAGCATTTTCTAAATGCTAGTAGTTCATTAGCCAACACCATCTGCCATTGCCTGGCTTGAACGTATCACAGACAAGGATTCTACATATTTTGTTTGGTAAAAATAGTCTGTAAAACAACAGGACAAGTACATGTGATCTAATTTCTTTTAAATGATGTTTGTTGCCTTGTAATGTTTTTGTATTGTGTGGACTGTTGGAGGTGAGTTGAGTCTGTTGTGTTACAAATTGACTTTTCCAAATTGGACAATAACTAATGATAATTTGGTCTCATCTCTCGGGTTCATACCTCCAGTAGAAGTGAGCCTCATTGGGGGAACAGGAGGGTGCATGTTGGGAGGGTCTGAGGACGACCGCTGCCGGCCGACCAGGTCTATAGAACCGGGTTTCCAGGTGCTGGAGGTGGCGGACTGACCGATTCCCCCCACAGAGGAGAACTGGGCTGAAAGACGTGGGAATGGAGGAACTTCATGCTTATCTGGACTTTATCTGATTACATTTATTCTCACAAATTACATCTAGATATTTCTGGCCCGTCCCGGTCCTGTGTTTCTGTCAACACAAGGTCTCACCCAGGTTCCTTGGGGGCAGGGGCGGAGCAGAGGGGGAGGCCGACTGAGGGGAGCCGGTGTTCAGGATGGTTCCGTAAGTCTCGTTGTTCACCAGGCTGGGCATAAAGAGGCGGTGCTTGTCCTTGCTGAGGCCCGCTCCGTCCCGGCCGGCGGGCCCCAGACCGGACTGCAGGTGGGCGTTACTGCTGGGGGCGTAACAGCTGACGGGACGGTCGTCTCTCCGATGGGGGCTCGGCTGGAAGACGTTCAAAGGAAGGATTATTGAGACACCAGCAATTTATTCTCAGATGTTCCAGCAGGAAACTCATTTCCACAAAATCTCAAAATTTTAGAACTTAAAAAAATCTTAATTGTAGGATTAGATTGTAATGGTTTCCCCATACAAATGTTGAAAAATGTCATCAGTGGGTGGAGCCAAATTACTGGGGGCGTGGCTAAGTGTGAACAGGTGTGGACAGGATGAGGGAACGCACCGTTTTTCTCACCTTCTCATCCAGATCCTCATCGCTCTCATCCAGGTCCTCGTGCTTCAGGCGCCACTCGTACTCAACGTGGACGTGAGCGTTGAATTTTCCTGCCAGAGCTTGGTTGAGCTGTAAACACACACATGGCTTACTGGCAGCTCCTGCAGGTCTGAGGCACGATGGAGACTCTGGCAGGTTTTAATACTCACCTGCTCCTCACACTGAGCATGTTTGAGCCTCCGGGCGATATCCAGCGGCGTCTCGCCAGCTTCGTTCGCTTAAAGTGGAAATAAAAACAGGAGTAGCGTGTTATTGCTCTCTAATTCCCGCTGCAGACGAGGACCAACATGCTGCCCATTTTCTCTCCTGTGTAATTAAGCCGTTTCCCACACCGAGCAGCTTCTCTGAATCTGTTATCTGGCTGTTTTGTTGATTTCAGAGCACAAACATGAGTGTTGTGAGAGAAAAGGCCAGCATGGTTTGTTCTCTGTGTGGGAACCTGGTTATGAGGAAATGACTTTTTCTAAATAAATTCAACATGCTGAACTTACCAATATCTATGGAGGCTTTTCCTCTCAGCAGCAGCTTCAGACATTCGCTGTTGTCGGTCAGGCAGCAGTAGTGCAGCGCTGTGCTGCCTTTGGCCGTCTGCTTGTCCAGATTCAAACTAAATAGGAAAAAAAAAAAAAACACTTTACGCTCTGCATGATGTAAGAACCTACAAAAAGACATTTTTGTTGCATGAAAACAGTGGAGTCGCAACATTTTTGGGCCAAATCTTGCAAACTGACACTATTGGGCCACAAAATTCATTGAATTTAAAATGAAAACATGAGTTTAATGTGATTTTTCTATTTTGTTTTACCTGCTCAATAAACAAAAATGTTTATGAAATCTATAAATCCTTACACATCTAAAACATAAAAAAGACATTGGACTGTAGCCTTATTTTAAAAACAGTGAAAATGTGTGGGGCTATCAGTTGTTTTCCATTTTGTTAGCAAAATTTTAAAGGGGCGTCCAATCAAAATCATTTTCAGGGCTGCAAATGACCCCTGAATCACACGCTGGACTCCCATACTTTAGACCCATAAACCGGAGAAGTTTGTGTGTCTGAAGTAAACTAAACTGAGACAGATAATCTGTAAAAATATTTCTCTCCTCTGCCTTCTCTCAGTGCTAACTAGAAACAACCAATCAGAGACAGGAGGCGGGTCTTAGCGCTGTCAATCACAATCTGCCACTCTGCAGCTAGCAAAGCCTGTCATGAATTCTAAAGCTTGTTAGCATAGCCACCGATGGCGCTGGATAAACGGTTTTTGTGCAACAACAAGTCGTTTCTCCACCATTAGCACATTTAGCAGCGAATACATGAGAATGACTGACGGCGCCAAGTCCCACCTCCTGATTCTGATTGGTTGTTTTTGGTGCATTTTGTCAGACGGTGAATAGCAGCTCGGGGAGGAGAAGGAGATCGATCGTTTCACAGATTATCTGCCTCACAAACTGTCAAATATATAAAAAAACATTTTTTATAAAAGTTACGTCCTGCAGCTTTAACGAGCCGTAGTTTTATTTTCTGTTTTCCTGAGTCGTCTTCGCTCCGTTTACCTGTTCTGAGTGAGAAAGTCGACGATGTGAAGAGACGTTCTGTCTACCAGCCTGACGGCCAAATGAAGAGCCGTCTCTCCCTGTTCCTGAAGAGAAACCGCCATTTTAGAAATATGGAGGACAAGCGGAGGAAAAGCTGAAAAGCTTGGTTCTGTTACATGTCCGTTGGCGAGCGGAATCGGCTCCATGAGGTCCAGCCCCTCGGCGTAAACCTGGATGAGGGAGAAGATGTCCCGCGCCTTCACCGCCTCGCACAACGTGTGCAGCCGAGCCGCCGCATCGGCGCCCTTCTTCCTGGCAAAACGCTTCTCGATGTATTTGGACGTGATGAAGTCTTTCCTGGTCTGCCTGGTGAAGGGAAGCAGTGACATAATTACTCGATGAAAACGAGGTTCGCCGCCTCTAACAATTCATATTTTGTCACAAACTGTGAGAGACGAATATAAAGTTGGGTATAATAATAGATCAGTATCTTAAAAACCTGGTTTTCATTAAGTTGTAGTTTATATTTGTTCACACCTGCTTTGTTTTGTTTATTTGTTACTAGATCATAAACCAATCCGAAAAAGACAATGGTTTGTGCCAGTATATATATATATATATATATATATATATATATATATATATATATATATGCGTCGTCATTCCTACGAATAAATGAGAACATTTTGGACTTTCCATACATGTTTGTGTTTTGCATTGTGTGATTTCTACCTCTGAAGAAAAAAATAGTATTGAGATACATTCAGATGTATGGTTTCTCCCTCCACTTGTAAAGTTATTTTACATAAACTCTGATGTGTGATTTCTCCCTCTGCAAGGAGAGTAAAGCAGCTAAATTGGGATGAGGAATCTTACTTCTGGAACCAGAGGTTGGGACCAAAGGGTTCTCATCTTTGACCAGCTTTTATTTTTATTATTTTTAATATTTCACAGTATGTTTTCCTTCTTCCACAAAGACCAAACTGGTGAAGAGAAAAACTGATATTTGCTCTGGGGACAGATTGAATCTGGTTCTCTACAGTGAAATGTAACAAAAATGTGAAAAATCCAACAGGTGCCAGTTTTTTGTTTGTTTTTACTTTTTACAAGCTTTGCTCCGTGTCTGATGAGATTTTGGTTAAAACATGTTTGTTTTTCATTCAGTGGGTAGAAAATCCAGAAGTTTCACTCAAGAGTAGAAATACTTCAAAATATTGTTACTTTTACTCAAGTAAAAATACTCCTAAAAGTTTGTTTTTTTTCAAAAACGTCACTCTACTAAATGTATTTGAGTAAATATAACTAGTTAATACCCAACTCTAAATATGAAGTGAAATCTGTCATTTACTCTCTATCTTCCACTGAGCCAGTTTAGTAACTTACATGTCACTCGCTGGGTTCGGTTTCACCACATTTTCAGCATTTAAACAAGCTTCCATGATTTCATTAAACCCTGCATTCCCCACGTTCTTGGCCAGCTGTGGAGCAAAAACACAGAGATAAATTCAACCGAGTCATGTTTCTGAACCGAGTGCAGCAGTGCGGCTGACACGCCCCTGTCCGGAGCGTTGACAGAGGAGCCAGCCGCGCCTGACTGTGGCGTCTTAAAGCAATCCTGACTGGAAGCGTTTAATCCCAGATGTCCCACAGGCTGTAAATCTCTGCACCAAACCGTGAAAAAACAGCCTAACACAATCTCAGTTATCCTCATTTTGAGAGGAAGAGTGAGGCTGAGGATGCTACAGCCTCTTATTGACCTCATTGTTTCCACACAGACAGAAAAAAATCAATGATACAGAACAGAGGAGAATATCTGTACCAAGAGCTCAGAGGTGCTGAGGACATCCAGAGTGAGGGACTGGATCCGAGAGTAGTGGACTCCGAGTTCCCTGTGGATCCCTGAACATTCGATACAGGTGAGGACGCCCAGGTTGGTGGACAGCCACGTCGGATCTGAGGAGCAAAAACAACAGATTATCTAAACATAGACATGATTTCTGAAACTTCTGAGAAAACTTTGAGGTTTTCTCAGAAAAAGCTGGAAGTTTGGGATCGTGATAAAAGCTCCTGATGTCAAGCAGCATCTTCTTTCAGTTTTTACAACCCTTACATTACATTTACACTAAAATGCAAAAGTAGTCGCATACCTTGAAATACCTTCATTTGTTTACATTTATTCATGTATCAACTACAAAATGGTGGCTGCACTTCCGCTAATCTGTAGTGGAGCTAATTTTTTCATTTAGCACTTGAAAACATTTAGTGCTCTTAGCTGCTAGGCCCATCATGCTTTTCTCTGCATATGCAGTGTAAACAACCTTAGACAGACCACTACACATTCATTATTTGCTGATGACACTTTAGTTTTCTAGACAGGATTTTAACTCGTTTATTTTGACACTGGTTTAACCTGCCAGGAGCAGCAGAGTAGAATTAAACAGGCCAAACAGAAATGGCATTTATTAAATTTGACATGAATTAATAGTTGTTTGTTTTTATAGATGTTTAACCGAGTATTGTTATAAATTAACAATAAATGTGGATTTGCCCAAAGCTGTTAATTTTTTACATAACTATGTTGCCGAGCGGCAGAGCCAGAGTCATGGGACGGTTTCTGTGTTCATCTTTGAGACTCACTGGGCGCTCCGCAGTCGCAGCACACGTCGTTCCCCGTCATCCTCTTCACTTCCCCCAGGATCGCCTTCGTCAGCTCCTGAACGATGTTGTTCTCGCCGACATGGTGGTCGCCTTTAAACGCCTGATTTAACGCCTCCTCCTTACTGTTCTGCAGAACTGAGATCCAGCTGGAGCGAGAAGATAAAACAATAAAGCAGATTTAGAGTTCAGTGGGAAAAAGAAGAAGGCGAGGAGAAGAGGGAGGAAAACGGTGGCTGGGTTTGAGATAGAAAGCGTTGGGAAAGATGGTAAAAAGGATGAAATGAGGGAACAGGTACGTACATCTGACAGTCCTGTTCGTCCTCAGCTTGAAAATGATAAGTTCGGTCATCTAGAGCGAAAACAAAAAGAAACATATTTAATTTAGTCAAATATTTCTGGTTTAAATGTCAAGCTAGCTGCATCCATTCCTTATTAAACAAAACCTTACATTGATATGCAGAAGAAGCCACATTCTTTCATTTGTTCCACATTTTGTCACAATACAACTAAACAGTGGTGGGCAGATTTCCACTAAGGCACTAATAGCACCACTTAATTTTTAGCACTTTACCATTGGTCATCAAAATTAATAAGAAATAAAGAGATTTACATCTGCATATAATCACTACAAATAAATATCACATTTATGAGTTTTAATAAAAATGTGTCATTTTTTTTCCACTTCACATTTTGCATCATTGGTTTTGATTTATCACATAAAATCCAGTAAAATAAATGAACCTTGTGGGTGAATAAACCAGGAACTCCATGTTTTCCAACCCAACGAATGAAAATGTAAAATTATTGAGCTGTAATTCAGCTCATTATCATCTGTCTTAGCTTTCCGTCACGTGGATCAGAAATCCTAAGTGTGAACTTCTGCTACTGCTGAACTAAAACTCAACTCTTCACAGTGACAGTAGTGACCAAAGTCTGTGGGAAAAACGCTGATAAGAGCTGAACTCAAAGTAAAAACAAAACAAAAAGCCACAGCTGACAAAGAAAAGCCAAAGATATGAAACCTACGTGAAATGAGGTCGAAGCTCCTCTTCTCCTCAGGGTTGTGCTTCACCTGGCAGGTCAGCAGGTTGAGTTTAGCCGGCGGCCTGTTAGCCTAGCAGAGACGAGCCGAGTGAGCGGGAATGTTTAATGGAATGCGGCCGCAGCCAAAGGAAACATCTGATAAGCTGCTGCGAGTCGGATGCCTGTGATGCGTCCAAACATGGGAACAAGCCTGAGATCTCCCTGGGTTGCTGGGATACGTTACAGGCCTGCAGGTGACGGGGTCAGAGGTCAGAACTGAACTTACTGTGCCGTGTGAGATGGTGAGGTATCCGTTTTTAGCCGTGCATTTTCTCTTCTGCCAGACTTTTCTCAACCTGAACACAGAGGATTCAGTCATAAGCCAACAAAGCCAAACAGATTCATTATTAACCAAAAAGAGGCTAAAAGGTTCATATAAATATGCAGTTACATCTTAATAAATTAGACACTTCAGTATTTCAATTTAAAAATCCTAATAACAGAAAACAATTTTCAAAACATCAACAAAAAAAAGCAAGAAAACTATACTTTTCCTTTTGGCTGAATTGCTGTCAGTGCAGCGTGTCGGGAACATGATCAGCCTGTGGTTCTGCTGGTGGTTCTGCTTATCATTTTCCTCTTCATAATAATAAATACTGTAAATAAACGTATAATAAACCAAACCCAGTGCTAAAAGGGTCATTTAAGCATTAAACCTTTAACAGCTTCTACCTTCCACTTAACTTTCCATGACTATGCTTAAATCTCACTATCTCAGCAGCCATATTCTTTAGAAAAAACCTTTTCTGGGTTAAAAATAATTTATATTTGGTCCCATATGGATGAATTAATTATTAAGATGAACAGAAGAAACGCGGAGCGACGTGCAGATCGGCTCTCACCCGTCGCTCTTCTTGAACAGGAAGCCGCTGCGCTCGGTGCCGTGCTCCTTGTTGCCCTGCGGCTGGTGCAGGCTGTACGTCGCGCTCTGCCGCACCTGGGAATCCTGGGAAAACACAGCCGGCACAAACGACACGTCAGGGGGGAGGAGAAATCTAAAAACGGATAAATTAAATCAAATTAAATCAGCCGATTTTTCTAGATGAACTTCCACTAACGTACGCCCCTGAGCTTTGAGTTAAAAAACCCCTCAAAGTTCATGTAAATCATATATTTTCTGTCGGATTAAGGAATAATTTTTGCTTCTGATGCTTCTCAATTTTTTCTAACCATTTTTTGGAAAAACATTTTTGTCCTCAACTTAAACAGCTGAATTTGTGATACAACAGTAAACTGACTGAACAGTGTGCTAGAAGTAACAAATACTTTCACTTAAAAAAAACAACTAATTTATCAGATATTTTGGATGACATGAGTTACAGCAACATTTAATTTCCTTTTTGGGTCATGTTTTAAATTTGAATTAAGAATCGAGGCCGGAAGGTTCTTGGTGGGGATTCAAACCCACAACCTTCTCTCTGTGCTCCATTGACGCATCTGGGTGTGAAGTTAACAGACACAAAGGCCTTTTCTGGATTTCCTTTCCTCCTCCAGCTTTTAGACAAATTAATCAGTATCTAATTAAGGCCATTTGTTCCTGTGAGAGGGGAGTATTCTCCATGCCAGCGGCTGCAACAGATGGCGCAAATATGGCAGATTCAGCAGCTGGAGGCCAGTTGTTTTCAAGACGATTCAAAAAGGCATCGGTCTAAATCTGATCTAATCTAAAATCTATTCATGTTTAAAGTTCAAGTTTCCAGACAAAAGAAATAAAAAAGAGGAGATAATCTGCATCAACGGATGGACACGAATGAGATTATTCCTATTTAATTATAGCACAACAAAAACAACAACCACTAAAATGGGATGGAAAGAGAATATTTCTGTAAGAATGAGGTCATTTCCTTTATGACGGAGAAAGAACTGAAGTCTGACTCCATCTGCAGACACATGAAATTCCTGTAAGAAAAACAGCAGTCTAACTTTGTCATGAAAGAAATTAACCGACAGAAACTAAATAAAGTTTTTAAAGTGTAAAAAAAAAAGCACAAAACCAACAGAATAAAATGTAAAGGCAGTTTTTTTTTTTCACCACTGGAGCCTTAAAGTAACAAACAGAGATGGGAACAAATCCACTTACTCTCCTCGCCTTGTTTTATGAACCGTGACGGCAGCAGCGGGAGAGAGGAGACATTTTTAGACAAAAGGACAAACTTTACATTGTTTCACTTCAAAAATATGTCAGATTTCTGCATATATGCATGGAAAGGTTATTAAACAACAATGAATGTCGCCACAGACAGAATCTGAAACAAAACATTTACCAAAGATGTTAAAGATTTCCACTTTTTAATGATTACCACAAACATCAATGTGTTTCTTGGGAGTAAATGTAAAAAACCAACATACAGTAGAGCATAAATAAACCAAGATTACAACTGCAGGCCCTTTTTTTTACCACCAGGTGTGAAGAAATACAGGCTGAAAGTTTTCCTGGTTTTTCGTTGTAAATCAGCTCAAACTCAGTCAGACTGGATGGACTGCACTACGTTCAGCTGGACATGAAATCAGAGTAAAACGCGTTAAGGTTTGTGGTTGTAACCTGACTACTTGTTATGCGTCTCACCTCCTTCTGCTCCACCTGCAGAGCCGTTTTCAGGACGTCTCTCAGCTGAGTCAGCTGCTTCCTCTCCTCATCCTGCGCCTGCTTGATCTGACCCACAGAAAGAAAAACTGACGTCAAACACAGAACAGAAAAAGCAGGAGTCATAAACAATCCAATCAGTAACTCTATGTTGTCGTGTTTATGTGAGTTTATTGCAACTTTTCCTCAAAAACAGACAAAAACACTGGGTTCAAGTGATGCTAACTCCCACCAGCAGGTGGTAGTATACTGCACCTCTATACTTCTACTGTATTCCTGAGTAAAGTTATCGAAGCAAAAGTGGAGCCATTAAAGTTTGTTAAAGATAGAAATGTTTGCGTCCAGTTTGTCTGATTCTCGTCTGTTTTCCTCTAGATTTTGGACGGGATTAAATACGGGAAACATGAGGAAACTCACAGTAAACAGCTGCAAACGATGCAAACTCCAAAACACAAATGCAACAGAAAATTCTGTAAGAAAGAGGCTAGCAAATAGCAAAAACAACCACTAATATGAAAAGCTGCAAACTCGCTCCACCAAACGGAAGTCCTCCAGACCACTAGGGGGAGGAAGTAACAAATCTTTTCTTTTACTCCATTTTGGTTTAGTTTTCTTGGTCGACTCCCCCTGGTGGTCTGGAGGACGTCCGCTTTGTGCAGCGAGTTTGCAGAGTTTCATACTTGCTGTTGTTTTTACTAATTGCAGCGTTTCCCCCTCTGCTCCTATTTTCTGTGGTAACAGTATTTTTATTTGCATTTGTTTTGTTTTTAAATTTGTATAATTTGGGGTTTCACCTGTCGACCGTTTAAAGCTGAAGTATGTAAATGGTATTTTGAAAAATTTTCACATATTTGTTTAAACTGTCGTCATATCCTGACAGTTTGATATAAGATAGAAAAATATCAAGCTGCTCTGCCGTCTCCCACTGCTAACAAGAAACAACCAATCAGAGCCAGAAGGCGGGTCTTAGCGCTGTCAATCACCCTTTATTTTGATTGTCCAACATAATGAACAGGTAATCAAAAGAAGTGGTGCACAGAAAAGCGTTTTTACCGTGTGCAGATCTGTAGCCAGTTTCTCTATCGACGGCTTCAGGTTCTCCACGGCCTTCAGGCCGTCCTGAAAGAAACTGCACAGCAGGGTTAACGACGGGACGGAGCTGCACAGGCCGGCCCGCTTGCAGAACCTTACTTGCACTGTGCGTGGAAGTACTTGATGAGGTTCTGCAGCAGGTCCACCCCCTTCTTGATCTTGATCTCGTTGACTTTGAGGAGGTACTGTAAACAGATCGAATGCAGATCAGGGTGGAGCGATCAGGCGGGGTTCAGACTCATCACTTTCATCTTCCAGAGACGCTTCAAAGAAAAACCCTCAAAGTGAAGCAGCGCTACAGTTTCCTCTACATGGACCTGTGTGGTTCTTAAAAATAAATGTTAAAACAATGGAAACCTTTTGATATATACACATACATTTACATAGCCTACATTTGTGCACTTATGTCAACCATAATCAGATTTTGAATTTGATTCAAGTATATTTACAATTTACTTTATTTTGAAAAACCAAAAATGGCTGCCTGTGTGGCTGTGAAGCTGCGCTGCTTTCGGCAGTGAAGTAAAACCAGAGAAGACGGGAAAAGAGAGGAACCAAAGGAAGGCTAAACTGAAAGCATTTTTAGTTCAAGTCTGTGAAAACGACATTAATGTTAAAGAATGTTACTTTTATAAAAAATATGTTTTTTACATATTTGTTAAAATCTCCCCATGTCAAGACATTATGAGACAGATAATCTGTGAAAAGACTGGCCACCTTCACCTCCTCTGAGCTGCTGCTGCTGTCCAGAGACATGCACCAAAAACAGCCAGTAAGACCCAGGAAGCAGGTTTCAGTGCTGTCAATCATCCTCATGTACTTGTTGCTAAATGTGCTAATGGCGGAAAAGCAACTTACAGTTAAAGGAAAACCGCTTATCTGTCGTCATCGGTGGCTTTGCTAACTAGCCTTAGCATTCAGAACGTGCTTTAAAAAACTGGCAGCGCCACACAAGATTGTGATTGACAGCGATAAGACCTGCCTCCTGACTCTGATTGGTTGTTTCTAGATTTTTTTCACAGATTATCTGTCTCTTACCAAACTGTTGCCACAAAATGGCAGTTTCAACAACTCTGTAAAAAAACATAAAAATTCAAAACTATTCTATTGTTCCAAAAGAAAAGTTAAATAAATTAAAAAGTTGCATACTGCAGCTTTTAAATTTGTTGCCTTTGAACGACACTAGTTGGTTAATATAGTTTGGCCTTCATGCGCAATGTTTCAGAAACATTCCTAAATGTCCTAAATTAGTTTTTCCCATTAAAATTAATCTCTGGCTGCATGTTCAGATGAGAATATTAAAATATTTTTAGAAGAAGATGTTGAGGTAACGTTAGATGGAAACGATAATCATCTGTACAGTGACATGATGTGCAATATTTAAATATAAACGTTCATTATGTGATCTTGGAGACTGAAGCGGATTCTGACCTCGCACATTTGCAGCTGGAAGAAGCGCCTCTCCTTCTCCATCTCCTCGGCTATTTCCGCGCCGCTGATCTCCGTCCGGATCATCCCGTGCTGCCGAGCGTGCTCCTTCTTCTCCTTCTCGATTTTGGTCCTGGCAGGAAGAAACGCCGCCGCAGGTCAAAGCACCACAAACACAGAGACGGAAAAATACGGCAGAAAAAATTTAAATAAAAAAAAAAATCAGCCCTGCAAGCCGTCAGCTGGAGGCGAATCTTAATCTCTCCCTCAGTTTACAGAGTCAAAAACACTCGCAGGCCAAGAAAAGAAAAACTAAAAAACTATTTAAAAAAAAAGCTAATTAAGAAGTTTGATCTACAGCCACATTTACTGTATTAGAATAAAAGGCATCTAGTTTTCAAATTATCTTAGGCTCAATTTTACTAATTTATTCTGTTATAAAATTTGGATCAAACTCTTTCAGAAACCTGATATATTTCGTCGTGCTTGATGAATTAAATTAAAGCTAATTTGGTGCAGCAAAGTCAGATTTTCACTGAAAATATCTGGATAAATATGGTTTCACTAATTATAAAAGTTATTTATGTGGTAATTAACATTTTTCATTGTAAGAAAATTATGGCAATGAAAATTTTACTCTGATTAAAAATTTATAAACTAATATGTGTCATTCTTGAACTGCAGTTGGGGGTCACAAAAATCCTTTCAAGGGCCACAAATGGCCCCCGCGCCGCACTTTGGACACCTCTGTATTAGAAGAAGCATCAATAAAACCGGTTTCAGTTTCAGGAACAACCCTGGGTCGTTAACCAACCAATTAACTCCAAATAATACAAAATAAATGGACAAACCTCATTTTGAAAGGTCTAATTCAGAGCGTTTCCTCGTCAAATTCAGAGAAATTATTTGACTTATTAGTTAAATTAAGCACCGAGTTGCTCGTCAGACAGCATTTAGGGCTGATTTTTAACAAACAGAAACAGAGACGATCCCATGCAGCGGCTCAACATTTTTAACTTGCTGTTTATTTAAAACAACAAACTCAGTTTCCTGATCATCAACTGGAGAAAATCCAAGAAATTTTAAAAACAGTTCTGAAAGCAATTCACATTTGAATTTCCTTTTATGAAGGAAATCATAGTTTTTTTTTCAAATTTCAGAAACATTTCTTGGATAATCTGAAATCTATAAGGAGGGTGAATACTTCCTCACAGCCTTAAAAGTCCTGAAGCAGGATTTTAAAGCAAGTTTCTGGTTGGTGTGTTTAATGTCTGCTGGTGAGCGGGAACAACTGAAACAACAAACTGATGCAAAAGGCTCAGAATGAGAAAACTGTTCTTATTAAAGTAGACACAAAGATGAGGCGAGGATCCCGGACGAAGGAGGAAAACAAGCAGGAAACGGGCCTCTACTGACGGTTTTCCCATGAGTAGAGTGAAATAATAAGCTGAGACAGCCGGGAACATTCACACCACCATGTCCTCTGTGTCAGCACAAAGCCGAGCTGCATCACAGGAAGACGGGTTACCCTCTCAGTAAAGAATGTCCTTTGCTGCTTGTAAAAGACATAAAGGTGCCATAAATACTCCTGGTTTCTCCAGGCGACAACAAGGACGTGTTGAGACAGCAGACAGACATGAAGAACGGCAAAACACAGGTACTTAAATTATTACAGCTATAGTTAGTTTATTAAAAAGAAAATTAAGACGTCCGTTCCTTAGACGCATAAAAATGGATTTTCTTACACTTTGGTTTCGTAGTCCTTCCAGGCTTTGTCAAAAGGCTTTTTCAGATCCTGAAAAATGAAACAGGAAATAAAAGACAATTCAACGAATGTAAATAACACCAAATAGCACAAAATGCTGAAGTAGGAGATAAAGAGTAGATGGTGTTTAATTGTTTTATATGCAAATTACTGCTGGGATTCAATTAGACATTTTAGTCAGATTAACTGCATCGCATTTTAATCCACAAAATAATCAACATTTTCAACTCCAAACAAATTTTGGCTGCTAAATTATTGAAGTAAGAAACATATGAGCTCAGTTTTAATCTTATTTAAGTTATCTAATCATCAGATTGGAGAAAAGTTTATCTTTCCAGTTTCAGGAAGTCCTGATCATTGATGGTGAACTGTGGATGCTAACATTAGCGTTGGCTACGTGTTTAGCATTGAGATGCTATTTTAGGCTTGAATAGCTAAAACAATTTGGACACTTTAATTAGGATCAAACAACTGGGTTGCATTTTTTTTTCCAACAATATTTTTATTGTATTTTTACAGATATACCTGCCATATAACCAATACAATAAACAAGACCAACAAACGCCCTCTTAGATACATATCTGCTTACATTCCTTTAACTGGGTTGCATTTTTAACGAGTTAAAATGATGTAGTTAATTACTTAACACCCAGTCATGTGTCAGAATGGCTTAGTCAAAGTCCAGACCTAAATCCAACAGAGAATCTGAAGAAAGATTTCAAAACTGATGCTCTGCATCCAGCTGGAGGTACTCTGCAGTAACGATGGCTTAACCACTTCACCATAAAATCCCAATAAAATATCCTGAAAACAAAAAACTGTAACTGTATTTGCTGAGTCATGCTCGGTGCTGATGAAGGTTTAACGGAGAGTAATCCTCATTCAGCAAAATATCTGCCTCCACTTTCATCTATCATGTTTGATCTGCTTTCTAAGGAGAGAGTTTGTAACTTTGGATCGACCGGTGACCTCAACCTGTTAGCATCCAGGCTCTTCCTGTGTCACTCCCACCCATCCACTCACCAAGAGGAGCACAAAGAGACACGACAAAAGCTGATCCCCCAGTGAAAGAGCGGGGCTGAGAAGGAAACGGTGAAAGAAAGGCAGGCGGCGAGAGATTGAGAGAGAGGAGAAAGGTTTAGCGGAAGGAAGTGTCAGAGCCAAGGAGAGGGGAAAAATGGCAACAATGGCTAAAAATACCACACAGATATTTCTGGGAAGGGCAGAGAGTGCCGGGCAAAGAACTTCCCAAGAGGGCAGAGGACTTCCTGGACTTTCCTCCTGAAAGTCACTGCAGGATGGAGAAGGAACAACGATCCACACTAAACCTCCCAGATGTTTCTACACAGCTGTGTGTGTGTTAGCGCTGTGGGACGGGTCGACTTCGCGCCTCAGACCTATTAAATCAACATCAGTCCTCACAGTCTGCAGGTTTTCTACAGGATTTGAATGTAAGGGTTTGAGAAACGGGTGATTTGGGGTCTGGAGAAGCATCTCCATGTTCATTTTTACAGGTTGTGGATAGTGGTGGGCTCACTTAAGCTAATCTGCAAATAGCTAAACTAACTTTCCGTTTAGCGTTTTGTTAATATTGAAAATGTTTAGCGGATTTAGCTTCCCCTAATTACTTTGTCTTGATAAATTCTAAGGTGCTAATTTACTTGACTATTTTGTAACCTTTCAATTCTTCAAGTAGTTGGATGTTTATATTCATGCTCTTATTTTGAAATGGGGAAGACCGTTAACACAGCAGTTCCGTTTCCTGTCCTTGCATTAGCTTCTGTAAGTAGCCAGGATAAAGTCAAATTTATTTAACATTCATGCTTTCAATGGGAGTAAAACTCACTGATTCCAAACAGAGAAATAATGCAACTCACTGCTAACTACATGCTAACTACCCATCCCTGTGTCTTCGTCGCTCGCGCTCCAAGAAAGTGAGCAGTGATTGTCCAGGAGAGGGAGAACATGTCTGCTAAATTTAAAACAATTTAACCAAAAAAATTCAGAAGGAGTATATTTATAAAAACGACATGCATGAGAAAAACGGTGGACTGCGTCAAACTTTGATCATCACTTAGAAAAGAAGCACAAAGAAACGTTAGCAAAGCTAGCTAGCTAATGTTAGCAAAGCTAGCTAGCTAATGTTAGCAATCTGCCTCTTTAGCAAAATTCTTTAGCCAGCCCTTACACAAAGATTTAGTCAATATTAGCTACAAATATTAAGCTAGCAGCCCGTTTCGTGTAAATTGGTGGTTTCATGGCGCTAGCTAACATCACCTAATATTAGCATGAGTCTTGGTTTTGATTTCAGTGCACCTGTCCCTCCTTCAGCTGAATTCCTCCACACCATGACTCTGCCACCGCTGTGCTACACAGTTGAAGCTTGTAGCTTTCCACCATCGTGCTCTGGTTACTTTTCAGCATTTTTTTCACCAAAACCTTCAGATTTCCAGCAGAAAGCAGAAGATGAAGAAGGGTTTTGTTTTTTAGTGACTTCATGAGTAATCTGTCATTAGCAGGTTCTTCTGTGCATCTCGGAGCCACTAGTCCCTAATAGCTGATGGTAAATGGCTGCAACTTCCCATTTCCAAGGTCCAGTGAATGTAGAATGACTTAAATTAATTTTTTTCTTATCTGACCCACATTAACTAATGCAAATCTGAAGGTTTCACCATAAAAAGGACATTTCTTTATATCCAGAGTAAAAACTTCGGCAGCAAGGTTTTAATATTTATTACAGATCAATTTAATCTGAAGCAGAAAGAGTAATGGCTGCATAATGCGCTGCCTTATCTCGTTCTTGACTTAATTTGTCTCTGCGGACTTGCTCAATGTTTTACAACATCCACTTTAACCGTCACTTGATCATGCTGTCCTGCAGCTCTGGACACTTTCTCAGACCAAAGGAGGCGGGATAACTGAAGCAGTTTCAGGTGACTACTGGCTGGCAGAGGTTTCTTCTTTTCCCCTGGCTCATTTCTCGAGATGCGTGTCCAAAGAAAAAGCAGCCAGCAGCTCATTGGCTGCCGGTCGGGTAATGAGAATCATCTGAGGCGTAATGAGAGATAAGTGGGAAGAATTAGAGAAACTGAGTCGTACTCCAGGGAAAGGAAAGAGCTGCGGAGTTAAAACACAGACGAGAAGACAAAGACAGGAAATGACAGACGGGAAAAAGTCACGGGACAAAAGAAAAGCAGCCGAGGTCATGAGGGCAACACGTGTATCCATGGCAACCGGCTCGTTAGACCGCTTTCTTTAATCACATCAAACTTCGTGGAAACCAAAGCCAATCATGTGTCTCTGGGGTGAAAGGTCACAGACCATCAGGGACGGTAACGAGCTGCGATTGGATTACAGAGCTGCAGACGAGGGTTAGCCTGGTTGCCGGACACTCGGCTGTCTGGCTCAGATTATCGCTCCTTACTGGACCTTAATCTCCGTCTCAGGCACCAAAGATCCCAAACTGTCAGATGGGTCCGACACGCAGCAGATTCTGTACAGGTCTGGATTATTTTAACGTTATTTTATCCAGTTATAAGCCTCACATCCTTCTGCTGCGCCGCCAGTTCTCAAACCGTTTGGTTCCTTTTACTTCTATTGTTTTAGCTGTTGAGTTATTCACAAGCAGTGGTGGAGAAAGTACTCAAAAAATGTACTTAAGTAAAAGTACAAATACACAGGCAAAAATGTACTCAAGTAAAAGTCAAAGTACCACATTAACATTTTACTTAAGTAAAAGTAAAAAAGTACTGGCTTTTAAAAATACTTAAGTATTAAAAGTAAAAGTACTTGCTGAATACATAACCTAATCGCTAATATCATTAAGTGTGCCGATAGTATTTAATTTGAATACATCATAAATGTGCCATTTTAATAAACAATGTCACAGATTAAACATGTTCTTATTGTGTTTATTCTCTGTAAGAGTTTAGACTTAGATATGTGATTCTATGCATCATAATTTCAGGGATGGAAACATTTTATTTCCTGTCCTAACGTAGCATGAACTTCATTAGTGACATTTATTTAGAAAGAAATCCAACTGAAAGGGGATGGAAGGAAGGTGTGGGGGGGAAGACATGCAATCGAGGAGCCACGTAGCAGAGTTGTAGTCAAGACCACTGAACACGAGACCAAGACCAGCGCCCTGCGCTACATGACACAATAAAATGAAGTGCACCTATCAAAATTGGTTCTCAGATTGATCTGAAAGATCCACATTTCCATAAAAACACCTAGATATAAATACTTAGAGCTGAAATATATTTAACCAGTATCAATTACAACTCATTTCATTCTGTTTTGCTTTCATCGCTGTGCTACAATCCGCAGAGGTCGCCTGCCATCCCTATAAAAATAACGCCCTGGGCGGTTGCCCATATTGCCCATGTCAGAAACCACAACTGTCTGCACCATTAAACCATGAAACATAGCAATTAACTGTAATTGCTATGTTACAATTACAGTTGTAATTGTAACATTACAACAACACTATGAACACTGTCCAACGGCGCAACAAGCAGAAGGAGCACCATGACTGTTCTCATCCTCCCTCCCACTGCATGTTTGCCACCATGACAGGAGACAAAATCAATCAATGAGCATGCTCTGTGTTCATACGTTCAACTTTTACTTATTCGGCAATTAAATAAATGTGTGTGTGTGTATATATATATATATATATATATATATATATATATATATATATATATATATATATATAGCTATATATAGCTATTGCAGTGTAAGAACAAAGAACGGCTCTCAGTGAGGCTTCAGTCCCATCAACCTTAGTAAAGATCCGTCCAGAAGAATCGGATCGTTCCTGAATCCACACAATAATTCAGCGCGAGTGACAACTTTTTTTCATTGCAGATGCAACATGTGTCTCAGTACAGCTAGCTTTGCTAGCATCACGTCCACAGATCTTACCTTTCTTTAAGCTTTCCTTCCAAGTGACGCTAAAAGTTGGACAAAGTCCCGCCGTCTGTGAAAGCGAAGCGCTGCTGGTTTTACATGTCATATCTTATGATTTATGCAGCTATTATCGATTAGTTAGACATCTTCTCCCGCTCAGAGGAAACCACTGCGCATGTCTGGAGCTCCGCGTGCTAGTAAAGGGGGAGACTATGGGTGACAACAGACACTAAGTCACGTTATTGCTTGGATTTTACGGCGCCACCTTAAAGTCCCTGAACTTCATATTTTAACGGACAAAAAGAGAGCAGTGCGACTTGGATGTAACGAGTAACGCGACACTTTTGTAGAAATGTAGTGAAGTAGAAAGTACAGATACTTACTGTAAAATGTAGTGGAGTAAAAGTAGAAAGTACCCATTATTAAATCTACTTAAGTAAAGTACAGATACATGAAAATTGTACTTAAGTACAGTAACGAAGTACTTGTACTTCGTTACTTCCCACCACTGTTCACAAGTTACCAAGTACGTTTATTTTCTTTGTAAATAAATACTTTCATGTATGACTTAATATAATTCCACATTTCTGAAAAGTTTCTAATGCATCTTGTCTATATTCATCGTTATCCATATTCGGGGCTTTTTGCTCCTGATGGGAGAGATTAGGATTCCTGAGCAAAAAACAACAAATATTTCCATGGAAACCAAACTTTAAATACGGACTGACGGTTGGATGGCTGTTTTGAACTAAAGGAAACCTACGTATTGTTTTCCAGTTTCCTGTCTCATCTTGACCTCCAAACGTTTAATGTTCAGACTTCCAGACTTCATGAACGCGGTGGATAAAACCTCCTTTCATAATTTATTTGAAAAAGAAACAACAGAAAAACAACAACAAAAGCCTGAAGGAGCAACAGGAAGAGCTGAAGTGTGACATCACTTCTTGGTTCATTTCCAAACCCGTTCTGGTTCCTTCAGAACCCGGGCGGTTCTAGAATAAAGTCCTGCGTTTCATAAAGACCTTCAGTAACCAGCAGCTTTACCCCTTTGACGCCCTTCAGGTCTCCTTTCAGCAGGCTGTCCAGGGGGAAGGTGATGATGTTGTTCATGTTCTGGAACTGGAGGAAGACGGGAGGAAATTTTACAGATCAAAACTCAGCAACTGCTGGAATCAAACCAGTGAAAACAATAAAACTTTCGTTTTAATTCAGGAAGAGATGAGAATCTGATCAAAACCTTTGCTGGATTTCTGTGAGAGAACGGTTTACGTGTTGGGATCCAGCTGGACCTGAGATGTTTTAGTCAGCACACACAGGGTTTCACACACACACATACACACACACACACCCACACCCACCCAGCACACACACACACACTCACCAGGTTTTTGAAGAGTGCCGTCAGCTCCTTGGTGAAGACGGAGAACTTGAGGAAGGCCGAGCCCAGGTCCGGATCGTCGTGGCACACACAGTTTTCCCCGAACTTCTCCAGCGCCTGAGTGTACTGCTCCTCGTTCTCCACATGGGCTGGAAGACAAACGCACGCAGGAACAGGTCAAAGGTCAGTCATCAAACTGCACAATAATCCACCCCAGGTACAGTGGACAAACTACCGCTAATCCGCTAGCAGTGGAGCTACATTTTTGCAAACTTTGAAAACATTTAGCGGACTTAGCTTCCCTTAAATTAAAGCAATAATTTGCTTTTCTGTTTTGTAAACCTTTAGTTGAATAATGTTTGACATCGGTGAAATTTTGGTTTTAGACTTTTAGGAATTTTTCAAAAAATGACGTTTATATTCATGCTCTTATTTTGAAATCGTTAAAGACGCAGTAGTTCAATTTCCTTTCCTCAAGTTCTCTCTGTTTTTATTCCAATAAGTATTTCAAACAAGCAGCATATAGGAACAAAGTAAAACATGTACAGTAGAGAACAATATATTAATAAAAATACAATACCTGAGAGCAGAATAGAATATTTTATTCATTAAAAAGAATTTATTTATGTCAAAATTAAATTATTACTAATTATTGAAGTCAGTGTTTAAAATGTTTCCACCAAACACTGTGTTGGTGCAGCGCTTCAATGTTACTTTCCGCTAAATAACAACATGGAGCTAATGCTCCGGATTAAGACCATGTTGGTGTAGCGTTTTAGCGTTAGCCTCCATTAATTACCATGCTAGTGGAGTATCTAGCATTAGCTCCAGATAAATACCATGTTGTTGTGGTACTTTAGCTTTAGCATCTGCTAAATACTGTGTTGATATAGCGTGTTAGAGTTAGCCTTCACTAGATACCATGTTGGTTTAGCTTTTGCTAAATAACGTGTTGGTGTAGCATTTCTGAATTGAATTTGGAGGAGCTAATCTTCATCACTAGTGCATTGGATTAGCTAAGTAACGTTTCAGCTAGCGGCCCACCACTGCCCTCACCGTTTAGCCCCTGAAGTTCAGCAGAAAGAAACGGCTGGTTTCTGAAACCTGGAATCCTTTCCTTTCACTCTTCTGAAGCTTCAGTTAAATTTAAACTTCTCATTAAATCAGACGTGTTCAAACTGCTGGCCCCCGGGGTCGTTTGCGGTTTGTGGACGAACAGGAAGGGTCCAAACTTTGCTCTCCAGCCAATAACGACACATCTGAACATTTCCTCTGGAGCACTCTGGAAGAGGAACACTAAACCGCCTTGATCAATTTCAGAGTCATAAACCATAGTTTTATTCAAACAGACTCCTGTTTCATTCTGGCAGCTTGGAGGAAAGTTTGTTACTAAAAATCTGTTGTATTTTCTCTTCATTTGTTTTGATAAATAGATAAATATCCTAAAAATATAAGCCTGAATGTGAGATTCATGCTTTGGATTAAAGGGTTTTTGGTATCAAGAGGTTTTTGAGTCATCATAGACGGTAAAGTTTGTTGCAGAAATTTCACCCTCAGCTCCCATGTTCTGTCTCTAACTTCTGCTGAACAACAATCCTGTTTCTACTGCATACAATAACACTTGGCTGCAAACACAGCTTACATTTTATCAGTTTGCATAGCAGCAAAGGAGAAAGAAAAACAAAGCAGAGCTTTTGAGGCATCTGCAAAGGATTATCCAACGTCCCAAGAGTTTGTTTTGCAGCTTCTTAACTGCTTTAATCGTGGGACAACAGGCCGGCTTCTGCTTCCTGGCTGACGCTTACAGAACAATGTGTGAGCTCAGATTAACGCCGTATCTCTGCAGAGACAAGCCAAAACAAGAAAAGTCTTAAAAGTCTGCAGCTATTTGTGTGCAGCTTAGAAAAGCTGCAAAGTGCAAAATTAATTTGCACCAGAAGCTTTTAAAGGGAAACTTGGTAAAGTTTGCATTGTTTGTTATCCGGAAGTGAATTCAAACACAGTTCTGACATTTTGTTGCAGTAAAGTCTCAACAATCTTTCAGGAGTATTTACGCCTCTTTATCTTTTTGTTCTGCTGCTCTTCCTCTTGTGAAGAAGCTGTCATCGCTGACTCAGCTCCTGCAGACTCTTGAATTGTTATTTTTACAACCTGAAATATTCTCAATATTATTCTTCCTCAAGCAAAAGGTGAAATATTCAGATTTACAGTCAGACTCCCAGCAGTGTCTTTATCTCTGTGCAACACAACAGTTTTTCTTTATGTTTCCAGAGACTGAGTTTAGAAATAACATGAACAAAGTTTCTATCTGTCAAATCCTGCAAAGTTGCATCCAAAGATTAAGTTCACTTTCAGTGTTTTATTCATCTTAAAGTTTTGGAAATATAGCCGAGTGAATTTGATGTTTTCTAAAAAGAAAATTACAAATGTTTTTTTAAGAAACTTACTTTTATTTCAATCATCTGACTTTGAAGTTCAATTAAATACAAGTGGCAAAACAAGATGGACTGAAATCTCTGAACTACGGAAGCCCAAAGAGTCCATTGGTGGAAATATCGTATCGTATTATGTATCACTTAATGTGATAAATTTGTTAATATAATAAGAATTTTGATTCATCACTGTCACGATAAATTCCAATCAACGATATTTAAAACCCTCCAAAGCTGTCCTTATTGTCATTATTGACACTTTTACTATTTCTCCACTGTTTGTCCAATGAAAGTATCAATAAATAATACATTTGAAAATATAGTTACCAGGTGCAGGTTAGTGAAACAAATCAAACTTCTTTCCCTGACTGGTGTCCTAAAAAAAGCGCGTTACAAATGGGAATGTTTTTCAGGAGCAGCATTTGTGTTTGTGGGACTATAATTGCTGTGACACAGAGTTACAGTCACCTTGTTACCTAAAAAACATGTAATAAATAATTCTTATTTTCACTTTTTGCATATTACAACGGTACCACAAAATATCATAATAAACTGTAAGTCCATATCGCCCAGCCTGAGGTGGAAAAACATCCAATAATTAAATCTTCATGAATCTTTTTAAAAGCAGTTTAACACAGAAATACATCAGCAACGACTTTAAAGACGCAACTGTTGCTGCCCATAAATCTGAGAAGAGCTAGGAACCTCAATTTAGTTTAATTTAATCAGCAAAATGTACAAAAACATTATTTTATGAAATCATTGCAGCCCAACGTGTAACCAAATTGACTTCTGTTGAGATTTATGACCACTTAAACAGAAAAGCTTCTCCGTTCCTGAAATTATTTCACTCTGACACAAGCAGCTGCAGTCCAGCATTAATCTCAGTCATGATCCACATCAGCAAGTCAAACTGAAAGAACCAAACGACAGATTCAGTTTGGATGAACTTTGATTTTCTCGGCCGGTTTCATCTCGTCTCGCCGTTTCAGCCGCACCGCATGAAAACATGAACCATCTTTACACTACAAAGATCTGAACATGATTCCTAATTACCTTATTCAATAAACTTTACATCTGAATTCATTGTCGACAAGTTGCATTAATAAACCTTCAACTTTTTGAATTACTTCTAGATTTTCACATGTTGATGTTAGAAGTATTTTTAGCTGCATAATTTGCTACAAATGATCAAACATTGACTAAAGGAATGCTGTTAACGTACTTTAGGCAACAAAATGGAATTGAATTATTTGTCTTTTTAATATTATACAAAATAAGATTATCAGCTTACCAATTTTTTATCTGATTAATGGAATAATTGACAGAATAAGTTACCTGATATCAACGGTGTTTCATCACTCAGCGAGTCTTTCACTTTATGGAATAACATTTTTTTATACGTTTGTTTTTAAATTGCAGTGGTTTCCAGTTTATGTTTTCATAAAGAGTAGCGCCCAGGAATTCGATCTTTCTCTGAACTTAATCCCAACCTGATCGACATCGATCAGGCCCGTCACAATAACAAATCATACTGGGCGATAAACGATAATATTGTTGTTTTAAGACCATTTTCAACTAATATTTTGATAATGACATGGTAATGTAAGTTGTTGCCTAGCAACTCACTCACTCTTTGGTTACCTAGCAACAAACTGGTCAGTAACTTGACCAGTTACTGCAGCAGTTTCAGGTTTTGCAGTTGTGCCTCATAACGGCTTAAAAATAAAGAACAGTAAAAACTGTGGATAAAACAGGAAAGGTCCACCAGCCTGCCGGTATTTCAGATATTTAATACAAAAAACTAATCAATAATTCTATAAAATGTTTATATCGTGATGCGTTTTTCAGCCATGGCAACACATCTCTCTGCTGCTACGTATCCAGGATGAACTGGAATATTCTGCTGCTACTGGAAACAGGCCAGAACCGGGGCGGCTTTGTCGGCCATGACAGTTTCTACCAGACAACGTCAGTTGGAGTGAAAACTTTCCACAGACGGGGAAAAGTTTCGACCGTCAACACTGATAACAACGCTGACTCCCCGGTGATCATTAACTCAAACTCAGCCTGAAAGGTACAGTGAAGAGAGAACATGGCCGCCATCAAACATGGTTGCCATGACGCCCCTCCCCCCCCCAGCTGTTCATTCAGAGTCTGAATCAAACTGCCGGCCCTGTGGCCTGAACTGAGCGCGCTCTGTTCAGAAAAAACAAACCCGCTCAGCAAATTGTTTGGGTTTTCTAACAGAACCCTGCAGAGGGAGAGACCAGAACACTCAAACACACACACACACACCCACCACCACACACACACACACACACACCCACCACCACACACACACGCACACACACACACACACTCTCTCTCTCGGTAGGAAAGTTCTGAAAATGCAGCGCCCTGTTTTTGAAGTTTCGGGTTTGAATCCCTGAAGCAGGCCGGTCTGCGTCTGGAGGAAGTGAGAATCGCCGTGACGACTCACCCAGGCCGGACGTGTAGATGGCCTTCACCGACTTCTTCATCTTGTAGAGAACGCTGCGGTCCACGTCCAGAGCCTGAACACACACAGGCACAGACAGGAACTCAGTGGGGTCAAAGGTCATCGGCTGCTGGGGTTTCCTGCTATGATGTCACATTACAACCAAAATAAACATTATTTTATTTTACTGGGATCTGATCTGCACATCATCTCAGTCAGACTGGAAGGAGGGCGCGTCAGCCTCTGTTTTAGAGTGCTAGGCTTTGACTAGGCCATTCTAATAAATTATGCTGTAATTTAAACCATTAAGGAGCTGGCTGCATGGCCAACTGGAAGGAGAACCATTGTTTTGTTTTTAGTTCCTATCAACTTCCCCACAGCATGATGCTGCCACCACCATGTTTCACTGTTTTTATGGGATGTTGGATGGATGGATGGATGGATGGATGGATAGATGGATGAACAGATGGATGAATGGATGGATGGATGAACAGATGGATGGATGAACAGATGGATGGATGGATGAACAGATGGATGGATGAACAGATGGATGAATGGATGGATGGACAGACAGATGGATGGATGAACAGATGGATGAACAGATGGATGGATGGATGAATGGATGGATGGACAGACAGATGGATGGATGAACAGATGGATGGATGAACAGATGGATGGATGGATGAACAGATGGATGGATGGATGGATGAACAGATGGATGGATGAACAGATGGATGGATGGACAGATGGATGGATGAATGACAGATGGATGGATGGATGGATGGATGAACAGATGGATGGATGGACAGATGGATGGATGAACAGATGGATGGATGGATGGATGGACAGACAGATAGATGGATGGATGAACAGATGGATGGATGAACAGATGGATGGATGGATGAACAGATGGATGGATGGATGGATGAATAGATGGATGGATGAACAGATGGATGGATGGACAGATGGATGGATGAACAGATGGATGGATGGATGAACAGATGGATGGATGGATGGATGGATGAACAGATGGATGGATGGATGAACAGATGGATGGATGGATGGATGGATGGATGGATGGATGGACAGACAGATGGATGGATGGATGAACAGATGGATGGATGAACAGATGGATGGATGGATGAACAGATGGATGGATTGAATAGAGGATGGATGAACAGATGATGGATGGATGAACAGATGGATGGATGGATGAACAGATGGATGGATGAACAGATGGATGGATGGATGAACAGATGGATGGATGAACAGATGGATGGATGGATGAACAGATGGATGGATGGATGAACAGATGGATGGATGGATGGATGGACAGACAGATAGATGGATGGATGAACAGATGGATGGATGAACAGATGGATGGATGGATGAACAGATGGATGGATGAATAGATGGATGGATGAACAGATGGATGGATGAACAGATGGATGGATGAACAGATGGATGGATGAACAGATCATAAAAACAGGCACAAATATCCTGAAATATCAGTATCTCTCTTCCCTTTATTCTCTACAGTCTTTATATTTATTATAAATTTGAACATTCAGGAGTTTTTCTCTGGATTTCAGTTTTTATTTTCACTGTTTAACTTATAAATGTCAATAAACTAAAATAATAGTTGGAGAAAAATTATTTAAAACTCGTTTCCAGACAGGATATGAACCATCGTCTAAATCAGGGATGGGCAGTCCTGGTCCTGGTCCTGGTCCTGGAGGGCCGGTGTCCTGCAGCTCTTAGACGTCTCCCTGGTCCAACACACCTGAATCCAACAGCTGAATCACCTCCTAAGTGCAGTCAGGTTCTCCAGAGTCCTGCTAATCACCTCATTATTTGACTCAGGTGTGTTGAAGCAGAGACACATCTAAAAGTTGCAGGAGACGTTTAGGCCCTCCAGGCCTGGAGTTGTCCACCCCTGGTCTAAATACTAAACATCACTCAAATTTACAATTTCTCAGGAGAATTGATCAGTGGATCATTAACAATATCTAAACACCAACTATAAAATCTTAAAATAAAACTTGAAATAAATAGAACGATACAGAGCCTGGTGGGGACACAAGTAAACCCTGGTAGCCCACCAGGCTGATTTTATAGTGCTTTTAAAACAACTTAAGCAAAGCAGAAACTAATTTGCAGAGTAATGTTGACACTGAGCCACCAGGCCTGGTTTATCTTCACAGCCTCTTTCTGCAGACGCTGAGGAAGAAACGCATTCCAGCGGCTCTGACCGGCAGGACGGAGATCCAGCCTCATTGTTCTCACCAGAAACTATCTGCTGACGACAGCAGGTCTGCGCCGGAGGAGGCTCATCGCCGGACAGCACACACACACGGCCGTTTCCAATACCCAAGCAGAACCAGGCCCGGTTCTGTCTGCAGTATCATTGCAGACGGGCCGGTTCTGTCTCGTCCCTTCATTTGCAGCGACCTTGGCTCACCTTGTAAGCTCCCCGGCGACAGATTGCTGTGGCGGCAGCAGACAGTCGGCGTGAACTCGCCAGATTTACTTACAGTCAGACTCATGTGGGATGTTGGGCCATATGTTGTACTAGGAGGACCAGATGCTGTGTGATAAATAAATGTATTTTTCAGACTTATTCTGAATAATAAACACAGAGCATTAAATATTTAAAAGCTTTGAGCAGAAAAGCTTCATGCCTTTTGATGTAGAAATACCAGAGTAAAGTCATAATGACAACAACAGAATCATACAACAATAATTCACCACTTTCTTCAGGTGATATTATGACTTTATTCTTGTAATCTTTTCAGTCTGGGTCCAATTCTCAGTCATAGGGAGGTGAACCTTGAGGCAGAGTCTGACTCACTGAAAATATGTCAAATATTTCACATTAAGCATTAAGCAGATAGGAAAACACTTCTTTATAACAGACTGGAACAAAAGCAACGCCTCTAGATGTTTGTTTGTGACCGATGACCAGAAAATGATTTATCCTCATGTTTCCCCAACAGTCAGTCAGACTAACTGTTGTAATGGAAACTCATTTAACTTTGCTGTTTTTCCTGATATTTGTTTAAATTAAAAGTGGCTGTTTTTATGCAGCAGCCATTAAAATGCATTTATTTTAGGCTTTGATGCCTGGAGCTGACAAATGCATCTGGGTCGGCGCTCTCAAGAGGTTCATTCACAACTTTTCTCTGTGCCGAGTGTGAAAAGTCAATATTTAGACGGAAGGTGGCTGAGTTTGCAGTTTTTCTCCAGCAGCCTGCATGGAAAACATCAGGCTGACCGAAGACAGAAGGCCTGGAGTCCGAAACTAAAGAAGGTCTAGAAACTCTGGCCTTTTCTTCTGAATCAATTCAGTTCAGGTTTCAGTTCATGTTTTCTATCTGACAGATGTGAAGAAAAATCTGTGCTGGGCAGTTTTAACTAAACGTTACTTGTACTAACTGCTAATAAAGTGCTAATAATAAACATTTGTTATGCTAACGCTAATGAGCCACACCAACACAGTATTTAGTGGAAGCTAATACCAAAATCGCTAACTTCAATTCAAAATATTCAATTCAAACTCCAGTATAAATTTGACATAATTTAAATGTTATGCAACGCTCTTAGACATTGTATTTATGTTTATATCTTGTTCTTTTCTGTACATGTTTTATTTTGTTTCTGAATGTTCTGCGTTTGAAAAAAGTAATTGGGGGGAAAATAAGTGAGGATGTGGGGAGAGGAAACAGAACTGCTGTTCCTCATCCACTTCAAAATAAGAGCATGAATATAAACATTTAACTACATAAATTCTTAACTAAAACTTCAACACAGATGCAAAACTTTAGTCAACTGAAAGTTTATTAAACAGCCAAATAAATTAGCGCATTAGAATTGATCTGAAAAATTTAATTTTGGGAAAACTAAGTGCGCTAAACCTTTTCCAAGTTAGCTAAAGGGCAAAGCTGAAATTTAGCTCCATTATTTTTGCAAAAATTTATCAAAAAATCTTTGGTGAAGCCAATATCACTAAGCATCTTCAAAGTTAGTAAAATCTCTAAAGCAATCATTTAAAAATTAGTTCTGTCATTGGGGCAAAAGAATTTAATAATTTAAGGAAAGCTAAATGTGTTAAATCTTTTCAAAGTTAGCTAAAGCACAAAGCTAAAAATTAACTTCATTAGCATTTATCTGAAAAAATTTATTTAGAGGACGCCAATAGTGCTAAACGCTTTGAAAGTTAGCAAAAATGCTAGGCACTAAGCTAACAATTAGCTCTGCTATAAACAGATATGTTCCTGCCACTGCTGAACACAGCAGCCAGACCAAAGTGTTGGCTAGCAGCTGCCAGGAGTCACATAAGGCGACAACATCAACTGTCAGAGGAAGCAACCTCCATGTTTACTGCTGAGGCCTGTTTAAAGTTTACAGGGTGATAAAACTATGAGCAGGATTCTGTCCTCCAAAGTTCCTGGAAAGACGTTTCTGTGAAGAAACGTCCTTTCAGACATTTAACACGGCTCTGCCGAAGAACAAGAAGTAAAGGAGACCGCAGGGCCCTGATGTAAAACCTGTTAAAGTCTGCCTACGCTTTGACGCTTTTAATAAAACTTACAAACCAACTAGAGGCTCAAAAGAATCTAGTTTTAGGGCGAGGGCTGCAGCTTTTGGAGAAGAAAAACAACAAGATGACGCTAATAGTACAACATGGCGTCTCTGAAGGCAACTGTGTAGAAATCACCCAATGAAGATGCACACGCCAATGTGATTGAAGCCAAACTTTAGAGGCACTAAAAAAAAAGTCTGCATTTCATAAAAGCCTCTCTGATCTCCACTGAGCAGCACAAAAACTTCAACTGACATGAATCAAGTCACTTCACAGAACCGAAGGTTCTCAAACGGTCTCTGAAGATCAAACCTGACATGCCTGGAGTGGAAACGTTTTCTTTTGATGAAGGCTGCAGCTCATTTTCCTGCTATGGAAACATCTAAAGGCACATGAAGGACTAAATTTGGAAGAATCTGCACTAGAGAGACTGGTTCAGTGTTACGGGAACAGATTTTATATCCAATACTGAAGCAAAACGCTGCGTTGTGTTTGTTCTGGCTGAAGGAATCTGATAGCGTCACCATGCATGCAGCTCATTAATGGAAGCAGTGCTGCGTTTTATTTTCATCTCTGTTAAATTTGACCCTTTCATTCACATTTTCCTCCCAGAGTGACAAGCGAAGCACTGAAACACAAAAAGTGTCTTCCTGCAGTAACAATGTCCACACTAAAGAGGGTTGATGTCAAACTGAGCTTTGGATGATTTTTTTTTAGCCTTTTTTATGTAAAACATAGTATGTGTAAATTTGAAACAGGCTATATTTTTCTTAAATGTTTAAGATTATTATTAATCTGTGTCAAATTTTTACCTTTGAAAAATTGTGGCATTTGTCTCAAAATTTCTGATTTTTTTCTAGCGACTTTTTGACTTTTCAAGCTCAGAAATATTACTTTTTTTTCTAAATCCTGATTTTTTGTTTCAAAACAATTTCAAGCTCAGAAATTTCCAAGATTTTCTCTCCAAAATGTTTTAGTTTTTTGGTGGAAATTTACAATTTATAAAAAAAAAAGTTTTGTCTGTAATGGCACTAATACAGCATCATATAAAAGTGATAATTTAAATTTTTTTCTTTAGACTGAACTGTGAGCTTTGAACAGTGGATGTAATGTTAGACATCAGATTCTCAGATTGTTTTTAGTCCTTTATGACTAAAACCTTCTCATGTGTCTCATTGTTGCACCTCTAAATTGAAGTATGATGAACCTGACCTTTTGGAGTCAGAAGCCAGCAGATCTGAATCCCCTGAGATCCTCTCAGCAGTTTCTGACATGTGGGCTGAGTGTCTCCTCTGAGTCAGAGTGACAGCTGGACAGCACAGCTGAAAACCCAAACGGAGCGCCGCAGACTACAAATCAGAGCAGGAGTTCATTAACGAAGAGGGCCGACCCGCAGGGCAACAAAAGCCCTCAACACGAGTCGTCTCTGATCATCTGGACCGGAGGGACAGTGATGGATGAGCTTTAGGTGCTCATCTTCCCCCAATGACTCCTTTTCAACCTTTGACCTCTGAGGGGTATGGAGAGGTTTTTCCTCTCGGCTGGACTGTCGTAGACGACAACACTCCAACGTACAACAGAATCAGCGTAAGGTTATCAACTGGCATCAACAATATAAAAACGTCCTGATGGTGCAAATGGATTAAGATGCTACCATGACCTTTAACCCCGACAGATCCACAGGAATGGCTGGTAATAGAAAGGCAGGTGTGATGACCCCACTGAAGGAAACGACACAAAAACCTCTGAAGACTGACCACAAAGGGAAATCAGTCCAGTCCAGAAAAAGATTTGATCAAACTGAAGGAAAGTTCCCCTGTGAGCCATTTTTTCTCCTGATGGTCCAGTCGAGCCGGTTCTCCTGGAACCAGAACTTCATCATCTGCTCCACCTCCAGCTGCTGTGGTTCTCTCTCTCTGCTCCGAGTCAAACCAACCTGTTCCCCTCCTGGCCTGTGGGGGCGCTGCACCAAGAACCATTGAAGGAAACGACACAAAAACCTCTGAAGACACTGAGAGCAACTTCCTTCTTCACCAGATGGAAACAAGATGGAGGCGTCAGGTTTTAACGGTTGGAGGATTTCTGTTTAGTCTTTGGCTAAAGACCAGGAGACATTTCTCCTGCTAACGCTAGGCTAACGTGTTTGTTTTGGTTGTATTTACCCAGAATGCCTTGCGCTGTAGTCCACTTCCTGCTTTTGGAGCGGCTCGGCATTCACATATGCATTCAAACTGAACCAGAGTTCACTTCAACCAAACCGAGGTTTTAAATCGGACCAGAGTTCGATTAGCATTCACAGATCACCAACCGAACTGGACTTTAAAGGCAAATGGACTGGAAATGGATTAAAGCAACTAATTTTCTGGTAGGAATGTAAACAATCCTAAACAGGTTCCTAAATTCCTAAAAGGTGTTCCTCAAATCCAAACTTTTTAGGATCTGAATCCATTCGTTTACCATTAGCAGTCCTTTAAAGAAACTCCTGTTGAATTAATACACAATATTGATGTAAACAGAAACTTCTCCTACAGTAAACATCCACACCACAGTGACAGGAAGGCAAATATTCAAGGAGGAGAGAAGATCCTGACATTAATCCGACTTCAATTATCAGAGGCATTAAGCCGCTCAGTCGGTAGTTTGAGCCAAACTGCCTTTCAGGCCATGTGGTCATTGATCCCTCTGTGAGGCTGTTGGAGGAGGATCGTCTCTGCACCGATAATCCTGCTGTCTGAATGCCTGTTAAAACTTCCCTCGGGGCCTTTGCTCCACACCGAGCAGCTGCTCTTCCTGACCCGGCCACAGCCTTCAGAGGAACCGGACTGAACCAACACGACACCTGGGAGGCCTCTTCAGGCCCTCAACACATCGGACTGTAAATCGCTGCACTTCAAATACGACAAATATCATCAGAGGAGAGCAAACATCCTGCCAGAAAAACCGGTTCAGTGGCAGTCACTGGTTGGATGGAAATTAAATCAGATTTCTTTCAACAGAAGATAAGTTGGAGCATGGTGATAAAACCTCTGCTGGTCTGAGACCAGAGGATGGAGGAGGAGGCAGACTGAAGCTGCAGCAACCAGGAATAACCTGGTGCAGCAGAAGAGTCGCCGGTCGGAGAAGTCCACCGCCTCCCGCTTCACACACACACACACACACACACACACACACACCAATTCGGCTTCATGTTCACCTTCAGCTCAGGCTTAAACGTCCCGTCCAGAAATCAACTCTCAAACGTTTCCATCATGATTTCTCCTGATTTAGTTTACATCCTATGATAATTAGCCTTTTAATTTCTAAAGATAACAGTATTAAACTGATATTTATTTATATTTGTCATGCAGGAGATGGATCTGTGTGCTCCATTTAATTTTTTAATTTTCAATAAATGCAAAACTTCACTATTAAAAAATCTTTTTTTTAGAAAAAATGCTCCAGTGTTGTTTTTTCAGCGCGTTGATGATGAATCTCTCCATCTTTACGCCGATGACATGTTTATTTTTTAAAGTCTGCATTTCACATTAATCGGTGGTTTTTGGGCCGCCCCAAACTGGTTCTGAACTCAACCAAACAAGCCAATGGGATTTTACCCGATTGATCATTGATTGGTTTTCCTATTTTTGTCATGCAGGAGGTGAACCGTGCAAACCTTTCTCCATTAGTTGGAGGGAAAATTAGTCGAGTCATCTAAAAATTAGACGTTATTTTGAAAGTACAGCACAAAATCTTTGAATTGCACTGATTAGAGACTGAAATAAAGACGTAAACATGTTATTTTTCCAAATATGAAGACTAATTCTGGGTCTCTGAGAAGAAATCATAAAGTGTGTCTGGTGACCTTACAGGTTGTAACAGGTTTATCACCACAAGCTCCAGCTTTGAAAAGCTCTGAAGGCAGAAACGGGATCCAGAAGCTCTTATTTCTGAGCGTGAGCAGAAGAAAGTCAGCACAAAGGGGCGGGGGCGTCCTGACACAAAGCTCCATATCCTCTTACTGGATAAACTGGTTTTTATGGCTGTGGTTCTGGCACACACAGTGTCTGAGCGATAGCAGCCGCTTTAAAACTACCAGCCTAATTAAGTGATGCATTTAAGTTTAGAGCAGATTGGCTGCACAGCCATTAAGGCCTGGGGGCGATGCATTCAAAGGCTGTCTGGAAAACCCATTTACATGGAAAACCAACACTAGGAGAGAAGATTACAATCATTTTAGGATTTTAGTGTTTAATATTAATGAACTTTGGAAATGAGAACCAAACCAATAATTCAAAGGAAAAACTACAAAAACACCTAAATGAAAAATAAAAAGTATCAGCATCATTGATTGAGGCTTTATTTGTTCGGTTTTGGATTTATACCAAAATATGCAATATTCCACACCTCTATTAGAAATTGCCCTGGTTTATTTCGAATGTAGTGGACATGGAAATGAAAAACTAAAAGGCAAGAAAGGTGGAGAAAAAGGTTAAAAAGGGAAATAAAATACAAGTAGAGGAGGGAAAATAGAGAGAATACAAGTGAACACAGTAAAAGTAAAAGTCTGCTTCTACACCTGCAGAAAGAGAAAAACAAACAAGAAACCTTAGCAACAAATTATATATATAAGTTAATAAAAGCCTTATTTATTGCTGTCCGCAGTCGTAACGCTCCACTTGTGAAAGTAAATCTGTTGAGACTCAGACAATGAGCAACAAAGTCTTTTTAAAGGCCAGGACACATTTTAAATTTTTTTTTTTTTTAAAGTACAAGCCCAGGTTTCACAGTCTCACTTCGACTCCTCCAAACATACTTCTTATCGTTTTGTCACATTCTTCCTATTGGCGGATAAATCAATATTAATCCCGTTTCATTGGGACTTGAGCCAGAAGCAGCGCTCCTCTCTGGTTCTGGCTCCGTTCTCTTTGGTACCAGGATTAAGTAGCAGGTTTGTCCCAAACTAACCACCTGGAAGGACAGATTAGCAGCTGAATAATCTCACCTCGCTGCATCTGATTAAAGGTTCCCGCAGACAAACTGCAAACATTTTTAAACTGAGACCACCGGCGATCGCAAACGGCTTCCTTTGCAAATATAGACATCTCAACGGTTTAAAATGCAACTCATGCTGCGAAATGATACAGAAACTATAATCGTTATTATTACTATTATTAACAATAACTACTCAGTCCTGACACAAAACACAAATATTACTCCTGACAAATAAACCCATTATTATAGCCCTTCTTAAGGACACCAGTCACATAAAGTGTGATTTGTGTCACTAAACTGTCGCTACATTTAATCTAATTTTCAAATTTACTGATATTTATTGACGCTTCCTTCGAACCAACAGTGGAGAAAAAGAGCAAAAGTAACATTTCTGACCATACTGACAGTTTTGTTTTTTATTTACCACGAAAACTGAAATTTATTGTGACAACAAATCAAAACTCTCATCATGATAAAAAAAAAAAAAATCACAATAAATGATAAACGATTTGATAAATGCCCACCTAGTTAGCTAGCCATGAGGCTGAGTGGCTAACGCCTTTCCTCTGCCTACATCTCCCAGAATGCTGTGCGGTTATGGATCAGAGTTCAGTGAAATTATTTAATATTCTATCAGATGTATTATTTTATCCAATAGATACTGTTATTGATTTATTGTCCGGCCGTATGTGGAGTCTTTGTTGTCCGATTTAAACAGACGGTTCCTGAATGCCTCACGCTGCCACAGCAGAATACATGAAACTCTGAATCTGCGAGTAAAAACCTCAACTTTATGCACTTTGTTTGGGATTAACGGAGTATTGACGACGTTAACAATAAGCGGAAGTGTTCCCGTCGGCCGCGCTGGTTAATTAGTCAAAGAGAACAAAGTTTGCAGCGCCAACAATGGAGCCTTGTGCTGCCTGAGGTCAGCAGCGCCAAAACAAGCTGCTGAATTAGATTCAACACCCAACAATTCAGCCGCGCAGCCGCCAATTACTGCTGGCCTGCTACTCACAGGGCGTCATGTCCGCACTGTTAAGTGGAAAAACACACATTCCTCCTGCCGGTTTTACACAGACACCTGCCGCGGTGAGCAGGTGTAAATCTGCCTGGATCACCGAACAAAAGCGTCAAAATAAAACCACAACCTCTGAAAGGTGCGGCTGATCAGGTTAAAATTTTAAAAACTGCATCTTTTCCTGCATCAATCCTGCTCCAACATCCTCCCTAATCAGCGCAGCAGGGACACAGTAACACAGGGAGACGCTCATGTGGGAAAATCTATTTTTACCGAGCAGCAGGGCGAGGCTCTGCCGCACCGTAACAAAGTAGGGAAACTGCAGGGAGGGGGCCGAAGCGGAAGTGTCCTTCCTCCTGATGAACCGCCAGTTTCAACACAAAACGCTCCTCTGTGACCAGAAGCTAAAGAAAGTGGCTCTGCAGTGGAGCTGAGGATGAGCCTCCGTCTCTGCATGAATAATAACCAATTTAATGCGCCTCAGATGAGCAACTTTGTCCCATTTTGGCTCCAAACAACCAAAAACCTCAAAGGAGGTTTATGACAGAGCAGCAAGGGACAACATTAAACATAAATAATACACATATTCTTTATTTAATGTTTTTTATTTTCCAAAACAAGCTGACGTACTAAAGTGAATGCAGAATTTTAACATATCTTTTGCTCGCTGAATGTGAATTTTTGTGTAAAATACATTTTGGTTTTTTACTTTATCAACTTATTACATGTTGGATTCATGTTAAAGTATAACTTTAAATTAAAAATAAGTACAATCAGAAATCTCATGACCCCTCCAGCATACATCCACGACCCTTCTATGGTTTGCAACCCCCATGTTGAAGACCTCTGATCTAAACTATCCTTTTTATTTCTGGCTGCATGTTTACGTTGGTTATCCTGCAGCCCAGTGTAAAGTTTTCTGCAGCCTCTAACTGGTTTATTCCAGGACTATCTGTAAGGATCCCCACAGCATTATGCTGCCACTACCATGTTTCACTGTGAGGGTTATTCAGGGCGATTTCCTACAAACAGCGTTGGCTTTTACAGGTGCAGGAAATACGCTGCAAACACATAAAGGATTCTAACTTCAAAACACACAAAGACAAAACGCAACAGAAAACCAAAAAATGGAGCAACCAATAAAACAAATGCAACTACCAGAGATGGACGCAACAGAACAAAAATGGACCAGATGTGCTGCAAACTAAACAAAAGTCCTCCAGACCACTAGGGGGAGTCGAGAACCAAACCGTATAGGACCAGACCAGAAGTCCTGATTTTACAAAGAATTGGAGAAAGAAAGAAAAGGTGAGTTATAATTAATTATTTTTACAATAAAAAAACAGCAGCATATTTACATAGGTAGGGAATATTACCAATTCCAGACTCCCCCTAGTGGCCTGGAGGACTTTGCAGTGTTTTACATTTCCTGCTTTTGCTATTTTCAGCGGTTTTTCTGTGATTGCAGCATGTTTCTGTTCAGTTTGTAGTTTTCATCATTCATGTGTTTTCTGCACGTTTTGACCTTCTGGTGACTGAAGCATGTAGCCTAAACATTCAGCATTTTAGAGAAACTTCTACCACATGGCAGCTTGGAGAAATGCAAACTTATTTACTTTATGGACAACTAAAACAGATTCTTACACCTTAGCTGTGGATCTCTGCTGCTCCTCCAAAGTTACTATGAGCATCTTGCCTGCTTTGGATTACAGTTACCTGCTCAGGTGGACTATCTTTACTAATTAAGTCACTGATTTTTAGGCGGTAGTCGAGTAAAGAAAATACTGAAATCCTGTATTTTGTTTTAGCTGTAAAAATAAAACCCGCAGCATGATCACCCACCTCCTCCAGAGCAGCCACTGTGTTCCTGCAGTGGGACATCCTGGTGGTGAAAATAGAGGCTGTAGGAGATTTATAATCTTCATTTGTCTCCGCGACAAACTCTGAAACTGTGATTTGGTCCGGCATTGTTAATCCACAAAGCGATTTAATCTAACCTCCTTCCTGTCAGTTCAGTTTTTAAAAAAATCTGATTTTAAAGCGCCGTCAGCAGCAGTAAAGTCACCGAAGGTCCCCGCGGAAAGTGAACCATCTCCGGGCTTATTTACGTCCCTTCCCCGCTGTTTGTTCCCGACACCGGAGCTCCGCGCCGCGCCGCGCCGCAGGGTGATAGGTCAGCCGACCAGCAGGCTACTCTTTCCCCATCCAGTTCACCGGCTCATCCTCGGAGCTCGGAGGGGAAAGAAAAGCGACCAAAACGGGGGCAGATATCCGACAGGCTGAGCTAACTTCTTCTGTCCTCCGCCGGGCTCCGAGGAACAACGAGCTTGGCGATTCAACGGGAGCGCAAAGTGACAAAGGTAGAGGAGGGCCCTCAATGAAGCCGCGCCGGCCAATGGGAAGCAGCGGCTGGAAACGGAGAGCCAATCGGAATTCAGGAAAAATGATGCTTTGCAATACTGTTCGGAAATTATCATACTTAACTCGAAACACTAAATCTAACCAAAATTGAACGATTTTTGTACTTTGTAAAACTTAATTGTAATGAATTAAAGTATAATACAGTTTTTTACAATAACAACGTAAACAGAAAAAGAAAATAACTAACATTTGTATAAATTGTAGTGTTGCAATTCAGCCTCACCATGCAATATAATGGATTTTCTAAACAACTGGATGGACACGTTATAAATCTACTCAGACTCAAGAGTATAGTAATGTTCAATAAATTAAAGTATTATTTAAGAAAAAACTATTATAATAACTCAGTGAAACGCATCATATAGAGTAATTCCACTCAGACTAGTGTTTTCAAGACCTTATTTGTGTTCATCATAATTTACTGCTAACATTGAATAAAAATATAACAGTTACTATTAGAATATTACATCAAACTAATAAAAATACATTTTATACTGAAATGTGGGCTTACAAGAAGTATACTCAACACCTGCGTAAAAGTTATTCTTACAATGTCTGAGTAAAACGAGCCTCATCAGACTCAGATTTTGGCTCACTGAGACGTATTTGAACTGATATTTGGATTTATATACATGAACTGGTTGGTTTCCTGACAGAAATGCAGTTTAATCTAGTTCACAGGTTTTCTGAAGGAAGGAAAACTGGTTTTTCATATGCAACATTAAAACAAGATCTAGGTCAGTCTTCAATTCAATTCAAAAATACTTTATTGACCCCAAAAGGAAAGTGAATGTTGTTGTAACTCATTTCAAAACACTAGTTGTACTCAGCCAGGTTCTAATAAAACAGCTTGAAGCAGTCCACCACTTTGAATTAAAAGTCAAAGCTTTGCCCTAATTTATTCTTGAATTGTGGTTGGGGGCTGTGAAAAAATCCAATCAGGGACCACAAATGGCCCCTGAGCCCCACTTTGAACACCCTTGATGTAGCAGTTGCACAAGTTATGATCATTTAAATAGGCTGTTCTTTTCTTATTACCTTGATGCTATAGAAACAGCATTACTCTAATGGGGTTGCATATGAAAAAATCTCTGTTCATTAAAACAAAAACAAATTTACAAAGTATTTTCACTGATTTTGAAATTTCCAACAGCCCTTAAAGGCAGCACAGAGACTGCGCAGTCTATGGCCTCTTTGTTAAGGTGGAAATGGGTGAATCAGGCAGATTTAAGATGATTCAGGGCTCAATTCATATTGTTTGTATTTTATAACTACAAGGGAATTACCAAAGTAAGTTTCATTACAGAAACACTTTAGTAATTTGTCTATTGTGGCTGAATCATTGATTTAACTGTGAATAAATATATTTAGAAGTAAAACATTTTCCAAAAAAGAAAACTTTCACATTTTTAAAGATGTTTTAAGATCCCTGGAATTTAAAACCTGATGTTTTGAGGCTTATTAGTGTCTGATCTGCACAGCAACAGGAACCAAACAGTGGATCCTCATCATCAGCAGCAGCAGCAGGCGAAGCTAAACCCTCAGATCAGGAACTGGGCAGCGTTCACACATTCTTTCAGCTCTGCAGCGTCTCCTGGCAAGCTGCTAAATGAGGAGCCAAAGACCCAGGCTGACCCGGACAGGCTTGTAGGCGACTTCAACTAACTCATGAAAATTAACAAACAGGCTGTGTGTGGACATATGCCACCCAGACAGAGCAGCAGCAAACTTAACAATTTCTGCTGCAGGAGGTGAAAATCACTGCAAACTAAATTACAAGATATGCAAAAAGCACAACCTTCATTTATTAGTATTTTATACCTCAACTTTTGTTGCAAGCTGCTTGAAAAAAAGCACAAGCTGTCAGCTGCCTGACTGAACAGAACAGAAGCCTCATTCAGCAGCTCAATGTACACTTTGTTTGCATGCAGGCTGCATGCGGCCTCATGCAGCAGCACAGGCATGCAGTTGTTTGGAGGCGCTTTGGTCACGGCTGCCGTGTTTTTTAACATCTCCAGATGATTTAGTGAAACCGAAAACCTCCACGTTAATCACTGCTCCGCTTGGGAATTTGTCTGTTTCCTGCAAAATCAGAGCTAATTTGCTAAACAACACAGAACAAAAGCTGCAAACAGATACGATTGTGCAGGGCTGCAGGGTGTGAGCCTCAAACGTCCAACACGGTTTCTCTGGATTGCCATTTCGGAGTCTGCAGGAACATGTCAAAGCAACTAACAGCACAGATGTCTGAGTGGGAGTCACTTTTTCCCTAAATGCACAGGATGACATCATAGTTGTGCAACAGGTGGGAAAACTTTAGCTTTCCGCTCATAACATCTTGAGTAATTCAGAACAAATGATTTCTTTGTCATAATGAAATAATTTGCAGTTTGTCGAAAGACGTATTTTTAGCCCAACTGGGTCCTAATTAGACGATGTGATGCTGGAAACTCATCTTGTATATTAAAGGCTGTAAGACATGTTTAAACAATAGCTGGTTGCAGACAGGAAGCTGGCAGTAGCTGAGAATATTCAACTAAAGAAATGGGACGAATGTTTAGGAAGACGTTTTAATGAGGCATGGGCAGAACTCCTAATTAAATCAATTTACTTTATTTAAACTGAAACCCTTAAAGTCTGCCGTGGTTTTCCCCAAAGCTCTGATCTGGGCTCTCTTCTATGTATTTATCTGTCTGGGTTGTTTGAGTTGCTTTGGAGTTTGGTTATTATTTCTATATTTCTTATTTCATTAGATCAGTCTTGTTTCTTTTTCTCCCCTCACACCTGAAACTTGATAGACAATTGAGATGGAGCTGATTTATTGGATTTGATCACCAATAAACCAATAATTGGGAAAGAGCCTCCTCACTGGTTCCTCTTGTTAAATCCTGTCAGATTCTGTTCCCCCAGTCATGCTCCTTGCATTTTTGTTTGTTTCTGGTGTTTTTTGTTCTCCTTTGTTCTATTTTTTCCATTAAATCTTCAAATCTCTCTGCAGTCATCTAGAGTATATACCATAACTTCTTTTTCTTGATCAGATATTTCATAAATTTAGCAGTAATGATCAGCCTTATGCAGATGACACCCAGTCACACCTTTCCACCAAACCCACCTCCACTCTAGCTGCGTTTTCATTAAAAATGTTTGAAAAACTTTGTCATAATGTCAAAAAAACACACAATTTCACAACTGCCATGTTTCTATTTAAAAATGAAACACAATTAAAATCAGACGTGAGAAGCTTTGTTCACGTGAAAACATCCATCAACTACTTCCTGTCGTCGTCTTCTTTGTACTTTGCGTCAGTGGTAACATCCACTTGTTGGTCATGTGACTCGTGATAAAAAAAAATCTGTTTCAAATGCAGTTTTGAGAAATAAACTAATTTCAAACAGTAAATAAAAAACACCTTATCATAGCCCAAAACTTATAACCCAAAAAACAAGATTGTTTTTAAAAAATTGGTGTGTTTCCATTAAGTGAATTTATTTTTGCAATTTCAAGTTGTGCAAACTTATGGTTAATGGAAATGCAGCTACTGAGAATTATGCATAATAATAAACATTATTAGCTGCATTTCTATTACAAATATGTAGAAAACTTTGTGTGACATAGAGGAATGACATCCAATAAAAAATTGATGTGTAATAAAAGCATCACATTTTTATTTCTGGTGAAAAGCTGCTGCTTCCCCACCATCGCTGGGAATGAGTGACTTTTAGAGTAATTATGAGCCATCACAGGATTGGTTCTGCATTTATCCTCTGTTCCTCATTAAATCCTGACAGGCTGCTCGTCACGTTGCCCCAGCCTGACTCTCCTTCATGGCTGCTTTCACCCAACATGCTAAATATAACATTCATATCTCCACCAGAGAATAAACTCCTCTCTGTTCTGAGGGAGAGAAGTAATTCTTTTATATCCTGAATAAGATCATTTATGTTGTTTTTTCGTTTGTACATTTAGATTAAGGTTCCTTAACTTAGTGTTTATTTACTGTCTACAACCTAATGGTTCAATAAACTCGGTTCAATTTTAGGCCAAAAGTTGCAACATTTGTTCCATTGAGTCAAATGATCCAAACCCTTTAAGCAACCTGTTCCCCTCCTGGCCTGTGGGGGCGCTACACCAAGAACCACTGAAGGAAACGACATAAAAACCCCTGAAAAACACACTCAGTTTAACTTCTTTATTCACTAAACGTAAACAGAAATGGATTGAAGTCAAATTTTAGCAGTTGGAGGATTTCTCTTTCGTCTTTGGCTAAAAAATACGAGCCAGTTCTCCCGCTAGCCTAGCATGTTTGTTTTGATTGTATTTACCCAGAATGCTCTGCGCTGTACCTTCATATAGATACTTCAACCGACCCCATCATCATAAGAATCCTTTCTTCATTTTCTTTCTTTCTTTCATTTTTGTTTTTTTACACATATTTCAACGAAAGTGTTGACAACCTTAAACTTTTCAACATCTTCTGTGTATTTAATCGGAATTTTATGAAATTACCAACACAAAATCGAGCAGGGTTGTGAAGAGGAAGGAAAATGTTAGGTGGTTTTCTAAATGTAAACAGCAGTTATGAACCTCCACCCAACCTCAAGTCTTCTGAAGCTCCTGACAGTTTTTTCTTATTTAAAATATATTAAATTATGAAGATTTGCAGTTGCAATGTGACATAAAGTGAAAAACTGGACTGTGTTTAATCTGCTTTTTGTTTTCTTTAAGTCTTTCTGGGTTTGTTCAAAATTATTTGGGTGAATTTTGCATCCAAACAAATAAAACCTTATTATTATGATCAGCCCGTTTATGGTGGAGGATGAATCAGCAGCTCTGCATCTCCATGAATCCAAAGCAGCCTGTTTGGCTCCCAAGGTGAGCCGCTGCTGTCATGGTGCAAATCCCCAGGCTGGACCTGTTTCTAACGGCCGAGCTGAGGATGAACTGGGCCGGAATAACGATCCAGAATCCCAACGTAAAGAAGAGAGCCGACAGCAGAGAGCTGCACGTTCAGGGTCTCTGGATCCCTCTGGGAACGCTAATGGAGGGGCATCGAGTTCAGGGCATTAAACTCAGCCCCTGCAGAAACATTTCCAGCCCAGACAAACACAGAATACAATCTTAGACCGCTTCCATCTGTAACAGTTATTACATTTTCATTTAATCTGATTAGCAAATGATTTATCTCTCTGATTGACCTTAAATCCTCAACAATTAATCATCTTTCTGCTAATTAGTTTAACTTGCAGGCCACAAAATTTATAAAATGTAAAACGCCCAGATTATTGATCCTTTTTTAAGTTTTACCAGCTTGATAATAAACAAAATTTTCATGAAATATAAAAATCCTCAAAGATAAAGAAAAACAGGCTTCAGAAAACAAAAAATGTTTGCTGACTGAAATTTTGGCCAATCAAAATCATTTCAAAGATCAATATTTTATTAATTGTGCTTCCAGTAATCACTCTCCCCAAGTGTAAATACACCTCTGTTCAGATCCCTCTCACTCCCCGGTGTTACTCATTTTCTCTTCATGCCTCCATTATTTTCTTTGTTTTATTGCGTATCGATTCGGCTTTATTTTGCCTGAACACGTCACCCTCATGGTGAACTGGGGTGTTGGCAGCATCATGCTGTGTTCATGGACGGGGTAATGAAGCTCAATTCAGAAAAATCCTTAAAGAAAGTCTGTTGGGAGCCTCAAAAGAACCTAAATTCACAAGTTAGAATGGCCTAGTTAAAGTCTATAACTAAAAGTTTGTGATAAAATTTTAAAATTTAACTTCACAGTTAAATTTTACTGATAGATTGATTGGTCTATCAGTAAATAGACCAATCAAGTTTGTTTGTGCAGCACATTTGAGCAACAAGGCAGTACAAAGTTCAAAATAAAAACATAAAAATAAAAAAATCATAAAAACGATAAACAGTCGACAGTAAAGAAACCAGTAGAAACGTTGCATCATCAACACATGTTGAATATATTATTGGTCAACCTTCCAGTTAGTATTAATCATAAACAAATTTAAACATGTGGGTGGATTTAAAGGAAGTCAGTGTTTCAGCTGTTTGGCAGTTTTCTGGAAGTTTGTTCCAGATTAGCTCTGAGCCAAACGTCAGTTTGACGAACCGGTCAGCCGACCTTAAACCCGACCTTAAACCCGACCTTAAACCCGACCGGGCGCCACTGCCGCTGCGCCTCCACCACGGCTCCACTGTGTACGAACCTGCTCAACTTTCTCTTCTCTGAAACTGAACATCCAGGTTGAAAAACGAGAAAGATACATTTTCAGCTGCAGATTTTTCCTCCACTCTGGATTTTTTAAAACTTGTTCTGTTATATGACGTTTTTACAGCATTTGTAATATTTCAAATTTTTGTTGTATGAGAAAGAAAAGTGATGTAAAAAGGGGATAGAAAAGAAAAATAACACATTTTCCAGGGATTTAGCTGGTAAGTAAGCAAGGAAACAATTGCCCCACCAGGGGCAGAAAATGAAACAAAGAGCAGAGGAAGCTTGTGTTTGTTCTGCTGATGTCAGATGGATACAGGCTGGACTTCCTGGTTTAGATGCCCTGATTCATCCATTCTGTGGAATATTACAAAATTGGTTTGTTTCATAAGAATAATCAGAACCACAAACATCAACCTCTGATTTTAGCTTCTTATTGTTCCTTAAGTTACTTTAATATTGTAACAAATATCATAACCAGAACAGGGTGAACTCAAAGGATCTTTAGCAAAACAGATCCTTTGAGTAGCAAAAGAGAAAATTATACAACAAACACAGACCTTAACAATAAATTAGAATCTAAATATAAAAGAATGAACTTATATGGCAAAACTTAAAACAATACTTAACTTTATACGGCAATACCTGCTTAGCAACAATAAGGTACACAGTCAAACTTATCAGCTATATTTTTGTTTTTTTTTTAGCTTATATTAACAGAGAAAAGAATAAACCTTCACTTTTTAGTCATATTCTCACCATGTTGTTCATTCATGTATAAATGTTCCAGCTTCAAACTAAATTTTTAGTTTACAAACCAAATTTTTATTTTACAAAGTAAATATTTAGCTCCAAGCCTAACTATTAAATAATTTTGTTTACTAACTATATATTTAGTTACTAGTTAGCTAACTATTTAGTTTGAAGTAAAAATATTGAGCTTGGTAGCTACATACTTAGTATACAAACTAAATATTCAGCTAAAAACTGGCTATTTAGTTTCTTAGCTAAGTATATAGTTTGAAGTAAAATATCTTGCTTGATAACTAGCTATTTAGTTAGCAAGCTAAATATTTAGCTAGCAAAGCTAATTATTTAGTTTATTATATGGCTTATCATCAACTATACCTTTAGCTAGCAAACTAAATATTAAATACTTAGCTTACAAACTAAACATTTAGTTCCAAACTAGTTAAGTATTTAACTTGCTAACTAAATATCTAGCTTGTTAATTAAATATTTAGTTTGAGACTGTGACAATTATAACCGAATGAATGTGTTGTTTAAATGTATGTATTGTTGCGGCTAGCAGGACCGTCCCACAGGTGGCTTTGCTCTCTGCTAGCCAGAGTGAATGAGAGCATTAGCTTCACACAGACAGTCCTGGTGGTAAATAAACAGAGCATGTCCATCTCTCTCTGAGGACTGGTCCTATTTCAGGAAGGTCAGTCCAGTCTGACCTCAGAGCACAAAGATGCTTCCTTTCCTGTCCATAAACAGAGAGGAAGTTCGTCCCCAAAGGAGCAAAACTGAGAGCAAAACAGAAACTATTAGCTAAATAAGGAGCTTATGCAGCTGCTTTCAGATGTAGCTTAGTTTGGGGGGAACATTTTGAGTCCTGAATGCAAATATAATGGCAGCTTGTCTAACCTGTCCTCATTATAAATTAATTAACGCTCCTCATGCTGTCACGTTACTTTAAATAGACTGTTGGACCCCCTGAAGTTGTGTGTTCTGTGAGAAACGACCCGGCATGCCACGATGGTCCGAGGGTAACGAACTGCGTCTCTTTGTCAAGGTGGGATTAACTGGCAACCTCTGAGGAGGAACAATGACTCGGGCGAACAGAGTGACATGAAGCTCCGCCTGACCCAGAGAGAGACCCGGGGTACCACTATACCTCTACCTTCACTATACCTCTACCTTCACTATACCTCTACCTCTCATTCTCTCTCTTCCTCTCTTTTTCTGTCTCTCTCTCTTCCTCTCTTTTTCTACATGTGTAAACATGAGTGAATATTAATTATGAATGAGTTACGGGACAATAAGTGCACGTATTGAGGCGCCGTGATTCAGGAATAGCTTCAACAGATCCTTCACATGAAAAATAATATATTAAACAAAATGGTTATTTTTTATTACTAAATTATTTTAGAAGGTTTTTCTTTAACAACTTGGTAAATCATTCAATCTCTCCTATTTTCACATGCAGAATAAAACTGCTCAGTCATTCTTGGATGTTTTTAAGTTCTCTAAAATTTTAAATAAGCTACAACTCAAGCCTTAAATGTTTGCACAGAAACAACCAGCTGGGTTCATAACAGCGCTACGGGGGCCCTGAAAGACCAAATGTACTTTTTATATTGATTTTAAAGGTCATCTGTGTAAAAAGAAAAAAAATTGCATCAAAATATTTTGTAGGGTTTTTTTGTAGAACTTGTTTTGTAGTGGATGATAAAAAGAATCTGCAAAATTAAAAAAAAAAATGTTTTTGTTATTTTGATTGGTTGCTGACAAATAACAAAGAAATATTTTGACATTAAAGGTATTTTCTATTATTTATTTAGGTCAAAAATGCATTTTTTATTTAAAGAAAATACATACATAATTATTGATTTGTAAAAGCAATACTTTTAAAAATCTCCATTCTTTATATAAGCACTGTAAATCTAACTGAGAATCTGTCACAGGGCTTACAAATATATGTTGAATGTATGTTAACATTATATAGAAGTCATAAATTTTTAATTTTATATATATTTTATATCTTTTGTATATTTTGGGATTGGTTTTAAATTTAAATATTCCATGTTTTGTAAGTTTTTCTTGTACTGGGAGTGCAGATGGAAATAAGCTTCTATTTATCTGCTTCTACCCTGAACATTTTTATTTATTTAAATAAAAACATATTTGTTTTCAACTTTAAATGCGCAAAACTTTCAAATCTTTATCTGTGGAGGAACGGTAGGTATGTGCTGCCCTCTGTTGGCCACTGGCGTGAGGTACAGCTACCAGTATTTCAAAGGAAGCCTAACTGAATTATTAGAAATATATGTGAACGAGCCTGTTTCCTAAACGTAGAATAAAATTATTGAAATAAAGGCAGAAATTAAGAGAAACATGTTGTCTAAATAACACCTGTCGTAACCTACCTCCTTCCACTAGATGGAGCTATTTGACGGAGGAAGGCTGAGGAAATTACGCAACAATTTACTAAGAATAAGATTTATCACAGTGTTTCTATTAATTTACGTATTTTTAGGAATACCAAGAAAAAGCAGTTTGTACTTAATGCGCAGTGAGAGGTATTTCCTGCACTTAAAAAAATCAATTTTTCCAGCTTTTTCTGCTAATAAACCAAAAACAAGTCACAGCTGACAGCTGATATCTGTGACGCAACAACCTGCTTATAATGTATTAATTTATTACAGCGCTGCTGTTTACAAACATACTTCATTTGCGGCTCATAAAACAGTCAACATCTATTTAAAACAAAAGACTTCTGACGCTGATCCTGGTGTTGAAGTTTGTGCATATGAATCATATATGACATCCTTCTGACGTCATGCTGTTGCTCTTCACATGTGGAAATGTTGCACGTTACGTCGGTTACACGTGAGTTTGGTGTTTATTGACACCAGAAACGCGAAATAAAATCAAGAATCCCGCGGTGGTCATGTTAGTTCTGGACTTTAATCTGTTTTTACAGCATATTTGATCAGAAACAGACGGTTATATGACAGAGGGCTGGGCCGCCATGGCTCCACTCACACCAACACTATTTTCATTGTGGTCAAAGATGAAGCGCAGGTCAAGATGGTTCCCCTCCCAGCGCAACTGAAACCAAAAGTACAGAGTAAAAAGTCCAAAAAAACATATCAATACTCAATTTAAAATTTTTTAAACAAAATAATATAAATTTATAGAACCAGCAGAAAGGAATGTGAATGTTTTAAAGTTTGAACCTCTAAAATAAAGGTTGCAGTGAGCCTTTGCTTTAAACTCCAGAGAGGTAAAGAAAAACGGATTCAAACTCATGTTTTTAAAATCAGCTTAGATCATATTTAAACATTCATAATTAGTTGTAAAAAAAAAAATCCTCCAAGTAGTTTTAATGTTTTTTATTTTATATGTTATCTTTCTTTCTCCGGCTTTATTAGCTAGAGCTAACCCTATAAAGAGAAGACACAAAATCTAAACAGATTACAAATTTAAAGTGAAAATGAAGCATCTTTAAGTCATTGTAACGTCATTGCTAAATAATTGATAAAATATTTTTATCCCAGCGCTAACCGTAAACCGCTTGAGTTAGAAACTGGAGCCCTGGCTAGCATCGCTACCTTCTTCTTTGGGTTAGCATTTCCAAACAGCAGCAGCTAACTCTCTCTAATTCAACTGACATATTTCAGTGCACTCCAGTTCAAATTGAAACGGATAAACGTTACTCAATGCGGAAAAATTAGAAGATATCAAACTTGTTAACTTGTTTAAAATTAGCGCTTGTCAGTTGAAGTTAGATTCAAAGAGTTACAATAATTTGGCACACTTAAAAATACCACCGTATTTCAAAATAAAAAATTTTCTGTTTGGCATAACAACACTGGTGTGATGTAAGCAAATAATGCTAATGATAGTAGGTATGCTAGGCTTTGGAATGAGAAAGCGTCTGGTGCTGACATATTAGCATGAGGGGTCGTAGGGAGGCTAGTGAAAATCTGCTTCAGGACCCAGAAAGGCTTATGAAACAAATTCCCCAAACAAAAGATCAAAATCTGACAATATTTTATAAATATTTAAGACTTTTTATAAAAGCACGCTGTTCCTGTTCTAAATAATAATAAAAAAGGACTTTAAAATATGACGCAAGTTTCAGCAACATGGAGTCAATGTGCTAAACCGGAAGTGAGCGCCCCCGGACCGGGCCTGCAGCCGGAGACGAAGCGGGAAAGAGGGAGGTCACACTCTCGCTTCGAGTCGCTCCTCTTTGGCGGACGCCTTGCTGTGGATGACAACCGTCCAGCTCGTCGCAAAATCAGCGGTGCTGCTCGGCTGGCCGGGGCTTTAACGCAGCGGCGGGGGGAGCGAAGCTAAGCGAGCCGAACCGAACCGGGGAGGGGAAGGATTTACTGACACAGCCCGAGCATGGCGACCCAAACCACCGCATCCTGCACTGGATCTACTCTGCTACAGCCAATCAGCGACATCATAAACCTCCCACTCGACCAGGTATGAGTCCAGATTCAGATCGAGTCTTTATATATAGACCGAGTGCGTGACGTGATTTTCCGAGCGACATGTTATTGTAACAGCTGATGCGCAGCGACCCGGTCCTGCTGCTGCTGCTGCTGATGATGATGATCTGCTGTCATCACCTAAATGTCCTTTGTGGACCCTTACTGGGTCACCAGAGAAACTGGTGTTTACTGGTTAAAATTTACCCAAACATTCTGGTTAGTGTGTATCTAGGAGACACAATGGCTTCTATTCATTACTGAGCAGCAGAGGAGGTCCAAAACAAGTGAAAAGCTCGGTCTGGTTCTTATGAACCCGGTCCTGTGGGCTCCTTCTTAGGAAATATACAACCTAATCCAGGACCAACACAACCCACGGTGTTTCTGGTGCATTTTAAAGTTTTATTTAATCAAATCCATGTAAATACCAGGTTAAAATAACCAGAGTGAGTTTAAAAAGTAGTTTTAAATGATTGTTTCAGTTATTAGGTATTTAAATCCAGTGGAGAGGAAAGTAGCTTCACTTACACATGAATGCTACCAAACCTGTAGAATCAGGAAACAACATTACAACCGTTCTGTCGACATGACACATTTCTAAAAGCAAAACAAATTAAAAATCAGAAATTTATTGTCTGAAAAGCGCATCAAAGTAATTCCTTAGAAGCGTTATTACTCCTGAAGCATCCAAAGAGAAAAAAAACAGCACATGTACAGCAGAGCACGGTGGTGGCAGGGTGATGATCTGGGGCTGCTGCGAAGATGGAACCATGAATCATCAGTTGGAGGCTTTATTCTCGGTCAAAGAGGCGATAAAACCTCTGAATGGCTCCACAGAAACAAAATAAAGGTGTTGGAATGGCCTAGTCAAAGTCTGGACCTCAATCTGATTAAGAAGCTATATAACTAACAGTTATTTTAGTAATTGATTAATCCATTATTCTGACGATGAATCAATCAACCGCATGAAGAATTGTCACATTCTGCTGAACAATATTAGAAATACATTAAACGATGCAACTAAACAAATAATTTCTTTTTTAAAACAAAGAAAATAAACATTTCATTGACATTCTTGTTTTCAACTGAATTTTTCAGTAAATTGAAACACAAACATTGGAGAAACTTTTACTCAGATGTAGATTTGGGTCAAAAAATCAGTTTAATCTGAACCCCGTTCAGTAAAATCTTAAATTTTCAGTTTTTTATTGAAGAGATAAGAATAAAAAAAGGTCACAAGAATTTTACTTTAGATTTTTAAGGTGACAATTTTGGCCCCAACAGCAAAATGTTTGCTGCAATTAGCAATTATTTTAGTAATTGATTATTCTATCAATTATTTGGACACTTAATCGATTAATCAGATAAAAAAATCACATTCTGCAGATTTTTCAATTAACCACAATGATATCAAATATATCAAAAGATGCAAATAAATAATTTAATCTTTTTTAATTTTTTAATTGGCTAAAATGTAATAAAATAGCGTTCTGTTAGTGAATGCTGAATCATTTGTAGATTATTTATTAATTTTTGCATTATCAGTTAATTATTAGACAAAATTGTGCTTTTTTTGCAGAATTTGAACCGAGTGAAGCTAAAACTTCGCCACTTCATTCCGTATAGAGCAGATTGACAAAGATTTTTTTAAATCTTAAATGCAAATATTTAGATTTTTTGTTTAGTTTTGACTTAATTTCTGCTCTGATTGTGTTGTTCTTTCAGCAAACAGACCTTTTTTGGAGTCCGTATACTCCAGTTATTGATTAACCGGTGATTAAATTATTTGACAACAATCGATTAATCACGATTAATCGCCTCATTCCCATATGTTGACTTTCTCTCAGGAAGCACATGGTGACAGTAGAGAGAAGTAACTCCATTTTAGCAGAAAGAAAAGCCTCTCTCCTCAGAACCTCTTGTGTTTTAGCTTCTTGTTTGTTAAAATCAGGTCATTTTTTGGATTTATCTGAGAATCGGTGCAGCAGCTACACATGGGACATGTTTAAACCCAGATCCAATCCGGCTAAGCAAACATTTTATCAGCAGCGTTATTAGTGTGGGTGTGACTCTGGGATCTAGAGAGAGAGAGTTTTATCACAGGGTATTTAAATGTGTGTGTCTGTTTGCGGGATTCTATCAGTTCATGTCGGCCGATCAGAGGCTGCCGGCGTTTCAGACCCAAAGCAAACATGTTGAACCAGAACGCTCCACTCTTCTTCTCCTGTCAGCCTCCCAGGCTGCTTTTTGATCCCTGAACAAACTGGATGATGTAACTCAAAAAGCTTTGAGAGAAAAAACTTTGCTGTTTTATCAGTCGGTCTCTCCCAGACGTTTCTTTTTGTCCTGGAAGCTTTCGGTTTGAGTTTCTGTTGCGTGGGCGAGTCGGGCAGGAAGTTCATACACCGGTTTTAAATCGTGTTTTTATATATCACTTATATTTACTATCATAAGTAAAGATTGAAATATGCAAAGCCATACTAACTTAAAGTTTGTTTTTTGGCAAAACCAAATCTGAAAAGTGTGGTGTGCATTTTTGTTTAGCATCTGTGACAGTAGTGACTCATGGAGGCTGAATATACAGAAGTTTTCAGTTTTTATGTCTAAAAAGATTCAGAAAACCACAAATAATTTTCCTTACTGGTCACAAAAAGTTAAAATAAAAGCATTAAAATGGTAAATGGTGTCTGTATGGAAGCACATTCCTGCCATGAAAGAAAAAATAATTAAAACCCAACAGGAAATCATAATTACACATTACAAAGTCAGAATAATTTTATTTTTAATGTCTTAATTTCATCTGTCTACGTCATAATTATGAAATTTATTCATAATATTGAGATACAAAATTATAATTTGTTTACTTTTTATGTCATAATTATGAGATTTGACTTCATAATCATAACTTTGAATCTCATAACTAATAAAAACCTGACAGAAAGTTATAGTTATGACAACAGAAATCACTGTCAGAGTACAAACACACAGGCTACATGTCTCAGTTAGCAGATAAAAGCTACAATAATCTACTGCAATGTAATTTTATTGTTTATAAGTTAAATTTGGAACGGGGCTAAAGCTATTTCTAAACTTGTGGCTTGTTCATTGTTGTCATAGCAACTCCATAGCAACTGTCTCTCAGCTAGTGTCTCTCAGCTAGCGTCTCTCAGCTAGCGTCTCCTTTTCAGCTCACAGGTCTGCTGAGAGTCTCTCCTCTTTGTCTTTAATTTGCTGCCCTCTGGAGACTTTTATGTGCCAATTGATTTCTATTCTTCAGCTCCGTGTAAAGGAGCTGAACCTTTATTAAGGTTCAGAGTCAACAAGACGAGCATGTGTGATTCCTCCTGGGAGGAAGAGATAAGTTAGCTAAGGGGCTAAAATCACTCAGGAACATGAAGCAGGTCTTCATACACTGGGATGGACTTTTATGAGGAAATGTTTAATCGTCTAAATGTGAGATATGGTTCAGATACCCGGAACAACTGACTCACTTAGCGGGTCAAGCTGTGTTGGTTTGATGAGGCTCATCACACCGGATTAGTGAACATAAATTTAACAGATTTACAACAATCATTTCACCTCGTGAGAGCTCTTAAATCCTCTGTTTTAGTTGTGCCAGGAATCGCAGGAGGTTTTAATCTTTTTTATTGTGCTGATTCTGCTTTAGTGAGGCAGAACGTTGGCAAAACAACCGTTAGTCCTGGCTGTCCATTAGTGACTGCCTTTGGTTATCAATTCAGTAAAACCAGGCAGCGGTGAACACTGCTAGCTAAAAAGTTAGCTGCGCTAAACATAAAACACTTACTATTAGTTCTGCTAATGCTAAAGTGCTACACCAACAAGTTATTTAGTGGAAGCTAATGCTAACTATGTACTGAACATTTGTTTTATATTTCTGCGCGTTTCTGCCCTCATCAGCAGAGAAGCAGTTAATGTTTGCTCAAGCTGCAGACACTAACTTATCGAGCTTCTCTTGGCGTTGCATCTGGTGCAGAGCGCTGCAGCAGACACCATGTTTGTGGTTGCAAACCTGACGCAACCGGCCCAGACGTGGCAGCTTTGAATTTCCTGGTGGTTTTCAACTTCTACGAATAAACGCCAGCCAGCTTCTCTGTGGTTTCAAGACAACCATCTTCATAGCCTGATGCTGCCACTTTGGTTGGGCACAGGCCTTAAAATCCCATAAGAAAACCAAAGGTTTGTGGCTGTGATGTAAAAAAGTTCAAGTTGTACCAATATTATTTCATGCATAAATAAGTAATTTCACTCCATTCAGAGTAAATTATTGATGTGCTTCACCTTCGGAGGAGCAGACGGACGTTCAGACGTTCAGATGTTAATCAGACTCTTCGCCTTTAGTGCTTCTCTGCTGCAGGAAGTGGTCAATGGAAAAACTCCCATTGACTGAAACTCTGAGTGGCTCTGATGCCGAACCTGTGATTGATTCACCTCCGTCCTGGACTCTCCAAGCTTTATATGAAATTAAATCTGGACAGAATTAATTTATTCTTTATAACCGTCATAGTTAGTCATTACAGTTGTTTCTGTTCTGCCCTCCAGTCTTTCCACCAGTTTTTGCACATTTGTCTCTGCTAACCGTCATCATGGTGGACGAGTTCAGGTGCCACAGCTTCATCAGGCTCATCCTCCATTTTTCTCCCGTTTTCCCTGAAATGTTCCAGCTCAGTTTCTGGAGATTTACGGCCTGCAAACCAAGCAGACACTAACTTCATGCATCACATTAGCTTCATCAAAATTAAAATTACTTAATTTTTTTTTTTTACTTCACCCTCCAATATCATCATCAATTTATTCACTAAACGAAGTGCGGACTCTTTTTGTTTTCCTAATTTCTTAAATTAATATCATAATTTTCTCTCTAAAAAGTACATTTTGATATCTGAACGTCTGAATCAACTATTTTTACCTTTTGTTGCTGACAAACAGATTAAATACTGATAACTTTGTACTTGTTAAATTATAAAAACTTACAGTTTCAGGACATAAATGCCTCTTTATTTTAAATGCAGAATGCATTTTTTGTATGATTTTGACTTAATTACTGCTCTGAATGTGTCTGTATACTCCAGTTAAAGATTAATCGATTACTAAATTAGTTGACGATTGTCTTAGTAATTGATAAATCACAATTAATTCGATTAATTGTTTCAGCTTTACAATAAATATCTATAAATTTGAAAACATGACTAAATGCAGTGATGTAAATCAGTTTTGTATGTGACTAAAGAATCTTATTACAAAAGTTTTTTAAGAGCTTTGTTTCTGTTTACTTTGTCACTTTTATTGTCATTTCTGTGCTTTTGCAAAGCAACATTTACATCATTTTAGAAGGATAAAGACGTTTTTTTACGTCATTCAGCTGTATTTTCCTCCAGCAGGGTGACCTCTCTGGTGAGACCAGCTGAAATGCTTCACATGCGGCGCTGCAGGCGCACGCAGGGCCCAGCCCGGCCCGGCGCTGCTGGCTGCCTTGTGGGGAAACGTCTGATTGTTCAGCTATTAATAGCCTGGGATCAGCCTGCTGCGCTGCAGGCTTTATGTGTGACATTCTTCTTCTGGCCGTTCCTCATCAGGCTTCTCTCTGGTCTCAGCTGACAGCTAAAGTAAAGCAGGGGTGTTCAAAGTGTGGCCCGGGGGCCATTTGTGGCCCTTGGGATGAGTTTGTGCGGCTCCTGACTGCAGTTGAAAATGGTGCAAATTTGGCCCTCGGGCATCTGGAGCCGATGTGGATGAGACGGACATTTAAAATTATTCTCATGGCAAGTTTATTTCTTAAATGGAAATAATTTTACAGATCATAGCGTGAGGTCATGCAACAAAAGCTTTAAAAGGAAACCATAAACTATTTATAGGCCAACAGAGCAAAAGAATCGGCTCAAAAAGTTAAATAATGCAAATTTTATACTGATATTGGTTTCAATAAAACATGTAGTTTGTTCAATTTATTGCTGGAAAGGAGAAAGAATTCATAATAATATTATTTTTATGTTTTTTAATGGAGAAAAGCTAACTTTGACCCGACTGGTTTTGTGTTTTTTTGCCCGGTTTGAGGTGGAACCGAACCCGATGTGAGCAGAAAGGTCCAAACAAGCCCAGGCTTCGTTGTGTTGACTGAAGAACAGGAAGCGTTTTGTTCCCGTTGTGTCAGCGTCTCCTCATGCAGCAACATGTCGGCTTGTCTCCAGGAGCTGTGACCAACCGGGTCGGGTCGGACCTCAGCAGCCGTGACGCTGCAGCTGCTGCTCGGGCGCAGAGCCACAGCGAAACGCAGAGTCTCATAACCAACACTCAGTCAGTTAATCTTAATTTAGTTCAGTTATTCAGAGAAACTGATTCATTCCCCATTAACCCAGTAGGAACCTGTTTTAGGTCAATAATTCCTTAATATTGATGATAAAGATCCAGTTCCTTTGGCAGATTATTTTACTTACAAGAAGATATTTTTACCATGTTATAAGTGAAATAAACTGGCAATGGAAATATAACTTTTTCTTCAATAATAAGGACTTAAAACAAGCTCACATATCTTGCTGAAAGCTTATTTACGAGTTAGTTTTGTCTTTTTTTCAAGTGTACTAAGATATTTGCACTAGAAACTAGACCAAAAATACTTCAGAAGATTTTGTGTCATGCAGTCATTTTCTTGTATGTTTCCATTTTTCTGTTATACTAATCTTTCTGTTTTTTGACAAACACCTTTCCATAAACCGCTTTTATGGAAACTCGCAAAAGTGGGCACCGCTAACTGAAAAGTTAGCTAACCTTGGATCACCTATCATAAACATTACTTCAAAGTAACACGAAAGCGCTACGCTAATGTAGTATTCAGCAGAAGCTAATGCTAAAGCGCTACACCAACATTGTATTTAACAGACGCTAAGCTAAAATGCCAAATAATCTGAAAGTTTTCAAAATAGCCAAATTAGTGTTTAAGAAATTATCTGGATAAATTAGTTCAGGAGAAGTGCGCTAAAAGTTAGCTAAAATATTAAGTTGGTAAATGAAAAATGATCTCCGCTACTCTCCCACTAGAACCTGGACATGAATGCTGCTTCCTGCTCTGTTCTCATCAGACTGTCAGACGGTTTAGAAAGTTTGCCATGTTTGTTTTTCTTGAGCTACTTTTGACACAGATTGAGTTTAAATTGAGTGTTTTGATGCTTCGCCCTGATCCTGGCAGCAGCTGCATGAATCCCTAAAGCTGTGGCGGCGAACTGGAGGGAGGCTTTGACTTAATAACACTAAGGGGAGAAGAGGATTTTATGCTAATGATGGTCTAAATTCATCTCCTGCTTTGTGTTATGCACAAAAACAGACAGACAGAAACCCAGCAGTGTGTGTGACGAAGCCTCGATGCTAAACATGGAGCTGCACAAAGACGGGAGCGGATGGTGACGCTTACTAACTCTTTCTATAGAGGTGTGTGTGTGTGTGTGGGTGTGGGTGTGTGTGTGTGTGTGATTTGAATAGTCCTTACCACAGCACTCAGCTCACTTCCCCATTGAAAAGGTGCCCGGTTCCAGTCAACAGGCCCGTTTTGTTAGGATGATTATCTCCTCCTGCCCCATGGGAACCTTCCAGACTGCAGCTTCTCGTTAATTAATCTTTGACAAGGCGAGTTCATAAACATGTTAATGGAAAGGACACTCAGGCTGGAGGCGAGCCGCTTCATTTTTGCATAATTATCAGCATTTCACACAGTTTTTCTCAGCAGTTTGCTGACCTTGGGTGACTTTTTCTCATTCCAAGTTCTTTTTTTTTTTGTAACATATCGAGGCGAAATGCTCACATTCTTTCTAATAACATGCAAATTTAGACATTTCTTGCTCCCTCTTTTTAAATTTAACAAGTTAAAAACTGTCTTCAAAGACATTCAACTGTTACTGCAGCAGCAAGAACGAAACCTGAAAACTTTTAGTTTGAGTATGTTGAATCAGTGGAGAAAAACCACAACTTTAGAAAATAGCTTTAAAAATCACTAAATAATAAATCTCCTTTTTAACTACTTTAATAAAATAAATAAATGCATCTGTATCACTTTGCCCCACAGATATTTTGGACCATTGGTACCAAATGTACCAACCCGGTATTTATCTGAAGCTAATGCTAAAGTGCTAAATCGAATATATCAAGTTTATCTGTATAACACATTACAGAAGCAAAGCGCTTCAAGGTGCTTTACATAATAAAAACAGAAAATCACAAAGTTGTAAAGAAAACACCATTCAGTCAACAACCATATCGACTGTCGACCGGAACCCGTTCATCTCTGGAACCCAGAACCCGTTTCTGTCTTTATTTAGTTTTAATAACTGGACTCCTGATAAATAAGCTTAAAAAAACAAAACAAATCTAAGCTTAACATTAAAGTACACTTTGTTGCTATTCTGAATGAAATGGACTGCAATTATAGGTTGTATGAATCTTTCATAAATAAATCACTGCTTTGATTTTTGAGAAGATGCTAGCTGATGTTAGCATTTAGCCAGACGGGGTTAACGGCGCGGCCTCTTCCTGCTGGGTTATACAAAAAGAGATTTGCCCAGAGGAAAAAAGTGACTCATCACCCATCTGTTTGTTTCTGCGCTGCCCGTCCTCTCTTACTCCACATCCTCACTGTCTCCACGCTAACATGAAATCTGATGAGTTAGATTAAGAAACGAGCAGATGGATGCTGCATGTGAAGGGCCTGTTTGGCACGGCGGTAAGCAGAGCTAATGGCAGAATAAGTAAAGCTGCTCCGCTCTTTTACTCCTCCTCACATGCGCTCAGTATTTCACACAGTAACGAGGAAGCTTATCTCTGTCCTCCACCACGTTTACTACTTCCTCCCTCCTTCTGAATGTCTCCCTCAGCTCGTCTGTGTCGGTCTCCGGTTCGTCTTGCTACCGAGCTTTTTGCTGCTGCTGCCAGGAGGAAACGGCCGGCTGCGTATTATCGCTTCCTGCACCATAAAAACATCTGCTTGCTGCAAAGGTTTTCATATCTGTGGACCTTTTCCATATTTTGTTTCCCTGCAAACTAAAACGTCACTGTATTTTTAACATTATTTCAAATTTTGAGTTTGAAGCTTTTTAGCAACACTTGACAAATAAGGAACGGAAATAAGTGATACCAGCCTTAAAATGTAGAAAAAGTAAATTATGTTCATGCATTTTGATTATGTAACTTTGAATCAAAAGATTACTTTAGATTACTAGAAATTATATGTTGATATTGATGAGTAGATAATTATTATACTAAAATGTTTTGGGGTTTTTTGTGAGCTCTAGTGTCCCTTTTTCAAAGTAGGCTGACAGGAAAGGGGGAAGACATGCGGCAAACGTCGTCGGGTCCGGGAGTCGAACCCGCGACAGACGCGTCGAGGCCACGTTGCCTCTGAATGTGGGTCGCGCTAACCCCTCTGGATCTCAGTATTGGAATTATGCTGTATTTAAAGAACTTGTGATGAAAAAGGTTCAATAACATACTTTTTGACTCAGTATAAAAGTTTTTTTTTTGAATAGCAGCAGCTTCAATGAAATAATTAACATGCTAATATTGAACAGTCGGTTTTACTCCTTAACTGCCTGATGTATCTAATTAGCATCATAGCTCAATTTGGTGCAATGTGTCAAGTCTTAAATCCTCAGTCATTTTTAATTCCTAATATAAACTGCATGCTGCCTGTTTCTGAACTGGACAATAAATCAATTCTATCAATTGATTAATTATTTTGTTTTTGGAATTTACATTTTTTGAAAATTAGATTTTTCCCACTATTGCATTCCTTGTGTTTCCATAGTTCAGATTGATGTAAAAAATCTGCCATCTGGTTTTGTTTATTCTGACGTTGAATTCAGGTGAACTCAAACAACAAGTTATTGAACTAGTAAAATATTTTATGTCATTTCTATGTTTTAAGAAGGCGAGGAAAGAAATATATTAAAATTGGAAATCAAATTTGGTATACAACCGTAAGCCCAGCATTAGCCTGAGCATTTTATTAGAAATTCATTTTCCCATTTTCTGACGTGTTTCTCTTTGGTTTGTGTTATGCAAACTAAAAATTATGCAAATTAAAAATGTCCTCTGGATTATTTTTTGCAAAATTTCATTAGGCATCGTTGAAAATCCAAATTTCATGGAGCTTCTTTATCAGGTTGCTCTGCAGGTGGATCTGTAGCCAGAAAAGATGATTTTAGTTCGATTTACCTGCAGGAAAGGGCCTTAGGTAACGAAATATCAGCTTTATTCTTGATGTAAAGTTTGACATTTTGCCAGAACTTTTGCCAAACACGGAAAACTGTGTGAAGAAATCTCCGGCAGCTGCTGCTGGTCTGAACAATCCTCTGTTCCTCCCTCTTCACTCTCCTACATGACATTCCTTCCCTAACAAAGCAACGCTCTGATCTTCAGGGATGGGCCCGCCTCGCCCCGATTGACTCTCAGACACTCAGAACGTTGTCCATGTTTGACGCTGATGGGCAGAAATGTTCCTATGCAGCTTTAATTTAATATCATCCATGTTCTCTGAGAAATGGGCAAAAATCAGACATTCAGCCGAATTATGTAACTTATTTAACACAAATGTGCTAGATTTTTTTTTTATTTAGAGCTAGAAAGTGACTAAAATTAGACCCAAAAACATCTCTTACAGTTGTGGTGTTTTCTTTTGATTGATGGTTGAGGAAGAGGAAGCCAGAGAAACACTATGATGCACCTTAAAGTGGACATATCTTACTTTTAAATCTTTGCTTTTCACATTTGAATCAGTCAGTTTTGGTCTAATTAAAGTGAAACTGCAATGCTTTGCTCTGAATTCCTCTTCTTAACTCTGTTCTGAGGTTCGTCTGAGAGCAGCTCGTCTTGGTGCTGTCTCTTTAAATGCAAATAGAGGAAATTTCTGCCAAAAATGCAGACATGTTGATTTTTCACACTCAGAAATTTCCAAGTTTTTTCAAAACAATTTCTGAGATTAATCTCAAAATTTGAGCATTTGGCTGATTTATTTATTTTTTTCATCTACAATGACCCTAATATGCCATCATAGACACGATTATCTTGCAGTGCAGAAACTTTTTCTTCCAAAATTGAATTGAAACATCTTGTAAACAACACCTCAACATAGCTAGCCAACTAGCTATCAGCTAGCTGGCGCCAAAACGTCACTGACCAGATTTGGTTCATGTTTTACCCTTGACAAAAACATCAAAAACAGTAACAATCTACTTATGTAATAACACAATTCAACACCCGCAGTACAGTTCCATCCACCACGAGCTAACAGCTAGCACACAGCGCTAGCATTAGCAGAAGACGCGTTTTGCAACATGCAATAAATTCATGTCTAAAGTAAAGAATTTTTTTCTTATTTTAATGTTTTTTGCAACTTTTCCTCAGATATAACTTAGTATTTTTATCTTTCTGTAAATCCTTCGTGATGCTAACGGAGCTAGCTAAAGGACTTTGAAATGTTCTGCGTAAACAAAGAGGACTTTCTCTGCTGATTAAAGTAAAATCTAACCAGGAAATTCAAAATGGTTCTGATCCTTGTGTGGGTTAATAAACGCAGCAACAACCCAACATTTTGACTTATCCACTTGTTGTTTTGGCATTCCTACAAAATCACTGTGGATTTATGAAGTTGATTAGCCAGAAATGTAACAGTTAAAAAAACTGAATGGCTTCAAAAATATGACAGATATCTACGCAGCACAGGGGCAGAAAAACTGAGCTTTTATACACTCCAAGTACACAAGCAAATGTATTTAAGGGTTAAAAAAGGGGATTTTTCTTCCACTGAACTTTCCGTTGTCTGCTGCTCACCTGCTGAACATTTTCACCCACAGGGAAAAGAGAGCAAACTCTTGTTACGGTTCATGTTCTCTGCATGCTTGCCTCAGCGTTTATGTGACAAACAAAATGTTTCACCGCTAATGATTTGTCAGCATGTCACCTGCAGACAGACGTTGGGCTGCATCTCCTCTCCCTCCTCATTAATCTCATCTCATAGCAATTAATGTCTAAATAATGTGCTGCAGTGATGCTCCCATGTTTGCATGAAGGGGTGTTTGTTTCCCTTTACATTGGGAGGTGTGTGAGGTTAATAGGAACAGCTTCACAGGATGTTAAAGATTTTCCCTGAGTCAGTTTATGCTGACATACGGAGGCGTAAACACAAACACGGCGCGACGCCAGCAGGGCTGTCGGATCATCTCACATCAGACACACAGCTCTGTGAAAAAGTTTTTACTCGCCTTATAGATTTATTCTGGTTTTGATTGGTTTTGTTGCACTTATGTTTCTACTGGTTTTCTAGATGATTTTTGTATCTGATCGGTATTGGCCGATACTAAACCACAGATATTGGCAAAGTGAAAAAAATGGATCCCGAAAAGCACTAAATCTGACGATCAAAAACCCAGCTGAAACTGACTAAAAAAGAATTAAAATTGAGTAAAAGAAACATTAAATCTGACTTAAAACATTAAAATTGGCACAAAAAATATGGAAACTGATGTTAAAAACATATAAACTGTTAAAAAGATGAAAATTAATGGTAAAAACACTTAAACTGACAAAGAAGTCAGAAAGTTAGGGTTAAAAATTGTGTTAATTGATGGTAAATAACACAGAAACTAAGAGTAAAAAAACAGTACAAACATGGAGAAATTATGATACTGATGTGTTGCATCCCTCCTTTAGTCTCTCACCTAAATGTTTATTTCTTGTTTCACGACTTCATGATGTTTTTATGATGTAAAGCACTTTGTTGCTGAAGCGTTATGTAAGTAAACGTAACGCCTCAATATGAGTGAAGCTGAAACTGACTGTTGCTCTAATCCCTCTCATGCAAATGAAACCATGGAGTTCAGTGTTTTCATGGGATTTCTTCTTCTTCTGCTCCCTGTGTGCAGGTGAACTTCGTGGCGTGTCAGCTGTTCGCTCTGCTCATGGCTGTGTGGTTCCGGATCTACCTCCATCCCAGTAAAACCAGTCCCTTCATCAGACACGTGGTGGCCACCCTCCTGGGCCTGTACTTGGCTCTGTTCTGCTTCGGCTGGTAAGGCGTTGCCATGTTTATCCTGCATTTTCATGAAAAACCTGCACAAAAACTTTGTTGGTCATCTGCTAATGTCGAAAAAACACAATTTTTCAATTTCTGTGTTTCCATTAAAAAAGAAAACCAATTAAAATCACATGTGACAAAGTTTGTTCAAAAAACATTCAGCTCCACGGTCGTCCTACCATTTCCTGTCGTCTTCTTTGTCGTTTCTGCCAGTAGTAACATCCAGTAGCTCATCATGTGACTCCTGCGGTGCAAAAAATGTGCAGTTTTATTCTCTGACATTACGACTTTATTCTAATATTGTGATTTTATTCTGATAATATTATGACTTTAAAATAATAATAATAGATTTTATTTGTAATACCCTTTACACTTTTAGACCTCAAAGGGCAAATTTGGCGATTTTATTCTCATATTGTTGCAACTTTATTCTTTTGTTGTTCTGAATTTACACTTGAATTATTGCAATTTTATTCTGCTAATAGTATAAATTCATTCTTGTTTTATTATGACTTTATTCTCATATTACTAGAATTTTGTTATTAGTCGTATTATTATGACTGAGTTTTACAACGCTATGCTCGTAGTGTGTGATTTTATACTTCTATCATGTTCAAAATAAAATAAATGTAAAAATAGTGAATCATTTTATTTCCCAGCCTGGACCTGATATTTGTTTGTAGAACAGGAAGCCATAATATTTCCTGTCTGCATTTTGCTGTCAGCGCTGCAGGAGAAACAGAAACATGTTGGGATGACTTCCATGAAGTTGACAGTAAAGCAGAACGAAGACAAAGCTGATTGTTTCTGTCTGCAGGACTTGTTGTCATGTTGGTTTAATCCATTCCTCCCAGTTAAATTAGATTTTCTTTCTTCCTCCTCCTTAAAGAGGCAGGATCATGTAAAACTGACCTATTTTAGCTTTATATTGTGTTAGAATGTTATTCCCTCATCAAATACAAACCTGGAGTTTTGCCTTGACGATAATAAGTGATTTTTTTTTTTAATCTAGAAAGGCGCGTATTAAGTTAGAGGATAGAAAAGAATAAAAATCGTTAAATCGGAAAGTAAACTCTCTTTTAAGTCATATTTGATATGTATAGCATTTTCATAACAATTCTGCTATAAAATGGGAAACACATATTTTGCTGTTGTGTTTTCGCCTGTTTTTGTTTTGCCGTCATGTTTCCTCCGCCGCTGCCTCCTCTCCTCGTCGTCTGCGTTGACTCTCGGCTAACTCAGAGCGGCGTCTCTGCTCTGCTGGACGGCTTGTCGTGGGTCGGATCACGGCGCTGCTGGACTCGGTGTTTCTGCTCTCCTGTGGCGCTCTGATGGTGGACCGATCTGCATGCAGCCTGTTCTGACATCATAGGGATGAATTTTTAGGAGTTTAGCTGAAATAAATTCAGATTTCTCTCCTGTGCTCTGACTGCCTGGACCCTGCTGCATTACTCAATAATTATTGATATGTTTGCGTAATATTTGTGTGATATTTGTCTTGTCTTTAAAGGTATTCGGTCCATTTCTTGGTGCAGAGCGGCCTCTCCTACGGGGTGATGATCTTTGCCAGCCTGGAGCACATGCACAAGTAAGACATTTTTCAGTGAAGCATTTTATGGTTCTTTCTCCAGGACGCCGCACATCTGCAGGAACTTTTAAACACACAAACTGGTACTTTATTTGGTCCAGTCCAAAGTTATAAGTAAACCTAATAAACGTCCCTCATAGAGCTTCAGCTGAGTGTTACTAATAGAGTTAGCATCACTTTTAGCAAAGCAGGCGTCAGAACTCACTAGAACGTAATAATTTGTTCTGATTCTGTGTTTTTTTTTAAATTTCATTCTTGTCGTCATTTTCCCATTTCCCATCAAAACAGCCAACATCATGATACTTCCACTTCCTGTTAGTCCACAGTAATGCCATCCTGGATCCCACTCTTAATTTATAGATTGCAACATGAAGCTGCTCTAACAGCTCCATTTGTGAGGTCAGACACTGATGTTGGGCGACAGGAGACAAGGTCTGGGTTTATTTTTTTCTATCTGCAAGTTCCCACAGAAAACTAGCTGAGCCTGGTGGCAGTGGTGCCTGAAGGTTGACAGAAAATTTGATTACGTATATGTTATTAGAAGACATTATTGATGATACTTAAGCACCAACTATTAAGTGTTAAAAAAGGCAATTAACATAAATATAATTTTTTACGCTTTAGTTAAAGTAATCAGCACATGGATGTTAAAACAAGCTGTCACATTTAAAAATAAAGTAAATTAAAATAAATGTTACCTAAAAGGACAATCATGGGTAAACATATTTGTATTCTTAACGTACAAAATTCAAGTATTTATTAAGTTTTCTTGTTTTACTAAATCCTATCGGGTTTTTTTAGTTATGTTTTTCTTGTTGATGGTGATTGTTTATCATAAAGAATGCAGTAAAGAATACTACAGAAGATGAGACCAAGTAGACCAGAGTGCAGGGCATTCTGGGTAAATACAACCAAAACAAACACGCTAGCCTAGCGCTAGCAGCAGAAATGGCTCCTGATCTTTAGCCAAACACTAAAGAGAAAGCCGCTAAAATCTGACGCCTCCATTTTGTTTCCATTTAGTGAAGAAGGAAGTTGCTTTCAGTGTCTTCAGAGGTTTTTGTGTCGTTTCCTTCAGTGGTTCTTGGTGCAGCGCCCCCACAGGCCAGGAGGGGAACAGGTTGGTTTGACTCAGAGAACCACAGCGGCTGCAGGTGGAGCAGATGATGGAGTTCTGGTTCAGACAAACTGAGTCTATGAGCTCATCTGCAGAGTTCAAATATAGGAAAAAATTACCATCTTATAGTCCTGAAATTAAAGTATATTCCATATTACTATTCTGTAAATTAAACCATCTTTATAATTTAGCACTTTTAACTTTAATTTGTTCAGCTTCGCTGATTCATCGACCAGGTTTTCTACTGTGACCTTGACTCATTAGGGTCACCATAGATATTACATTCAGGTTATCCCCAAACTATAGGAAATTTATCTTATTGTTTACCGTTTATTGTGAAAAATTTCTTATCATATTTTTGATTTATCTTCATGTTGAATTTCAGTCATTTATATTAAATAAAAAAAGTTGACAGTATGAAATTTTAGTCATTTTCTCCAGTGTTTGTTTCGTAGCAGCATCAATAAATTTTAAAAAATATGATTAAATACTGTATGCATTTTAGAGATATAACTAAAAGTTTTCCGGGTCCAGCGGTAAAGTCCCAGAACTCGCTGACACGTCGCTGTTTGCTGAGGTTACTGAACCTTTCAGGTCTTTGCATAACAAATGAGTTTCTGACCCGGCCAGGAAGCCCACAGCTTTCTGACCGGACACGGCGATCTTTTGTTTGACCTACGACCTTTGCTCTTGGAGCTCGACCTTACATGGTTACACATGAATGGCTAGCAGAGCGATTAGCATAACTGCAGAAAAATATCTATGAGGAAAAAAATCTTTTTGTCTGTCTGTCTGTCTTCAATTGTATCTGCCAAGTAGAAACACAAAAAATTTGTGAAACTCAAACATTTTGGGAAAAGAATAAAAAATGGGACTTTATAGGAAGCGTTGGGTTGGGACCAACAAAAAAAAGCAAATCTAATATAATTTAAACAATTATTCTTTATTTGTTGAGGACTTAAAACATTAATTCACTGTGAGCTGCTGCTTCACAGTTCGGTCTGATGGAAATGTCCTCTATTTGACTAATTGCGCAAACAAGTTGCAGCAAAGCAAGGAATGCCGCCGGCACCCAGGCAGTAAATCCAGTCAACACCAATATCCTTTATGGTCCCACAGTGGAGAAATTCAGCAGCAAAGTGATGACAAAAATCATCCAGATGCACAGAAAAATAAGAATGAAAGACTATAGCAACGGTATGTTAAAAATGTCATATGCAAAGAACGTAAAACTGAGTGCACTCATTTAAAAATAAAATTAGTTAATTAATCCCTTCAGTATTTCATAGAAATTCATACAAAATCATCAAATACTTACCACAGCATGTTAGGGCCATTGCAGATAGAAAAAACAAAAAACAACAACAAAGACCAAATTTTTAAGAAATTTTCTGAAAAACAAAGGAAACTCTTAAGTTTCCTTTGCGGCGCAGGTCCTCCCCCTCTCAGCTCCTTCAGACTAGCCAGCAGCAATTGGCAAACATTTGAAGTATCTCATTATAGCAGCTGCGACTCAGTGAGTAAAACGTTGTTAAAGGGTTAATAGAGGAGCCATGTTGTAATGGAGGCGGAGCCTCTGAAAGAACAGGAATGTCTTAAAGTGACAGAGGCCCAATTTCAAGGCGTTAAATTAAAAAGTCAAATTTCTTTAACATAGTTGTTTGATTGTTCTATAAAATGGCCGCCCTGTGCCTGGAAAATGTTTAATATTGGCCCTTTAAAGGCGAACATATGTGACTGTATTTGCAATATTTATTGTGAAGAATGCAAAAGTATAAACTTGTCTCTGTTGTTTCTCTGTGTCTTTAGGTACTGCTTCATCGTCACCCTCGGTTACCTGATCCTCTGTCAGATCACAAGAGTCTACGTGTTCGACTATGGCATGTACTCTGCAGATTTCACTGGGTGAGCTTCTCTAACGCCGCACGTTTTAAATAAAATCTTTACATGAAACATCCTAAATGATGCTGGAAGCGCCGAGTCGGTTCCCTCTCCGCTAGACGGCCTGCAGGTTGGAGGAGGCTGGTTGCTAAGCAACGTAACGCAAACCCAAACAGGCCGTCCGTCTGTCTGTTTGGCTTCAAAATGTCAAATCAAATATGCTTCTCTGAGCCGAACGCCTCTGTTTGGTCATTCATTATGCGTGGATTTATTCTGCTGATCCCAGCAAGAAGAAGCAGCAGAGAGATGACTAATGCAACACTCTTAGAGTCAAGAGGAAGAACGCCAGGAAGGAAGAGTAACAGGAAGTTAAAAAAGCCCCTAATTATCCAGGAGGGAACTTCCCATTGTAAGGATACTGGTGCAGCTGGTTCTGTTGCTGCTATTACTGGGCTAATTGGTATCTGGGCCCATCAGGTGGATGGCAAAACAAAACAAAATGAAGGTAAAAGGAAACTTTTATTAGCTGAAATGACAAACACCTGGAAAAATGAGTCATTTCTAGCAAAAATATTTAGGCTTTAATGTATTTTACTGGGATTTTAAGTGATGATGCAACACAAAGTTGTGCATAAATCAAAATATGTCTCTGTCGCTGAAATCGGATTAAAAATGTGTCTAAACTGTTCAATGGTCATAATTTTTCCCATTTAATTTGTATTTTATGCTGAATAAAACAGAAATAAATGTTATTTGTTTGTTTTGCTTTTCAGGCCCATGATGGTTATAACCCAGAAGATCACCAGCATGGCGTTTGAAATCCATGACGGTAAGATGCGCGCGGCTTCCTGCTCCTCTGCGTCTCTGGAAACTAAAGCGCCAGATGAGGCAGAAGTGAAAGTGCCACTTTGATTCTCTGAGGAGTTAAAAAAATAAAACTTTATTTTTGAGACGGCTCGATCGGCCGGCCAGTGGAGCAGAAAGAGAGCACAGGCGCCGTTATGTAATGGGTCCATTGGCCAACAGTTTCCTCAGGCCACAGATTGAGATCCAACAGGCTTTAAACTAGGAGTCGATTAAAATGTCTGTAATTAATTAATTGCATTTTAATTGAGAAAATAAGCAATTCATTAAATTCAAAAACCTCTTTTTGCTGCTAAATTACTGAGTAAACAGACATATGAGCTCAACAACAGAGATATTTACTGTTTTTACTGGGTAATTCAGGTTATTTCAGACATTAGCATTAGCATTGGGGACGTTCGCGTTAGCTGCTACATGGTTAGCATTGATATGCTACTTTAAGCTTGAATAGCTTCACTGATAGGCTAATTCCTTTTAGCACAACTTGAACACAATAGTATTTCCCAGCATCTAATCAGATCGGTTTCTGAAGCAGAGCTGAACCTCCAGTGAGTCGAGAGGAGCCGTAACATCGCTGTTGTTAGCATGTGTAGCTTCTGCGTCAGATTTACAGGCATACCAGAAACTAATTCAAAGGTTCCAGCTGGGAGTTTTCTATGTAAAAAGGAAAAGTTCAGTTAATTGTGTTCAAATCTAAGTAATTAATTAATCAAAATTAACTCAGTAGAGACCCAGCCCTTAATTTTTGTCATTCTTTTTTCAATTTTTTACAGTTCATTCCTTTAGTTTCCCTTTAAGTCATGTATAAAGTGAAACTCCTCTTCAGGTTTGGTGAATGTTAGTCTTAATGCAGCGTAGTTTTGTTTAAACAGTTTTGGTTTTTGCGCCCAATGGGCTGAAAAGCTGTCGGTTTCCAACAACAGAGCGATCTCCGGGGGTCGTGACCTTTTGCTCATGTTTACATTGCTCCGCCATCGTGGCTGCCCTCTGAATGCTGAACACCTCAGGTTAAACCTGAATGTGTTTCACAGCGTGCATCATGCTGGTGTGTGTATGTGTGTGTGTGCAGGTTTGTCGAAGCGCAGGGAAGGACAGCTGACTCCCAGTCAGAAATACCTAGCTATCAGGTATGTGACTAAGGTATGTTTTAAAGCTCAGACGGTTGAATTTAACATCTTGTTTTCTGTTCTCTAGAGTGTAAGCCTGCTCTCTGGTGGTGTTTTAATCAAGGCGTTATCGCCGGCTGCTATCGGTGAATCGTTTTACGAGAATGCCTGTAATCCCTCGTCCGTCCTTCCTGCTTTGCGGATTGTTTTCCCTCTCAAATCTTCTCTGATGGAGATGAAATGTTGCAACAAAGCCGCTCACGCTACGAGGCGGGACTTCCTTTATTAACATGAATACACAGCTAGAGCTGCAGTGAAACAGCTCAGATCAAAGCATGGCCTAGTCAAAGTAGAGACCTAAATTCCATTAAGGAGGCGGTATTATGTGTTTTCCAGGCATGTAGTGACATTTTATAGAATAATCAAGTAACTATGTTTCCTTCAGTTGTTTTAAAAATGTTGTGTACATAAAATATGACTAAAATAAATTTGACTTTGTAATTTAACACCCTGAAATTGGGCCTCTGTCTCTTTAAGAACTTCCTGCTCTTTCTTAAACTCTGCCTTCAGGAAGTCATCCCAACATGGCTCCTCTAATAACCCTTTAACAACGTTTTTACCAGAGAAGTGGCTCCTATAATGAGCTCGGCAGCTGTGCAGTTCCACCAGGTGTTTGCTAATTGCTGCTGGCTAGTCTGAAGGAGCTGCTGTGTCGAGATGCAGCTCTGGGTAGGAGCTGCATCTCGAAGGCGGGGCTAGGTCCTACCAAGTGTTTTTCACAGCTGAATGGTTGCCATGGAGATGAAAGGATTTCTCAAACATGCATGAAAGAATCAAAGCAAAACTTCATGTTTGTTTCTGATAAGAGAAAAACTTGATGTAAAGCTGAAAACAGTTGATTTAGCATAATACCGGCCCTTTAAGAATTTGTGGTGACATTTAAAAATTGATGTTCAGAAACGCTCTGCGCTGCAGAAAACCTGCCCCAGAAAACCTGCAGCAAATAGTTCAGATTTTGTGTCTTTCTGTCGCTTCACATCCTGATAACGAGCGTCTCCTGTTCTGCTCAGCCGGATGCCCAGCTTGCTGGAGTACCTGAGCTACAACTGCAACTTCATGGGCATCCTGGCAGGACCCACCTGCTCCTACAACGACTATATGGCCTTCATGGAGGGGACGTCGTACCAGCGCCGGCACCAGGAGAACGCCAACGGCAAAGAGAACGGGAAGGCCAAGCAGGCTGAGCCTTCACCAAAGGTACCGGTCGGATCCAGATTCGCACACCTTGAATCAGCTCAAATGACTCAAACAGAAAAGGCTGTCAAACTAAACAGTCATTAAATATGAAACTTTGAGGCATTTTTTTAGAGCAAAGGTTTAAATAAACCTAAGAATTAAAGCAGAGCTTCAATTATCAGCATTTCTGACCTTTCTTCTACTTTGATTTGCCAGTTTTGCCCAATAATGTAAGAAAATACAAGAAAAAAACTCTTTTCAGGAACTTCTTAAAGAGACAGAGGCCCAATTTCAAGGCATTAAATTGTGGCATATTTGATATGTAGGTAATATAGTTGCTTGATTTTAATGTGAAATGGCGCTATGTGCCTGGAAAAAAAATACGTCGCCCTTTAATATGTTGCATTCACTGACTGGTAACAGATCAGTCTTTTCAGTTTCCATCCTGATTTCATGGAGCATCTCTACAGGAACAACTGTTTGATGAATGCATGTTTGCATTTTTTTATTTTTAGAAGAATACTTTATTAATAACTGGTTTGGTTCTTTAGAAGTGGCCTATTGTTTTTCATTGAACTGGTTAGCATAGATCTATGGCCTATACAAAACACGTTCATAAAAATGTTTTCCCCATAAAATGATTCTCAGATAATGACATTTCAGTCTGGTCTTTTCAGAATGAACTGTTTTTAGGGCGGTAAAACCAGCTGAGCAAACTGTGCTAGCGCTCTGCTTTGGTTGCTAGGTAACGAGTGGAACTTTGCGGGGTTGCTAGGTAACGGGCTGGTCTTGCCTGGAGTCACTGGGTGAGATTCAGTGGCTGCTGATTTGTGACGTTACATTCAGAAGAATACCAAAAAAACTTTAATTATTGCCATAAAATGGCTGGGTGTTTATTTTAAGCGCTTGGGTTGTTTTTAGAAGCAGTAAAAACCCAAAATGGACGTACGACGTCCATTTTTCTTTCAACGTTTTTGCACGAAAAAGTGCAAAATGTGAATTTTACACAAAAGGTTCCCTTTAAGACTAACATTCTTAATGATGAGATTTTTTTTTAAATGAAAGAAACACTGCAGGTATGTTTTTAATGAGGGAATAATAAGAGATAAAAGTTAAACATTTTACATGTATATGTTACACAGCAGGAAATGAGGGGTCCGAGTCCCTCCTCGTGCAGCCTATTTATTCAGTTTAAACTGTAAAAGAAATACAGCGGTTTACAGTAGCGCTCCCCACATCCGCTGGCAACAAGCTTGTCCTCTCTGCAATTGCGGACTCCTACAGCCTGCCAGAGCGTCACCCGCTGTTTGATGTGTACTGAGCGCCCTCGCGATGGGAACCAAAACATTGTTAAATCTATAAACCTTAACTCTAATGAAATCATTGTTAACTCTAATAAATTCTAACGCTAGCTGTGAGTGTCAGCCAACCAAACAAAATGTGGGGGGGGGGGGCTATTTTCATGCTCACTTTCCTAGTGCCACATTTAAAATGTTTAAGTTTCAAATTAAAAGTCCTGTTTGTAGGTGAATAAGTTTGTTTCTAATAACTGAAAGTTTTTGTCTCATAAATCCAAGAATCGTTTGAAACGACAGTGTCCCCATCTGAAATAACCAATCTGTGAATGAGAAGCCTCAGACTTCCTCCACCTGATCCATAATAAAACGGCTCATAATGACATAAACGATGTGTTTTTATTTTTCCTTCCATGTCCTCCCAGCGCGCCGTGGTGTCCAAGCTGTGCACCTGCGCCATCTCTTTGACCACCTACCTGTCGCTGTACCGGCTGCTCCCGGTCGACTACGCCATAGACGAGCACTTCGTCAACACCACACCGTTCTACCTGCAGGTCGTCTACCTTTACCTGGCCATGCTGGCTCTCAGGCCGAAATACTACTTTGTGTGGACTCTAGGTGAGAAAACTTGAAACTTTCACAGTGATAATACCTGTTATGTGTAATTAGTCCTGACGCAATAAGCAGTAAATCAATTAATCGCATGGTAAATTAAAACAAGGTAAATAATTTCCATTTGCAAGATTTATCTTTTGTTTTCTTTTCTCCCTTTCTACCAAAACTGACTGATAAAAGTCTTCAGTCTGGTGCTTTGCTCTTTCTTTTGAAGGACACATTTGTTTACAGAGGCTTATGATTCATTTTATTTGTTGTTTTGGTTGTTTTACTTATTTACTTTGGATATTTAAAATCTCTTTCAGTTCTTGTGTTAAATGCTCATTAGAATTTAAAGTTTATTGATCTTTGAGAATGTGTTCTTGCATTATTATGCCATCAAATCAAAAATATAATTATCACAATAAACTCCCTGACCTCCAGAATTAAAAAGTATTTTTATGTAAAATCATTTCCCAGTGCAACATTGCCATCTAGTGTTCATGTGAGAACTGCACCCTGTTGGATTTCATGAGGAATCTCCTGGATCTGTTTATTTGTCTGCAGCCGATGCCATCAACAACGCAGCCGGGTTTGGCTTCAATGGCTACGACGCAGACGGCTCGCCGCGCTGGGATCTGATTTCCAACCTCAGGATTCTGGATATCGAGGTTCGGCGTCGTCGTTCGTTTACCTTTTGGATTTATTTTCCATCTGATTCCTGAAGTTTTATTGTTTCCTTTCAGTTTGCCACAAGTTTCAAGCTCTTTCTAGACAACTGGAACATGCAGACAGCTCAGTGGCTCAAAAGGTAACAGAGGATTGTGTTTATTTCCTTGTTTTAATGATGCATTTTAGGCGTTTTTTTGGATGGGAGATTTGATTTTACAACACACAACTTAAATTTCTTGAACAGGTTTTGATTGTTTTGTGGCGTTTCCTGTATTCTGCACAGAGTTCAAGCAATGAAGAGCAACATAAAGTTTTAAATTAAGATATAATAACAATAACAGGTATATTTAATTTCCACATCAGAATCACAATAAAACTATCTGTAATATGTTTTTCCTGTAATTTTCTGCAAATATTAAAATAGAAGACTAATCAGTCCATCCCCTCTTTCCAAAAGATTTATTTTTCTTTATTTTAAAACCTAAAAGTAGAAATAAGATCCTGGTTCATTTCAAAGGACACAAAAATATCCTATAATAAATATTTTTATAAAATTAGACACCATCTTTTTCCAAAATATCATGTAACAATTGTTGTTCTAATTTAGTTTTTTTTGTTGGCTTTTTAAATTACAAGGGTTGCTGACATCTGAAATAGACTAAAATATATACACACTCCTACTAATATTCAATTCATTTCTAAATGTATGTTTTTATTTGAGCCTGTATGTATAATTTTGTATAATTTCCCTTTATTAAAATCTCTAAATTAAAATGGATTTATCCCTGTAAACCTTTGAGTAAAACTGTAACTTTGCTAATTAGCTTAGCTATTTCTGCTGATATTTCCTGATTTTTTTGTGAGCCCTGAATGCACCGTGTCGTCTTCCTCAGAGTTTGCTACGAGCGTTGCCCCGTCAACCCGACAGCCGCCACCTTCCTGCTGTCGGCCATGTGGCACGGCGTCTACCCCGGCTACTACCTGACCTTCGTCACCGGCATCGGGATGACCATGGCCGCCCGCGCCGTGAGTTCACTTTCCTCCTTTAGCACCAATTGTTTTCCAGAAGCTACTTGAAATTTTCACAAATCCACATCCAGGTCGCTGGAAGAAAAAGATGCAGTTTCCCCCAAAAAATGAAAAAAAAAAAAAATCTGAAAAGTGTGGTGTGCATTTATATTTAGCCCTTCAAACGCCTGGCTCACATGACAAGACTTTTATTCCGATTTTTGGGACGGCTCTAAAGATTATCTTAACTTTTTAAAATATTGTATGTTTTGTTTATTGTTTGGGAAGTAAAAGATTTATTTTTTCTAAACACAGGAAAAATGCAAAATTCATTTTTAAGTTTCGGATCTAAAATAAATAACAACCTTTTTCTACAAAAAATAATTTAAAAAATGTCACACTGTTGTATTTGCTTAATTTTAAGTGTTTTTTCTCTTTTCTTGGCCCATGAACACTTTTGACTCGACAATTTTGTCGGAATAAAAGTCAGGGTTAGTCGGATAATTTTTCACGTAAAATTATTTGTCCAAATCTCTGCAGTGACTTTCTTTCAGCTAACTCTGATAATTTACTAAACTAGTGTTTTCAAACTATTTATCTTTTTCCAGTTGCTGAAATCTTTTAACATTTTTTAAATAAGTTTTGGATCTATAATATTTTGCATGCCAAGAACAAATGTGGCTATGTTTTTAGTTGTTTTTTTTTTTACTTTGCTTGTGTAAAATAAATTATTTTCTTTTAATAAGGCAAACATGCAAAATCCATTTTTAAGTTTGGAACCTCTATGAGTAATGCTCCTGTCCTACAAAAGAAATCAGATCAATTTGATTTCTTGGTTTTTTATTTCTGTTTTCTTTTTTTAGTTTCCCTTTTGTACAAATAAAAACATCAGATTACTTTATTTGCTGGATTTTTATTTATTGTTTTGGTACAAAAAGTTTGGACACCGCTGACCTAGAAAAGGCTGACCCAGTTACTGCATAAAGTTAATGATCCTACTGTCTTCTGCCTGAGAGATCTCAGATGGAGAAACAGGAGACGCTCCTTTAATGAGCAGACATGTTTGGATTTGTCAAACCGGGTCGTTTAGCTCGTTTGCTGTAGTTTACTAGGAACTGAAAGAATGCAATTTAAAGTTTTAAATATGCTCCTCTCCTTTAGGTACGGCACAACATCAGACCATACTTCTTGGTCTCCGACTCGCACAAGCGCGTCTATGATGTCATCACGTGGGCTAGTACGCAGGTTGCCATTTGTTACACGGTGGTGCCGTTCGTCTTGCTCGCTGTTGGACCCTCGCTAAAGTTCTACAGGTACGTGTTGTTTATATTTTAACCGCTAACCTCTGCTGGGAATGAGAGGAATTAATCATCTGGATCTCTGCTGGGAGGCTGCAAGACAGATTAATGGGAGGAAACTAAAACGGGCCGAGTCGGTGCTGGGACATAGAGACCTGGTCGTTAGCGATTAGCTGTCAGTCAGGTGGCGTAAAGAAAGCAGGCTAACCCTTGAGCCAACTCCTCAGGTTAACCTTTGCCCTCCTCCTTGGCACATAATTCATGAAATGGTTGAAATGTTTCACAGAGAATTGAGAAAACATCATCAGCTCCCACTGATAGACTGAGTTAATGGAATCATTATTATAACCTTTTCAGGAAGAATAAAATGTATTCAATATATGTAACACTTAGGTTTTTGAGTGTGCTTTAAAGAAATGCTAACAAAATACATGATATGGTGCGGCAGTGAGCACACCTCTGCTAAACCGCTAATAATTTAATTTAGCTCACTTAGCTTCCCCTAAATATTTTTTTCCAGATAAATTTTGAAATTCTAATTTATTTGCCTATTTTGTAAACTTTCAGTTGGATAAAGTTTGACATCTGTTTCAAAGTTTTGTTTATTGACTGTTAAGAATTCCTCAGGTATTCAGATGTTTGTATTCATGCTTTTATTTTGAAGTCTGTTTACACAGCAGCTCCATTTCCTCTTCTCATGTCCTCTCTTTTTTCCCATCAATAACTTTATTTAAACCAAGAAACATACAGGAACAAAATAAAAAAACAGACAGTAGAAAGAAATATATAAACATAAATACAATATCTAAGGGCAATATAGAACATAGAAAGCTACTTTGTCAAAATTTAAATGGTGTTTGAGGATTGTAGTCTTTCGATGTCAAATATAATTTGATTTGAAGTTAGCACTTTAGCATTAGCTTTCACTTAATACTGTTGGCGTAGTGCTTTAGCATTAGCTCCTGCTAAATACTGTGTGGTTGTAGCCGTTTAGCATTAGCGGAACCAAATTTATAATTTGTGCTTTAGTGTTAACATAACTAACTTTATAGTTAGCTGTTTCCACCACTGCTCTGGTGTTACTTGAGTCATTTATTTCCATTTAACTAAATTGGCTTGATTTTTGTTACATGCTACATCAATCACAGACTATAACTTGACATCAAATAAGAGAGAGGCAGCAGAGTAAGAAATACTGCCACCTGCAGGTGGGAGTTAGCATCACTTAAACCCAAAGTTTGTTTTTGACCATCTTTGCACAATTGTGGAATCAAAAACTGTCGGCAAACTGTGATTATCTAGAGATTTTGTTAAAATGCCATTCATGATGCAGTTTTTTGTCCTTGCAGCTCGTGGTACTTTTGCTTGCACCTCCTGTGTCTCCTCGTGGTTCTGGTTCTGCCCGTCAAATCGAGACGCCGGCAGGCCAGAGCAAAGGAAGACGCTGGACAGGACGAGCAGCGCGACCACAGCAGCACAGACAACAACTGCAACCGGAAAGACAAATCCACATGAGACCGCCGGCATGTCACAAGCTACACCTGGACCAGGTCGGGTCCCATTACCTAACCAAGAACCCAAAAAAAACACTCTGAGGAAAAAAACCACAAAACTACTAGTAGCAACATGGAGGACAGCCGTCACTCTGCTGACGTGGATTAAAGACCAACAGGAAGTAATCTGGTGACTTTAGTGCTGCCTTAAACCCTCTATGTACTCTACAGGTAAGGACGTCAGGATTGGGTGGAGTTCCTCAGGGCAGACAGGAAGTATGTGGAGGGTTTTTGTCATTGGAACAGGAAGTTTGTCATTTGGAAAGAAAAACTTTATTATCAGCTGCCAATTTTGAACAGGCCTTATGATCTTTGAATGGTTTAATTTCTTCTTTTTTTATTTTTGAGAAGAGTCCACGTCGTGTGTTTCATATTTAGCCGTTTGTGACGACGCTATTTGAAATACATTCTTAATGGTTTTTTTCTTTTTGGGAAGATTTGTCTCTAAAACGACAGAGAGTATAGAGTCTTCTGTTCCGGATTCCTGTCTGTCTGTTCTATGCGTTTTGGATCCATGAGTTTATTTGAGAAACAGTTAAAGGGAGTTTTGATTTGCTCACAACAGGCTTCCGTTTTTTTCCAAACACATTTTCTCACATATTTGAAATGTTACAACCTCAAACTAAAATGGGTTTAATTGGATTTTTTATCTGATAAATAAACACAAAGTAGTGCATAGTTGTGAAGTGGAAAAATTTAATCAGTTTTTTATTTATTATGTATTGGGTCATTGCAGATCACAAACTTCTCGATTATTTTTCTGTATTGACTAGAAAAAACTTTTTGTTATGAAGTTGTACATTTCCAGGGGGGAAATGATCATTTTTCATGATTAAAGGCATAAAGTTACACATTTAATAGCGAACTGGAACAGCAGGCAGTTTTTAACAGGTTCCAAGCCCAACAAGCTAAGGGTTTGATCTGGGTTCGCTGCATCGGAACATCTTCTGGGTCCAGATTCAATGCAGTCATGTTGCAGCATCTTCCTGTCTGGTTTCCTGGATCCTGATCGAGGCGTTCATGGTGATTCTGGACCTGGAAAATGTGGAGCTGCACAGGCAAAGAGCCCAGGTGTACCACTTAGCTTTCTGGGTCGGGCTTGGAACCCATTAAAAACGGCCTGCTCCTCTAGTTTAGTTCTAAAATCAGACATTTTATGACTTTAATCACAGAAAATAATCCCTTTTTCTCACAAAGTTGCAACGTTCTAACATCAAAGAAAAACAAGTTTTTTAATTTTGATTAAGTTAAATTAATAACATGACCTCCCGTTTTTTTGTTGTTGTTTTAGTCCTAATTCTCCGTTGTATTATTCTGCCTACCTGAGTCAGTAATTCATTTTTTGTTGTGTCTTTACCAGCCTTGAACATCTATAAACTCAAACTGTTCTTCAAGTCATGCCTCAGATTCTCAATTGCAGTTAGTTTCGGACTTTGACTAGGCCATTCCAACACATGATCTTCATTGGATGCTCTCCTTGTCTGGTTTAACACTTTTGGAAACAACGTCTTGGCAGTTTTACAGTTTATTCCACTTCACGGTTATTCACTGTTTTATGTTGCTCCATCAAAGGAAATCCCATTAAAAAGTTTCTAAATGTAACATGATAAAATGTAAAACAATGTTAAATTATAGATTAACTGTGTTATTTTGATCACTTTTTTGATTAAGTGTTTAGCTTTTTATCTTAAAAATCTAACCGCAGTCTAATTGGATTAATGCGTTGGCGTGCTAAATGCATAAATCTCTGAGGAAATGTGACATGTTTTATTAAAACGTGATGTAACCTCTGGAGTCCAGAGCCAGCCGGTGCCATGAATGGTTTTATTTTTATATTGTGAACATCTAATGTTCGGGTCAGGGTGCATTCTACTGTAGGGTGAATGAGACACTGTTTCCTTTTGCTGTTTTTGCTGCATCGTTCATCTGAAACCTTCCAGATTTCTGATCTGATGTTGGTTCTGTTTCAGGAGGTATTTCTGTTAAAATAGTATAAAAGAGATTGAAACTGATGGTTCCTGTTATTCTTCTTTAAAGTTACAGATTATTTAAAAAGCAACAAAGCAGCAGAAGTGAAGTCTTTCAGTGTGGATCTGTTTGTGGGTTTTTTTCTCTAACATTTCCATATTCCTGCCATAACTCTGTGTGTTTACCATTCTTGTGTTCTGTCAATGTTGATTGTGATTTCAAAGGAACCCATGTTCTGTAGCACGGCCCACCGGCGAGAGGAGAGAGACGCCGTCGCTACAAACGCAGCGGCTGCAGCGGCTGCAGCGCTGCATAGCCACATATACCAGCAGATCAATGCAAACGGCTCCATACGTCCAAAGTGCCAAATCAGAAACGGCGCATCTTGTTTTAGAGAGTGTGTGTGTAGAGGTGTGTGTGTGCGCCAGACTAATATAATGGGTATTTTTGTGTCAGAAGGAAATTTATCAAACTATTTGTATAACAGTGGAGTACATTCTGATGTGGCGAAATAAAGAGAAATTATTTTTAAACACTAATCCTGTTGGATGTGGAAATGTTTTCCTTTTTTTGTCTAGTGAGAAAAAATATCAGTTTTTAACTAGACATGCATCCATCTTTTGTTCAAAATGTACATTAAAAACAGGCTATTTACAATACATGAAAATAAAAACATGTAAATATTAGCAGAAATGTCTTCTCTTAGATGTAAAACTGCAAATAACAGCTTTCTATTTGTAGACTCAGAGAAAATCAGCTGAACTTCCCACTTGACATTTTAAAATTTTGAAAGTTTGTTTTTGAGAAGTTTTCTCAAACTTCGAGATCCAATACAGCCGCTCATAGCCTGTGGTTATAATGCTACATGTAGTGCCTGCAGCTCTAAAAAATTAAAAATAATGTGTTGGAGCACTAGAGCAAAGCTAAAAAATAAAGTCATTGCAAGAAAAAGGTTCTACAAGAATAAATTTGTAAATATATGAGGAAAAAAGTAATAATTCCAGAATTGAGTTGTATTTCCAAAATAAGGTCATATATTTGGAAAAGGGGGTAATGAGAATTTTCCAGGAAGAATAATTAAATCAAATTCAGTTTATTTACCGGTATATAGCACAAATGCCCAACAAATATCTCCAGGCACTTTACAAAAAACAAAGAAAATCCAGTCATGATGAGGCAGTCTTGTCAGAAACAGAAAATGCTTTGCTTTTTTAAAGCTTTTTCTTGTAATGGCACAACTTTCTTCTGGTAAAATTGCATCTTTATTGTCGTAACATGAGTATTTATCCTTGTATAACTTAATTCTCATAATATTATGTCTTTATTCTTGAAATAATTTTTTTCTCAGCCTGGACCAGAAGTCTTAAAATTCACTTCGAACAATGGCTACTGGGGCGTGGCCATTTTGGAATTCCTCCTACTTTCTAAATTTTTTTTCTCCTGCTGACCGCCGTTAACTCGGGTGTGACGTCATCCCCAGGTCCGAGTCCCGAGGTAAACCGAAGGCAGCAATAACCCGTTGTAGTCGCAGTGAGGTGGGGGCTCCGGTGTAAAGCCGAAGGTTCCGCCTCTGTAAACAAAGCAAGAGGAACCAGGCGGAGCCTCCGTCACATTTGTGGTTCAGTAGCAGGTTACAGTTAACTCTAGTCTCCCCAAACATGTCTTGATTAAGAAAAAATAACATTTAGCTGGATTCAACCGGCAGGAATAACTTAAAAGGCGGGAACTGAGCATCCGTGTGTAGGTAAGAAAACCATTGTTTGGTGAGTTTAGTTGTTTTTAAAGCTCATTAAATATTGAAAACAGTTGTAACCTGTTGGATAGCTAGCTTCTACTCCACTTTATCGTCACGTTTAGTTTAAGTTGTTACTTCCTGCTACAGAAACAACGGGGTAACCACTGTGTTTGTAACACCCCCGTAAAACGCTTCGCCGTTGGGTCGTTTTTAGCCGCTGTAAAGGGGCAGCCATATGTTGGCTGCCTGACAGATGTTTGACGAGCTCCAGAGCCGCTGTCAGAGAGGGAACCCTGGCTAATGTTGTCTGGAAACACGGCATAAAGTTTAATAATAATCTCTAAGCCTCCTGTTACGATGGTAACTCGTTGCACCGACTTTTAGTTTGTCAGTTTAACAGCGCCGGTTTATGTGTTAATATCCTGTTGAAGTAACCAGTTTCATCACAGCTAAACTAAATTAAATAAATGTAATAAGGTAGTGTTTGTGTTTGTAGTTGACCCGCAGATTGGTATGTACCAAGGAACTGAATCCTCAGCGGTTTCATGCCCGCATGACTTGCCATATAGAGCTGACTGGTTAAATTTAGAGATCCTATCCAGTGTTGCCTGGCCATACTTAAGCTGAACTGGACACAATTTCAGTTTTTTCTGTTCATATATACTGATTTGTTATATTGTTTACACTCCAGATAAAACCTGCAACATGTTTTCACACCCATTGACCTTGTTCACATTTTGTCTTGTTCCAACCACCTTACAGCGCATCATATCCAGGTTGTTACTTTGACTGGGCCATTCCTATTCCTCCACATTAATATGCCTTAGTTTAAACCATCCCATAAAATCTCTGTCTGTATGTTTAGGATGATTGTCCTGTTGGAAGATTGAATACTTAAAGCAGCTCAAATTTGTCCAGGTTTTCATTTGGAAAAATAATTCAACGGCATAATTTTGTGTCCAGTTCATTCTGCTTTGTAATAATCTATCAGATTAAATGTGAATGTAGATCATACATGTCTATGCAGTTCTCTTTGAAACAGATGGGAAAAAATGCCCTAAGTCGATGTTTTAAAATCTTATTTGACCCTTAAGACCAAATCCAGATACGAATTTAAAGTTCAAGTCATGTGTAATACTTTAACAAGAACATTTTCCATTTTTTAAAATCTGTTTATAGCTGAGTTGGTGCGCTTCAGGTTGTCTTATTTCCAGTTGACTGTGATGTAATCAAATCAATGTTTTAGCTCATTTTTCTACGTTCACACAGAATGGGACTAAAGTCTGACTTTTTGCAATCGTCTGATCTGCTGTTCTGATCTTTCCACCCAGAAAAGTACAACCAGTGCCACTTCCATATGTGGACCAAAATCCGACAGTTCTCACCGTGTCTGCTGTCTGAACGGTCATACTGCATTTTATCCGACTTTTACGTCGTTGACCTGAGACACGCGTCATAATTGTGCACCAGAAGAAGCCAGACGGTAAATCTGGATGTAAATAACGGCTGAAAATTATAGTTCTGAAATTATGAAAGCAGTCTGTGACGTCACGTTCTTCTTCTGCCATTCACACAGAAGTTTGATTATGAATGAAAGACCAAAAACCCAAATTTCTGATATTCTAAATTGGAATTTGGAATCATTTAAAAGTCGTGTTTCATCTGAATCATCTGGGGTTTAAAGTATGGTGGAAACGATTAATCATGATTAATCGATTATTGAAATAATCGTCAACTACTTTAGGAATCGGTTAATTGTTAACTGGAGTATAGAAACTCAAAAAAATGCTAATTTTCTAAAAGAATAACACAGTCAGAGCAGTAATAAACCCACAACTGTAAAAAATATAGTTCATTTAAGGTGTACAACCTTCTTTGTCTGTAAATATTTTCCACCCTGAACTCCATTTTTAGCTTCACACGGTTCAAATCCTGTAAATAAGATTTCCTATTAGGCACATTTTCTGATCCAGTTATCAGGTGGTAAATCTAAAATCACCCGATCAGCTCTACGCTGTACTGATGTGAAATCAGACAGAAAATGTTGAGCTTTTCACATTGTTGTAGCTGCAGATGCATCTTTTGCTACAAATCATCAAGTGTTCACTAAACGAATGCCGTTGTTTCATTTTAGGCAATAAAATGTTTCATTCATACACGTTTTATTTAATTTTCCATCAATACTTTGTAGATGCTTTTTTGTTTATTTTTTCTATATGATTCCTAAATGTATGATCAGTCGGTTTTATTCTTGGATTATATTTTTTTCTGTCCTGTTTGAGTGGAGGCTTTATGGGAAGACAGTTGAGCTTTTGCCTCCTCTGCACTATTATTACTTTTTTTGTATTCTATTAAATGACATAAACTAAACTGTCTTATTATTTAAAAAGGAATTTAATTATTTGTGTATTTGCATCCTTTGACGTATTTTTAATATTGCATATAAAAGGCTTAATGAAAACCTGCAGAATGTGCTAATTTTACTGTCCGATTAATGGGACAAAACAATTGGCAGATTAGCTGAAATGGTCAGTAGCTGCAGTTTGAAGCTTTTCTTGGACAGGACGGGAGTCTCTATTGTGTCGGGAAGAGCTGGGCGTGCCTCCAGCCCCTCATCTAATATTCAGCCGGTACTTAAAGCGGGGGATGCTGAGCGTGAGCCGCCACTGCTGGTTGAACTGGGCAGGAAGTCAGATTTGATCTTGAACTGGTAACTTTACTCCTCCACACAGGTAAGAGCTGTAATTATCTGAGATTTCATCTTGTTCAATAGTTTGAGAAGCTTGTTTGTAGTTGGCATTGTGACCCACCCATTGTGCTGGGAGAGATGAGGAAGAGGAGGGCGTGTCAACAGGCTGCCATCACTGTAAACAAAGCCTTTTCTCTGTTTTCTGATTTTATTCTCATCGTTGTGATCTGGAAAGCAGCTGGCAGGTGATCGCTGAGTGGAGAAGGAGAGAAAACAGTTTGTTCTGCAGATAAGGATTGATCTGTTTCTGAATTTGGCTGAACTGCTGGGGCCTTTGTACCGGCGGCCATGTGACTCCGAGTGTGAGGGAGCGTTAACCTGAGCAGGATTACAGCAGGAAATCCTGCTGGTTGTTTGGTGAAACCCTCAGAATGAGGCTCATTAATTCAGATGCTCTCTGTGCAGGAAGTGAGTCTGATTATGGAGGATGGGCAGAACTTTATGAATCATTAATGAGCCGTTTATCGATCCAACTACAGCACAGAACAGCAGATTCATTCATGTATTTGGGACACGTCTGAAGTCTTAAAATTAAAAAGCAATTAAAAACAATTTAAAAGCATAAAAATGAATTTTGATTGAGCTTTTTGTTTCTCATTTTTTTCTTTTTCTGAGTTTGTAACATATAGAATCTTAAAAAAATACATAAAAGTGTTTGATGAAGGCACTTTATCAGCTGGTTGAGATTTTCAGCGGTTTCTGATGGGCCACAAAGTTTTTATTTATGTTTACTATTAAAATTGCAAAAAACATTAAATTTTTCTTATTTCTTGTGCAAACAAAAATTAGAATAGTATGATTTTTGTAGAAAAATGATCTATAAACCTTTTCAGGTAAAAATATTTTTCTAGCTTTTTTTGGTGTGTTTTTTCAGTAACAAGGACAGAATATGGATCATTTTTGCTTTACTTACCCAAGTTTACTAAATCGCTTTGGCAATTTTTAAAATATTTTTTTTAGAAAAAAATATTGGATGTTTGTGGTCCTGTTTGTTGTTAAAATAAATGACAAGCAAAAGACATGCTTGATAAAAGATGTTAACATTGAGGAAACACTGAAAATTGTACCATAAATTTTTTTTTACTTGTATCTGCTCCAGCTGTTTAGTCGCTGATTTCCATCAAATTATCATGCAAATTTTGAGAAAACTTTTAAAATTTCACCAAAAAGAAATAAAGTGAATTAGCTGTGTTTCCATCTGGTTTGGAGCGAACCGACCAGATGGATTACGTCAGAAGTTGACGCTACGCATGGCTGTAATAACGTAAAACTTCACTACGTTAGAAATTATTCTGTATCTTACGACAGAACATTAGAGTTCAGCTAAGAAACAATTTTAACAAAATTCAGGCAAAAATTGCATGAGAAAAAAGTCGTAATGATAAAATACTTTTTTGGAAAACTCAAAAATCACCTCAAACAATCGTTAAAACATTTTTACAAAATTGATTCAATTATTTTACATTTTGAAATTTCCTTTATTTTTCTACGGAGCCCCATAAGGGACATGCAGGAACTTTTTCTTTAGCGTTTCCTCGCAGTCATGTACTAGTCAGTTCCTGCGGCATCTTGAATACTGAAAGTCTTTCTGCTTTTCCATGTATGTTCATATCTTCTTAGTGAGATATCTAAAGTTTTATATCTTTTTCTATAAATGCAAAAGCAAAACAGGTCAAACATGGGCTTCCATATATTCTAAGACGTAAACAAAAACTTTCCGTAAGAAGGGAAAAAATGCATTCAAACTTTTTAAAACTACTTTGGAGTTATTTTCAAAGGGTAATAAACTCATCTGATAGTTCTGATTGCATCTTTTTTGTTATTTTAGTCTGAATAGTTCATAAATGGCTGATTAATGCACAGCCCCATCTCAGCCTTACACAAACAAACATAAACTAAACTAAACATAAGTTAATCAATCAATTTTTAGTCTGTTTTTTGAACCAGTTAGGAGGGTATAAATATGTTTTTACTTTGTTAACTTGACATTTTCTGTCACTGTAAATGTTTACAATAGAACTGGCTGCATTTTCAACTCCAAAGAAACAAACTGTCCTTTTTCCGTACTTTTCTAATGCAATTCTTCAAAAATAAGCATTAAAAACCATTAATCGAAACTCAGCTAGTCATAAACTTTGAGGGCCGCCCAAAATCCTTCCAAAGTCCACAAATGGGGCCGCGGCCCTCACTGTGGACACCCCTGGCTTGGGTAGAAAGCAGCTGGGCTTCTTTTCTTTTCAGGAAGGAGGAAAAGTTTCTACTGAAGCCTCCATAGACGATTAGATGATTGTTTTTCTTCTCCTGGTTTAGTTAAAGACTCATCAGCTGCTGCAGATGAAATCCCTGAAGCGATCTTTGTGTTTTTATTTTTCAGTAATAATCCTGCTGCTACTTTTCTCTGTCTGCTCAGTAAATTGTTGCTCAGCTTTGTAGCACTTGTAGTTTTGTTTCTTTCCTGAATACAAAGTTCAGAGCGACCCACTTCTGGCTGCACACAGTCGGCCGCGCCGGCTGCATCTAAATACCAAAGTTTGGAGTCTGTTGTTTGACTTCTGGCTTGTTTGGCTTTCTTTAATGGGGCTTCGTTAAACGAGCAGACCGCCTCAACCAAACAGAAGAGCTAACGAGCTCCTGTTAGCGCACTGCTAGTGCTAATGAGGGATTTATGGGTATTTATGCTTTGTTTTTACAGAAGTTTACATGTCATGATGTTTGTTTCAAGTATTTTTAATTGTTTTTACTGTGGATTCTTGAAAAAGTATTCATATCCTTATGAGTTTATCCACATTTTGTCACGCTTTTGTCTGTATTTTTGGGGGATTTTTTGTGTAGCATTGACCTGTACACTGACTCCACTTAATAAATAAATTCGGTGCAACCAGCTGCAGAGATCCTCAGGCTAAAGGCCTGTTTGGATTTTGCACTGGTTTGTGTTGGTTTATCAAACAAAATCCCAATAAAATCAATCAAAGTCTTCATGTGAGATGCCATGAGAGAAAGTTTAAGAGGTATAAAAATTTCTGCACTGTAGTTCTGACTTTGCCAAAACTATAAAGAAAGATTCAGGAACTGTTTTTTTGCCGGGGGTGAATCGATTAATCAGATTAATCAATTACTAAAATAATCGTCAACTAATTTGGTAATCCATTAATCTTTTATTGAAGTATATTGACTCAAAAAGCCAATTTGCTTTAAGAACAACATATTAGCATAAAAAAATTTAAACATTTTGCGTTTAAGTAAAAAAAACCTTCTTTGTTTGTAAATATGTTCTGTAACAGAATTCCTCCTGTGGCGCTTTTAGCTTCACCTGGATCAAATTCTGTGTTTCAGGAGTTTAGCCGGTCGCCATGGAAACCACCACCTCCCTGAAGATGACCTCTCTGGTGGTCCAGAGTCTGTTCAGCTACGTGGAGGAGGACAACCTGGCCGCCCTCAGGACTCACCTGGACAAGTTCAGAGACGTGGACTGCAGGAGCGACGTGAGTCAGAACCGCTGGTCGGACCTCTCCGCGTTTGGGTTCCAATGCAACAGCGTTTACTCCGGCGCTGCGTTACCAGGAGCAAATTAGATCCCAAAGAGTTCCTTAGAATTTAGATTCACTTTTAAATTCTAAATGGGTCAAGAATTTAAAGGATTCTAAAAAAATTCTTAGAATTTTTGAGAATTTAAATTATTCAAATTTGAATAATTCCAAAAATGTCTTTAAATTTAAATTAAATTTACATTTGCTTTTAAATTTAAAGAAATTTCAATTAAATAAATTTCAGTTTCTTCAAATGACAAATTTCAAGTTAAATTCAGCTCAGAAAGTTCATTTAAATTTCTGAGTTAAATTACTGAGAATAAGTAGTTGATAAAATTGTCATTTAAAAAATTAAATAAAAATTAAATTTTAAAATAAAACATAGAGAAAATATGAACTGATCTCTTCCATGCGATGCTGCATTGTTGCAGTAATTCATGCAAAAGGAGCCCAGACCAAGAACAGAGTTCAGTATCCTCCGAACTCATTAGCTGAAGGCCGTTTCAGAACCTTTATCCCTCCACCAAACTTTCCATGAATATGCTTGGATTCAGGACTTGATTTCAGTGTTTATTTAAATTATTTTTTTCATGTATCGGCGTTAAAACCCTGGCGTTTCTGTTTGCAGAACGGACAGACGCCGCTGATGGTGGCAGCAGAGCTGGGCAGCCTGGAGATCGTCCAGGAGCTGATCAGGAGGGGCGCCACCGTCGACATGGACGACGTGGTGAGCATCACACACACACACACACCTGAAGACACACACACACACGGCGACACACACCTGGTGAGCATCACACACACACACATGGCGACACACACCTGGTGAATATCACACACACACACCTTTCGATGGCGTAGCGGCGAGTGGAAAGCAACCTGCTCTGATGTTTGATGATGTCACCAGTCAGTTATTATGAGCCATCATGACCTCTCATTACAGCTGAAGTCATCGGTTCACCAGCCGACACCCTTCACACTCCAACTCATTCATTTACTCTCTCCCTCACACACACACACACACACACACCCCACCGTCTCCTGACCTGCCATTACACCAGATCACTGCGGCTTACTGCAGGAGAACAGGAAGGTTCTGGTCGTTTCTCTGTTTGCATTTCTGTCTGACTCTGAGTCGCGATGCGGCACCGGGTTTCCATGAGCACCTGGTACGACCAGCTGGTAGGTATCGGCACCTGGCTGGGTCCTGAGCCGGGTCCGGGTCTGTTTCCGTCAAAGTAACGGCTCGGCGCTGTGTGCAGGACTGCTGGACGGCGCTGATCTCCGCCGCTAAGGAGGGACACCTGGAGGTGGTGAGGGAGCTGCTGGAGAGCGGCGCCAACCTGGAGCACCGAGACATGGTGAGGAGAAACTAAAACTCCAATGTACTTTTAATCAAAAGTAAAAAGTATCTGTCCAAGAAATTACTGAAGTAAAACTAAGAAAGTATTTAACTGATGAAAACAATCATCTAATATGGAAAAATCAGATGGAGCAAAATATAAAGTTAAGTGGAAATTTTTGTATTGAATGAAAATGATTCAACATATTTTTACTCAAGTAAAGTAAAAATGTATTTGGTAAAAAGGCGACTCAAGTACTGAGTAACTGATGAAAACAATTATTTAATATATAAAAACTGCTTCATCAGATGGACTAAAATATAAAGTTAAGGGGAAAGTTTTGTATTTTAAGGACCAAAATAAAAATACCTTTATTCTTGTATTATAACAACTATTTTTGTAATACTACATCTTTATTGTCGTACAACTTTATTCTTGGAATATTATGACTTTATTCTCCTATTATCGCAACTTCTCATCTTATTGTTATTTATTATTATAATATTCTAATTTTATTCTTGTTATGACTTTGTTCTCGTATTAGGCACTAAAATCAGCTTTATATTTTACCAGTGGTGAGCACAGCTAGCCAAAACGTTAGCTTCACTAACCGCTAATTTGCTAAACAAGAATCTTAGCCACGCTATTGCTAAACCGCTAAACACATTAAAAAGTTAGCAGAGGCTAATGCTAACCATTAAGACGATTGTCTCTCAGTTTGTCACATCTGAGCTGGTGTGAGACTCCATTTTTTTTGACGATTTTGAAACATTTTATTATTTAAAGTTGTATAAATATGATGGAAAAAGTTAAAAACATGATGAAACAAAGTTCATCTAGGTCATGAAAATGGGTGACATTTAATGTCAATAATTGGTTTAAAAGGCTCACAGATGGCGTCCATCTTGAAAAATAAATTGGAGTACTTATGATAAAATCTCTAAACCAGTATATTTTTTAGAAAACTAAAGCTAAATATTGATTAAAAAATGTACCTAAATTCTGACATGCTCACGTTTTGGGAGCTTAATATTTTCTCTTCCGTTGGATGTGGCGCCTCAGTTATGCCTGAACAATCTAATTCACTTTCTCCAAAATGGACATGAAATTAGATTAGTTTCTGTTCTCCTTTCTAATAGAAAATCCATCCACTTAAATCCGGCTGCCGTGGCGCTCATGTTTGTTTCTGAGATAAGGAAAGCCAGACAGTCGCTGCTTCCTGAACTGTTTTTTCATTTTTCATCAAACCACTCCTTCACACGCTGTTTCTGCGTTTTGGTAGCTTTTAATGCATTCAGGACGACGTTATCACAGAAATAATGGTAGATAAATAATAAACAGGAAGGGAATTGACTCATGTGCAGTTGAAGATGTGTCAGGAGAGCCGACTGGATTAAAATAAACCACATTGTGTTTCACTGGAAAGTGTGTCACTCCGTCCAGAAATAGCTGCAAATCTGCCTGGATTTGGTCTAATCTGCAAAACAGAGATGTGATGTGGTTTAACTCTTCTGTTGTTTCAATGCTGTAATTCTTGTTCTTTTGTTTGCCGTTGCGTCCTCTGCTGATGTGTCTGGATTTTCCTGCTCAGGGAGGCTGGACGGCGCTCATGTGGGCCGCCTATAAGGGCCGGACCGAGGTGGCCCGGCTGCTGCTGGAGAGAGAAGCCAATCCGAACATCACTGGGCAGGTACCAGAACCAAAACGGAAAATTAGCAACTTATTTATCACATTAAAGACATAAACTCTGTTTTTACAGGGATTCTTTTGATGCACCAACACAAATGAGTTCATAAGATGTGTACATTTTTACAAAGGTGGAACACTAATGATTATTTTAGTTAGTGATTAATCGATTAATGGGATAAGAAAATCACATTGTGCAGATGTTTTAGAAAGCCAATTATTCCTTATTTTATACAGTAAACTAAGTATAACTTTCCTCTCTTCTATAAGTAGTTTATAGAGCATAATTAGTTTAGGGCTGCAACTAATAATTATTTTAATAATTGATTATTCTGACAATTAATCAAATTAAAAAATTGGGACGTTCTCCATATTTTTCATTACCCACTTAAGTAGAAATACGTGTAAGAGATTAAAATAAACAATTTGATTTCTTTTTAAAATAAAAATATTTTGTTGCCTAAAATGCAAAATTTGTTCCTTTAGTGAACGCTTCCACAGATAAAAAACCTTTAAATGATGTTAAAGGTTCACATCAATACAGTCTAGGGTTGATCAGTTGGTTTTTTAGATATTTTTTTTAATAAACCGATTAATAATTGTGTAACAAAATTAAAGCATTCGGCGTAGAACATATTAGCAGACCAAGGTGTTTTTATTTAAAATGCAAAATATTAATATTTCTTGAACTGTTTTCTGAGTCTGTGTGCTCCAGTTAACGATTAATCGATTACTAAATCAGTTTCAAAAATTCGATTAATCGTTTCAGCTGTACTGTAAACACAACTACAGACTGTTTTTTCTCTGCTATTTAAAGCAGCTTAAACCATTTGTGTAGCGCTGGTCATTAGTTTCCGTGACATCAGCTCTGCTCTGGCCCAACAGTACAGCGTCTACCCGATCATCTGGGCGGCGGGCCGCGGCCACGCAGAGATCGTCCATCTCCTGCTGCAGTATGGAGCCAAGGTCAACTGCTCAGACAAGGTAGCCAACGCCTCACAGATGTTGATCTCTGTTTCAGACCCACACAGGGTAGAGACAGCCACTTTATCTCAGAGATCTCTTCCTTTATTTATTGTAATTAATTTATTCCAACTGGTTTTCTCTGCAGTACGGCACCACCCCGTTGATCTGGGCCTCCAGGAAGGGCCACTACGACAGCGTGATGCACCTGCTGGCCAACGGAGCTGATGTGGATCAGGAAGGAGCAGTGAGTAGTTTCCACTCAACGCCGTCATGTTTTACTCACATCGCTCACAATAAACAACTGAAAAGCAAATCCAAGCTTTCATGTAAAGTTTTAAAGAAGTTATTTTTAACAAATCAGTGTTGTCAAAATTAAATTTCACCCAAAGCACAAGTGTTACTCAGTTATTTATTTTTTATTCATTCTTTACTTTAAGTTGATTAGAGTCAAAAACGTTTCACTAGTAATCAGTGACTTCCTGTTGCACTGGGCTATGAATACGGCACGACAAAGAAATAAAACAATTAAACAGGAAAGTAGCCGCTGGCCCTAAACTTGCCCTTATGTACAGTTTTATTTAAAATCTACTTTTTTGAGCTTTCTATGTTGCTATGATGTTTCTCCTTTATAAAAAACACACCTGGAGTGTTCCCTCATTGTTTCATGCATGTTAAGAAGTTCTTTAATCTCCATGGCAACCATTCAGCTGGATCTAGCTCCGCCTTTCAAGGCACAGTTCCTCCCCAGCTCCTTCAGACTAGCCAGTAGTCATTAGCAAACATCTACTGAGCTCATTATAGGAGCTACTGGTCAGTGAAACGCTAGTGTCAGGTTTATGCACCTAGAACATTGAAAAAGACAAGAGAGAGTTAGTTTCTTTTTACTCGCGAGGAGAACGGACAGAGATGTGTTTCAGTTACAATCTCTGCCTATTCTGAAAAAACACATATTTTTATTGATTGGTTGTTTCTCGTTTGCACTGGGAGAAAGCAGAGATCAATTTCTGATAATATTCTGTCACCACATGACAGTTTCAGCGAATATGAAAAAATTAAAATAGTTTTCATAAAGTTCCATCAATAATCACATGGATTAATACAACTGACTGTTGCAGAGAGACTTTTATATTGTAAACTTTTAAAAGAGGAGGCAGGAAGATTCTGGTAAAATGTTTGAGTTCAGAAATCTCTGTTTTTCTGTTTCCCCAGAACTCCAGGACGGCTCTGATCGTGGCGGTTAAAGGCGGCCACACGGACGTCGTCAAAGAGCTGCTGAAGAGGAATCCCAACGTCAATATGACCGATAAGGACGGCAACACGGCACTCGCCATCGCTGCCAAGGAGGGCCACACGGAGATCGTTCAGGACCTGCTGGACGCCGGAACCTACGTCAACAACCCCGACCGGGTGAGACGCGGCGGGACGCTCTGACCCGGCGGCTCCACGTGATGCGTAACGGCGTCTGCCATGTTTCTGTTCCAGAGTGGAGAGACGGTGCTGATTGGAGCAGTAAGAGGAGGACATGTGGAGATCGTCCGAGCTCTGCTCAACAAATACGCTGATGTCGACGTCACAGGCCAGGTAGGGGCCCTTCCTCCCTCCATGGGTTCTTTGTGGGAAATGCAACTCTGTCCGTTTATATTGTCTTTTTTTATTGTTTTAAACTTTCTTCCCTGGATTAGAATTGCACAAAGATAAATATTCACCCGTTATAATACACCCCTCTCCATGATAAGTGTATTTTTTATTTAATAGCAGGAGCATTTGCTTTTGCCACTCTAGGATGGAAAGACTGCCCTCTACTGGGCAGTGGAGAAAGGAAACGCTGCCATGGTGAGGGACATCCTGCAGTGCAATCCTGACACGGAGAGCTGCACCAAGGTACGTGCATTATAAATAAAGTCCTACAGTTTAAAAATCACAATTTAGAAACTCAACTGAGCAACATTCTGGAGTAAAATTATGAGTTTACATTTATGAGTTTACTATTATCTGCCTTGATGTTTACTGGAGTCTGAATGTCTCCTGTTTTAATAAAGTCATAATGACTGATGTATGACTTACTCCGCTGTAGTTGACCTTTAATTTGGAATCAAATGTGAGACGTGATGTCAGGGCAAAATTAACTCCAGAAAGAGCAAAGACGTATAGTTACTCTATACTCATAGTTACACTAGACGTAGCTGTACGTCTTTCCTCTTTCTGGAGTTTAAACAATCCAATTCCCCCAACGAACTGTATACTGTAGATGAATAAATTCCCTTTCCTCCAGAAGCTGAAACCCATTAAGTATAAACTGCATGTTTTGTTTGTCTTCCAGGACGGAGAGACGCCGCTTGTTAAAGCCACTAAAATGAGGAGCATAGATGTCGTGGAGCTGCTCCTGGATAAAGGAGCCAAAGTGTCTGCAGTGGACCGGGTACGGCTCTGCAAACCCTGAACCATCACCGCTCTTTCTGCTCAGCTGTAAGCATGTTTTCTTTTAGAAAGGGGACACCGCCCTGCACATTGCGATCCGCGGGCGCAGCCGAAAGCTGGCCGAGCTGCTGCTCAGGAACCCAAAAGATGGCCGCCTCCTGTACCGGCCCAACAAAGCTGGAGAGACGCCGTACAACATCGACTGCACCCACCAGAAAAGCATCCTGACGCAGATATTTGGAGCCAGTATGAGCCGCATCTCCAGATTCAGTGCTGCTGTTTGGAAACTTCATCGTTTATGTTTGCTCAGAGGCTCTTCGTCTTTTCACAGAGCACCTTTCCCCAACGGAGACAGACGGCGACATGCTGGGTTACGACCTGTACAGCAGCGCTCTGGCGGACATCCTCAGTGAGCCCACCATGCAGCCGCCCATCTGTGTTGGTTTGTACGCTCAGTGGGGCAGCGGCAAGTCCTTCCTCCTCAAAAAGCTGGAGGGTGAGTAAAGGAAGTGACTTTTTCTACCATTTCTCTCAACAGACATGCAGGGCTGCAACTAGCGATTATTTAGTTACAGATTAATCGATTATTCTCATGATTAATCGATTAATCTGATTTAAAAATGGGCGCATTCTGCAGATTTCTCATATAACCTCTTTAAACTTTTTTTGTTGATGATTAGTTCAGTATCAATTAATCGATTGATAGCGATTAATCATTTCAACCCTAGAGATTTTAACTCGTTTTGTGTTTTTTTCTCTCCTTGTGTTCAACAGATGAGATGAAGACCTTTGCAGGGCAGCAGATCGAACCGCTGTTCCAGTTCTCCTGGCTGGTGGTTTTCCTCACGCTGCTCCTCTGCGGCTCAGTCGCCATCATTCTGGGTTTTACCGTCGACCCCAAGCTGGCCATCGCCGTCTCCCTCAGCCTCCTCGCTCTGCTCTACACCTTCTTTGGTGAGGAAACAACTGAGAGGAAAAATACCAATGCAGTTTCTTGAACTTGCTTCACAGCCACAAACTTTACTGTTTTTCATTTACTTTTATATAAAAGGTCAACATAAAGTAGTTCAGAATTGGGAAAAACGACACAAATAAAGGTGGGACAACAATAAGCAGTGCGCCCCACAAATCTGTCCTTTTAACGTTTACTGGAAAAAAAAAATTCGATTTTGTGAAAAAGAAAAACAAACTAAAACTGCAACGAGTATTCACAAAACTAACTGAATTAATAGAGAAAATGTGGCTAGTCTTTGTTTGTGTGTATGAAATCTAGTTTCTTTTGCTGTGTTTTGGATTATTTTGAATATAACTGAATTTTAGAAAAGAGTGAGTGTCTTTAAGTTTAATGCGATAAAATACGTATAAAAAAATGAGATATCAGTTCTTTTTGCTTTTTTCTTTGTTGTGTTTGGGATTATGTCTTGTATTCAGAGGGTTGAATACAAGACCCAGCCCTTAGTTTGCTAAGTTGGGCTTGGAACCCGCTAAAACGGCTTGCTGTTCTAGTTTAGTTTTAAATTCAGAAATTTAATGATGAATAATTAAAATTTTTCCCCTGAAAATTTACAACTTTATGACAGAAAACATTTTCTCTACTAAATTAATCTACATTAACACAAATATGAACCACATTTGTAAGAATGAAAAAATAAATAATGTGTTAACATTTTGTGTTATTTGATCTTAATAAAGTCTTATTACCAATGGTCACTAGAGGGTGCTGTAAGCCTGGTGATACCAGCTTCTAGTTTTTCCTAACTTTTACAACATAAAGCATATTTTCAACCTGTTTGTGTATTTATTCATGCTGGCCTTATTTGTGTCTTCTGTTCAGTGTTGGTGTACTTTGGGAGCCGGCGTGAGAAGGAGAGCTGGCATTGGGCCTGGGTCATCAGCGCCCGTCTGGCCCGTCAGATCGGCTACATGGAGCTGCTGCTCAAGCTGATGTTTGTGAACCCGCTGGATCTTCCAGAGCAAACCGCCAGAGCCCTGCCTGTCAGGTGATCGCCATGGAAACGCAGAGTCTCCGGAACATTCCGGATAGTTACGGAAAGACCTCTACATATTTAATTCCTCTGTCAAAGACAGTAAAAGGTTCAACTCTTGGGTTATTTGAGAATAGGGAAGAGAATATTATTTTAGATATTTTAAATAAACAAAACGGTAGCAACAAATAAAATGATTTACGAAGGCTCTCTAAACCCAACTATCCTTCAAAAAATGAAGAAAATAACTTTTTATACTCAAGTTAACTACTAATTGATAACTAAATTAGCTTTACAATAATTTAGGTAATCAATTAATCACCATTAATCGTATCAACTTCTCAAACGCAGAGAATGTAATCTGTAATCTGTCCTTAAAAATAATCTGGATTTTTGAGATGATAAATGTCTATGAATGCAATTAATTTTCTGTCACACACAGAAAATGATTCATCCCATTTTTGCTAAAAATATGTTTATCTTCATTTTAAATCCTAAAAATAGAAAAAAATTGTGAATCTTTAAAACTAAAGATGCCTTGCTGCTAAGACCTTTATGCTTTATTCTTGTCTTTGACAGGTTCTTGTTCACGGACTATAACCGCCTGTCCAGCGTCGGAGGGGAGACGTCTTTGGCTGAAATGATCGCCACGCTGTCGGACGCCTGCGAGGCGGAGTTCGGCTTCTTGGCCACCAGGTTGTTCCGGGTTTTCATGAACGATGAGATCAAAGGTAACATGGCTGCCTTAGCCGCCGCCGCTGAAAAGCTTCTACAGAGCAGTGGATGAATATTCTTAGAGCAAATATCAGATGGTTTTGAAATCTTATATTTACATTTCTCCACAACGTATCAAAAAGGTCAGTGTAGAAGGTGATGCTGTGATACTGAGACTCCAGTAGCAGTCAGTCTCACATCATATCTGAAGATGCCTCTGACTGAAGACTGTTGCTGTAATTACTGTGATGACGTGCTAACATTTAGGGCTGCTGTAAACAATTATTTTAGTAATCGATCAGTTATTCTGATAATTAATCAAGTAATGGAATAAAAATTCTCCCATTGTGTGGTAGTTATTTTAGCTAGTAAAATAAACATATGAAAGAAAAAATCCTAATGTCTTTTTTTAAGTAAGAAAACATTTTATTGCTTAAAATGCAGTACGATTCAAAAATCGTTTTCAAAAACCTCTTTTTTTCAGATGAGAAATAAAACCTTTCACATTTCACAAACTTAAATTTTTTCACTTCATTTTCACTTTCAAGTTTGACTGATAAAAAAAGAAACTTATAAAATAAATATTTCTAATCTTTGCTTTATTATCAGCAAAGTCAATTGACTGCTGAATTAAGGGTGACGTATGTATGGGTAACAGAGTAAATTATTACCCATACATATGTATGGGTAATAATTCTATACAATTATTCTATTTGTATAGAATAATAAAAGAAAACATTTTAAATACTTCAAATTCAGATCATAAGCATCTAAAACTTGCTGAAATCCTTCCCTCTTCTTCCCAGTTATGCACCATTTTGTGTTTGGTCTGTGACATAAAACTAAACAAACGCAAAAGAGTTGTTATAAAGTGATAAATTTCCATCTGTCTCTCTAAAATCAGTGTTTGTGTTCCAAAACTTCAGGTCAGAAATGGAAGAAAACCTGCTGCCTTCCGTCCTTCGTGTTTGTTTTGCTGACGTGCGGATGCCTGATCACCGGTGTGGTGTTGTTATCCATCTTTAAGGTACATTAAGCAATAAAAAATAATTAAAAATACTGGAGTTTGGAGCTTTTTTAATGTGGTTATTGTTGTTTTTTTCATTAGGTGGACTCTGAAAACCTGACGGTAAACACAGTGCTGATAGCGATGGCCAGCGTGGTCGGACTGGCGTTGCTGCTCAACTTCCGGACCTGGTGGCAGGTGGCCGACTCCGTCCTCAACTCCCAGAGGAAGCGGCTGCATGGCGCTGCCAACAACTTACATAAGCTGAAGAGTGAAGGGTTTATGAAGGTGAAGGGATCAACTGAAGCAATTCAACCAGATATTTTTCAAGATAAAAATTAATTTTTGCTCTAAATTTTCCAGATGAATATTTTTAGTGTCAAATCATACATATTTGGACTCATAGAAATTATGTTTACTGATAACTTTTTGATTTTAAAGATGGCCACCACGGCTTTCTTGGCCAATTGGATTAATGTTTGGTTTCATATTTTGAACCATAAAAAGTCATATATATCTTCTTGATCTTGTGTTTTCTCTTCCTGATGGACATTTTTCAAAATGGCCGCCATGGTTGTATAGGAAATATATGGTTGCAGATCAATCAACACTACTTATTGTTAGCTAACCAAAAAGTTAGCTTCACTAACCACTAATTTGTTAAACAAGAACCTTAGCTGCACTAACACACATAAGGAAGCTAATGCTAAACTGCTAAGCACAAAGAATTAGCAGAAGCTAACACTAAACCACTAATTAAATAAAAAACAATGGAAGCTAACGCTAAACAGCTAAACATATCTAAAAATTTGCGGAAGCTAACACTAAATATACCAAAAAATGTGTGTAAGCTAATGCTAAACAGCTAACCATATTAAAACATTACAGAAGCTAACCCTGCATGACGGCCATCTTGAAAAACAGCAGTCATGCAGTGAGCCTTCAAGTTTTGATGGTTTAAGGATTTCACCAGTCAGAAGACCTGAACTGGAGCTGAATTGCTCTGAATTTGTTTTTCTCGTGTTTCTCGCCAGGTCCTGAAGCACGAAGTGGAGATGATGTCCAAAATGGCCAAAACCATCGACGGCTTCACCCAGAACCAAACGCGCATGACGGTCATCATCGATGGGCTGGACTCTTGTGAACAGGACAAAGTTCTGCAGATGCTGGACACGGTGAGCAGCGTCCTCCTCTCTGCTGTCCAGGTCGTTTACAAACATGAGGCCAAGTAGCTTAACCTCATTTTAAAGATCCATCACAAACAGAGGTTTATTTAAATGGTTTTTTATTGTTCTGGTCGTTTACAGCTAATAAATACTTCAATATTACATAAAAACAATAACACAGGATGAAGTTATGTAAATTACATAAAACCAGTAACACAGAATGAAGTTAGGTAATTCACTCATTAATATCCTGAAAAGAAGAGTGCTGTTGGAAAGTTGAGTCCAAGGAAAAACTTACCTCATCTGCCAAAAGTGCTAATTTGGGACAAGATTTTCACTCATAAATTATAATATTGTTAAATTTGGAAATTTTTGTTACAACACAGTGTTGGTGAACAGGACCGCTAACATCTGATGACTTTTACTCTGAAACCTGTGTGCATTCATTCCATAAACTAGGCTAAATACAGATTGATAGCCAAACATTCTGGAGATTTTTAGCTTTTATTTTAATAACTCAAACATATGAGAACCCTTTTTACAAAATGTTTTTGATCTACAATGATTTAACAATCCCATTTTTACAGAAGTACAATACTGTTAAAAATATTTTTTTTTGCTTAACTCCCAGAGCTCAATTGAAAAATGTAGTAAATTTTACATCTAGTTGCATGAAATGCTGAGATCAATATTAGAAAGAAAACATTTCTGAGTTTAAAAGTTGAAAATTTTAATGTTTTTTCTGAGCTTTTTGGAGATCGTATTGTATTCTAAAAAAAACAAGGAACAGGTTATTTTACTCCTTTCTTCCCCCAGCGGCCGTCGTAGAAACCATGTCGGTGCGTTTCAGCTACAGACGTCATGCGGCGTGTTTACGGTGAAAATCTCAGCTTGGGTGTGCTGTGGTGGCGCAGGGGTTAAGCACAACCCACATATAGAGGCCTTAGTCCTCGACGCGGCTGTCGCAGGTTCGATTCCTGGCCTGGTGACCTTTGCCGCATGTCTTCCCCCTTCTCTCATTACCCTCTTTCCTGTCAATTCACTGTCAAATAAAGGCCACTAGAGCCAATAAAATCTTTAAAAAAAAATAAAAATCTCAGCTTTAGCAGCTTTAGGTGCAGAGATTCTCTGCCCTCGGGTTGAGCCTGAGGTTGCTGGTCAGAGTTTAACAAATCATGAATGCATGGAGCTGAAATTGAAGTCCTGTGACTCCCAGACAATGTTCTTTAGTGAGCAGGAAGGAAATCCCCGGCCTCACGCTCTGCAGACAGGCGGCTCTCACAGGAGTCATTAGCTTTACGGGCCACAGCTGACTGCTGCCTCCAGCTGTTTGCTGCTGCCTGATTACATGCATCCTTCTTTTTAATGTTAAAGTTTTAGGTGCATAAGCTGCTTGAAGTCCTTGAAAATGTTTGATTAAGGCTTAGTTATTCTGTCAGTTAATCAGTTTAATCGGCTAAAACATTTGAGACGTTCTTTTTATTTATAAATAAGACACAGGCATTGAAACTAAGTGAACAAACAGAAACAAAATGAAATGTGAGAAAAAAGAAAGTGTAGTTCTTTAGGTATTTGTAGTACGGAGTGTGTCAGAAAAATATTTTATTGATCTTTTTATTTTTTACTTTAGGTGCGAGTTCTCTTCTCGAAGGGTCCGTTCATCTCCATCTTCGCCAGCGACCCTCACATCATCATCAAAGCCATTCAACCAGAACCTGAACAGCGTCCTGAGAGACTCCAACATCAACGGCCACGACTACATGAGGAACATCGTCCACCTGCCGGTCTTCCTCAACAGCAGAGGTCCTCAGCCGTGCCAAGAAGCTCTGCATGGCCACGCCCACCAACGGGGAGGCCGACGGTACGCCGCAGCAGCTAACAGCTGGTAGCTGCTGGCAGCAGCTAACAGCAGCTAGCGAGTTATTTCTGCAGATTAATGCAGGTTTCTCTGATTGTTTTCCTTTAGGGTGTCATGACGACATGGACAGAAGGATGTCTCTGACCAGCCTGGCCCAAGATCAAGTCAAGGTTGGCAGTAAGACTGCTCTAAACCGAAGGGTAACACACGCACACAGTCGTGTTTTCGTATCTTGTGAGGATTTTACATTGACCTCCATTCATTTTCTCCATCCTAACCCTTACTCTAACCGTCACATACCTTACCCTAACCAAAAGTCAGTTCTCACATTGGCCCTAAACCTGACCCCTGACCTAAAAGTAGAATTTCCCCTCATGGAGATCAAGAAAATGTAACAAGTAGCTGTGGTCCCCACAACCCCACATTGTAGACAGAAATGGGTCCCCACAACGATATAAAAATCTGGCTCACACGCGCGCGTGCACGCACGCACACGGCTACATGGCCTATTTGTTAAATTATACTAAATAATAAAAAAAGAAAACAAAGCTATTTGAAGTGAACTCTTGCTTGTTTCCAGGCTCAGGAGGAGTTGAAGTGACATTTGCTTCCTTTTAATTGTTAAAGTTGACCTATTATGCTTCCTGAATATTTTAAGAAGGGTCAATGGCCTATACAAAACATGCTCATTTATTTTTTCTGCACAAAATCATTCTTAGATAAAGAGATTTCAGTCAGAATTAAATGTTTTAGGGTGTCTTGTAACTTGAAGTCTAAATAAGCTGCTGCTGGCTCCACCCCAATCCCATCTAGTCTGACGGAGCTTAACTGGATAAGCAAAGCTGATAACATTCCCTCAAAGATCCACAGCTGTAACTGGCGATGGTGGGAGGCATAATTACACACCACACTTTTAAGATTTGTGTTGCTAAAAAAGTTATGAAAACCACGACTTTGTGTGAAGTTAACCCCTTAAGTACTATTAAAATACCTTAATGCTTTTTCAAACTGCTCTTGGTTTTATCGAATGTATTGATATAAAAATGACTGTAGTTGTTTTAGCCTCTTTCCTCTTATTTTGATCTGAAATCACTGGATACGGTCAGGAAATGCAGCTTTATCTGCTCCGTTTCCTGCCTGAGGCGGCGAGTAGTGAATGCGTGGCTGGCCGTAGGACGGAGGGGACAACATGGACGAGGCGCTCGGTGTGCGGCCAGGGCTCCTGGTGTAATTGATGTAATGGCTGTTTATCCTTCCTGCTGTGTTGCCACAGCCTAATGACAAGGCCTAGCAGCGGTGGGTCCCTGTGACAAAACACTGGCACCAGGTCTGCTGGCAGGAGGCTAAGTGACTCTGCTGCTTTAGCTGATGCTGTCCTCCCTCCTGTGAGCCTTCCTCCTCCATCCTCACTGCTTCCCCTGTTTGTTTGGTAGTTACCTAGAACATCGCCACTATTGGCTCCTTGTCTCAGTGTAGAAATCAGCATCTTAGCACGGAGGAAGCCTTTACTTCAAGTGGAGATTAGCTAAGTAAAAAATGAAACTTATTCACTTATTGCAGGTATTCCACTTGTAGATAACATTATTTTGTATTATATTTATTACAAAATGCAGTGGTAGCAACTGTTAGCTAAAACAGTTAGTTTTAGCTACTAACTGTAGCTAAAACGTTAGTTGTGCTAACTCTAAAGTGCTATACCAACATGGCATTTAGTGGAAGCTAATGCTAAGCCACTATGAAAACACAGTATTTAGTGGAGAGAACTTGAACTAGATGGAGAACTATTATACCATCATGGTATTAGCAGAAGCTAATGCTAATGCACTCACTTCAACCATGTTGATGTCCACCATGTGTCAATTATGTAACATTTGTTATATCCCCCATAAAGGGCCGAATTTCACCCATCAGCACATTTTGCACTTAAACTCAAACTGTTTACGGCACAGTGATGCATTCTGGGTACAGAATAAACATAATTTGCTGCACAGCATCAAGTGTGCATCAAACTTATCGAACTTTATTCCACTGAAAGTTCACAAAACACAAAGTAGATTAGCACTTTAGGATGTATCCAGGAAAAGTAATTTAGGGGAAGCTAAAATGCTAAAGCGGAAAGCTAAAAATTAGCTCTGCCATTAGCAGAATAGTGGAAATGTGCACTGCACATTTTCTGTGTGCAAACCTGCTGTTTCTTCTTTTCAAATCACAAAAATAAGTAAACCTGTTCCGCGTACCGAGGCACACGCTGCCGCCTGTACGGTTAGCCATTCCCAGCTCTGACCTAGCGGTGGCCATATGCTGCGCTCTGAGAAAGAGGTCATGGGACTGGTGTTAGAACTTCAAAGTGAACCAAAAGGCTGGCATTGGCTCCGGACCACGACAGCTGTCTGGTTTCAACACAGATGTCTGCTGTGGATCTGTGTCAAGAGCAAGCCTGTGTGTCGTGACTCTTCCCCAGTGGTCAGTGGTTCGTAAATTAATGGGATAAATCTTTATTGTACCAACTGGGAGACTCTGTTCAAACCTATTCTCGCTGGGTTAGCATCGCAGGTTTTGTTAGAAGCTGCCATCTTCACAGTTTGTCTACAGCATTTTGTGTTTGACTAAAATTTTAACTGGTTTGATGATTTGAAACACTAACGTCTGTTTCTAGACACACTTTATCTTAGAGAACATGTATGGAATGTTTCCAGTCCCTCAGCATCATAATGCCACCACCTTGCTTGGTAGTTGACCCCCTCCTAACATTCTTCTTTGTACCCAGATAGTTTAATCTTTGCCCTGCCTGATCATATAATGTCTCAGTAGGAGGCAGAAGTTGTCAGTTTTAAAAAGTCTAATCCAATTTGCTTCCATGTGAGGGGAACATGTTCGGGTCAGATGGTTGAAATCTGGACGCCACTTGGTTTCCCAGCTGGAAAATGATCCCAAACAAACTGGTTTTGGAGGAGATCAACTGGACTGACTTCAGGTTTTGTGTTTGAACCATTTCATGTTTTGTAATTATTCCCTTTGGTTTGGACGCAGTGCAGCTAGAAGGATTTACACTCTTACTTTTTTACTTACAACTGTTATAGTGCGTAACCGTGGCAACAAGGTGTCGTTTTTACAGCTGACTGGCGTCTGGAGAGCTCAATAATACCTGAACCTTGACCTAGAGGAGCTGAAAAGGAGGCTGGAGAGCAGCACCAAAGAGCAGACTGGTCATAATGGGGTTGTATCCCCTACTCCAACATCTCCTGGGCTTTCTAACCATAGACAGGTTTTCATAGAGTAACTAGTCTAAAAGTGTTGGCAACAGTTTTGTTCTGACCACACCCCCTCCGCTCATCCCCCGCATGTGACCATCTGACCATCAGTCTCTTGACTCCGTCCATTTTGGTTGAACTTTTTAAAATGTAGTTATTCTTTCACAGGATTTTAGTTACACTTTAAAAAGGAGCGGCTAAAGCAAATATTAGCAGCGCTTGCTAGCAACTGATGTTGTTATCCAGGACATGTTTCTGTGGAATATCGTCTCTTTACGTTGATGTTCAGCTGTTAGCATGTCATGCTGTCACACAGCAGCATTCTTCAGTCAGAGGCCTCTTCGGAAGTGTTGCGAGATTGACTGCTAGTGGTGATTCTTCCTCCCCACAGCATCACCGTCCACAATTGTTTTAAGATAATTGGACAATATTTAATAGATTAAAATAAATAACGCATTTTTAATTGAATTTTATCTGAGAAACGATTAGTCTCGGTTTGTTCTGGAAACACTTTTTGAATCGGAAACGCATCGTTCTGTTGCGGTTTGGTCCAGGACACGTACCGGCGGCGGCAGATGCAGAGGACCATCACCAGGCAGATTTCGTTCGACCTGACCAAGCTGCTGGTGACGGAGGACTGGTTCTGTGACATCAGCCCCCAGACCATGAGGCGGCTGCTCAACATCGTCTCCATCACAGGTCAGGCAGCGGAAACGAGCAACTCTCTGTCATCTTAGTTTATTTATTCACATTCACAACTCAGATTCCATAAAATATATATTTTATAACTATTTGATATGACAGAGTATTAGGAGCCATGGTAAGAAAATTTAAGAAAGAAAATTACAAGAGCTGAAGTCAAAAATAATATCAGAATAAAGTTGTTAGTAAAATAAAGTCATAATATTATGATTACAATAATGTTTTTATTTAGCAAATAAATTTTATTTAGATGCTAAATAAAATTTTGTACTATTATTTTAGTAATATTACAACTTTATCCTGATATTACTTAAACTTTATTTTTGTAATATTTTGACCTTATACTCATAATAATTTCGACTTTATAATCTCTGATCTCTGGCTGCGATATTTTTAACTTCACAAGCTGAAAAGTTTGGGAAACCCTAAGCTAACGCAATTTATGCAAAACAAAAAAAGTCTTCACAGCGATGGCGTGGAAATCAAACTCATCCTTCAAAAAGCAGCTAACTGATGCTAGCGCTACTGGAACAGATAAATATTAGTGATCTAAAGACAGGAAGTTGCAATATTCAACTCAAAAGGCATCGATCTGAAGTTTATCTGCTTTGTAAAAACCAAAACCGCAAAAAGTAAATGTTAAAGATTAGACTTAAATCCATAGCAGAGTGAACGGTGACCTTTTGACCCGACGTGGACAGGTCGCCTGCTGCGCGCCCATCAGATCATCTTTAACTGGGACCGCCTGGCGTCGTGGATCCACCTGACGGAGGAGTGGCCGTACAGAACGTCGTGGATCATCCTGTTCCTGGAGGAGGCCGAGGGCGTGTCGGATCAGGTCACACTCAAGACCATCTATGAGAGGTAATTCAAACGGCTCGGTTTTACAGTACAGCTGAAAAATACTACATCTTATCAGGTGGTGGGAAATTTTATTGAAGTTAATTACAAGATTTGTATTTAAAAATAATTCGGTTCAATTCAGAACCATTTTTTGCTGCAAAATGATGGAATAAATAACCATATAAACTCAACAAAAACAATTTTTATTGTTTTTAATCTGTTTAAATCGTAATATAAAGATGTTCTCTTAATTTTATGACTTTATTCTTGTGATATTACAACTTTATTGTTGCAACTTTATTAAAATTTTTAATCAAGTTCATTTCAGGGTCTGTTATTAATTAATTACGTTTTAATCAAAAACAGTATATCGACAAAATAAGCAACATTTTCAATTCAAATAACCTTTTTGATGCTCGATCATTAAATAAATATGAGCTCAAGAACAAATATATTTATTGTCTTTAATTTTTTAATTGATGTCATTAAACCATCAGATTGATGCAAAGTTAATCTTTCCAGAGTTTCAGGAACTCCTGATCATGAACTGTAGATGCTAGCGTTAGCTGCTACATGGTTAGCATTGAGATGCTATTTTAGGCTAGCACAGCTTCACAGATAGGCTAACTCCTTTTAGCACAACTTGAACACAACAATAGTTTTTTCCAGCATCCAGTCAAATCGATTAGAAGCAGAAATTAAACCCCAGTGGGAAGAAAAAAGCGGCTTTATAGCTGTTGTTTAAAGATGTGCGTAAAATTTACAGGCGTACCAGAAACGCAACACAAAAGTTCCAGCTTGAGACTGCATGTAAAACAATTACAACAACAAAAAAGGGATTAATTGCCACAAATTCGAAGTGTTTATGAGATAGATCAGAGCAAAGTAGTGAGTGCTTGAAGTGGGAGGAGATTAATGGATGATGTTTATTTTCTTTTGTGTCTTAAAAATATAAAATCTAAAAAAGTGAGGCAATTTTTTTTTCAGTAAGAAAATGAGCAGATTAGATTTTTTTAAATAGATTTTTGTTTAATATTTAAACTCCAATGAAAAACATTTGAGTTTGTGGCTGAAATGTAAAACTTTCCGAGTTTTTCTGCTTCTTTTTTTATTTTTCCTCTATTGCTGAATTCCGCCAGTAATCCAGTAAATTTAGTGTGAATTTATATTTTCGGTTTTGATCCAGTTTGATTTCTTGTTGGTGAATGCAACCAGCAGGTGGCAGTAGTGGACTTTGTTTTAACTCCTGCATCATGGCTGTGCCTTTAGTCAGAAGGTCTCTGCTAATTGGCAGCTTCTGTAATTGATCACGTCGTTTAATATTTAAGGAATAACTCTGCGCACATGCTCAGTTCGAGTTCCTGTTCCTGTGAGGTCAGTCGGGCTTTTTTAGGCCGGCCGGCTGCGGACGGGTTGAGCCTGAGTCTCTGGGTTTAGGAGCTGCTGTGCATCAATCTCTGGCCTTTAAAGGTCGCACTCTGTCACAATACACTAGCGCCCACGACTCCTGCGGCGGGGATGTGTCACAGACCGTTACTGTCAGCGCCGCTCCATCCCCCGCCTCCAACCAGCGCCACAGCCTCATTAGAAATGAGTTTCATCCACAGAAACACAGACTTCACATTAAACTCTGGAAAATCTGAATCTGAGCGAGATTTGTAGCTGCAGCGGCGCTCTTTCCGTGCAACAACAATCCGGTTTGTGTTTTTCTCCCTCTGTTCGGCTGTGGAAGGAGCTGACTTAATGATGATGACAGGAAATCTCAAACAGGCTAAACACAACGCCTTGTCTGCTGGCTTTATCTCCAGCAGCGATCTTCCGCTGATGAGACTCAGGCTTCTGTCCGAGGAGCTTTTTATGTTTCTTCCTCTTTGTGCTCACACTCTGGATCACTTTCAGTCACTTTTCTCCTCTTCCTGTCGCCAAATTACATCTAGACAAATTCATTGCTGTAATTTTGTTTTAAAATGCTTGTTTTGTGTCTTGAGTGTAATGTTTTCACTGTTTCTAGCAGCAGCACCCCCCTGAGCGCTACTAAGTGAATATATTAGTGGTGAAGTGAACGCGGGGGTGAGTCAGCCCCCTTATAGGTCAACTGTCGCCCTGCATCTCAGTCACAAGGCAACACGCTCCTCTCTCCTTCTTCCAGATCTTACTGCTCAACTGCACCCACATTACAAGAAACATTTTTCACTTCTCATCATCTTAAAACGGATAAATGACTACTTTATGACCAAAAAAACAGCCTGTTTGATCATTTTGTGAGTTTCTTCAGCTGTTTTTTAATGTCATCCATCCAGAAACATTTTTCCACCAGGATTTCTGACCACACAAGGCAATAAGAGCGCAGAGCGAAATCCCATCCTGGGAGCAGGTCCGCACAGCCTCCCTAATCTGATGGAGAATGTGTAATCTGTTATTAACCTGAGCGATTTCTCTCAGTAATGCTATGACTGTTGGAAACTGTCCAGAGAAACGGGAGGCAGTGAAGGGAAACGGCTTCTGCCCGTCTGGAAAAACGCTTAAATTATTTTAAACAGGCAATATTATGTGTTTTCCTGGCACAAAATACCATTTTATAGAATAAAAAATTTTATAAAAATGCTACATTTATCAAATACGGCTTAGAAGAAATTTGACTTCCTGATTTAATGCCTTAAAATGGGCCTCTGTGTCTTTAAGAAGCTCTTGCTCTTTCTGGAGCTCCGCCTCCAGGAAGTCATCACAACATGGCTCCTCTATTAACCCTTTAACAGCGTTTTATCAGAGATGCTGAGAATTGTCTCCTGTAATGATCTAAGTGCTGCTGGCTAGTCTGAAGGAGCTCAGTGGGGGAGGAGCTACGGATTGAAGGCCGAGCTAGGTCCAACCAGGCTATTTGAATGGTTGCCATGGACATTAAAGGATTTCTCAAACATGAAAGAATGAAAGCAACACTCCAAGTTTGTTTTTGATGAACAAATAACAGTATAACATAATTTAAAGCTAAAAAAGTAAATTTTAAACAATTAAGGTCATAAACTTTCTTTGAAAATGTAACGTAGCACACAATTCAAGCAAAAAGATTTGACTCCACAGAGTCTGACAAGATTTAATATTAAGTTTTAGAATATTTAATATTTTCAACGGGTTGGCTTAATTAAATCCTGATTAGGACTCGACCCAGTTTGTGTTTCTGGGAGAGGAGTCGTCATGGGGGCCTGGTCAACCAATCAGAAGCAGATTTATGGATAACGGGATTTGCATATTTTGATTTTAAGAAAAAGGAAAAAAAAACATCAACAATACTTTACTGTAGCCAAACTACTGCGTCATTATCTGAGCTTTAAATACATAATTATTCCTCTGAATACCTCAGATAATCAATATTTATTATAACTAACCACTGATTATGTAAAAGCTTTCTTAAATTCTGAAAGAAAAATCCTAAAGAGCTGTGTCATATATTTAGAAAATGCTTGTTTTGAGCATAAATGGGTGAAATCTGTTCATTTACCAGAGAAATAAACCATTTTTTCCCATTTTGTAGCTGGTAATTAAAGTAAAGCACTCCAAGCATAACCGTCCTGGATTTTTTATTGCTTTCCTCTCACGCTCGTCTCTTTTGAAGAGACGGTTTTGCTTTATTTCAGCAGCCATTGGACGACTAATGACCATAGCTAACAGCTCTTTGCTCTTTATGGGTATTGATTTGGCCATTCCCAAAGACTGTTAACTGCGATCGTCTCTTATCCTTGTTTAGCTGATGTTGTTTAGAGTCGTTACATCAGTTTATTAGCGACTCTTCTGTAGAGGAACGTGAGGACACATTAAAGATGCTGCCTTTTAAAACAATCTGTCTCTTTACGTGGATCTAAAGCAAAAAGTAAACGGTGCCTTACAAAAATATCCATACCTCTTAATATTCAGCATTTTGTTATATTAAAACTAAAAACTTCCACTTGTTGAAAGTTCTTCAAAAATAGAAATAATAAATGTGGATTTGATGGAGGACTTCCGGTAATGTGCTAATAGCTAAGCAAATTTTTTTTTGTTCGCGCTTTAGCATTAATGCTAACTTTAAAAACATTTAGATCTTCCAGATAGATTATAAAATGCTAATTTATGTGGCTCTTTTGTAAACTTTCAGATGAATAAAGTTCGACATTTATGTTGAAGTTTTGATTATTGACTATGGACGTTTATATCTGTGCTCTTATTTTGAAATCTGTTTATGTAACAGTTGCATTTCCTTTCCTCGCTTTCTCTCATTGAAACAAAATAAGACACTGACAGTAGAGACCAAGACATAAACATAAACCATCATAATTTCAGGTTATTATGGAATATGTAAATTAACCCCTAACCAAAAACAACCAATCAGAGCCAGGAGGCGGGTTTTATCATCGCCACATTTACTCACTGCTAAATGTGCGAACAGTGGAAAAACAAGTTACTGTTTTTTGTTGGCCATGCTAACTAACCTTAGCATTCAGGAAAGGCTGTGCTAGCTTCAGCATAGCAGAGAACAAAGGGGGAGTGATTAACAGCACTAAGACCCGCCTCCTGGCCCTGATTGGCCTTGTTTCTAGTTGGCACTGGGAGAAGGCAGAGAAGCAGATTAATTGTCTCAAATATGTAAAAAAAAAAAAAGTTTTATATAAAAGTTACATACTGCAGCTTTAAGGATATTGAAGGAGAAACTGTTTAAATTAATTTGCCATTTTGAGTTTGTCACATGGAGTTCTGATAAAACGTGTAAATTAAAATCAGTCAGCAGATAAAACATATAATTAAGTAGATTAAATAGCACTTTGAAAAGTTAATCTGTGTTTTCCCAGCTACTCTGTTTGGTTCTGAGTGGAGCCTCTACAGTTTGTTTGGACCTGGCGATGTGTGAGGGCAGGTTTAGTCAGACCATCAGTGGGAGTTTATTCCTGGAAGCTCAGATCCAAATTCAGCTCTAGAAAAAGTGTCACTGGTCCGCTGAGCAGGTTCCTACGCCGCTCTGACATCTGGTGCCCAGTCCGTGCCAGGATGCCCCCGCTGCACTGCGGACGGCGGTTCTGGTGCCGCAGCCGAGCCTCCATCTCAGCACACACCCACGCCTTCACACACACACACACACCAGCAGACGCCACACACTCATACCTGAAGCTGCGCCTTCCTCTTGAATCCAAAACTCAACGCTAACTGTGATACTCTGTCACGTTTTACACACATGCGAATGAGCTCTTGCAGCATATGTCGCCTCCAACTCCTCAGAGTCGGAGTAATTAATCAGACCCGAGACTCGGGCCGCGTTCAGCAAACACACCGATTCTCACGGAGCGGTTAGCAGAACAAGCCTGGAGTTATTTCCATCTAAAAATCGGCTCTGCTGGCCCAAAACGACGATCAGACCAAAAAACACTGAAAACTGACTGAATATGAACTCCTGCAATTCACTGTTAATTATCCTAAATCCCATTGCTAATGCTGAGGAATTAAGACGACACTCTTTAACCAGGATTACTTTAATTGGCACAATTAGTGTAATTTCATTACGTCCTGCAGTAAAAAGGCTATTCCAAGCCAACGCTGCTTATTTCCTTTATGTGGAGGCCTTTAATAAGCTTTCCAATACCTGCTGCTAATTTCTAATGAGAACTTCTAAACTTTTTTTCCTTGCATCAAAAGTTTTTCATCGCCTGAGCCACTGCAATGGTGGGCACCCTAACGCTAATGCGCTAATAGCAGCTAATTTTTGTTTAGAAGAATACAACTGTTACTGTATATGAACAATAACTAGGTTATTAAACAAATTCAGCAAAAATTCACATATGAATTGTTTTGTGAGCCTCCTCAAATACTCTTCTTAAATTTAGTGCTTTAGCGTTAGCTTCAGCTAAATACCATGTTAGTGTACCGCTTTAGTGTTAGCAGAACAAATGTTTTTGATTAGCGCTTTGGGGTTAGTTCAGCTAATCTTTTAGTTAGCGGTACTAACCACTGGTCCACTCCAGACCTCATTGTGTTTGAATGGGACTCTCTGTCTACACAGAGTTCTGTTAAAACTTTGCCATAAGGCCTATGTAAACATATGGAACAAAACTGACCTGCACACCAAACGCTGTCTACAGTAGATGCACCTGTTGGGTGATGCACGGCAGTGGCAGCATCATGCTGTGGGGATGCCTCCCTTCAGCTGAGGCAGTGAAGCTTAATACAGAATAATCCTGGAAGAAAATCTGTTTGGGGTCTTCCATGACTATCTGTAGGTAAATATTGATTTATTAGAATGTCCTAGTCAAAGTCCAAACCTAAATGGAATTGAGGATCTGTGGAAAGACTTGATAATCTGACAGAGCTTGAGCTGTTTTTCCAGGAAAGAATTGGCTTTAGTGGTGCAAAGTGTCTGATTTATGGAGGTAAAAACAAATGCAGGCCACACTTTTAAGAGTTTAGTAATTGAAACGTTAAAAACGTGTGAAGTTTTTCTCTAACTTACATATAGAAACCGTCTGAGGGCTTTTGTATGGCACATACACAATGCAAAGTATCCAGAGAAAGTATTTTAGGAAAGAGAATACTATAGCTGAAACAGTTTTCCTAAAAATATGCAAAATTATAATAAATAAATAAGTTGGCTGAGTCTGAGAGGAGTTCGGTCGGTATCGTTAGGTTTGCTGAGCGATCACAGACCAAGATGGAAGGAGAAAGCGTCGCTCTGGGTGAGATAAAGATGGAAAGTTGAGCGGAAAAGATAAGAAATGGCATCCAGGATTAAATCAAACGCTGTGAATTTTATACAGGAATAAATTAGAAATTTTCCTTCAATACCACAATGATGATTTTGAATCTGTGCTGTAATATTCCTGCTTCTGGTGGGAAATCCCTGCAGGTTTGATCCCTGAGTTTTTTTTTGTTGTTTGTTTGTTTTTTTCCTTTTTGTCGCTCCGGTGAATCAGCCTCAGCGGTTTTGACACCAATTATTCCCCACTGAGCTGCTTATAATGCAAACAATAACAAAAAAAACAGGCAGAGGCAGTTTGTACAGGTGACACAGGCGGAGGTGTGTTTTCTCATTGTGTGTGTGTGCGTGTGTGAGGATGGAAAGAACGTCATTCTTTGGTAGAAAATCCGTTTTATTTCTGCCTGTAAGCCAAGGATGAGGGTTTAGCTTAACTGGTCTGAAACGAGTCCAGGCATAAAGAATCTCTGCTAGCTGAACTGTCACTAGATGATAAATAATAATAATGAGAAGAAGAAAAAGGAGCTTCTGTGTGTCCAGATCCAGGATCTGCTCAGATTATCAGCAGAGACGCTTCCTCCCTTCCTCTCATTTATCTTCAAACTGAATTAAAGAAGCTCCTCATCTTCGCCGTCGTCTTCCTCTCTTGTCCAGGGTTGAGAAATTAATTTGCTCAAAAGGTCACAGGACCAACCATCTGGGTCAGGTGTGATCCGATTGGTTGAGGCTCCTCTTCACATACCACAAATATTGCCTTCCAGATAGTTTGTTGCAATTTATTCATAGTATTGAGCTGCACTTATTTAAAGAGGCAGTATTGGATAAAACCAACGTATTTAGCTCTACATCTTGTTATAAAAGAGCTGGATAATCATGTGATTGATATCAATAGATAATAGGTCTGATAGTATATTCAACTTCGATCCAGAACCGCACAGCATTCTGGGAGATGTAGGCGGAGGAAAGACTTTAGCCAATAAACCACTCACCTCTAGCTAAGTTGGGCTGGTGGAATCAACCAACTCATTCATTCTTTGGTTACCTAGCAACAACCTGCTGAGTAACTTGTGCAGCAGCAGTTCCAGGTTTTGCTTCTAACGGCTTAAAAATAAAAACCAACGGTGTGGTTGGTTTTTAAAGCAGAAAACATGATGTCATTAATTGGCAGAATTTCAGATATTTAAAACAAAAAACTAATCAATAATTATCAATATCGACTGATATGAAACGCTTATACAGTGATAAGTTTCTCATCCGTATCGTCCAGCCATAATGTTAATGTTATTCCCTCGTTACAGATAAATCTGGAGCGTTGCTTTGATTCTTTCATGCATGTTTGAGAAATTCTTTAATCTCCATGGCAACCATTCAGCTGTGCTAAACGCCTGGGTGGACCTAGCTCCGCCTCTGATGATGAAGCCCCGCCTTCCCGGTTGAAGCTCCGCCTCTGAGGACGAAGCTCCTCCTTGGAGATTAAATGCTAAAACCTATGAGAGGAATTGCTGCTGTGGTGCTCCTCGTTATCTGTTGAAGTGTCGGCCTCTGAATCAACTTGAACTTGAGTCTTCAGTAAACATTTTCCTTTTAATTAGATTTTACAGCTTTCACTCTTGTCTTCTTCATTCTGGAATGAAGAGGAATCCACAAAAAAGAGTGTTATGCTTAGAGTAACTTGGTGCAAAAAATACTAATTTTAACTTTTTGGAAATATTTCTGGGGTGTGGAAACTGAAGCAATGCCACCCATCACCCAGCTGGCTACCGGAGCAGATAGCCTGGCTAAATAAGAAGCTACTATGCACTTCTCATAAAGATGTTACTCTGTAGAGAAAACAACAAAACAGTATAATGCTCTGCTCCATTGGCACTTGAAAGCTCCCATCAAAATAAGAGTCTCTGCTCTATATTTCTGTTTAAGTAGAAAGTGATTGCATCATGTTCAGAGGTGCAGCTAGCGATTATTTTAGCGAGTATCAGAATCACACACAAAGGAATTGGCATATTTTTCATCTAAGTGCTTTAGACTTTTTTATTATTAAAAATACATAAAACATGGAAATAAACAAATAATTCAACTCCTTTTAAAGAAGAAAATTTTAATGTTATTGTTCAAAATGCAACAAAGGATGTATAATCAATCCAGTTAACTAAATTAGTTGATAATTATTTCAATAATCGATTAATATCAGTAAATCTGATTAATCTTTTCAGCCCTGATCATGTTATTATTTTAAGTTTTTCTGTCTAGATTTCTTTCTGGTGGCCTGTCCTTAGCTATAAACTCATTGTGCTTTGTGTTTGTTTTACGACACATGCACCGGTTCAGCCTGAATATTTGAATCTGCAGCGGTCGCATCCGTCGCGGACTGGTTGAAGAATTTATTCCACACGTATGACCCACCGCTGCATATTTGTTTGCACTTATCGGTGCGTCACATGACCAATCAGCTGGCCGTAGCGGCTATCAAACAGCCACATGTGTAGATCTGAACTTCATGAACCGGTTAATGTCACAATGAACAAACACTGCTAAGGCCTGCAGACGCCTTACACTCCTCCGTTGTACATAAATCAACCGTTGGAGGTTTTATTGCTTTGCTATTTGTCCAGAATGAGGCCTTGCCTCTTTAAGGGCCCCATTTCACTGCTACACATGAGTTTAATCAGGATTTCAGGGAGCCAGCGAGTCTTTATCCTCTCTCTCTGAATGGCTGGGTTTTATCAGCATGGTGTGTTTCCTATTAGGTTGCTTGTCTTTGCGGTTTGAGTTGGGATGCAAAGGTCCGGTCCAGTATGAGAGTTTTACTTACTGGACCAGAGTTTGGCCCGAATTTCCATGGAAAGCAGACGTTGCTATGAAAACTCAAAAAAAAAGTGAGAGAAGTGTGTCCACAGAACTTCAGAGCATTTGATTTAAATCTAAATAATATGCCTGGCTTTTAAAGGAGACCTATTGTACAAAATGAACATTTTGCATGTTTTGGGTTTTCACTGCTTCTAAAAACTCACCAAGCGCTAAAAAAACCAAAAAAACACCCAGCCATTTTTTTGGCAAAATGTTAGTTTGCGTTTGGTCAGCTGGTTTTACCACTGTATGCCATGTACAACGGCTTCTGTTTTGTTGCTGACTTACCATCCAGAAACCACTTGCTGCATTCTGGTTGGTTGTGCAGGAGGCGCCACATCTGCTTTTCAAAGATGTACAGTTGGATAATTTTTCAGCCATTTAACTGTAAAAAGATCATTCTCCTCCTCCTGCCCCCTGAGCTACGATTTCTGTCAGAAGAAATGCACCAAAAACAACCAAAGAGAGCCAAGAGGCGGGTCTTAACGCTGTCAGTAATCCTCATGAATGAGCTGCTAAATGTGCTAGAGGCAGAGGAACAACTTACCATGACATTGCTGGCCATGCTAACTAGCCTAGCATTCAAGACAGGATCTGCTGTAGAAAGCAAAAGAGGGAGGAAGGATGAGCAGCGCTGCAGGAGATTGTGATTGGCAAGGCTAAGCCCCGCCTCCTGGCTCTGATTGGTTGTTTTTAGTCATCACTAGAAGAAGGCAGAGGAGCTTAATTTTTTTACATTATTTTTACAGATTATCTGTCTCATACCTCTCAAATATGTAAAAAAATATTTTTTTCTTAACAGTCACAGTGCAGCTTTAAAGTCCGCAGTGTGAACGCAGAATGACTTTGAGCTGAAAATGCAGTGAAGAGGTTTTTGTAGAGCTCAGTTCAAAGAAGCATAGTCGGTAAACTGAAAGACGACTCTGACCTTGGCGTCATCTAAAGTGAAAACATCTTCCCTCTGCCTCGGTTGGCGGCGTCCGCTGTAACAGTAACCTCCCACAGCATCGACGCGTAACGTCCACGCGCCGTTTTCACCCTCGCCGGACCCCGACTCGGCTTTGACCTGGCGAGGAATGCAGGCGGACTCGGGCCTGGTTAATTTCTGCTCCCACACACTCTCCTACCGGCCTGACATTGAAACTCTGGAGCTGCTCAAACACAATGTGCACAGGCGGGCGTCTGTTCTCCTGGCATCTCTCTGTCTTTGTGTCCCTTTATGGAAATGTTTGGCAGGGAGGCCGCCGCTTTGTGGCGTCCGTAAGCACAGAGGGTAGCTGTAAAGCACCATCAAGTGGCACATTCATACTCCGAGCCCGAAGAGCGTACATACGGGATGGATGGATGACTTCTGCTCCTTCCCACTTCTTGCAGTGTGGAGGAGGTTCAGGGAGGAAGAAAGGCTGTGCTTCAGTCAGCTTTGGGACTTATTAGCACTTGGATATGCTCAGAAAGCTCTCAGCGCCGCGCCACACACCATGTGCTCGACTGGAGTGCCTATAAGCCGTCAATGGGTCCATTGTACCAAAACCTCCTCAGCTTTCCTACAGCTCACCTTTCAAAATTAAGACGATTGCTTCCTGGGTCCTCCGACCTGAACAACAAGCTTCTTCTTTACCAGCGAAGTGTGAAGTTCAGAAGTTTACATACCCTGGCAGAAAAAGACAAACCCAATGACTTCAATCAGGTTTAAATGTTGTAATTACTAAGTTGTAGTCTGTGACATGAAAAAACTAATATTTACCTCAGAAATTGTATATCTTTGTTATATTTTTCACCTAGCTGGCCCGATGAAGCAGGTAGATTATAGTGGATTATAATCTATAAACAAAACATAATAAGTCATGGCTAATGTTGCAGGAGTTTCTCAAAACACAAAACGTCTGGTTTCAGCTAAACTCCTCAAACCTTTCATGAACCGTTGAACAAGATATCTATTGAAACATGCTAACGTGATTAGCTGGTGATCTGCTTGTTCACTAAGCTAGCTAGAGCTAATGCCATAAACTGTAGCTAACGCCATTTTCAGGAGGTAACAAAGGTAACAAATAAACACTGAAACATTTCTGCTGATAAAAGTAAAAACATGGAATTAATGGAGAAAAACTATTTATAATAAGAACTACATCGTGCCTTTAAAAAGCTAACGAAAACAAACTGAAAATACAGATTACAACTTTCTTTGTTTTAACTGACAGCCATCTGGGTAGGCAGTTGCTATGACAACAATAAACAAGCCACAACAATACTAGTACATTACAACTATTACTCATTTACAATTTTTGAGTCTTAAGCCTGATATTAAAAACGAGGCTTAATCAATCCGACCCAACTTTCAACAAGATTTAGAAATCAATAGTTATAGTTTTTATCTTTTACTTTGTCATGTTGTTTACATCTATTTATTATACATTTTCTTTCCCACTCTCTTTTTCCTCTGTACAAAAGAAAATAAATGTTTGACTAAACAAGCAAAATTAACTTTCCAAGGTATAGATATTGAAAGAAGTTCTCCAGATTATCATATATGGCACGTGTGTCAAACTCAAGGCCCGAGGGCCAAATCTGGCCCGCCATAGCTTTTTATGTGGCCCTCTAGACTCCAAATTACAGCAATAGGCCCCTCCGGTTTTTCACAAATAACCACAAAATTCACACAAAAACCAACAAATCCCCACATTTTTCTGAGTTTATCAACATTTTTTCTCAAAATTGACCAAAAACATTTTGGTTCAAGTGACCGCTGTCTCAGCCTGACTTGATGTCAAGTTATAGTCCATGACCGATAGAGCGATTAATAAAAGGTCACATTTAACATCATATATTAGAGCAAATATCGTAAAAATTCCTTACAAATATTTCTAAATTAGCGCCACGAAATCGGTGATGTTGATGGCAGAAAACCACAAAAACAATCCTGGATGGACTGATTAGTGTGAAAAGATGTTCAATATTATGTTATTTTAAGGAACACTTTTAACAATTGAATTGGTTTTTATCAATACGATCCGGCGCAACAGGAACTTTATGAACATTCAGATTTTGGCCCAAAATGGAAATGAGTTTGATGCCCTGATATTTGGGATAAAAACGACTGAATCCTGGACTATTTTGAATGTAAACAAGAATAAAGAGGAAGATATTTGGTGGTGGAATGATGTCACTCCACCAGCAAAGGAAGATTCTGTGATGTCACTGGCGATTCAGTCTGTGATGTCATCAACTGTAGGATTGTATGCAACACAATTCTGCATATTTTTCATTGCTTGCAATATCACTGACCAGTTCAGACGCAAAGCTCTTTCAGGTAGTTTACCAATCCAGGATTTTAGTGATTGTATTTAGGAGAAAATGTCTCCTTATACGCCGAGATACCGCAGTGGGATGATGGGACCCCACGCGAGAAGGGGAGGCCAGCAAAACCCCCAAGGCAGGTTCCCTCCTGCACACCCGAATGCCTTACACGGGGAAATCCAAAGGCTGAGTTACCTTCTGGAAATGGAGAGAGCCAGAAGGTTTGAAGACAACCAGAAACTGTCCCACCTGGAGGCCGAGCTGGAAGAGACCAAACTCCAGTTAAAAAAGCAGAAAGCTCTCAAAGAAACGTTTATCAACCAGGCCAAAGAGGCAAAGAGGGAACTTGAGAGAGTAGAGAAGTTCAGTGATCCAGCAGTCCGTAACGCTGCGGTCATTGCTTCCAAGGTTCACAACAATGTGAAATACATGAAGAAGAAGAACTTGCAACAAGACTTGGAGGAGTTAAAGGTGGCCCACCTCCTCAGCCAGGAAGCATTTGTAGCTGAAATACAGGCTGAGAGGAAGAAAAGTCAGGCCCTCCAAGAAGAACTGGACCAACTCCAGACTTCCTACGAGGAGCTGAGCTCTAAGTATGAAGCAGCCGATGCTCTGCTGAGGCAGGAGGCCGAGACACAGAAGCTTTATGAAGCGAGGCTGAGTGAAGAACAACGACTCCTGGAGAACTTGAGAGCTGAGAAGGACGACATGTTTAAAGAAATGTCCCAAAAGATTTCATTCCTGCAAGACAGCGAGAAACTTTTGCAGGAAGAATTAAATCTGATCAAACGTTCATACAATGAACTGACCTGCAAATATGAAAGCGAAGTTTCTTTACTAAAGCAAGACGTGGAAAGATATCGGCAGGAGGCAACACATGAGAAAGACGCCAACATAGAAAGAACGAATGAAAATCTGCAGCTTATCAACAATCTGAGAGCTGAGAAGGTGGAGCTCTTCCATAAAATGTCCAGAGAAATCACAGTTCTGCAAAAGAGAGAGAAGCAGATGATAAAACTGGACCAGTTTAACTTCTTCTACGAGGACCTAAAATGTAAATATGAAAGAGGCATTATGGATATACAGCAGCAGGCTCAAACATACCAGCAGAAGATAAACCAGGAGGAAACTGCTCTTTCAAACAGAGAAAAGAAAGAGAAACTTATGCATGAAAGAAACCATTCTGAGCTGCAACAACAAGTCGAAAACCTTCAGCTGCAGATAAATCAGGAGCGAAAAGATCATCTGGAGAAATCAGAGGAGGACAAGGCGCGTCTAGACAACCTGAGAGCTGAGAAGGAGGAGCTCTTCCAAAACATGTCCAGAGAAATCACAGTTCTGCAAAAGAGAGAGAAGCAGATGATAAATGAACTGGATCAGGTTCACGTTTCATATGAGGAGCTAAGACGTAAATATGAAAGAGACATTATGGATTTACAGCAGCAGGCTGAAACATACCAGCAGGAGATAAACCAGGAGAGGAAAATTAATCTGGAGAAATCAGAGGAGGACATGGCGCTTCTAGACAATATGAGAGCTGAGTTTGCCGTCCTCCAAGATAAAACAACAACTGAGATTCAATTCCTTCAAGACCAGGAAAGGAGTGTCCAGGCTGAGTTGGAGAAGGTTAAGAGTTTGTACCTGGAGTTAAACCGTCGGTATGAAACTGATGTCACTGCATTGAAACAGGAAGCAGCAAAATACCAGCAGGAGATAAGTTGTGTGATAAATGATTTGGACGGAGCAAGAGAGGATGTACTGCTGCCTGACACTCTGAGAGCTGAGGAAGAAGATTTCCATCAAAAACACATCCCAGTTTCCCAAGAGGAGGAGGAAAACTCGCAGAACCAAGTCGACCTGGTTAAAGTCTTCAGTCAAGAGGTTTCTTCGGAGGAGGAACTCTCAGGAAAAACCTTATCAGGTTGTTCCACGGATCCAGAATCCACAGAAGAGACTGAGATCGCTGGAGAAACCATCCTGGAGGATTTAAACAATCCAGATACTAAAACCCTGCAGGATGGTAAAAAGAAAAAATCTAAATTTTCAATTTGGAAAAAAGTCCAAAACATTCTGCGATTGAAGAAGCCAAAAAAAAACCAAAAGATTGAAGACGATCAAGAACATGTTTAATGTTCTTGATTTTGATATTTAGAGGAGAAAGACGTGAGAGGTCTGTGAACGGGGCGCCATGCCACGCTCCGTCAAGAGGAAATTTAAAAACCATGAAGTTTTTTCTCCATCGACTAACTAGAAAATAGATCCCTTCCCGACCCGATTGGAAAAAACGTGGGCAGCACGGTGGTGCAGCGGTTAGCGCTGCGTCTTCACAGAGACCATCTGTGTGGAGTTTGCATGGTCTCCCCGTGTTTGCGTGGGTTTTCTCCGGGTGCTCCGGTTTCCCCCCACGTCTCCTAAAACATGTAGGTCAGGTCAGTTGGTCACTGTAAATTGCCCCCAAAACACTTTAAGAAACTCCAACCATGTCCAGTATTATTGTTAAACTTGTAAAATGAATTGAATTAGCCGAACGTTAGCCCTTTTCCCTTCGCTGGTTTAGTGGCAGGCGGCTCAGTGCCGCAAAACTCGGCTCAATATTTATAGCAACGTATTGATTTAAGAATTAAAATTTCTTCTTTTAATAGTAATAATTTCTGTTTATTTTCACTGTACTTGTGCTTTTATGGTTTGTCCTTTAGTTTACCTTTTCTACTCACTTTTTATATTAAATTGCACTGAATTGTAGCTCGTTATTCTGTTTAAATCTGTATTTTAAAGAAGATTAGCAAAAGGATCATGCAGTGGCTTTTTTAGGGCGGCTGTGGCTCGGTGGTAGAGTGGTCGTCTTGTGACCAGAAGGTTGTAAGTTCGATTCCAGCTTCCTGAGCCACATGTTGAGGTGCCCCGGGGCGGGGCACTTAGCGGCAAGTTGCCCCCCGACCTGCATGTGGGTGTAAATGTGTGTGTGGGTGAATGTGACTGTAGTGTGAAGCGCTTTGAGTGGTCAACATGACTAGCAAGGCACGACACAAGTTCAGTCCATTCACCTTTTTTCTTTGATAAATCCTGTTTTTCTTTTTATACCAAACATAAAAAAGCTGATTTAACAGGTTTGGATTCTTCAGGTTCCAGGTGTTAAATTAAGATTAGAGTTCAATCTGTACATAATATTAGATGATAATTGTAATCATAATTTAATACTCCGGACCATGAAGAAGCCCAAACTTGTTATATCTGGTTTGTTTGTTATAAGGAAAAAACAGGTTTTATCAGAAATAAAAGTTACTGTGATCTTTCTGTTAGTCTTTATTTAGAAATACAGATTCAAGATAGTTTAACAAACTTAACAAAAAAGTGCAATTTAACATGAAAAACTGTAGAAAAGGTAAAAAGAAGAACAATCTATGAAAGTATGAAAACAGAGAACTTAATCAGAAATTATTTCCATCACAGGAAGAAATCAATTCTTAGATGAATATTTTGTAATAAATATAAAGCTTTTGTGTTGTTGAGCTTATGTGTTGTCTGCTTGTATAAAAGAGAAGAAAAAGGGGCAGGAAATGCCTAATCCAGCTATTTTTTAACCAGCTTTATAGTAAAACTGCAAATTATGTTTTATTTCTGATGTTACTTCTAGGTTTTGTTTGTCAACCTGGGTTCAATTCCCAGTCCTGGAGAATCTGCTGCATGTCTTTCCCTTCTCTCTCCTCCTAATTTCCTGTTCAACCTGTTAAATTACGGCCTAAAAAACTTTATTCGAGCCTAAAAGACTTTAAAAAACTAAAACATACATTTCACCTCACAACTGGACCAACAGTCAGAATATGCTTCCCACCACATTGTGCTCGTTTCCTCGTGTTAAATAACAACTTTCTTCCTCTCTCTCATTTTCTCTCTTTCTTACATAATTAATAGGTAACTTAATATTTACACACATACATGCACACATTTACACGTCCCCTCCATGGGCTGCCACCTTATCGTGGTGGGGGGGTTTGAGTGTCCCAGTGATCCTAGGAGTTATGCTGTCGGGGCTTCATGCCTCTGGTTGGGCCACCCAATGCAGACAGGTCCAAGGTGAGGAACCAGAACCAAGTGCAGCCCAAAGATCCCTTATGATGAATACGACCGTTGGAAACAGTGGTTGTACCCGCCCCTACATGAGGTCCCACCCTGGAGCCAGGCCTGGGGGCAGGGCACTTTGGGGAGCCCCTGGTGGCCGGGCTTTAACCCATGGAGCCCGGCCGGGCTCAGCCCGAAAAGAGCCCATGGGTTCCGGCTAGAAATAGTCGGACTCACTGCAGTGCATGGCTCTGGTTCTGGAGCCGGTCTCCTTGAAAGGGGTTGGATGTTCTCCCACCCTGGAGTTGCCCCTTGTGAGAGGCGCTGGGCAGGAGTGGGCTTTCTTGTTGCCTCCATCTTGGTGCCTGTACGTTGGGGTGAACAAGAGGATAGCCTCTCCCTCTACCTACGGGTTTGGGTCGGGTTCTGACTGTTTACCCACCTTTTTAAGTCCTTGGAGGGGGTACTGGAGAGTGCCACTCCTGGGAACTGCCTTGTTATACTGGAGGGGTTTTCTCCGTTGGGTCTCTGGGCTCCCTTAGAGACGGGGTGAGAAGCCCAGGAATCCAGGAGTCACTGATGTGTTTACATATATCCAGGGTTTCCCCCAGGGTATTATAAGCCCCCTGACCTCCTGCATCAAGGTAGGAGTCAAGATGAAACCCCACTGCGTTGCTCTGCTGTGCAGCTCTATGTGAACTGCAGGTATAACATGTAGTTGTGCTTGAAGAGGTGCGTTGAGTGAGCAGTGAGAATGATTTATCTTTGTGAACAAAGAATTATGTGCAGCATTTCCATCTGAACACGCTGCCCAGCGTGGCTCTGTGTCTGCGCTGTAAACTTTATGTCTGTGTTCTTAACATCTTTTCATACAAAAACAAGATGGTGAGGGAAGAGACGCAGTTTAACCTAATTTGGTTCTAATTACAAAGACAGGAAATCCACCTGCCACACATACGGCTGAGAGAGAGCGAGACGGGGAGGCCGAACAAAACGAAGCGATTCTTTATGTGTGAGGATGACAAATAACAGAGTCCTGACTGTCCCAGCGTCGAATACTTTTAAAAATCATATTTGACAGGAAAGTATCTTAATGTGGCAATAAATGGAACAATAATACCAAAGATGTATCTTGATTTTGACCTTGAATTTTGATCCAAATATAAAAAATGTCACATGGACTGTTTGGCCTATGAGAGATTATTTTAAATACTTGACCATTTTCTAATGAATATACTGCAGCATATCACTGTAAAAATCTTTAAAATTTGGATGTAAACATAGAAATGTGCTTTTTGAATACAATTTTATTCCTATTTGCATGTATGGACACATCTAAATACAAGCTGCTCTTTAATATTCTATCAATCAATCAAGTTTATTTGTTTTGCACATTTCAGCAACAAAATGTCAGATTAAAAGGCTTTAAATAATAAAAACACAAAAATATGTTTAATGTACAATTAAATTGTACAATTAATATACAATTCTCATTTAACTCAAGTTAAATGAGACTGAAAATTAAACATTTTAACCGTATGATGCTTTATTTTACATTTAGGCAAAGGTCTTCTGAGGCATATAATGAATCCTGCCAAATGTAAAGTTCAAGTCTTTACATTTGAATTGAATTGAAAAAAAAATTAAGTCATAAAAACAACATATAGTCACCAACTGAGGAACCAGAAACTAATATTACATTTTGTCATCATTAAAATCATCAATACATCCGATAAGTTGGTCCATGGACTTTACCACAGAGGCCGCTTTTCATTGGCTGATGCCCATTCTACGTGGCCGTCTCACAAACACACTTAGCTTCCCGTTAGCTAAGTGCAGCATGATGGCAGAACTGATACAACTTCTACACCTTGAAGCCTGTCTGCTACACAGTCTGACGTTAGCTAAACAGATCAATATGCAATGTGTCTGTATCTGACATACACTAAAGGTTTTAGTTTAGCAGAAAAGGCTTTGGACTAAACTGTTACTCCTGTTAGCCACGTTAGCACCAAGTACAGCTAGTCAATCAACCATCGCTGTGTTCAGGGAAGCGCTGATTAATAATCGAGAAATAAATATCAAGCCTGGAAACTTGATATCGTAAGGGACTGAATGTTATGTTTTTAACGTAATCTTTGCTCGTCTTACGGTGCGCAGGCGGTTGCCACGGTAACAGGTGTGCTTAAACTACAGAGAGAGAGAGGGGGAGTAAAAAGGTAGGAGTGGTTTTGAGTTGATCACCTGTTCAGGTTATTTTACCTTTGTTTCCCTTTGCTGTGGCTCATTACAGCCGCTGTAGTTTCTAAACGTTGGACTAATTACCTTGTTTGTTTGTGAGTTTACGTCATTCACAACAAACATCAAATAGAACAAATATATTTTATTAAATTTTAACAAACAAATGGCTTCTACTGCGATAATTATGTGAAATTAAATTAATTATATCCTAGCTTCAGAAGATTTGCCTTTACCTTTACAGAGCTCTTTGGTTCCTCCTATCAGTCTGTAGCTTCTCATATTGAGGTCAAAGTTCAGATCTACCATAACTGACTGACACCTGCTGGCCTCAGGTTTGCAACCAGCTTGTGACTGAGAAACCAGTAACCTCCTCCCAGATGATGACATGAACTTGTTAGTTCCTCTGTCCATTTAGTAGCTGATATATTGAAATGATGCACTAATCGAGTCATGTTTACATAGAAACAACGAGCTGTGAAGCTTTGTTTGTGAGACTTGCGGTCACGTGGGTCGGTTGTGGGCGGAGCTTGGTAAGGTCCATTAGCTAGAGCTAACCCATTGGAGCAGACAGGAATTACATGTGAGGTACCACAAGGTTCAATTCTTGGATCCAACTATTTAATATCTACATGCTCCTGCTAGCTCAAGCTACACACAAGTAATACGATTAGCTATCATAGCTATGCAGATGATGCACAGCTGTTTAGAGTTGCATTTGATTAATAACTGGGACATCTTTAATTTCAGTCTGGATAAACAAATTGGCATTACCTCTCCTTATTTTGCCACTGTGGTGTAATATCATATAAAGCACTTTGAACTGCCTTGTTACTGAAACTTGCTACATGAAAAACTTGTTTTTACACTAGATAGACTTATAAAACCATGAAATCACTTTATTTTTTAAATCAAGAAACAGTTTTTTTGTATACCAAAAATAAGTGTCTTTGTGAGTCACTGGCTCCTATTGGTCTGCATCTGCAGACCCACAAATAAACAGCAGTGAGACAGTTGGTGTGTAAGGGTTAATGCAGTTTATGAGAAAAGGAACACACACACACACACACACACACACCTGGCTTCAGACACACTCCATGGTGAAAGTTCCTCATCCTTCCTGCAGGTACTTGGATTCCATCTGAGGTTTGAGGAAATATTACACACATGAACTTTCTGGAGGCTTTTGTTTTAATGCAGCGTTGATCCAACCTGCAGCTCCAACTCTCCTGGGAAGTTTATCTGCAGAGCTTAGGGGTGTGTTCATGGGAATGTTTGTGAGGTCAGACACTGGTGTTGGATGAGAAATTTTTTGGTTAACGCCTTGTAGTTTTGGGCATGAAATGTTCAGAGTTCTTCAATTAGTTAGACGTTTATATTCATGGTCTTAATTTGAAGTGGCTGAAAACTGTTAAACATACAGAAACAAAATAAAACACACTATATTCACCGCTCTAGCATTAGCTCCCACCAAATACCATGTTGGTATTGTGCTTTACAGTTGGCTTACTCTAAAGACTGTGTTGGTATAGCATTTTAGCATTAGCTACACAACATGAATGGCATGCTGGTATTGTGCTTTAGCAGTAGCTTTCCATGCAATACCGCGCTGGTGTAGAACTTTAGCGTTAGCTTTCATTATATACTATGTCGGTGTAGCGGTTTAGCAATATCTTTGAACAAAAACTGTGGTGGTATTGTGCTTTAGCATTAGCTTCCTCTACATAGCATGTTAGTTTACACAATGTTTGTGAATTGCGCTTTAGTGTTAGCGTAGTTAGCCGGATGTGTTCTGATCCTGACCTGCTCAGTTTATTGGACTCAGAGGGAATATTCAGAGCTGTCCGACTAAATTCACTTAGCTGATAGTTTTTCCCAACAGCTTGCTGTTTTCTCACCGGATGCTGACCTCATCCTGACTTAAAAGTGGCTCTAATCATCCAATCAAGTGAAAGAAAGACCAGCCTCTGTTCATTCTGGAAGCAGATCAGTTGTTGGGGGGAGAAACCCAGCGGAGACTTGTCGATGTTTGGGATGTTTGTGGTGATAATATCTCCAGAGACGAAGCATTCAGATGAAAAACTGAGAGTAACATTTCCAGCTTCACCTGATTGAATTGTTTTGCAATCTTCTAAAACATGTTTCCATTTTTAAACTCCAGACTGTTTTTATTGACATGAGGTAGTGTTTCGGTCCTGGAAGCCGTTTCCAAACATGGTGTTTACTTATGATAAACATGTTGTTAACCACAGCAGCCCATCATGACGTGTTTCCGTCTGCTGCTTGCTAAATTACCCTGATTGTCATCTTCTCAGGTTTCCTCCTCTGCTCTGAGAAGATAACATCCCTCTCTCTATCTGTCCCCGAACATCCCCTCTCTTCTGCTATCTCGCCTTCTCTAAATCCGGTTATCTCTCTGCTCTCATGATGATGATGACCGTTGTCATATCTCTTTGATCTCAACATCGCGGCTTCTTATTTCCCCTTTTTCCCCTCTATCAGTTCGTAACACTTTTTGTCATCTGCTACAAACGTAAAAGACACAAATATATGGCGTCTCTTTTAGCCTCAAATTAATGCAGATAAAAATAAAAGTGTTTTTATTAGCAGGTAACGTTTTAACTGCTTTATTTTACATGCAGGATCTCCAAAAACATCCCCACCACCAAGGATGTGGAGCCGCTGCTGGAGATCGATGGAGACATCCGCAGCTTTGAGGTCTTCCTGTCCTCCAGGACACCAGTCATCATCGCCAGAGACGTGGAGACGTTCCTGCCCTGCACCGTCAACCTGGACCCCAAACTCAGGGAGATCATCGCAGGTCTGGACACACTTCTGGGCCTCGGACCAGCATGCCAGAGCTACTGGGTCTGGGTCACCAGCAATGCTCCCACTGAGAAACCAGCAAAACCTTCTGGTTGTGCTTTTGGATGGTGGGAGGAAACTGGAGTACCCAGAGAGAATCAATACGGACAACATGCAAACCCAAAACCTTCTGGCAAAGTTTATTGTTAGAAACGTAAAAAATAAAACATTTCGGTGATTTTAATTTTTATAAATTCTACTTTTTAGAGTTTTTAAGCAACATCGATTATTCTGACGATTAATCTGCAAATTTAACCATTTTTAAAAATCTAATAAATAATTTAATTCTTTTTTTTAAATAAGATTTTAAAAAATTGCCAAAGATGCAATAATTCCTTTCCTTTACTGAATATGTAGAAAAGTTACCTCTGCAGCAAAAATAAAATACTAAGCTCAGCTCTTCTCCTTGATTTATCAATATGGTGAAGGGCTGATCTGATCAATAGTTTTCCAATTAACCAGTTAATAATTGGATAGCAAACGGTGATTTTTAAAAAAATAATCTGGAAAAGGGGAAACTAAAACCTCCTGGGTAGAACAAATTTACAAAGTTTCACCTTAAATGCAAAATTTATATATATTTTTTGCTTAATTGCTGTTCTAAATATGATTTTCTTTAGCATGTTAAAGATTAATTGATTACTGAATTAGTTTATGATCATTTAAATAATCGATTAATCACCATTACTTGTTTCAGCCATGAAATATAATAGTAATTTTTCTTCACAATAATAAATTTTCTTATTGGTATGTAGAACATTTTGACAAATTTGTTCTTTGCCAAACTGCAAACAACTTTGCATTTACAAATTTGCTTTATAAATTAATAGTATTTGGGTGAAAATAATCAATTGATCATGAATAATCACGATTGACTACAATTAATCATTTCAGCCCTGCAATATCATACTGATTTTTGTTCACAGCCATATTTTTATTAGTATGTGCAGCATTTTGGCAAACTTGACCTTTGCTCAAATTCAAACAAGTTTGCATTTTTAGATACATTGGATTTAATCCAATAATCAATTAATCACGATTAATCGTTTCAGCCCTCCAGTATAATGCTGATTTTTCTTCACATCCATTTGCTTCTTTGTATTCTGTCACTCTCTCCGGGTTCTCCGGCTTCCTCCCACAGTCCAAAAACATGACTGTCAGGTTAATTGGTCTTTCTAAATTCTCCCTAAGTGTGTGTGTGAGTGTGAGTGTTTGGTTGTGTGTCCTGTCTTTCTCTGTGTTGCCCTGTGACAGACTGGCGACCTGTCCAGGTGACCCCGGCTCTCGCCCGGAACGTAGCTGGAGAGGCAGCAGCACCTCCCGACCCCCCTAGGGACAAGGGTGTTAGAAAATGGATGGATGGATGGATGGTATTCTGTCACATAGAATCCCAATAAAACAAACTAAATGTAGAAAATCACCCGCGAATATGGCGACTGATGAAAGTTTCGGTATTAAACTCGCAGCCTGGCCTTTCTGGCTGAAGAGCCTCCACACCTGCGCTCTCCGTGAGTCACGCCGGAGAAGCCAATACTTCTCTGTGTGAGTGTGCCTGTTTGTTTTCAGTGGTCTCACCACACCATGATGCAGCGGCTTCACGCTGACGCTGCCGTAAAGCTGCTGACGCATCGCAGCAGCAGCGGGGCCTCTGACTCTCGTACGGATTTGCTTTTACGTCACAGCAACTACAAACTGTGAAATCTGGTGGAGCTGCATGCAGAGCGGCGGCACTGAATGGCATCATTGTCCCGCTTTCACAGTTTCTGCAGTAAAAAAACCTGCGTGGCACTCAACTGTTTGAAAATGAGAAACAAGATGTGGGAAACACAGAGTTCCTGCAGCTGACACTTTTACAGCGATTACGTAACAATATCAGAACGGCAGGAACACGAGGCAGGCGACTCGTTTCGGTTCAAAATCGCAGAGAAATAAAGAAAAATACTGGAAAATCAGAAATACCAAACGTCTAATGAGAGTAAACTCATAACTCATTTAATTTATTTGTGAACTGTGGTTGGGGTCCGTATGAAAATCAGTCCAGGGGCCCCAAACGGCCCACGGGCCCATCTTTGAACACCCTGAAAAGAGATGCAGGTGTTAGAATGGCCTAATCAAAGTCCAAATTCCAACTTGAAAATTGATGTTGAAGCAGATCTTAAGATGTTTTGTAAATAAACATGTGATGCTGTAGAGCAGTGTTTTTCAAAGTGTGGGTCGCGGCACTCTGGAGGGACGCCAGGGGCCCATGAAAGACTCCATCTCTGAAGGGAGAAAAAACAAAAAACTGAATCCCATAAATTTTTTAATCTTGTATCTTTCGGTGATGTTTTTTATACAAAATTGAAGTTAAATAATTGATTAAAATGTTATTTTTGATGCTAATTTTCTGATTGGCTACCAAGCACGACTAGCAAGAAATGGGAAAAAAACACATAAAAATCAGAAAAACTGTAGAAATAAAATTTTATTAATATAAAACATTATATATTTTTTCATAATCCAAACAAGGAATTATGATTTAAAAAATTGTCTGGTAATAAAGTTATCATAATAAAAATTTCTGCCACCTAAAATCAAAATTTGGGAGCTTTTATGCTACATGAATGCAGTATTTATTGAATAGTGAATAAAAAACATTCTAGAACTAAAACTTGTTTTTTTACATATTCTGTAGTTGTGTGTGTGTGTGTGTGGGGTGGGGGGTGCGCATGTGTGTGTGTTTGAAAACAGGTTAAGGCTGTTTGGGGGGGTCATGGTACAGAAACGTTTGCAGACGTTTAAAGTAGGATGTGCAACCAGCCAATTTATCGGTGCTGATTTTCTTCATTTCAGGAGATCAGTGATCAGCCAATACTTACATGTGAAGCCGATTTTATCTCAGCAGAGGTCTAGAAATCAGCCGCTGTCCTCTTCTGCTCTGCAGCAAGAGGTTTTACTGTTAGCCCCGCCCCCTGGCTAGCCCCGCCCACCAGCTCATGTCTGCATGTTGATGGTTTACAATAGTCGCCCCATTGTTGCCAAATCAGCAACTTTCTTGCTAAATTTACCAACATTTAAAAAAACAAAACTTCATTATCAGCCACAATCAGAATCTGCAGGTCCGGCTTTTCAAAGATCGGCGATCGGCCAGAAAACTCCAATCGGTGCGTCTCCAGTTCAAAGTTGGTAGAAACAGAAACCAGAAGACCTGCCCAAGTTATTTGTTGGAAACTTTCTCACTACCTTTTATTTGGTCTAAAATCATCTTGTGTTTTGTTTTGATGTTTGGTTCTGAAGCATAAAGGTGTGTGTTTCGACCCGGCCCGGTCGGTGGCTGCTACCCGGCGTCCTGCAGCCGGCCGGTGGGCGGCGCCGTCAGTGACTCCCGCCCCGCAGTCCCGACTCGCCTCATAAGGGCCCCATTGTGTTGGCGGGCCGGATTGGGTCTCACTCGGCGCGTCATTCAGCTGCCGCTTGTGTGAGCAGGAGACATTCTGGTGCCTGCGTCTTGTTTTCTGGGTCTGCGCACACAGAGCCGCTCTGTTCCTCGCTTAATTCGGGAGGTTTCACCCGCAGAGGAGAACAGATTTATGGGGAAAAGTAATTATAGCAGCAGAGTTGAGAGCTGATGGTACGGACTGACGATCCTAAAGCAATAATTAGGATTATTTAACCCGTCATAAGAGGAAAATAGAGTAATTTTAGTCATATTTTCACCATGTTGTTTATTCATTTATAAATGTCTTAGATTTTAACTAAATTTTTATTTTTACCAACTAAAAATTGGGCTTCAAATTAAATATTTACTTAGGTTGCTAAATATTTAGCTTCAAAGTAAATATCTAGATTCAATTTAAATATTTTGTTAGAATGTCAAATATTTAGCTGCAAGCTAAATATTGAGTTAACATGCTAAATATTGAACTTCAAAATAAATATATATTTAGGTTGCAAAATATTGAGCTTCAAACTAAATATATATTAGCATTCGAAATATTTAGCTACGTGCTAAATATTGACCTTCAGTCTAAATATTTAGATCCAAACTAAATGTTTAGTTTTAGCAATAGCTTGCTAACTAAAAAGCCTATTTAGTTTAGATAAATATTTTGTTAGTCATGTACTTGGTTTTAATTTGACATTTATAAATGAATGAATAACATAATGAAAATATGATTTTTAAACCCGTGACATGATAAACATCCCAAATTGTTGGTGTTGATTATTGACTGTTCCCCTACATGGTGATCTGTGTTTGTGAATCAGATTTTCTGCTGAGTGGCTGCAGGAGTTTTTCTCTTCACTGGCAGAAAATCTGCAGAAAAACGTCTTGAGGAATCAAAGTGGGATTAAAAGTCATTTAAACTCTGAATGTCTCCCATTTTGGACGTGCAGATCATGGGAGAAAAATCGTGCTTGTTATAATTCCCAGCTGTGATTTGGGAATGTTTGAAACACAGTTTTCTTCTTAAAGTCATAACCATTTCTAACTTCCCTCTGGAGATCATAAAATAAACCAAAAATAGTCGGTTCTTTATAGTCAGGGCCAAGACACAATGCTGATAAACAAAAACAAAATATGAACTAAATATTTAGTTGGTATGCTAAATATCTTGCTCCAGAGAAAATATTTAGTTTTCCAAATAAAATTTTTCCTCCAAGCTATAATATTTAGTTTGTATGCCAAATATTTGGCAGCAAGCTAAATATTTACCTGCAAAACCAATAGTTACTCAACATTTAGGTCCAACGTAAATATTGAGTTAGCAGCTAAATATTTTGTCTTGAAACTAAATATTTAGCTGCAAGCTATATATTTAGTTTTCATCATAAATTTTTTGTTTTGAACTAAATATTTATGATGCAAACCCAATATTTTTCTAGCATGCTAAATATTTTGCTCCAAATGAAATATTTAGCATCAAACTAAATATTTAGCTTCAAATTTAATACTATTTTAGCATGCTAAATATTTAGCTTTAGACTAAAGAATCTGAGAATGTTCCTCTTACCAGCATCACGTGTTTGAAAACCGTTTTCCTCCTTACATTCAGGGCCGTTGTTATCTGCTTCCCTCTGGAGATCATAAAATAAACCAGAGTTTCTGGAGCGTGGGCGGATCTGAAGGCTCTTTATGCTCAACGCCAAGACGCTGACGACCTCTCCTCTGTGTTCTGCCGTTGCTCCTCTCTTAGATGTGCGTGCGGCCAGGGAGCAGATGCATTTAGGAGGGGTGACCTATCCCACGCTGCCCCTGCAGGAGGCAGCGCCGCGACCCGCTCCAGGCTTCGGCCCGCTCTCCGCCGCCGGCTCCCCGACCGGCTCCTTCGGCGGCGCGCTGCCGCCTCAGCCGCACAGCGCCTACTTCAGTGGGATGACGGGCCCTCAGCACCCCTTCTACAACCGGGTGAGACGCATCAGGGTCCGAATGTTAAGATCAACGGTGTCCAAAGTGTGGCGCGGGGGCCATATGCGGCCCTCAGAAGCGTTCTGCCCGGCCCTGTCACAAACTGGTTTGCCAGTTCAGGCAGTTTGATGCAGATTCACATTTAAAAACCGTCTTTCCCTGAATCTTAAAATGTAAGGTGAATCGCAAAGTATTCATCCAGGTTTTTTCTTTTAATTTATTTATTTGTAACAGAGCCCAAAGTCAAGGTTTACTTTATTATCAGTTTATCAAACATACAAAGAATCAAAATTATGTTTCTCATCATTCCCCTGTGAAGCTATTAACTTAAAAACATCACGTAGCAACAAATAAGGACAATTACTAATAAAAATGTTTCCCATGATCCATAGAAAACAGGAATAATATTTTTTAAAATCCCACAAAGTCAAACTTTATTTATTTGGCACATTTTCAACAACATGAGCTCGCCAAAGTGAATCCCATGAATCAAATAAATGATCAAATCTGGTCAACAAATTAGTAAAAATCCGTTGCCTGAATTTTTACCATTCAGAGGCCGAATAAAATAATTTTCAAGGGTCACAAATGGCCCCTGAGCCACACTTTGAGCCACCGATGGTTTGGATGAATCCGTTATGTCCCAGATATTTCCCCATGTTGTTTTATGTTTGCATGATTTTCAGCGTTTGGTTGTCCTCTCTCCATCGTAGCCGTATTTCCCCCATCATGTCTACCACCTGCCGCGACCTTACGCTCACCTTGCCCCCTCATCCTCACGTCCCTCCGCTAAACCGTCCAGTCCGCCGCAGGACGCCGCCGGACTCGTAAGTAACGAGGGACAGCACCGGACCGCCTCATCTCTGCTCACATCGCTGATGTTTCTCCCTGATCTGGTGTTTGGGTCCAACCTGCTGCATGAACAAACCAGACGCTTCACTTCCTGTTTAACACTTCCTCCTGTCTCATCTTCCTGTTTCATTTTGTTCATTTCCTCTTCCTCATCTAACTTGCTTTGGCTTTACTTTTCTTCACTTGTTCATTTCAAAATGTCTTCATTTCTGCAGCTTCCACACTGACCAAATGTATTCACACACTCTGAACTTTATTATATTTGTTCCAACTGCAAACATCAGTTTTTTATTGGGATTTAATGTGATAAACAAGCAGAGATTATTGTAGGGCTGCACCGAACGATTATTTTATTAATCAATTAACATATTAATTATTCTGTCGATTAATTGCCAGAATAATTGATTGATTGAGTTATAAAATTAGTTTAATCGTTTGACTAGACGACTAATCAATTAAACATTACATTCTGAAGATTAATCGTCAGAATAATCAATTAATTGTTTGAATTGTTTAAGCTGACGATTAATCTATTAACATAGACAATAGATTATTCTGACAATTAATTTAGTACTCTGGTGATTAATCCATTAGTCAGATAAAAGGCATATTCTGCACACCACAGATGTTTATTTTAAGAATCTTTCTGTCACATGAAATCTCAGTAAATTTCTCTGCAGTTTCTGTTTTTAGCGAATCAGGATCTGAAAGGTCAGAGGGTGTGAATACGTTTTCCAGGCTGTTGTCGTCCAATCAGATGCGAGCTTCGTTAACCTTTCAGTGTCTGTCTCCATGTCAGGATGTTATTGCAGAGGATGCCAGGGAGGGCCTCCCCTCCAGCCCATGTGACCCAGCCATGGTAACCTCGCTAGCATTAGCATTAGCATCCATGTTCGGCACAATGCTCACGACTGTCTAGTCAAAGTAACCTGGAATTATCCGCTTGTGAAGCTTTTGGTGTATTTAAATATCCTTAGACCTGTCACAGTAATCAATAAACCAATAATAAATTAAAACAAATTAAATTTTTATTTGCATAATTTATTGTTTTTTACTTTCTACCAAAAACTGTAAGATAAGTTTTCAGTCTTGCTCCTTTTTTTGAAGGATAAGTTTGTTCATAATTCGTTTTATTTCTTGTTTCTGTTGTTTTTATTTTGAATATTTGAAATGTTTGTTGTGACGGTGAGCTGCACCGTAAGCAGGTCTGTTTTCATGTAGCTGTTTTTCTGGATCGGATCCGTATCGGCCGATTCTTAACCTCAGTGGATCGGTGCAACATGAGCTTCACGATTTTAAATGAATTACTGCGATAAATGAAGACGGCCTGCATGCCGTCTAACTTCAGCCTTGATTTGACCTCTGACCTCGTTGCTGAAGCTCTGCTTCTCCAGAACAGAACAATTTAATGATAAGACAACTCAGGAGACGTCTGCTTATCGGCGCCCAGCCGGCAGCCGAGTGAGCGATGCAGAGCTAGATGAGCCCGTTCTCCTCTGATCGCCGCGATTCCTGCTTTGTTTTTATTTTCTCTTAACGTTTACGCCGCAGTCGTCTGCGTTTTCCTGCTAATCTGGGTTTGTGAGCAGCGTAATTACCGAGCCGGTGTCGGTGTGAGTTCGGCTCCCTGCGGCTGCCGGGACGCTCATCAGAGCAACTGTTGGGGCTGGCGCGCACACACACACACACCCACACGCACACGCACACACACACACACTCGCACTCTGGTACTGTACGCTGACAATGAGCCCAGCTCTGGTGGAGCTTATCTCCATACCAAGACGCTTCCTCCCTCACTGAGCTCTGTTTCCTCTTCCCCATCCTTCTGCCCAGCCCAGCTGTAATTACACTCTTATCACACGCACGCACACACACACCCCCACACACGCACACACACACCCCCACCCACGCACACACTCACTTTGTGTCACGTTCTCCGTCTGAATCTTCCCTGAATTGAAACTTCTGCTTTTTGTTGAGTAAAAGGTGTCGGCGGAGATTAGCGCTCGTTGTTTCATAATTCTCTAACAGTTTCTACGTCTCCAGGCCGCCGCCCGTTTCTTTCTGTCTGTGTTCACGTCTGCCATCTTTGTTCGCAGGTTGGGTCTCGGCTGTGTAGCGCCCAGAGTTTTATCTGTGGTTTTTGACTGTTTGCTTCTTCTTGTCTCCTTATCAAGCATTTAAAGTCGCTGCCTTGCAAATTGAAGCAGGTACATGTTTGGTTTCGTGGCCTCTTTTCTTTCCCTCCACCTGTCGACGCTCCATCGTTCCACTAACACGGCGACACGCTGCCACCCAGCATGCTGCACAAAGAGACGGCAGCGCAACATCAGAGTCACTAACATCAGCAACTAGATTCACATCTTCTCTCACATTGCAAATTCAAACTTTAATGTTTTTATTAGGATTTTATGTCATGGAATCTAAATAGTGTGGTGTGAGTTTCTGCTCAAATTCAAAATTCAGTTAAATTCAAAACATTTTAGTTATCCCAAAGGGAAATTAGATGTTCTAGAGTAGCAGCCAGTCTCACAACGAGTCTGAAAAAGCCTCTGACTGAAGACTGTTCCTGTATAACTGTTTCAAGGCTGCATGATGAGAAAACAATATCCGGGAAATGGAGATGGTATTTCACAGTATCTTATTCCGGATGACGCTAATGCTAATCTGTTTTGTTTGCTTTTGCCACTCCTCTAAGGCCGTATGTTTAGAAAGATGTTGGAGTAGGGGATAAGAGATGGTTTAGACTTCCTGCTCTTCATCTATAAAGCCTCTGTTTCAATTCCTCTGGGATTTGAGGTCAAAGTTCAGGGATTCCTTGAGCTTTTGAGATGCTGATCCTTTGCTTTTGCTGCTCCTCTTTAAATCTCTGTCAGGCCGTATGGTTAGAAAGATGTTAGAGTAGGGGATAAGAGATGGTTTGAACTTGCTGCTCTGTGGAAAAATCCTTTTCAGCTGCCATCATCCAGAACCAAAGAGAATAATTGTCCAAAAATGTAAACAAAAGTCTAGAAAAAGAACAATCAGAGCTAACAGACCAGATGCTAGCGTGTGCCATTAAACATTTTTCCTCTACCCGTTTTACTCTGATCCGCCTGAATATAATCCAGTCCAGCTGTTCAGTCAAGGGAACGTGAGGATGAAGAATCCTCTTCATCAGACTGCTATAAAAAAAACAGATTGTCTTCAGTCAGAGGCCTCTTCAGATTTCCAGTGATACAGGCTGCTACAGGAGATCGCCCCGGCTCACAGTCAGAAGGAACTTAGAAGATAAGTTACAGAAACATTTAGTTTCTCTTTGGGATCGATAAAGCATTCTTCACCTTTAGGTTCACCTTTGACCCTAAACACAGAACCAGAGATACGGATGATGGCTTAGATCAAAGCAGATTTCTGTGTTAGAACGGCCTAGTCAAAGTCCAGACCTAAATCCAGCTGAGATTCTTTGAAAATTGATGCTCACAGACGCTGTCCATCCAAACTGAGCTGTTCTGCAAACATTTGCATTTTAGACGTTAATGCAGATTCTTGTTTAGAACGGTCTAGTCAAAGTCCAGACCAATAGTACATTGAGAATCAGTGGATAGATTCCATCCAATTTGAATGAGCTGCTGGTACAAAGTAGACTATTTAGCATGACTCTGTTTGGTAAAATGCATTAAAGTTTGAATATTTCCCATAATCACGCCGCTGTAGTTTCATTCTGCTAGCGTCCATCCTCAGCGCGTCAGACGCCCCGTTCTTACTGGTGTGTGCAGTTTTGTTTGGGATGATTGTTATTTTGTCAAAGCCCCGTCTTGATGATGCTAATAGCTGGGTGGAACCAGAAGGAGAGAGGATAAGAGGGGATAAACGGAGAGAAAGAAGGGGGCAGTACCGCTGCTCACCAGCAGGACGGAGGAAGTTTGGGTGTTTGTGTCTTACAGCCAACAAAAATGGCCGCCCAGTGCGCTGCTAGTGTTGTTGTGCTCATTCACTGAGGTAAAGGGATCAGAGCAGCTCTGTTAGACTCACAGCAGTTTCAGCAAATGTCTTCCACATGTGGATACAGGAACCTAAATTGGCACAAATATTTCCAGCAGCTCCCAGAAATTCAAGATGGCCGCCATGATGGTCAAGGAAAATTCATTTTTGCACTAATTTTGCCAATATTTATTACAGATTAACATTTTTGGTGTCAAATCAAATGACCCATACAAATCATATTTACTAATTTTCTTTGATTTTTTTTTTTTTTTCAAAATGGCGGCCACAGAAAATTTTGTTTGGCACTAAAATCAGCAATTACATAAATATTACTGGTCTAAAATAACAACCTACAAGTTTTTGAATCATAAACATCATATATATGTTCTTGATCTTTTGTTTTCTTTTTCGTTTTCCAAAATGATCGCTAACGTTAGCCCACAGCTAGCGTTTTGCTAAACCGCTGAACAAAAAACAAATGAGGGCAAATTAATGTTAAAGCACTGGACACAAAAATATGATGGCAGAAGCTAATGCTAAACTGCTAAACGCATAAAGAAATGCCTGAAAGCCAACACTAAACTTCCAAACACATTAGAATATTATCAGAAGCTAATGCTAAGTTGCTGATTACATTTTAAACATCAGCAGAAGCTAATGCTAATCATTAAGGCGACTGTCTCTCTGTTTTGGTATTTGCTGCACATCATCACTTTAAAGTTGGATGAATCAGATGACCATCGTCAAAAACAGAAGATAAAGTTCATCCAAGTCATGAAAATGGGGAACATTTTATGACAATAATCAGTTTAAAATGCTCAAAAGCGGCGGCCATCTTGAAAGGTGGCTGTCATCCTAAAATATTTTTAGAAATATCCACATTTGAAGGGTTTTTGCAGTTTTGCCTGCATGTCTCTTTGGCAGCAACAGCTCCTTGCTCTGCACTGTCAGCAGTTTCTGGTTGATTTTCTCTGTAACTCTGACGGGTTTTTCTTTCCGCTGTGCAGCTGTGTCCGGTGGTGCCGCTCAGCTCGCTGGGGACAGACGGCGTGTGCGAACGCCTCAGACAGATCGACGGGATGGATCCCAGCATGCTGCCGCAGTACGCAGCAACCATCACTAAGGTGGAGAACCGCACTCCTCTGCCTGGAATTGAACCATCAGGTTCAGCAATAATCTACTGAGTCTGTTTCAGGCCAACATCAACGGCCGAGTTCTGACTCACTGCAACCTGGAGGAGCTGAAGAGAGAGATGGACATGAACTTTGGAGACTGGCAACTTTTCAGAGGAATGGTGAGAGAAATTACTCCAAACTGCGACTGTAGTAGTTAAGAATGCTAAAAATGAAGCTAAATAATGTTAACTTAATACTTTTTATTATTTGAAAGTCAAGAAAGTTTTTTAAACACTTGCAAATATTTATTGTTGAGCTCATATGTCTATTTCATAATTTAGCAGCAAAAAGGCTTTTTTCAATTAAAATATGACTAATTAACTATAAAACCTGCAGTTAATTTGATTGAAAGTAAGTTTTCTGCACAGATGAGACCAAGAAAGAAGTAAAATTCTGTGTGTTTGAAGACTGAGACACTGAACACGCTATCCACTCAATGAATCATGGTGGTGGCAGCATCATGCTGTGGGATATGTTTGTTTAGAAAGGACAGAGAAGATGGAAGGAGATAAATCCAGAACCCGTTAGAGAAATGCAGCCAGAGACACAATGAGATGTGTTAGAGTGGCCTAGTCCAAGTCCAGACCAAACTCCATCTGAGATGGCCGCCTAGTTCAAGATGTTAAAATTACTTCTTTATTCTACAAATATTCCAACTTTATTCTTGTAATATTATTACTTCATTGTCTCACGACTTTTTTTTTACTAAAATGACGTTATGATCGTGTTATTACAACGTTTTTCCTCATGTTAAGACTTTTTGTGACACAACTTTATCTCGCATTTTTTATGTTCACACAAATGAACGACTTTTTTATTTTATTATTTTAACCTTATTTTCATAACACCCATAGAAATCATATTTATTGATTCGTACGATTCTTGTCTTATTTCAACTGTAAGTTTTTTTACCAAATGGTTTCTGGTGTTAATAGAACTTTATTCTTGTATCGTTTTATCATTTTATTTGCCGTTTTACGACTTTACCGCCTGGCCGTAACGTAAAGCGGGAACTCACTGTGTCGTCCTGTTTGCTGAAATGCGTTGCTGCAGGTGATGGAGCAGAGGCATGCGGAGACGCAGGCGGCGCTGCAGGAAGAGTCTGGTGCCGCCAGCGAGCAAGGCAGCAGCGTTCTCCACGGGGAGTCGGGCCTGCGCCCGGCGGGGACGCAGCGCGACGGCGCCGGCGCATTCGGCCTCAACCTGAGCTTCGAGGAGCTGAGCGGCGCCGGGCTGGAGGAGCCGCCGCGGCGCAGCAGCAACCCGCAGTGGACGGTCGGTGGACAGCAACCAGATGAATCGGTCGCACGTTCGATTCCGTCCTGCTTTGTGTTTTACAGATTCCTCTGCCTGTAGTTTTCTTTCCAGGTTGATGTTTTACTCTGCAGAGTAAAACGCTAAAATTGAGAAACGGCAAATAACTGACAGTGGCAGCAAATGAACCAGAGAATCAGCGGTGTCCAACCTGCGGCTCGGGGGCCATTTTTGGCACTTGAACTGATTTTTTTTTTTTTTTTTTTTTTTGCAATTCAAAAATCATACAGATTTGTTTATTAAACTTTATATTTTTAATCCAGGTCAAATTATTACCATTGACTTAATTTTCTTGCAATGGAAAATCGCAAGAGAATGATACAAAGTTAAAACTTTTTTAATCAGTAGACCCACGTTTAATCAAATAAAATCAGCTTTTATTTTATTTATCAAACTTGGTTAAAGATGAAAGTGACCCGAATCCTGTTCTGGAATGAATTTGTTCAGCCGAACCTAAAAGATTTTGAAAAGTAGAAGTCTTTATTTAATATGGCAAATGTAAAAAAAAAGTATTTTAAAAGTTCTGGATTTGAAATGAGTAATACACAAATATATTTATACATCATGCAACTTTATTTGCTATATTTTATTTTCTAATAATACTTTTCTTGAATTTTGTCTCACATGACTAAATGTTTGGACACCCCTGATGCAGTTAATTAATAATTAATAACTACTACATTTGCAGATTTAATACATTTCATTTATAACAACCTTAGTATTTACAGAAATCTCAAAGTGTAACAATCAGTAAAACAAATTGTATAAAACTGAAATAAACCCATAAAAGACGGATTTAAATATTAAAAGAGAAAGACAGACATTTAAAGTTTTCCATGCTAAGTTTATTGTTGAGAAACCAAATAATATTGTTTTGTTCCATTTGACAAGAAGTTTGGAAACAACTGGTTTATATTAAAATATATGCATGTGTCAGAATGGGCTAGTCAAATCCAACTATAAATAAATAAATAAAAATAATGCAGTTTACCTGAAATTCCAGCTAAACTTTCTGCAGTTCGGGTTGTTAGATGTTGCGTGTCCACCCAGCAGGCCATCCTGAGGTGACCTTAGCGGTTTCACATCGGTGTGGTTTAGAGCGAGAAACTCATCGCAGCAGGCGGAAACTAATGTCACGTTGAATTTGACAGAATTAAAAATACATACGCAGCAGCAGAAGGTGTCATGAGGCCCCGTTTATTTTCATCCTCGCTAGTCCCCGTTTGCAAAAATAAACGTCTAAGAACAAGCATCTCTGCTGCTGTTTAAATGTCTCGGTTTGTGAAATGTTTTAAATGGAGTCTCAGGGTTTTTCTCCCTCCTGACAGTCCGGTAGACTCGGTTCGATTGGGACCAAAACTGCAACATTCTCTACATTTTCAGTTCTTGCAGTTTGCTTTCCCACTGAAATGAGTCAGATGATCCAAACTGATTGGAAAACCTGTTCCCCTCCTGGCCTGTGGGGGCGCTGCACCAAGAACCACTGAAGGAAACATGAAAACCTCTGAAGACTGAGCGCAACTTCCTTCTTCACAAGATATAAACAAAAACAGAGCTGTCAGATTTTAACGAAGATCATAAATCATTTCTCCTGCTAGCGCTAGGCTGTCTCATTTGTTTTGGTTGTATTTACCCAGAATGCCCTTTGCTGTAGTCCACTTCCTGCTTTTGGAGCGGTCTCCAGTCCGCTTTGTATTCATATATACATTCAAACCAGACCAGAGTTCACTTAAACCGAACCAAGCCCGAGGTTTGTAGAAGGACCAGAGTTAGATTAGCATTCACTTCTCCCCAAATGAACCAGACCTTCTGGGCAAACGGACTGGAGTTGGGTTAAAGTTCAACTAAACATGGCCGCCTTTACAAACACACTAACCGGAGTTTTTCCTTCATGCTGTCAGGCGACGAATCCCCACACCTCCAGCATGTCCAGCCTCAACTCCCAGGAATCCTCCAATGACATCTGCAAGCTGACGGACAAGCAGCAGGCGGAGTACCGGGACGCCTACAGGGAGTACGTGGCCCAGATGGCCCAGCTGGAGATGACCGGCAGCGGGGCGGAGCGGCCCGTCCAGCCCCATCCGAACCACTTCCTCCAGACCTCCTGCTCAGAGGACAAAGTGGTGGGTCAGCCGCCTCAGTTTGTTCCAGCACACATTGAAAAACTATAATTTTTAACTTTCATATTGATTTACAAACCAAAATCTGAAAAGTGTGGCATGCATTTCTCCTCCACCCCATCTTACTCTAAGTCGGATACCTTCAGAAGTCACCCAATTGGTAAATAGGACAGAACATTTGTTGTTATTTATTTATTTATTTTTTTCTCCGAAGAGTTTTTGCGGCGCTAGCGGCTCGTATTTTTTCTACAGTAGGCAGACAGGAAGGAGGGTGAGGAGGGGGGGGAAGACATGCAGCAAAGGTCGTCGGGACCGGGAGTCGAACCCGCGACGTCCGCGTCGAGGACTAAGGCCTCCAAACGTGGGGCGTGCTAACCCCCTGCGCCACCACAGCACGCCCCAACATTTGTTGTTATTGAACAAAATTTTCGTGCATTTCTCCAAATCAAAACAAATAAAACACTTTTGGCATTTTTCCTCTCCCACCTTAAAATAATGTCCAGAGCCACAAAATATCCTTAGCACAACAAAAACACTGCTTATGTTTGCATGCAGCCTAGAAATAAAAACTTTGGGAGTTTAGTTTGCTGTGTAAAATTCAGTAGCAGACAAACTTCTGCTAATAAAGGAGATCATTTTTCATTTAGCCTTGACCTCCACTTATCATAGTGTTGGTATAGTGCTTTAGCAACAGCTTCAGCTAAATATCATGTTAATATAACACTTTAATGCTAGGTATAACAATTTACCATTAGCTACTTCTAAATATCCTGTTGGTTCAGCGCTTTAGTGTTAGCTTACACTAATTACTATTGTGGTGTATCGAATTAGCATTAACTTGTAATGAATACCATGTTGGTATAGTGCTTTAGCACTAACGTTTGCTAAAACAAAAATATTAGTATAATTCTTAAGCGTTAGCAGTAACATAATTACTAAATTACTATGTTAGTAAAGTGATTAAGCATTAGCTTCTGCAAAATATGTTGGTATTGTGTTTTAGCATTAGTGAAACTCATGTTTATGCTTCACGGTGGTTTAAGGTTAGCGCAGCTAACTTAATAGATTAATAAGATACATTAAATTTGACATTTTATTGCTATTTGGGGGCAAAAAAATCTAAACATTTTCTAAGGAAAAGATGAATTGATACAAATAAAAAATAAAACCATGCATATCTCACCCAGTATTCATTTTGTTTTTGGTGTAATTGACTAATACAAGTAATTTAAATTTCATTCCTTCATCCTGAATGCTGAATCATTGGTTTACTTGTGCAATTATCTCTGACAAGCTGTGGAATGAGAGTTCTCCTTATCGAATCCTTCATCCTCTCCTCGCCCTCAGGCCAAGGAGGGAACAGACCCGGACAGCCGCAAGCCCTTCAAGAGGGCCTCCAAGAGCAGCGACATCACAGACTTCGCCTCAGGCGCCGACGCGCCGCTCCTGGACCCCATCAGCGAAGAGGATGAGAACCACAGCCTGTCCTCCAGGACCCCGGCTTCAAAGAAAGCAGCGGGGTCGTACTACCACAAGCTCCCCAGCGAAGACGACTCCGGCCCCGAGGAAGCCGACAACACCACGCCGCTCCTCCACAAGGAGGGCCGCGCCAGTCCGCCATCGCCTGGCCTCCGCTCAGACATCCTGAAGGACTCGGATTCAGGGATGCGGTCCAGCAACAGCTCCCCGGGTTCGCCCCTGGAGGAGGCTGGCGGAGCGCTGAACCCCGGCCTCATCGAGCTGGAGCTGGAGGGCCTGGTGAGGAAGAGGAGCCTCTTACCCAGCCGGCTGCAGGACGCGGCGGTGGCCCGCATGTCCATCTGCTCCGACGCGCCGTCTGAAGCCAGCCTGATGGCAAGCAGCCCGGACGAAGGCTGGCCCGCCGACTCGGTCAGCAACCTGAACCGCACCGCCAGCAACACCACCCTCAACAACAACTCAACGACAGACGACACCAACTCCAACTCCAACAACAGTCGTCAGCGGCAGGAGAACTTCCTGGATTCCAGCATCATCATCCACCCAGGAAGCACCGCCGCCACAGCCGTCCATCAGAACCAGAACCTGTGCTCCATCAACCTGGGAGACGAGCGGGAGAGCGTTCTCTGAGGCCCTCATCTCTAATTTGGGTCATGTTCATCATTGATGTTGTGATGTTTTAGTGCAGGTATCTGTGGAATGAGTAGCTGATCCAAATGAAACCCTGTTAGCAGAACTCCTGACCTCATATCAGTGATCGTTTCCTGTTGTGTTTGTGATTTCTCTCCTGTTTTTCCTTGATGGAATAAAAAGTGTTCTCAAATTGAAACCAGAAGCCAGATGTTACTGATGGTTCAGCAGTTTTGATGCATGGTGGTGCTGTTTGGTAGTTTATTGGTAGTGGGGGAATGGATTTCCTGTTGCATGATGTTGTGTTTTGTGAATCAATAAATATTTCACCACATGACCCATAATAATCGTCTGATGATCCTTATTACAGTATTTTTCTGGAAAATCTTTTAGACATTAAATTTGGATTCCCAGAGTTCCTACATAGTCTGGAATTAGATTTAAATGTGTATACATAAAAAAAAGTTTTAATGCATTCACACGTTTTAATATTTTATTAATAATCCTATAATAAAAAAGTTCTGTCAGTCTGGACATACATCCACGTCTATCTAGCTAGTTAGCAACATAGCTAGCTAGCTAGCTGCCTGGTTACGTTGCTAGCTAGTATCGCTCTATCAATTAAATTTGTAGAGAACATTTAAGCAACAAGGTCTTCAGATTTTATTATCTTTGTACAAAAATATCTGTCCATCTGAACTGATGAGCTAGCTGTGTGGCTAGCTTGTTAGCTACGTAACTAGCAAGCCAAATTGCTACACAGATATTGCTCTATCAATTTAACTTAGAATATTTCAGCAACAAGGCCGATTAAAGGCATTTACATTATAAAAACATAGAATATATATACAAAAACATAATAAAAAGTTGTAATCCAGACTAAAAGATGTTCGGTAGTAATCAAAGGCAGCTCTAAACAGGAGGGTTTTAGCCTTGATTTCAGTATTTCAGATGTTTTAGTTTTCTGGAAGGTTTTTTCTGAGATGAATGAGGCTTCTCCGTGTTTGGTTCTGGGGATGCTGAGGAGATCCAGAACCAGAAGACCTGAAAGGTCCGGAAGATTGATGAGCAGATTAAAGACGTTCAGTGATTTACCACAGGCAGTATCTTAAAGTCTATTCTCTCAGTGAAGGACTGTAGAACTGGGTGGTGTAGAACTGGGTGGTGTAGAACTGGATGGTGTGCTCGATCTTCCTGGTTTTAGTCAGAACGCCAGTTTGGATCAGCTGCAGCTGGACCATTGATTTTTGTTAGGCAGACCTGTGAAGACACTATTGCGTTAATCAATGCGACTAAACATAAAGGCATGGATGAGTTTCGTCCTTTAATCCTGGAAATGTTCTTCAGGTGATAGAAGGCCGACTTTGTAACTGACTTTATGAGAATCTGAATGTTCAATAACTAAAGTTACATGCTGTGTTGATTGTTTCTTTTTTGGTTGTTGAGTTGTTTTTATTAATTTGGTTATTGATATTCAATCAATCAGTCTGTAATACTTTTGTTTTTGTTTTCTCCTTCCTGTCTCCGCTTTTAGCAGCGTTCATGTTAATTTTCTGGTATAAAACTTTTAAAATGTGCTGAAAACAACAGTATTTATTAATCCAAATGTAATACTTTAACATAGAAACGTGCAGGAACTGTAAGTTTAAATTTTAAACTGTAAATGCATCATGTTTAAAGCCATGCAAGCTGAAGATATGCACTGGCAGGATTTATTTTGTCCGATAGATGGCGCACTCTCCATTCAAACCCGCTGCAGGCCTGCTGATAAGAAACTGCAGCTCAGACCAACAAGACCCAAAGCTGAGTGTTGACATTTATGAAGGAAGGCGGTTCGGTTACCGTTTCCCAGACTGACTCAGTGTTTCTGTTCACATGAAAGTGAACTGGTTTGTAGAGTTCCTTTTATACTGATGTGATTCCTCGGGTCAGATGAAGAGCAGCTCAGCCTCCTGAAACCTTTAACACAAAAACTGACAAAAACTATTCCCACCCTTCAAACTTAAATCCATTTTAAACTTAAACCAGAAACCTGAACGGTTTGGTTTGGGGATTTTTACAACGTTTACAATCCAAAGAGCGATTTCTGGACTCAGTCCAGAAACTGAATGAAACTCAGTTAGAGACACCAATTTTACATAACCTTCATTTTGTTTTAATATCTACTGTAGGAAGTTTTGTGCCTTTTGTTTTAAAATAAATTACATTTTTATCTCAATTGTTCGAAAAAATAATTTTGCCCAAAACTGCAAGCGTGCATCTTTTTCTGTGGAAAATTATGCATTGTGTGGATCATTTCTAAAATAATTTGAATAATTAATTGAATAAACTCTATTTTGAACAAACTGAATAGAATCAAAAGATAACACATCTTAAATATTACTGGCACTTTGAGGGGAAATCAATGCGATTCCACTGCTTTAAACTTTCCCTTTAATTTCCTTTTAGGATCAATTAATTATTTTTTTTTTATTTTACCTGCATTTGTCATAACTATTTTTAAAACATCAGTTGGTTCTTTTTAATTTTTAACCACTTACTGAGAAGTTGCAGACAAATTAAATGTATTCAATTTACAATCAAAAAACTAAATTCTCAGTTGGATTTAGGCCTGGACTTTGACTAGGCCATTTCAGCACATCTAATTGCATCTCTGGCTGATTCGGATGGTCAGTCTCAAGTTTTTTGCAGAATGTAGCAAGTTTTCTTTCAGCTTCATGAATTTTCCCCATCAACTCCAGTCTGCTTCCCACAGCATAATGCTGCCACCACCATGTTCCCCATGATGCCTTTTAGTCTCCCTTCTGTTTGTAACAAAACAAAATGCGAACAAACTCAGGGAGGTATGAATACTTTTGGAAGAGGCAGCCCGGAATGCGCATGCGCTCTCCTCAATATTTCAATTTTTCCAGCTGATATCTAATCATTTCCAATCAGGTTGATTAAAACTCGATCAGAGACTCGGTTTCATCTGACGTTAACTTGCTTAAGATTTGGCCGGAGCTCAACTGGCTCAGACTAAAACCTCCTAATCCTATTTACCAACAGAGCATGTGAGAAAGTAAAAGTGCTGCGCTCCAAATAAGCTTCTTTTCCGCAACCTGTGCGCCTCCAGGGCAGGAATGTCGCTCTAAATGCGCACATTCCGCTGGACGACAGCAGACTTTACGCACCAAATGAAACATGTCGCAGTTGCGTTTTGGATTTATTTTGTATAAAAAAAGAAAAAAAAAAGAGAGGTACAATTTACATAACTTTTATAAAAAGTTTCAGCATAATTAAGTACAACATTACACTTTTTTGCAGGAGTTTCAAATTCCTGCAACTATACAAGAGAGTTCACAAAGTCTCATTCTTTCACTTTTACTCTTTTTTATGTTTTAAACATCGTCCAGTCCTTCATGTGCCAACAATTCTGACAAGACAAGACTAAACTTTTTACAGTAACTAACCGAGTTTGTTCTGTACACGATCCCAACCTCCGCAAAAAAGCGAAGAGTTCAAACGGGGAGAGGGGAGACGAAGGGAGGACAGGAGGGGAAATAATCCCGAATAACGCGCCTTCCGTTTCCAGAAAGGACCCACGAATAAGAAGTCTTAAATTAAATAATAACGAGGAGTCCAAACAGAAAACACATCACATCAGATTGTCCCATAATAAGCGAAAGTCTCTTGATTTCTGGAGGAAAAAAAAAAATCCAGGAGAGTGGGGGAGGAAAGTCCTGCTCCCCGCGTCCTGCGTGTGTTTCTGCGTCTTGACCAAACACCTGCAAGAGATTGAGAAAGAGAGAGGCGTGTTTAGAAAACGCAAACAGGGCAGAGATCCGGACAGACTGGCGCCAGGGAGGAAGCCGCAGTTTTTAACATTTAACCAAACACTTCCAATACTGAGCAAACCCTGCGCTCCAGATGCGCGCGCGCGCACACAAACACACACACACACACACACACACACACACACACACACACACACACACACACACACACACGCACGCACGCACACACACACGGATGGGAACACACGCACTTTTCGCTCAACTTCAGCCTCCAATCTGGGGAAGAATCAGCGTAATTGCCGCTCAGCTGGCGCCTACCCACTTCTTGTACCAATTATGTGCAGACATGGTAGTAGCAGTAATCCAAACAGCCATTATTTTCCTGTTGCAGATGCTCTTCATTACAGACACGAGAGGAGCCGCACAAATCCGACGCAAACTGCGCAGAAATCCGACGCAAACTGCGCCTACTTACCGCCTTAGCGACGCAGAGTCCGGCTGTCATCTGTCCGCAGCTCTGACGGAAACTCCGGGGACTGAAAACAAAAACAAACCAAAATGTTAGCGCTTGTTTTGGGGGGATTTTACGCAGCGGGCGTCGAATCTAGGTCGGATTGTGAACAAAAGAGGAGAAACGAGCCGTCGGGTTTTTATTTTATTTTTTAAAATCCTGTAATTACCTGTAACGACAGGATGCTGATGTCTGTGTTGAGGGCGGTCAGCGGGGTCCGGGACGCGCTCTGCCCCGGCCGCGCCGCGGGGTGATGCAGGCTGGAGTCCAGCGCGATCTGCAGGTCCAGGATGTAGTCGATAACATGCTGCAGGATTTCCATCTTGCTGACGTTCTTGTTCTGCGGGATGCTCGGAACCAGCTCCTTCAGCTTGGAGTAGCAGTCGTTCATGTTGTACAGCAGGCTGAGCGGGTCGTCCACCGGGGTTTTGCTCCGGGAGATTCCCAGGGAGTGATCCGAGAAACCGGCGCCGGCTTTCCGGAAGGAGCGCACGGGGCTTATTGCTTTCATCGCGCCGGAGGGAGTCGGGTTGTTGTCGCGCTGCTTTCGGTTCGGTCGGGCGATCAGCGATCAGACTGGATCAGCCGAGCTGTCAGAGCGGGTTTTATAGGCGGCTGGCTGCACTAGTGACACGGGCGGCTCCGGCGCGCTGATTGGGCGCGGGCGCCGCGTCGCTCACTGCGCATCGCGGCTCCGATTGGCTGTTTGTCTGAGCCGCGGAACCAGCGGAGGGCGCTTCAGCAATTTGGAAAATGAAGCGCTTACCTGTTTCTGATCAAGAAAATTAATGATGGTGAGGTCGCGCCTGGAGCTTTGCGCAGCTTGGATTTAAAAAACCCAACGCAGTAATCATCATCATCATCATCATCTTCATCATCATGATAAAAAATAAAAGAAATAAAACGATCAAGCAACACATTCAAAGAGACAGGACTGATGACTGTTAATACCTTTCAGTCCAACTCGGCGTGAAGGAAACCTGAAGACTCAGGTGGAAATCAACTTTAACCTCAGAAAATATCCAGTTACCATGAAAACGTCCTTATTTACAATTTAATGCGCAAAATGAAGCTTAAAGCCTGAATTTTAAATATCAACTTCCTGAAATGCGCCTCAATCTGAGTTCATAAAAACTTTTAACGACCTGGATGATGTTTGATGTTTTCATTCTGCAGCTGCAGTTGACCCCCCAGGGGCGCAGCAATTGCCCCCAGAGGCAGGTGAAGGCTGTGCTTAATTAAATTAGATCCGAATGAATAAATCTGTTGGTTTTGTTTGTTTGTTTGGTGGGAAAAATCAGCAATTTTGAAACTTTAATGTTTTATTTAATTCAGAATAAAGAAACAGAAGGGGAAATCAGAAATGGTTTTTTTTTTTAATTAATAAATTTGTCACGTTTTTACGCAGTTTTGAGCAAATTCCTAACACAGACGGACAGGTGATGAATTTGCTCAAGAGCACGTCGGCGCATCACAGAGCGAACCAGCAACCATCAGCAGCCGCGCTCTCTCTCTCCCTCTCTCTCTCTCTCTCCTCTCTCTCTCTCTCTCTCCCTCTCTCTCGTCCCTCTCTCTCTCCTCTCTCTCTCTCTCTCTCTCTCCTCTCCTCTCTCTCTCTCTCTCTCTCCTCTCTCCCTCTCTCTCTCTCCCTCTCTCGCTCTGCCTTTGGAGCAGACGCTCCGGCGCCGTGACGTCAGCCCATTCACAGCAGCCTTCGAGCCAAGCCCTCGCGGCGCCGCTCAGGCGGTTTCCATGGAGACGGCGGGGAGGTCCTCAGCTGATCAACCCCGGCGGAGCCCCCTAAAACCCGGGCCGGTGGTGCGTTCAGAGACCGCCGGAACTCCCGAACACATCAGCGCTGACACAAAACCAGGGGCGCTGCTAGAAACCAATGGGGGAGGGGTTGGATTTCAGGAAGTGACGAAGGCAGAAGTTGAAATTTAAAGCAAATTAAATAATAATGATTAAAAATGTATGTTTTATTAAACAAAACAGTCTGTAGTGCATGGTCCGTGTTTGTATAAATCAACTGATCAATGCAAAATTTGGAATTTATAATTTTAAAATAAAATAAGTCAAATGATAGATTATTATGATTATAATGAATGATTTTAGCTAGAAGTCTACATTTTATGTCCGCTTTTATGTTCTTGTTTTCATGTTTGTGTCTTCAGGCTATGACTTTTTTGTGTATATTTAAAAAAATAAACAAACAAAATGTCCATAGGTGCTATATAAATAAGTTAAATACACATATAAATGTTACTATTCACAATTTAATCTTTTGATTCTGGTGTAAACATCAGGGCTGTTGTGGGTAATTATTGACCTCTGACCCGGTGGTGGTGCCACTAACTCCAACCTGTAAGGATACTTCACTTCTTGCATTCTAAGTATATTAAATTACTTCTTAAATATACTTAACTATATAAGTAAAAACATCAATAAAATAAAAATTAATATAATAATAAAATTATCCAACAATAAGTAAATAAATGCATTAAAATTACTTTAAAATATTTTATAAATTAATACCTTTCAATAACTACCCAATAATACATCAAATCAATAAAACAATTAATTAATAAAATTACCCAACAAAAAACTAATTATTAAAATAAATTGTTTAAAAATACCCAATGAAAAGAAATAAATTTAAAGAAGTAATTAAAACCCTGATTTAAGCAAAAACAAGTAACTAAACTGAATGAATAAATAAATATTAGTGATGTTTTGCTGCTTCTTTAATTGTATTCATACCAAACATTATAGACTGCTAAAGTTTAGTTCGGCATAAATAATAAACAAAGCTAAACTTTTAGTTTGTTTTTAGTTTTGATCCTCAGATATTCAACCAGCCCTCAGAGGTTTGAACCAGTCCGCATGCGCAGAACAGACCCTCTGGAGCTCCAGGATCCCTCCACGCGCGTCCTTCTCCCACGGTCCGGAGAACCGGAACCTCGCGCTGCTCCATCAGCTGCCACGCGCCGGTCGCGTGGAGGAGAGTGTAAACACATCCTGGGGTGGAGCAGGGAAACCCGACCCCCGTGGGGCGACCCCCGTGGGGCGGGGTTTGGGATTAAACACCCCAAAAACACAGCAGCAACGTGACGTCACGCCAGGAGGACGGAGCGCTGATTGGCCCTGAAACGGGACCAAAACAGGGCGGACTGAGGTTCAGCTGCATGCCGCAACCCTTCCTCAGGAAGACCATCAGTGACCTTCTGGTATTCCTTAAATAGAGAAATTATTGTAGCATTTTATTATAAAATAAATTTGACTCCTCTGTATTATACAGCGACGTAAGAAAGGATTCGATCTTACACATCTAACGGCCACTAACATGTTTCTGATCATGTAACAGATAATGAGTCTTTCACAAGCTTTAGCATTAGCTTTCACTAAATACCATATTGATGTAGCGAACTAGCACTAGCATCCAGAAAATGACTTGTTTTTATAGCGCTTTAGCATTAGCTTCCATGAAATACTGGGTTGGTATAGCACTTTAGCATTAGCTTCCAGAAAATGCCTTGTTTGTGTAGCATTTAGCATTAGCATTCACTAAATACAGTGTTGGACAAGCGCTTTAGCATTAGCTTCCATGAAATACTGGGTTGGTATAGCGCTTTAGCATTAGCTTCCACTAAATACATTCCAGCATGTTTATTTAATTATTTAAAAAGGAATTGAAATATTTGTTTATTTGCATCTTTCTTACATTGCATAAAAATTGTTGAATAAAAATCTGTAGATTATTTTATTCGATTTTCAGAATTATCAATAGACTAATCAATTACTAAAATAATCATTGTTGGCAGCCTATAATTAGTGGAAAACCATCATAACTAACATTAACTGTGTGTAATTAATCTATGTCATTTGTTTCATTTAGTGATGAACTGAAGCCGCTGCCCAGCTGGGGTGTGATTACTTTTCCCACAAAGCTCCAGGTTGGTCAGTTTAGCTCTTAATTGTTTTAATTTGAAAACTATTTGAAATTGTGATTCCTCAGACTCTCTTAATCTGATATTAAAATCTGAATCCTTTCAGTTTTCTGACAGCTTTTTATGTATAAATGGATGCATCTTTTTAAATAGTCATGAAAATTTCCTAAATTTCTTCTTTTACCAAAGTTCACTCAGATCTGTTGGACGTAGCAACATCCTCCCAGTTGGCAACCTGCAAAAGTTGGCTGCAGTGTAACTTTTGAGCAATATTGCCTGTTGGCACACAATCAGACGCTAGCATTGCTGCGTCGCCCACCTATCACTGCGGCACAGCTGTCACTGCAGTGAGAAGTCTGTGGCCCTAAAATCAGATGCTTGGTTTTTCACACAGGAGGTGGGACTGTGTGGTTTCTAGCTGAACAGTTAGTTTGTGCAGCAGAATTTCTTATCTGGCTTTGCATGAACGCTGCAGCTCTGCTGGCGATGAAATTCACCGGCTGTTTAACAATTTTACAGCAAGAAACTTTCATTTATTTGGGGCGAAAGTTGGAATTTATTTGCTGTCTTCTGAAAATGATTTAAACATACTGTCTTTAAAAGATCTGCCACCTCTGATTTACTGGCTTTAATTAATGTCAGCTGCTAATTCGCTAATAGAGCAAAGATAATTTTTAACTTGGTGTTTTAGCATTATTGTTAACTTTAAAGATATTTAGAAACCCCTAAATTGATGTTCTGGATGAATTCAAAAGCGCTAATTTACTTAGCTGTTTTGTAAACTTTGACTTGAATAAAGTTTAAAGTTAGGCGTTTATTATTTTATTACGCTCTTATTTTGAAGCAGACAGCAGTTTCCTCTAATCAAAATCACTACTTTTTTTTACAAGAAACTTTATTGAGAAAATGGCAAGTGTACAATAAACAAATAAAGTATACAGAAGGATTTACATGAACAAATTATGTTATTATTTCATTAAAACGCACAAATTCACATATATAAACTGCTTTAAGAGCCTCTTCATGTTATCCTGGTGAAATTAGCGCTCTAGCATTAGCATCCACTAATTAGCGTGTTGGTATACCACTTTAGCTTTCACTAAACACCATGTTGGTATTGTGCTTTAGTGTTAGCAGAACTGATACTTATGACTAGAGGTATAGGTTTGGGTTTAGCGTAGCTAACTTTTTACTTAGCGGTGCTCACCACTGGTTCTTGAACATTTCACCCAATTTCCTTTCATTTGAGGGAGAGAAAACTGGACAATGACTGCCTTCAACATCTCCTCAAATCATTGAAAATTAAACTCAGTGGGAAGCTGCAACAGGAAAATAATGTCCAACTGGAAAATCTTCAATAAACTGAAACATCTGCATTCATGTTTTTTGGTTAAAATTCATTGAAGTTGTTTGATGAATCTTCATTTCATTGTTGGTCTCCTATGAAGACCAACAATGATTTAAATGCATCATTAAGGGCAAAATGAGAATAACATTCATGCTCAGGATGGAAACATTTCACCAGAGAGGCTGTGGTTGTTTCATTCCCAACGCGCCGTCTGACAGGTTCCTCTATTCCAGGGGGAATTGAGAATGTGTCTGCAAGACCTGAAACCAGGTTCTGATACCCCTCAGCCCACAGACTTCTTGGATTCTGTGGTGAAACTGTCCAACAGTCGCTCTGCTGGTGTTTGATTTCAGGAAATTTCTCTCATCAGTCACGATTTTCTTTAAACATGTTTAAATCAGTCTTACCAAACAAAAAAATGAGAAAAATATGGAGGTTCTGGTTCCTTTTGTGTCGTTTTGGACAGGAGTCGATGTGTTTTAGCACTTCCAGCTAACTGCTTAAGGCATTTCTTGGAACAAAAATCATTAGAAACCATGTTTGCTACATGGAGGCAAGTTATAGACGCTATAGGACTCATATCTAAAAAGTTAGTTGTGCTAACCCTAAAGCACTAATAATTAGTTCCACTAATGCTAAAGGGCAATGCTAACAGGGAATATAGCAGAAGCTAACATTAAATCACTACACTGACATATTTAGTGGAAGCTAATGCTAAAAAGCTAACTTCAATTCAAATTATATTTACTCTTTAAAGGCTGCAATCAAGAAACAATTTAATTTTAACATAATTTGCATATCAAGGAATTACCTTCAGTGTTTTGTTTATGTTTATATCTTGTTCTCTCTTTGTATTTTACATGTTTCTCGTTTGAAATAAAATTATTGAGGGAGAAAAAAGAGAGAGAGAGGAAATGAAACAGAACTGCTGCATAAACAAACTTCAAAATAAGAGTATGAATAAAAACGTCTCACTACTTAAAAAATTCTTAATAGTAAATAACCAAAACTTCAGCACAGATGTCAAAATTTAATCAAGTGAAAGTTTACAGTAAAGTAAATTAGTGCATTAGAAATTATCCGTGAAAATTAGCTTAGGGGAAGCTAAGTGCGCTAAACATTTTCAAAGTTAGCAAGAGTGCTAAAGTGCTAAGCTAAAAATTAAGCTCTGCTGTTAGCATATCCTGACCTTTTCCTGGGCTGTTATTGTAGGAACACTAATGGACAGATGTATGATTTGTTTTTAAATCAGATAAATATTATTTACTCCGTGGGCCGAAGTGAACATACATGACTTCTCCCTTTGTTTCCTTCCTTCAGACGTACTGAAAAAAAAATCCCACTTCCTTCTAACCTCAGGCTTCTTGCTCTTACTCAATCTTTCTCTATTTATAAAACACAAAGGGAAGAGAGAGTTATTGTAGAAAAGACGGGGGTTTGTGTGAAAATGGAGAACATGCCGAGTGGCGGCTGATTCACTCTGACCACCGTACTGCTGTTAGCATCACGTCTGTTAGCATCTCATGTTGGAAGTTTTCTCTAATATCCTGACTTCTGTTGCTTTCATTAACTTTTATGTGAACTTTTTGATGCTTCTTCTTCCATTTTTCCATCATGTTTTTTACTTTACATCTGAAAAGTCTTTAAATTGTACAAAAAGAAACCAGAAAATGTGTTTTTAATACCACGAGCACTTTTCTAAATGCTAAATCAACAGAAAAACAATGCAGTCTGCTCCCTTCCAAGCCGACAGCTTAACAACATCACTGCCAAGATGCTTTTCACTGTCTTTCAAGCGTTACTTATTGTACAGAGGAAGTGTGAAAAGCGGGGCTGTCTCAGAAAGTCGAGATTCACACAATCAAAACGAGTCCCTGGACATCCCATTTGCTGCATGGCATGCAGACGTGCTGGGGTCAAAGGTCAAAACAGCCTCAAGAGAGCTGGTGAAACAAGCCAAATCGTTTGGAGAGGACAGAAATCCTAGAAAATAAATGTCCTTATCACAGATTCACTCCTGATCCGTTAGCAAATACATAATTCAGGTTTTATCTCAGAATATTTGAAAATAAAAGATAAAGAGATTTTGTATTATTGATCCAAAATATGCCAGATTTTAAGATAACATTGTCTTTTTTACTTATATTTGAACTTAAACTCAGACAAACTGGATAGAAAGTGTCTGTAAACATAAATTTTCAAGCTCTGACTCAAATTTGTAGTGGCAAATTTAGGTCTGGACTTTGACTAGGCCATTTTAACACAGCTTTTTGTATACGTCTGGAGGCTTAGTAAGCTAAATATATAGGCTGAACTAAATATTTAGCCTTAATCTTAGCTAAATGTTTAGCTCCACATTAAATATTTAGGTTGAAAGTTGATGTTCAGCTAGTAAGCTAAATATTAAGCTTGAAGCTAAATGTTTGCCTTCAAACTAAATGATTAGCTATTAAGCTAAACATTTAGCTTACTAGCTAAATATTTAATGTCTAGTTAAATATTTAGCTAGTAAACTAAATATTTAGCTTCAGGCTAAAAGTTTAGTTAGTAAATGTAAATTGAAATAGCATGCTCAGTTTTTAGCTGCAATTTTTATTTAGTTTATGAACCAAATATTTTGAATATTTAGTTAAAAACTGTGACATTTATAAATGAATAACATGTTGACAATATGAACCTCCATTTTTTCTCTCTTGGGCTAAATAACCCAAATTATTCATGTTAGTTTCTGACTGTGTAACTTTACTAGCAGAAGAGACGCTTCAGTTTCTGTTTGATCGGCTCTTTTGCAGAAACTAAATCTGCAAGCCGGAGACAGAAACTACTTTCCTTCAGCTGCTGCTGCATCTCTGCAATGTAATTATATGAAATGGCTTTAAACCTGCTGTGTTTCATATTGCCACCAGCCTCTCCTTATGATAAGCTCCAGCACAGTTAGTCTCAGCCAACAGGTTAATGCGGCCATTTGCTTTAATATCAGCAGAATGAATCAACCTTTAAAGGCTGTTAGTGTTATTAAAATGGGCCCACGGGACGCGCTGTGTGTTTCCTGAGTCAGTGTACGTGCTGCAGTTAGGTCTAGATTATTGGGACTTATTGAAGTAACAAGCTAATGGAATTAAGGTGCTGGATTTCATGCGCCGTTGCCAAGATTCGGCATTAAAAGGATGTGTACTGAATAAATAGTGCTTTAAGTAGATGAGATTCCGACACGAGAGAGTTTCGGCTGTCAGAGCGGCATTGTTTACCCGACGAGAAGCTGCTGCAAACGGAGACACGGAGTCAGACTGGATTTCAACTTCTTCTCAACTGAATTACAAACGATGCACAGGAGCGGGGAAAAGAGGAGTACAATTCAGCTGAAAAACTGAAGAAATGGTCGCTTTAATGTCAAAAAATTTCTAGAAAAAGCTTGGACTTTCTACAGTTTGAAAAGTTAAAGTTTTTTTTTTAAATCTCAGTAATTTGGGATTAATATCAGAAATTGTATAGAAAAAAAACTTGATAATTTCAATATTTAAAAATAAAAAAATCTGTGAGAATAACTTAGACATTTTGAGATTAATCTCAGAAATTTACAAGAAAAAATTTGGAAATTTCAGTTTGAAAAGTCAGAAATTTGCAAGAAACAAACCCTGAAAATTTGAGATTAATCTCAGGAAATTTTATGCAAAAATCAAGGAAATTTCCTAAAGTCCAAAATTTGCAAGAAAAATTTTTAGAAATGATTTTCTAAATTTTCTAGAAAACACTTCAAAATTTTAATTTGAAAACTTAAAAATGATATAGAAAAGACATTAAAGCCTTAAAAGTTTGACGTTAGTCTCAGAAATTTTCTAGAAAAACTGTAGAAACGTTTGAGTTTCAAAAGTCAAAAATTTCTCTGCTGGAAAATTAAAACAAAATTGTGTTGTTGTTTTTTTCCTGGCAAATTTTCAGTTTTAGACTAATCTCAAAATTTATGATTTCTTTCTTGAACATTTCTGAGATTTTTGTTTCATATTTTCAACTTTTGGTGTTCAGAAATTTCCACCATTTATTTATTTTTTTTACATTTTCAGGGATTAATCTCAAAGTTTCTGAGTTTCTTGTTGGAAACTTACTCCTGTTCTACGGCGTCGTAGAACAGAAAGTTTCCTTTTAGAAAGTAAGCAGAAACCTAAAGACAGCCTCAGTGGAGCTTCCATATTTGCCAGCTAATTACATTTGTGAAAAGAGGAATCAAAATGAAATCCAAATATTTACCAAAATAAACTCGTTTTGTTTCATTTCTCCATCAGCGGTGCCAGAACAGAGTCGTCTCCATTACAGATAATTCATGTGATGTTTGTGTTTGTGTTGCTGGATTAGCTGGGAGGCGTTGCTGTTGGCCCGCGCTGTAAAACGCTCTCATCTGTATTTTAATGGACCAAGAAGCAGTGGGAGGAAGTGGCTCCGTGCCACCGACTCGCACTGAAAGAGACGACCGAACGTCGCAGGTAATCTGTCTGTGAGAGGGTTTCAGCCGCATAAAAGGAATTAGTGAAAAACATTTAAAAAGCAGCTTTCACTGCGTGTCTGTGTGCGTGTGTGTGTGTGTGTGTGTGTGTGTGGGTGTGTGTGTGTGTGTGTGTGTGTGTGTGTGTGTGTGTGCGGAACCATATTTGATCACCCATAATTGGAGTTTCTCTGCATAGTGTTTCTATGATAATGTGGCTTCAAAAACAGATAAAAATGAATTAAGCCAGTACATTTCATCATAAAAACACAAGATAAAGATACAGAAGTATTTACGCACGTCACGTCTTTTCTCCGTGTCAGTAATTTACATTTTTTGTGACTAAAAATGGAGAGGTAATGATCAGTTTCATCATTTTCCACAAATAAAAACCCTAAAATTTACCATGGATTTGTATTCATCCCCTTTTCCTCTGATACCCTGAAAATAAAACCAACCACAAGCCACCTGATTAGTAAACTTCATGTCATTACACATAAAAACAAACATCTGAAAAGTGTGGCGTGTAAGTATGTTTGTCCCACCTGAGAAATTACTTGTGACTTTGCTAATTTTGTAGCATTTTATGACAGTTTCAGGCTTTTTACCAGACAAATTTACAGAACATGCAGGTAATAGTTTATTATATGATTTTAATTTATTAATCTCAAAATTTCTGAGATTTTTGTCTCACAAATTTTCAGCTTTTGGAGCTCAGTTTTTTGGTGGAAATGTACTCCTCCTTTTCTTTCTATCTATAACGAATGTAATGCACAGAAATCAGCTGCTAGTCCGTTTTGCCTTATTTCAAGATATACAAAAATGAGGCAAAAAAAGCATTCGGTGTGAACACACTCTAAAGTTTCTCCACGCTAAAGTTTCTCTGCTTTGTCCACTGTGACCATCAGTCAAGTTAAGGTCCTTACTTGGAATAGGCCCTTTTCACACACCTCACTAGCTGCGTTTCCATTGCAAATTGTCGATATTCTGCCAATGTAAAAAAAACATAATTGCTGTGTTTCTGATGAATAAGAAACACAATTAATTAAGTTGGTTCACACAACAAGTCATTAAAAAACATCCTCCTATCACTTCCTGTTATCTTCTTCGTGGTTTCCAACAGTAGTAACATCCCTGTTGGTGGTCATGTGACTCATGTGGTGTGAAAAAGTATTTCCATTGCAGTTTTGTGAAATAAACCAATTTTTTAAATAGTTGTGTTTCCATTTAGCAGATTTATTTAAAAAATGTCAAACTGCGTAATTCTGTGGCCAATGGAAACGCAGCTGCTGTGTCTCTGGCTGGAAAATAAACTCTTCTTTTTTGTCCTGAATTTAGCTCCATATTTCAACCCTTTTGTAGTTTTCCTTCGTAGTTTTTGCAGCAGCTGATGTTTGAGAAGCTGAAAACGGTGCAGAGCCTGCAGATGGCAGGGCGCCTCTAACGGGGCTCGTCTTTTATCAGCAGCAGTGTTGACATTGGGATGGCACCTAATTAGGTTAGGCCCAGCGCAGCGTGCATGGCTAACTAGGCTGGCCTGGGCCTGCGGCTGCACGCATCCCAAGGTGACTGCAACAATGATACCTCTGACTGCTAATGTTCTCTCCTCTAAAAATATTACAACCACAACTTGTACAAATCATGTCACTTAGATTTACCGGACTATTAAAGAGATAAAGCTGTAAATTGCCATTTATTTGCGTGTTTATGGGTTTATGTAACACTTTTTTTGGGACTGTGGGAGGAAACTGGTTTGCATGCAGAAAAGCCACGGATGCACTGCAGAAATTGCTGCACAGATGAGAGGCGTATCTTCGGCTCTCCTGTCGGGTGAACTCATTAAAGCTGCAGTATGAAAGTTAAGTTGCTGGTTACTCGGTAAAAAGTTAATTCACTGATCTGAAAGTTCTGCTGTGAGAAAAGAGTGAATATTTCACAGAAAAAAAGCTTATTGGACAAATAATTAAAATTTATTTCTTAAATGATTGCTGCTAGCATATTAAAACATTACTAAACTTACTAAAGTTAGCATGAAAATGAAACCAGCTGATGATGATGAGCACATAAATAATGAACAATTTCAGCTGCTTTGTGCTATTACACTAACCTTTTATTTAGCGCTTTAGTGGTTTTGATAACTTTCAAATAGCTTAGCATACTTAGCTTAGCTTTTCTGGATGAACTCTGAAGCGCTAATTTACTTGCTTGTTTTGTAAAGTTTTAGTTTACAAAACAAGCAAAAAGTTTAACATCTGTGTTTAACGTTTGGTTATCGACTGTTAGGAATTCTTCAAGTAAACATTTGTGCTCTTATTTTGAAAGAGGTGAAGATTCTTTAGCAGTTCTGTTTCCTCCCACATGTTTTTAATCAATAACATTATTTGAAACAATAAACACACAGGAATAAAATAAAACATTGTAAATGTGTAAAACCATAGAAATTATGTCAAAATGAAATTGGTGCTCTAAGGTTTGTTAGCGCCTTAGCATTAGCTTCCGCTAAATACTGTGTTAGTATAGCACTTTAGTGTTAGCAAAAATTAATGTTAATGAGTAGTGGGCTAGGGTTAGCACAAATAACTTTTATCAATAATTTTTTTTTCTTGGCTTTCTATTTTTTATTTCTTTATTTTTTCCAGTGGTGGGCATGCTAGCTAATCTGCTAATTTTTCATTCAGCACTTTGGTGTTTTTGCTAACTTTGAAAAGGTTTAGCACATTTAACTTCCTCTTAGTTTATCTCCCCAGATAAAGTCTAATTAACTAATTTACTTGGATGTTTTGTGAACTTTAAGTTGAATAAATTTTGACGTTTTTCATTATTAAGTTTCTTTATTTTTTAACCCAATAGTTTCATTTCAAACAAGGATTATGCAAGAACAAAAAAAACAGGAGAGGACAAAGTATGAACATAAATAAATAATTTTAAGCATATTTAGTCAAAATTAAATTGAAGTTAGCGCTTTAGCATTAGCTTCGGCTAAATATTGTGCTGGTATAGCACTTTGGTGTTAGCAGACCTAATATTAATGATTAGCGTTTTAGTGTTAGCACAACACATAGCAGCAGGAATAAATAATAATCGATTTTAGCCGTTTTCTGGTCTTTCTGTAACTTTTTGCTCAGCCTATTCTTCATGTTCAAACATTAATCCTTCCAATTTGCCTTAATTTCTTTGTGAATTTCTTGTTCTTGATTAATTTTAGTCAATTTTCCGCATTAAGAATATGAACTGATACATATTTAGTATTTTATTTTAGACACAGCATCAGAAAACAGAGAATAAAGGCACAAACTGAAAATTACAGCAGGTCAAAGATAACTCAGAAAGTTCAGGCAGTTTTTGGCCTCATTTCATGTGATTTGTTGACCTTTGGCGTCTCTCCTCACATAACGAACAGCAGACTCAGATGTTTGACTCGTGTAATTAAAGCGTCACATTTGCAATAAAGCCTTCAGTGTGGTTGTTCGGATCTGAAAGAGGCTCTGTTTGGGTCGCAGTCCTCTTACTTCCTGCAAGACGTTTGTCACTTCATCTGTGAGGATCCCCCCTCCTCTGATCCTGTTTCTGCTTTAAGGCTCATCGAATGCGATGGTCAAGCTGGAAAGAGGAAGTGAGCTGAAAAAGAGGAAGTGACTTCAGGGAGTATCCAGCCTTCCTTTTGACATATGACACAGCTGATAAAAAATAAAATAATCATTGCTATTTAAACACCCAACTGTCTTCAGGTTCACTGAGATCTTCTTGGCTGGTTGAGGTTCAGCTCAGGGGTGTACAAACTTTTAAAATTTAAATGTATTGTAATTTGTTGTTTTTTTTTGCCTTCTCAACAATAAGCTACACATGTAATATTTTAACAAAACAAAGAAATTAATATTTTTGTAGACTAATGTTGAGCCAAAACCTGTAAAGGAGTTTTTGCAATTTTTTTGGGACTATAAAAAATTAAAAAACTATAAAAATTTAGTTTATTCTTTATAGCAGAGTATTTGTGCCATACTAATGAAAAATAAAATAAAATTACGGGAATAAAATCTAAATATTACAAGAAAAAAGTCTTAATATTATAACTTTTTCTCCTACACTTTTTACTTTTATTATTTCAACTTTTTTCTCGTATTATTTCGACTTTGTTCTTGTAAAATTTCAACTTTATTCTAGAAACTATTGAGGATTTTTTCTACTATTACTACGACTGTATTGTCATAATTTTATTTTTTTATTTTATTTTAATACTTCTTGTTATTTTTGCCCTGGTAAAAAGTAAAATAATCACTTTGCTGCTGGGGCAAATTTGTCCGATTCTCGTGTTCCAGTCGGGACACAAACGGCCCCTGGGCCGCACTTTGGACATCTCTGCATTGCATTAGCAAATGAGATAATTCAGCAGGACTGCGAGTGGACAGAGCGAGGAGAAGAGAGATGCAGAAAGAGGAGGAGGAGGAGGAGGAGGATGAAGAGGAGTGGGGGATGTCCGGTCATGCTGAAGCATCTGAGGGAGAGAAGAGGGGAAAGCGGCGCTCTGCACGGCGCCCAGGCTTCATTACCATGTGAATCTGAGAGGAGCGATGTGGAGAGGGAGCGGCGGGCCGGCCAGGGCCCAGCAGTGGGCCGGATCCATATGGTGCTGCCGGCGCTGGAATGAATAGTGAATGGAGCGGCTGGGCTGCTGGAATCTGCCTCCAAGCCTTTGTGAACAGGATGACCAAAGACAAGAGGGAGCTCTGCAGATGGCCCGTGCTATAAATAGGTAGCTAGTCTATCTCTGAGCTGTCACTCCACTGGACGGCACTGAACCCAGAAAATAGAGGCCTGAGTGACTCCATCGGCACCAGAACGGGGACTAGAACCGACCGACCCGTCTTCAGGGATTCATACTGGAGCTGGGAATTGTTTACAATCTCATGATTTGATTCAAATCAATCCGTCCTGGAAATGTTCTTCCAGTGATAGAAGGCCTGACTCTGTAACCGACTTTATGTGGCTCTGAAGGTTCAGGCCAGGTTTCAGCCTCATCTCTAGGTTCTGTAATAACTGACTCTAGATCCTCGTTAGGTGCAAAGATAATAACTTCAGTATTAATAACTAACAATTTGATCCAAAATCAATCAATAAAGTTTATTTGTAGAGCAACAGGGGAGTTCAATGTGCTCTATGTTATAAAAACTCAAAAAAACACCAAAAAAGACAACACACAGTGAACACTACATTTTGCCAAGAGTCATCGTTGCACATCAAAATGTTGGTCAATGTTTCATTTATTGTTGTTCAAAAGCAACTCGAAACAGGTGGGCTTTTAATTATTCATAATGATTTCTGCTTTAATCTGTTGGTGCACTTCAAAAGTCTAGTTTCCAAATACCCTGGTACACTTGAAATAAGACAAAACTAATTTACAAGTAACTTTTCAGAAAGGTACAGAAATTTATTTAAGTAAATAATTCCTTAAAGACGGAGTAGGTAAAGTTTATAAAACATATATTTTACATATTTGTGACAGCTTGTTATGAATCTGAAAAAATCGATTTCCTCTTCCTTCTCCCAGAAACAACCAATCAGAGCCAGGGGCGGGGCTCCGCGCTAGCTCTCTGTGACGCTGCAGCTAGCAAAGCTCACAGACAGCAGTTCGGAAAATCCTGTCATGAATGCTAGGCTAGCTAGAGTAGCCACCGATGACGTCGGATAAGCGGCTTTCCTGTAACAGCAAGTTGTTTCTCCAGCCATTAGCATATAACCTTCAACAAAGGTAAGGCTGGTTGAATCTCTTTTCTCTTTCATTTTTGCAGTTTTCTTCTCGTTTCTTGTACTTTCCGTTAAGGAACGTCTGCTGCGTGGTGACGTCAGGACGCCATGTGTAGTAACAAAATGGAAGCCGACAACAAATATTCGACCTTTGATTTCTAAATTATTTTCTAGAAAATTCCTGAGATGAATCTAAAAATCTCTTGAGATTTTTTTTGGCGGAAATTTACTCTTCCAGTTCTTTTTTCTATCTTCAATAGCCCCAATAGGCCGTCGTACATTTTAAATCGATTTTGAATCGTAATAATTATGTGTCACCCTCATAATCATTTGCATGATGAGGACTTAATGTTGCATCATGCAACTTTTATGTTTGTAACAGCACAAATAGGCCTGTCACAATAAGCAGTAAATCAATCATTGCTTATTGTGCATGTTATATGAAAACAAACTCTTGCATGATTTATTGTCTTTCTCTTTTCTTTCTTTTTCTACCAAAAACTGGATGACAAAAGTCTTGAGTCTGGTGTTTTGGTCTCAATTAGCACTTTCCAGAGACTTTATGATTCATTTTTTGTATTGTTCCTGTTGTTTATTTATTTTGTGTATGTAAAATGTCTCCCTGTTCCAGTGTTGAATGGTTATTGGTATTTAAAGTTTATTAATTTTTAAGAATATGTTCTTGCATTATTCCATTACATTACATAAAAATGGTCTCAAAACAAGAATATTATCGTTTATCGCAAAACTTCTGGGGCAAAATGTGTTATTGTGACAGGTCTAAGCACCAACATTACGAGCCGTTTGCTCGGGCTGAAAAGAAGCAGAGCGATGATGTCACGCGGCGGCCATGATGGCGGCCGGTGCATCACATCATGGGCTGACCCTGTGATGTCGCCTGCGGTGAGCACCTGGCTGCTTTCACCACCAGAGAGCCATTACATGTCAAAGGGGTGTTTAGAGCGCTCCGTCATTACACACAGAAGCACCGCCACACACACTCACACACACACACACACACTCTGAGCCAGCAGCTGGTATGAAACTCCAACTGGACAAAACAATGAAACTTGGAACACCGCAGCCTGTTGGATAGTAGAGGAAAACCTGGCGAATTTGGAGCGAGCCGCTTCTGTCTGCCTGCCTGTCTCACCCTCACCGCAGCTTTTATGCAACACCGGCCTCTTGTTCTGACTGATGCCTCCAACTCTGTGTGGTCCAGACGTAACTCATCCAGGCAACCCGCTCGACTCTGTTTACCATCGCGCTACACACACACACACACACACACACAGACGTCATCTATTGCGCTGTCTCTGCAGGTCTGGTTCTGGGTTTCTCTCCTCCTAACAATTATCTGTGGTGTTAGCTCAAAGATCAGGCACCTCAAAGTCTGGGTCTGTCGTGGATGAAGAGCGCGCTGGCTCGGAGTCGTGTTTACAGGATCCTGGGGGTAAAGTGTGTGAGACGTTGGAGCAGAAGGCTAGCTTAAAGTGTGCTACAGTCAGCAACACTTTAAAAGGAAGGCTTGTGTTGCTCTTCCCGCTACAGGATCCCGTCCAGTGTCTGCACACATGCGCAGAGGCGTGCGCACGCAGCGAGCCAGATGGACAGCAGTGCTAAGGCTTAGTTTAATGACAAAAGGACCCTCAATCTGGACGTGGATTTATCACTCACTTTAAAGTCCATCTGCGAGAAGTTTGGACTGAAAACACGACTGCTTAGTGTCTGCGCCTCTCCCTGCTCGCTCAAAAAAAAACCTTTCCCACACGGCGAGCAACTAGCATCTGCAGCAAATCTCCAGGACAGAAGCGTCCAAACTTTTCACCACGTTTTCCAAGTTCAAACAGGCCACAGCTTGATTTCTTTGTTTGCTTTTAAAGGGGCAGTATCATGTAAAATCGACTTTAATGTTTTTCCCTCGTCAAAAACATTCCTGGAGTGTTGCTTTGGTTCTTTCATGCATCTTTGAGAAATTCTTTAATCTCCATGGCAACCATTCAGCTGTGCAAAACGCCTGGGTGGATCTAGCCCCGCCTTCAAGATGCAGCTCCTCCCCCACTCTGCTCCTTCAGACTAGCCAGCAGCAATTAGCAAACGCCTGGTGGAACATGCTGAGCTCATAATATGAGCTGCTTCTCAGAGCAACGCTGGTGAAAACATTGTTAAAGGGTTAATAGAGGAGCCATGTTGGGATGACTTCCTGAAGGCAGAGTTTTTAAAGAGACATAGTCCCAATTTCAAGGTGTTAAATTACGAAGTAAAATTTCTTTAGCAAAATTTGATATAGTATATATATACTGTATATGGGATTTATATAGCAACTGATGGTAACATAGTTACTATAAAATGGCAGTATACGCCTGGAACATAATGTAATACTGCCTCTTAAATTAAAACAGATCCTCACTTTAGAGTTCTGTCCCTTTAAGTGTCAGAAATTTTGCTTGACGATAAATTGTCCGAGAAATTATTTCGATGAATAATAATACTTGTAATTTTGACACCACTTTCTACTACTACAATATATATAAATATAATAACAACTTATTAATGTGAGTATATCCTCTCAAAGATCAAAAAAGTTCTAATTTCTAAAGAACATTTAACACTGGAACTGGAAAATATTTAAAATAAAATGGAATGATGAAGTCTTGGTAACCAAAATTAGCTTTTAAAAAAAGTGTGAAATGTTTGCAGCGTTTCAGCAATGTTAGAGGGGAGCATCTCTTTAAAAACTGTTTTCCTAATGAAAATTATTGAGCTAATTTTAATTTATCACAAGACTAATTGATTTATAGCTTACTGTGACTTAAGCTTGGTGACTTAAAAGAAATTCGACTTTGTAATTGAACTGTCTTGAAATTGGGCCTCTGTCTTTTTAAGGAACTTTCTTCAGGAAGTCATTACAGGAAGTCTTCTCTATTAATCCTCTAACAACATTTCTACATTTTCAGCTCATTATAGGAGCTCAGCAGATCTTCTATCAGATGGAGCTGAGAGGTGGAGTCACTTGAATTAAGAAGTTGTAGTTTAAAGGTTTTCTGTTAAAATAGAAAACCTTTTCAAGAATCCAACACAGCAGTTATGCACAATTGGTTGCTTTTTATACAGATGTAAAGTGTTTTAGCTTAATTTTTGTACTACATAAGTTAGCTAGCTTGCCAGAGTCGTTAGCTTGCAATGCTATCTTTTGTATGTTTAAGAAAATTAACGATGAAACAAACTTTTCAAAACATATAATCTAAGTGTAAATATGTTTTGTCATGGTAACTAAATATTTCAGCTGTGAAAATACATCATGGTTTTTGTGTTAGCCAGCAGTAGCATGGACAGAAGCTTTGAAAATATCACACCTCTTTAATTTTTTTCATATTTTGTTGAAGTTTGACAACATAATTTGTGATGGTTTATTGCATTAAATCCGATTACCTGACAGTGAAGTTTGTGGTTGTAACATGCAGAGCCAGAAAACTGAGCTTCCTCCCCCCTGAAAGCCTGAAAAGAAGAGGAAACCTCCTTCCTCCCATCCTTTGTGTCGGGGCTTACCTTTCAGAAGCGTTCCCAGTAGAACCCCTCTGTCTGTTTATACTCCAGCAAGACTGATGATGAAGGTGGTACAAAACAGAGACACACATGCTTGCATGACTTATCCAACCAAACACTCTAACATGCCGCTGTGAAAATGAAGAATACAGTGTTTAACCTCTGGAGCCGGATTCTTGTTTTGGTGTGTGGCAACAGCCAGTATCCATCACAGCACGGCTGAGTCGTGTCAGGAGTCTTTCAGTGCAAACTCCTGGTCCAGGTTGGGACTTTATCAGGACTCATGTAATTACAGTGCGCTCTGTTATCATTATGTTACAGGAGATACTGAGTATTTAGTGGAAGCTAATGCTAATGTTATTTTGTAGTAGTAAATTAGTATATTAGTATTTATCCAGAAATTTAATTCAGTGGAAGCAATGCTAATAAGCTATGGCAACAAGATATTTAGTGGAAGCTAATGCTAACATGCAATACTAACATGGTATTTAGAAAATTTTAATGCTGAAGAATTTGCTAGTGAAATATCAGTATTTAGTGCTACAACACTATACTCAACACAGATGTTGATCATGAACTAACATTTACAAAATAGCTAAGTAAATTAGCTTTTTAGAATTCATTAAAGAAAATTAATTTAGCAGAAGCTAACGCTAAAGTGTTATACCCACATGGTATTTAGTGGAAGCTAATGCTACAGCACAAAACTGAACTTGGATGAACTTTATACAACTGAAATTTACAAAACAGTTAAGTAAATTAGTGCTTTATCATTTACCTGGTGAAGTTAAATTTGTTAATCGTTTTCAAAGTTAGCAAAAAAGCTAACATAAAAACGAGCTCTTGGCGTAGCAGCGGCAGTGTTGCCACCACCGGGGCGTCGTCACCCTGCTGTGACCTCCTGCCTCAGTTTGACGTCGCCTCTCTGGTTCTGTATATCTACTTAAAACTCCCAGCTGGCCGGGGTGTGACTCAGCTCACCTCCGTGCTGTTCAGGCTTTAGCTTGGTGACGGACTAAGCAGGTTTAGACCAAAACAAACAGAGACCACTGCAGAGGGAGGGCGGATGAAGGAGTGCAGAACAGGACAGATGGGGCGGGGATCAGGGCCTTCGTCCCTCCGCTGCTCGTCTTCCCGTCCTGCTGCAGGTCTTTATATGTGCCTACATAACCATGGCTACAAAAGTTTTCTGCCTCTATTGTTGCGCTTTTTAGAAAATTATTTTCCACTCTTGTGGCATAAAGGATTCTTCCCAGCAGAGCTCAATCTGGCAACCTGCCGTTCCCATGACCCGCTCCCTCCTCTTCCTCACCATCGACACATGCAGGCAGAAAGCAGCAGAAATTGACAGACAGGGAGACAGAAGTTGTTTTTGTCTTTTCCTTTTTCTCCCTCTCTTCCGCATATGGTCATCCGTTCTGCCTGCCTGTCTGTCTGTCTGTCATTACAGTAAATCAGAGGGCTCTTCGGCTTTATCCGAGCGTCCTTCTGGCTGCGACGGCTGCAGCAGATGTTGGAGCTTGGGACAAAATGGATTTCCCCCTGCCGAGAGCAGCTTTTCTTGCCCTCCTTAATGGAGGCTCCTTGAAATGCTAATGCCCCACCATTAGTATAGTGGTGGTCTGGCATAGCGACGGTGGGAAAAAGGGGGAAAACCGCGGTCTGCGCTGAAACGGACCATGGCGTGTTCGGGCCATTGTACATAGAAAACAAAAAGGAGGAGGACATTGCTGCTAAAAAACTCTCAGAAATGTTCTGGAGAAACGTCAACACTTCTGAGTTTGAAAAGTCAAATATTTGCAAGAAAAAACTCAGAAAGTTTAGAAATAATCTTAGAAGTTAGCTAGAAAAAACCCCCCAAATTTTTTACATTAATTTCAGAATTATTTTAGAAACAGTTGAAAAATTTTGAGCTCCAAAAGTCGAAAATTTTCAAGAAAACATTCAGAAATTTTCAAGGAAAAACTTGGAAGAACTTGGAACTTTTCAGTTTGAAAAGTGGTAAATTTGCAAGACAAATCTCTAAAATTCTGAAGATTTATAATTGGCTAGAAAAACATTAAAACTTCTGAGACTCAAAAAAAAATGTGTGAAATTTTTTTTTTAAATGTAAGTTTCTGAGCTTCAAGTTGAACATTTTCAACCTTTGAAACTATTTTGTAATCGTAGAAAGTGAATCTAAAAATGTCTGAATTTTTTGACTGTAATTTACTCCTTTTTCTTTTATTTTTCTGTCCATAATGACCCTAATACGCTGTGGTAGGATAAAACCTTTGTCACCAAACAACTTGTGGAAATGATCCTCTGATCCGGACAGACCAGCGTCTAGCGGAGGTTTGAGAAGGAGGAATCCAGAGAAGGAGACATTTGTCTCACCACAGTGTGATGGCATCTCCTCCCCTGGCCTCCCTCCTCCTCCTCCCCCAAGTCTCCAAACCTCGTCCAAGTTGAGCTCCAAAGAGGGATAATGATAATCAAACATATGAATGGAGCCATAAAAGAACCAATTTCTGCTCTGCAACGAGCATTTAAGGGATCAGGCAGAGATTCTGAAATTAGGAGGGCTTAATTCGCTGGGAACATTTGATGATCGGCCGCTGCTTACAGTTATCAGAGGAATCAAAGGGAGGCGAGCAAAGCCGCTTTGCTACGCAGCGTGCAGCATGTTTTCACTCCTGCACAAAAAGGGGAATGAACCGCAGAAGCTGGAATTAGTTTTTGCGTCAATGTGCAAAGAGAGGACAGCGCCTTGCAAAAGTGTTGATACCGTTTTAAACGGGACACATTATGCTAAATTCACATTTGTTCTTCCGTTTGGGTTTTTGGAGCTTCTAGAAACGGCCCAAGTGCTTTAAAAAAAACACCACACCAGCCTGTTTCTGGCAATAAGTTCATGATTTTTGATGTCTGGAAAACGAGCAGTTTCAAAAAGCAGGCACTGCACAGTTACCTAGCAACCAAAGTGGAGTTCCAGCACATTTGGTCATCTGTTTCAACATCAGTCCAGGGGGCCACAAATGGCTCCCGGCCCCAATTTGACAAGATGAAAGCCGATTCAGGAGTTAGAATGGCCTAGTCAAAGTGCAAATCCCAACTGAGAATATGTGCCAAGACTTAAACATTGATGTTTTTACTGATCTTGAGATGTTTTGTAAATTAAAATGTGATTCTGTAGACGTTTAAAGCTGGTAGAAGCAGCCCAGAAAGTTGGTTCAACATTTTTTTTCATGTTTCTTTTTTTATTTCTCAAAAACTTTCCCAATTTTGCAGTTATTTATTTAAAGGGGCAGCAATATCTGCCTGGTTGAGCTTTACAATCATGTGTTAGTGTTTTTTCTTGACACCTGGAGTGTTGCTTTGATTCTTTCCTGCATGTTTGAGAAGTCCTTTAATCTCCATGGCAACCATTCAGCTGTCCAAAATGCCTGTGTGAACCTAGCCCCGCCTTCAAGGTGCAGCTCCTCCCCCTTTCAGCTCCTTCAGACTAGCCAGCAGTAATTAGCAAACATCTGATGGAACTGCTGATTTCATTATAAGAGCTACTTCTCAGAGCAACGCTGGTAGAAACGATAAAGGCTTAATAGAGGAGCCATGTTGGGATGACTTCCTGGAGGTGGAGCTTCAGAAAGAGCAGGAGGTTTTTAAAGAGACAGAGGGCCAGTTCCAAGGTGTTAAAACAGCAAATCAAATTTCATATATTTTGTATTTTTATAACAAATGAAGCTAATGTAGCTTTTTGATTGTGCTATAAAATGGCCGCCATGTGGCTTCAGAACAGATAATACTGTTCTGAAGCCACAGAACAGTATTAGTATAAGTGTTAAAATTTGAAAACACTTCAAATTTTAACACTTTGAAGTGTAAAAATGGCCAAGACAAAGTCTAAAGGTAAATCTGGTGAAAACAAGCTATGTTACCTTCAGTTGTTATAAAAATGCTATAAATATCAAATATGACTTCAAAGATCATATTGGGGGAGGAGCTGCACCTTGAAGGCGGAGCTAGGGCCACCAGGCGTTTTGCACAGCTGAATGGTTGCCATGGAGATTAAAGGATTTCTCAAAGATGCAGAAAAGAATTAAAGCAACACTCCAGGAATCTTTTTGGTGAGGGAAAAAACATTTAAAAAGTCAACTTTACATCAATTTTCTGATATTTATTGTCATAAAGCAAAATTTTATTTGATCCGTCACCAAAACTAAACAGAATTTTGTCGCCATAACGCGATAAACATGAAGAAAGTTTGTGGGATTTCTTGCCGGCGTTGTGTTTTTATCAGAAATGCGTCTTGAATCGGCTACAGGAAGCTCTTTTGCTCATTTGCTGTTTCTTGGTTAACCCCCTTCCTGCACTCACACATGCTCACAGATTTATCGCTCTGGACACTCTTGTCCCTGTCAGCAGCTGGCGGGCTGAGTCTTGTTTGAGCTCATGGGTGTGTGTGCGTGTGTGTGTGGAGCCCAAGTAAAGCCGGCTGCTCTGCTCTGCTGTGCTGGCCAGGCCATGTGGCCACTTTAAAGCTCCTTTCTGAGAGGCCTGTGAAGTTGTTAAGGAGCTCCACTACACTGGCAGTTGGCTCTGGGAATCCCTCTGCCAGCTGTAGCCGACACACACACACACACACCCACACACACACACACACACACGCTCCTCTTTGTCTCACATGTTCATGCTCACTCTCGTCCGTCTTCTCCGTCCCTCTTTCTGTCGGTAATTGTCTGTTTCTTGTGTTCTGTTTCCCCAGCGCTGTCTGCTCCTCGTTGCGACCGCGGCAGCCGCATAATCTATGTAGTGAAACATCATTGCGGACCTTCTGTCTCTGCTGGCACCGGTCCGGCTGCACATGTTTCCTCCTGTATACCTGCTCGGATCGCTGCAAATGCACTTTGGCAAGCGCCGCGGAGGCACGTGCTGCAGCGGCGGCGCTTGGAAGCAGGAAATCAGGACGTTTCTCAGATTCATCTCAAGATTTCTGTTTATTCTAGCAAAGTTTCCGCTTTTCAAACTCAGAGATATACTGGTTTTTCCAGAACGCTTATCAAATGATTCTAGTTTTTCTCCTTACACTTGTGACTTGTTTTTATTTTTATTATAAATTTATTAGCTATATATTGAAATCTGTGATAAATCATTTGTTTTCATGCATGCTAATTGTAATTTTACAGAAGAAACTTAGCATCTCTGGCTGAATCTTGCATATTTTCATGATGTTTTCATTCTGATAAACACTCATTACGAACATAAATAAATCTAAATGTAAGTATTTCCATTTTTTGTGGCGGTCCTCGTCTCGCTGTCGCTCAGACATAAATACTGTGAAGTTGCTTCGGTCTCTGAAGTTTGGCTGACCTTTGGTGGAGAGCAGAGAGCAGGTGCACCTGTGTCCTGTTCGCTGGCTCACACTCCCAAGGTCTGCGGTGCACATCTGCTGGAGAGCGCCAGCTTGTGCACACAAGGAGGACGTTTGCTTGTATTGTCATCAACTCCATTTGCGGCGGGAGTCCCTGGCTGCAGGGCCGCCGGTGAATTGTTGGGGAAGGCCGGTGGCTCCGGTCTCTACTCACCAATCTGCTGATAGGCAGGGAAGGTACTTGTAAATAATATTTCTTCTCAAGGGTGCGCTTTATTCTGACACGACTACACCTTAACATGCCTTATTTCATTTTTATTTAGACACTCTGGCCTTTTTCAAATATTAGTTTCTCATCTGCTTTTCCTGAGAAATCAGAGAGTAAATATCCTTAAAATATTTATTCTTCTTGTCATATAAAGTGCCACCAATCCTGTTGAATCTGGTTTAATCCAACTCCAGTCCGTTTTCCTTGATGGCCCGGTTCTTTTGGGGAGGTGTGAATGAATGTGAAGAAAGCAGGAAGTGGACTACAGCGCAGAGCATTTTGGGTAAATACAAGAAAACAAACGATGTAGCCTATCAGCAGAAATGTCTCCTGGTCTTCAGCCAAAGACTAAAGAGAAATCCTCCAACCGCTAAAATCTGACGCCTCCATCTTGTTTCCATCTGGTGAAGAAGGAAGTTGCGCTCAGTGTCTTCAGAGACTTTTTGTGTCGTTTCCTTCAGTGGTTCTTGGTGCAGCGCCCCCACAGGCCAGGAGGGGAACAGGTTGGTTTGACTCAGAGCAGAGAGAGAGAGAACCACAGCAGCTGGAGGTGGAGCAGATGTTGAAGTTCTGGTTCCAGTAGAACCGGGTCTACTGGACCATAAGGTGGGAAAAAACCCATAAAATCCTTTAGGATGTTTTCCAACCTGATAGTAAATGCAGAGGTTGTAGGATTTCTCTTTTGTCTTTGACTAATGACCATGAGCAATTTCTCCTGCTAGCGCTAAGCTAACATGTTTGTTGGGTTTTATTTACCCAGAATGCCCTGCAGATTATTATTGCCCAGAGTGTCAATAACAATGTTTTCAGTCGCTCTGTGACTTTTAGCATTTTATGTGTTGCTCTTAATATCCCAAGACGCTAAACGTAACATTAGCATAAAAAAATGCAACATGATAATTGCACTCACTGAGGTTTCCATGGCGATACATCAGTCCTCCTCCTACTGTATCTCTCTGTGGTTTCACTTCTACAACCCAACAGCTGCATTCATGTTGTGATTAAATTATATTTATCCAGACTTCCAGGTACAGATTACAAATGTATTTCACACTTTTCAGATTTATGTGAGCAAAATATTCTGAGCTACATCCAACAGAAACTCAATGAGATGAAGGTTTAGCAGAAAATCTCCATCCAATCTGAGAAACAGTGAGTTGTACCGATGTGAAGAAAGTCGAGGTTGTTGCGTAAAAAGTCAGTAATTTCCTGCATAGCTGCTGCATTTTCCAGAAAAGTCGCTCCATACATTTCTAAAACTTTTCCTTTCCTTTTGGCACCAGTATAGGTGTTGTTAGAGGTCAAAGGTCGCCTCTCCTCCTCTTTTCTCCTCTCCTCTGCTTCCTCTGGAGACGGCCGTGCAAGCTGGCGTCCTTTCACTCCACAGATGTCTCTGTTCCTATAGGGCTCTCTTTGCGAGGCGATGTGTTGGCAATTCTGCGAAGCACACCTAACACACGCACACGAACACACACTCGCAGATGCTCCCTCTCTCTCTTTCTCAGACACACACACACTCACATGCAGTTGCAGAAACACCCGAACACGCGGTGTGACTCTGCTGTTGTCGCCGCTGGAGTCTGCGAATCCTTTCCTCGTTTTCCTGTGTGCGATGCTTTTCAGAGGAGGAAAAGTGAGGAGAAAATGCTTAATGTGTGTGTGTGTGTGTGTGTGTGTACACACAACACATCCTGTGTGACAACCTGGCATAGCCTAGATCCGCCAGCGCTCTCAAGTTGGGTGTGAGAAGATTGTCATCACATACCTGAAGCTGGCGGGATTAACACCTGTTATGAGCGTCTCGTCGACGACGCGGCGTTTTCATTTCAGGTATTTAGCTTCTGCACAGAAACTTGTAATGAGTTTTTCAAACTCATTTCCTTCATTAGCGCTCGCAGCGGGAAAATACGACCAATATCCGATCTTTCCTCCCCAAAATAATCCATATGTGGAACTAATTTAGGCTTTTGATGCGCTCCAGATTCCACTTTTAGCGCTATAATTCTATTTCGGCCATATTTTTAACAGAAAAGTAACGTATTTAAGGTGTGAATGAAAAAAAATACAATAATTTTATCAAATTTTGACTTTTCAAACTCAAAAGATTACTTGATTCTTCTAGAATTTTGCTGAGATCGATCTCAGCATTTCTCAGTTTTGTAGCAAATTTTTACTTTTCAAACTGATAAATTTAATTGATTTTTCTAGAAAATTTCTGAAACTAATATCAAAATCTCAGGTGTTCTTGCACATTTTTGACTTTTCAAATTGAAAAATATATATATATATATATATTTTTTTTTTAAAGAAAATTTTCTAGAAAAAACATGCATGTCAAAAAAGAACAAATTTCTGCCAGAAAGTCTCAGGAATTTTCTAGAAAAAAAATGCTCAGAAACTCAGAAATTTTGAGATTTTTTGCAGAAACCTCCTAGAAAAAACAAGGAAATTTCTGAGCTCCAAAGGTTGAAAATTTGCAACTTTTCAAACTCTTCAAATTTCAGTTTTTGTTTTCTTTTCTAAAAACCTCCTGATATATTTTGGTGGAAATTTTCTCCTCTCTTTTCCTTCGTTGTTTGTACAAAGGCCCAAATACGATGCGGTGAATTTTATATGTATCATGAACGATCAGGCAACAAAAAAAAATCACATTTTTGTAAAAACATTTGTGTTTGATCGTCCAGACCTGCTGTCTGTCGCCCACCGACGTTTTCAACCACCTTTCCGTCGTTTTCACCTGTTTTCTCCCAGTTGTGCGTCCATCATGGACCAGCATGGCGGAGTGTGTTTCCCTCTCTGGCTGCTCCGTTGTGTGTGTGTGTGTGTGTGTGTGTGTGTGTGTGTGTGTGTGTGTGTGTCCACAGCATGGCAGTCCATCTGTCTCCAGGAGAGCAGCTTCCTGTTCTCTCTCTCTCATCTCTGCCACTGCAGGAACACACAACCTGCTCTGACATCCGCTCAAACACACACACACACGCACGCTGTCGGTCTGTCTGTCTGTTTGCCAACATTTGTCCGTCCGTCTTTCCTGCACACATCCCCATAAAACTCATCAAAGCCGGTCATCTGCCTTCCTTCTGTCTCTCTGTCTGCCCGTTTATTTGTCTGTCATCCAAACGGTCACAAATGATGCTGTTTAGTGTGTGTGTGTGTGTGTGTGTGGGCGTGTGCGTGTTGGGGCACCATGTGGCATCCCCAGCTGAAGCGCCACACAAAATGGCCGCTGAAACATTGCTGCTTCAAAATGGCGACGGCGCGGAGGTGCAGTTGAAGGTTCGAGGGCGACTCTGGCCTTGGCGCGTCGGAGGCGATGATATCCGATCAATCGGCCTCGTTTCCAGCAGCAGTGTGTGTCTCCGTCTGTGTGTGTGTGTGTTTGTCCACGGCGGACATTGATTGGTGCTATTTCTTCTTTGCCACATGACAGATGCAGCCTGTTCACAGCAGAAACGTCAATGCCCACACCTGCTTGGGTGGCAAGTGTGAGGCATCGCTGCCGATTGGCTCCGTGGAGCCAGACAGAGGGACCGATGAAGTGGGAGGACGGACAGAAACCCGGCAGGATGCGAAAAACTGTTCTCCCTACAGACCGTCAGACACATCTAACACAAAGATAACCAAGGTAAATACTAAGGAAAGTCAAAAAACTTTCAAAACAGCATGAAAACTGGGTTTGCCACCTGGGTTGCCAGATCTGACTGACAGTTTCCAGCCCAAAAACAAAGTAAAACCCACCAAACTAAAAAAAACTCGACCCAACTCAGATCTCAGCCTCTAATCAAATTGATGTTCATAGCACCAGATATAGATGTATATGTATATAAACTTGTGTCTCTTACATCATCAACTGCAGCTCACAGCATCTTTGGTTGTTCGTTGGTTCTCTCTGGGGTTCGCTGACGTCCCAAAGCTTTAGAAACATTTCCAGACGGGTAGATGTCAGTCTGTTGTTGAAGTTCTTTAGATTGGGGCGTCATGTGATGGTTTTTGAAATCCTTTGACCTGCTTCATGCTGCTGGTCAGGCTCTGTTTTTAGCCTGGATGTGATAAGTGACATTAAACTCGGAAACAACTTTTCTTAATTGTTTAGTAAATAAAGTTATGAATATTTGCATCCTGCATTCATCAGGTCATCACTGATGGCCGGACTGCCACTAGCACAGTAATGCTGGAGAAAAATGTTTAATTAGCTCTTACGTGTTTCCGCTAACTTTGATTACAATTAGTGTACTTAGCTTCCCCTAAATTTATTTTTTTAATTCTAAAGAGCTAATTTACTTGGCTGTTTTGTAAAATTTCAGTTGAACTACTAAATACTGTATTAGTATAGCACTTTAGTTGAGCTTCTGTGACATGATGTTAGTTAAGCACTTAACATTAGTTTCCATTAAATATTGTGTTAGTTAAGCTCTTTAGCTTTAGCTTTCATTAAATACCATGTTGGTATAGCGCTTTGGCTTTCAATAAATATTGTGTTTGTGTAGCATTTTAGCATTAGCTTCCACTAAATGCTGAGTTGATGCTTCATCGTTAGCAGAACTGATATTTATCCTTCCTGCTTTAGCGTTAGCACAGCTTTGGCACAGTCATCGGCGCCCACTGCAGGTTATCTTTAGCTGATATTAAAATGAGTTTGATGATCTGAAACATTTCAGAAACAGAAGAAAGGGGTAAATCCTTTTCTCATGCCTGGATAAATCCTGAGCGGTCGGCTCACAGCATACGACTCCAGGAGAGCTGCCTATTAGTCCAGTGATTACAGCATCAACAGAGCAATGTTATGAAAATAAATAGAAGAGTCTGATTCTCCTGTACAGTTGGTGAGAATGATCGAACACCGCATGTTGTTCCTGCGTTTTCCATCCACTGCTATCACTTTCCAGCTCTTCGCCATCGTGGGGCAATCTGTTGGCTGTTGATTTAGCGGAAAAATAACCCTACATCATATTATCTCTGCACATATGTGTCAATCAAATAATAATAATAATAAATAAATAAATCGTGACAGATACTTATCTGGCACATTGGAGAGTTTAAAGAAAATTAAATAAAAAAAGAGAAAGGCAGCTCTAGGCGCTGGGGCGTGTTTGACGCAGGTAGGATTATAGGCCCTAATAAGTTATAAATGATAGTAATGGCCATCTGTTCGCCTATAGGGAGCTCCTAGCCAGCTCTGATTTGGCACGCGGAGCCGCGGCACGACAGACACTCCTTTGAGCGTTGGGCGTTTAGAACGCAGCCACCTCGTGCCTGGGCATTTGCTAAATTCAGACGTGACACCCTGACAGCAGATGCTCAAAGCTAGACTTCAAGACGAGGATAAGCAGAGATTTTTTTTCATTCCTCTCTCCGTCTTCAGCAAGAGCTCTCTAAATACGATGCTGTCGATTAATGCAAACCAATTAGGAAAAATGTGGGATATTTTTAAATTTTAAAGCGACACGTGAGCGCACGTTGGTCGCTGGTAACGGTGGCCTCTTCCATCTGGGTGTGTGTTTGTGTGTGAAGGCTGCGGTCTTAGCCCTGTGGCAGGTGTCTCATCCCAGCGCAGTGTTTGCAGTCTGGCCTCTCTAAGCGCTGTAGCCTGTCTGAGGCAGATTACACACACACAGGAGCAGATGGGTGCAGACCTCAGCACCAGCAAACACTCAGCGCAGGGCCAGGCCAGCTGAGCGAACTGGATCGATACGGGCGTGTATTTATATGTTTGAAATCATGCGTACACAACACATGTCTGTTGCCTCCTCCGTGTTTTCGTGTGCAGGATCTGCGGTGTTAGCATGTATTTGTGGAGTAAGAGGGTAAACACTGCAATCCGGCAGAGAAAGAAAAGGGCGCGCTTCTCCTTCATCTGTCAGGTTCTGGTGAAGACAAGACCCCTCATCTTCCTCAGGTTTACTCAAATCAAACTTAGGTTTTAAATAAACATAGATTTTAACACATTTTTACATAAAAAGTTCTGGCAGGAATCTTTGTGTTTCGTTTTTGATACTTCTGGAAATCTGACGTACAGCCGACAGCAAACCGATCTGACGGGACGCTGGAACAGACTACAGTTGTGTTCAAGTTGTGCTATAAGGAGTTAGCCTATTAGCAAAGCTATGCTAGCCTAAAATAGCATCTCAATCAGACGCTAACGCTCATGTCAGCTTCCACAGTCCACATTTCTAAATAAGTTCCACGAATGATCAGAAGTTCCTGAAACTCTGGAAACACGAACTGTGCACCGACCAGATGATTAAATAACCTGAATAACACATTAAAAACTCAGGCTGCATTCACACCAGCTCTGTTTAATCCACTTTAATCCAATTCCAGTTTAGCTGCCTTGAAAGTCCGTTTTGTTTGGTGAGCTTGCTAGGTAAACAACCAAAACAAACGTGCTAGCCTAGTGCTAGCAGTAGAAATGTCTCCTGGTCTTTAGCTAAAGACTAACGAGAAATCCTCCAACCGCTAAAATCTGACGCCTTCATTTCTGTTTTTATTTGGTGAAGCAGGAAGTTGCTCTCAGTGTCTTCAGAGGTTTCGTGTTGTTTCCTTTAGTGGTTCTTGGTGCAGCGCCCCCACAGGCCAGTAGGGGAACAGGTTGCTTAAAGGGTTTGGGTCATTTGTGAAGTTGAACCGCAGCAGCTGAAAATTGAACAAATGTTCTTACTTTGGTCCCCAGTTGATCCAAGTTTACCGGACTGTCAGGTGTGAAAACAACCTATAAATATCAGTTGTAGAGCTCATATGTGTATGTATTCAATAATTTTGCAGTAAAAATTGTTAATTGTTTTCTGAATTAAATATATGGTTTTAGATGTTGAAATACTTGAGAGCAATGAGAAATGTATCTCGATGGGAGAAAACCGGGATGGAGCACTTAGGGGAGATGAGAATCAATCAGAAATGCATAGGAAGAATATGGCGGGGCTTAGATAAAACAAGGAGGCATACTCACAAATTATTATAAAATTATAAAAACTAACGAGGAAACTGAAACTTCTTGAGTTTGAAATTGCTTTTCCAGTGTCAGGTTTGAGTTTATCTGTGCTCAACTTCAGCAGTTGTGTAAATATGGTTCTGGTTTGTCTTTGATTCGATTCGTTTGACAGAAGCTGCTGGTTTTGCCATCACTGCCCAGGGAGGAACTCGTTGCCCTGGCAATCAAAACAACAGGGGAGATTGTTGCTTCTTGCACTTTATTGCATTACATTCCTTCAGCATTTAATGTGCTGCCAAGAAGACGAGATCATCTGCGGTCATCAAGTATGCGAACGCTGAGTAAAGACAAACATTCAGTTTGTTTTATCCAACAGAAGCTCTGGCTGGTAGACAAAAAGAAATCTGACATTTCAGCCCACTTGAGACCTTGTTTTGTCTTTTTTTTGTCTCCATACTTTATTGTTGAGTCATCAAACTCAAGGATGCTGCGACTGCTTTACATTCATTCGCTGCGTTCTTCACCTTGTCATTGCAGCCGCAACAACAAGGTGAAGTCAGAAGAAATTTCTGTTTCAGACAAAACTAACAAGAGCATACATGAACGCAATAATGCAAATAAAGCGATTTCACACTGCTTCACCACAATCAAAGTGTTTTATTGTACTTTAATGTTAGAACAGCACAAAACAGTGCAGAGTTGTGCAGAGGAAGGAATGAGAATATCACATATTTAACCTCATCACGTTTCTCCTACAGCTGCAGGTGTTTCAGGTTGTGTCTATCAGCTTTTCACATCTAGAAACCAACGCTTTTGCCAATTGTTTTTTGAAAAAGATCCCAAACTAAGGCAGAATGGATGAAAACAAACACAAAAACGTCAAATGCAACAGAAAAACGGTGCAAATGAAACCACAAACAAAATCCTGCAAACACAGGAAATAAACAAAGTAAATATGAAAAACTACAAACTCAGTCTACATCACTGAAATCCTCCAGACCACCAGGGGGAGTCAACGACCAGATAATCTGGGAACAGATCCTCAGTAAATAATCATAATTTTTACCAGAAAGTTGGAGGAAGAAAGAAAGGTGCGTCATACTTCATGTTTTTTACGATATAATATGAAGGCAGCAACTCCAGACTCCCCCTGGTGGTGTGGAGGACTTCTGTTTTCTGAAACAGCAGAAATCTCTGGTGGGAGATACGGTACATATTCCAGCATGAGTACCGACTCTCTGAGTCCGGCGGTGTGTGTCGGGTAAAAATCCGAGTAGTGTGTTTTGGATCTAAAAATTTTTTCTTTTAGCCCTCTCACTTTAAATCCAGAGAAGCTGCTGCTGCTTCGTTTCTGCTGCTTTTGCTTAGAAGATATTGATGATGACTTCTGGAAACTTTTTTCATTAATGTCATTTAAATTATATTATAACAAAACATTTACTGCACAAACATTTGACGCCAATTTTGTTAGATTTGAACAAGGAGATGGAACTCGGCTTGAGTTGCTAGGTAACAGGCAGAACTCTGCTGGGGTTGCTAGGTAACGGACGGAACTCCGCTGGGGTTGCTAGGTAACGGGCGGAACCCTGCTGGGGTCACTCAGCTGTTTTTTAGAATCAGTAGAAGCACAAATGGAAGTACAAAAATGGGAGTTTCACTGCAAAAACACAACAAGTTTCTAGTGCAAATATGTTTGTGTACTTGAAATAAGACAGAACTAAATAGATTACCTTTCAGCAAGATATAGGAACTTGTTTTAAATAAATAATTCTTTAATATTGATGAAAAGGTTCTAGTTTCATTAGCAGATTATTTCAAATTGGGAAAAATATATTGCTATAAGTGAATTTATCTGCCAGTAGATCTCGTACTTTTTCATCAATATTAAGGAATTATTGACTTAAAACAAGCGACGAAGCTAGCTTGGTACACAGCTGTGTGAGTCCTGAGGGGCCTGATGTCCAAACAGGAAGAGGTGTCAGATAGCCTGGGGACAAGACTCTGGGACACAACAACTGGCCTGTCTCCACCCTCTCTCTCACACACACATACACACACACCTACACACACACACACATGCACACCCCCACACACAGCGCCTTGAATGGACGCCCAGTTGACACCAGCCTCCTTTCTGCAGATCCAGATCCAAACCTGTGGATGCAGAACTCGTATCAACTTTCCAGACCGCTCATGTTCTGGTTCTGCATCCACAGAACCAAACATGGAAAAGCAGCGTTCAGCTTCTATGCACCACAAATCTGTAACAACCTTTCAGAAAACTGCAAAGCAGCCGAAACACTGAGTTCCTTTAACTCAATGCTAAAACCCACCCGGTTAGAGTTGCTGTTTGTTAATGTTTTTTCAATTGTTGACTCTATGGTGCTTCTTTTATGACTTTTCATTTTTGCATTTTCTAAGCACTTTGAACTGCCTTACTGCTGAAATGTGCTGTACAAACATGATTAACTGATCTAGTGAGGAAGGCCGAGAGGGGAAAAAACACTTTCATCATCATCATTTAAGTATTCAAGACCATCAAACTAACACTGACATCAAAGATGGCAAGAATAAATACAAAACCAGTTTTCAAATGATTTAATTTATTGAGGAAAAAAAACCAGCAGCGACAATTGCTAAGAAGCTTTGTGGTTTCTTGACGCTAGCTTTGTTTCCATCAACCCTTTTTGAAGCATTGTGTGAAAAGGTTGTTGAAAACATCACAATTCAAAATAAAGTGTCTTTGCTCTTAAGGTGTTTCTTTTATTTATCTAATGAGCTCAAGATAAGCTGGAAACACATTTAGCGGATTTGTTCTGACAGCTGCTGCTCTGGGATCTCCGTAGATCCTGGATGAGTCAGTCTTGGAGTAATTTTGGTAAAGTTTCTCCATTTGTGGAAAACCTTAGCACATACTTCATGATGTGAGGCAGGACCTGTTTAAGTGCCTTCTAGAGGTCTGGCAGTGATCAGGTCAGTTTGGGAATCTGTCCTTCCTTTAATAAATACTACTGATTATTAGAACGATCAGAACATTTAAAGTCTGAATGTGGAAATGATTGTGGTTCACGTGTGTGTATTATTGCATTATTCCACTTCTCTTGTGCTTGCTCTATAGATGCTCTCTTCATGCCTGTAGGTGTGAGTGTAAGTGTCAGTGTGTGCTTGTTTGTGTAAGTTGTAACTAATTAGTTTTCAGCTTGATTGCTTGTGTGTGTAAATGAGTTTGAAAAGCTATGTAATCACCCAAGATGAGGACTGTGTGCGTGTGTGTGTGTGTGTTAGCGTGAAGGCAGCTGGACCGTAGCCAAAGCCTTTCCAGGTCATTTTAGCTACACCCTCTCAAGAATGAAGCACTCGCTTGTTAAGAGGGTTTTGTGTTGAAGAGACTAAAATCAAGAACATGTCCCCTTCCTCTCTCTGACGAGTTCGTCTATCACGTCTCTACTGCTGTTTCCGGCCCTCAAAACAAACCGTCCTGCATGTTTTAAGTGTTTTCCTGGGTCAGTACACCTGATTTCAACTGATGGCTAACATTGAAGGGCGCTGCTAGCTCAAACCTTAGCTGAGCTAACACTAAAGTAAAAATCAAGATGCTAACAATGAAGTGCTACACCAAATTGGTATTTAATGGTAGCAAATACTAGAGAAGCATGGTACATAGCAGAAGCTAATGTACCATGCTTCTGCTATGTAGCACGGTACATTAGCGCCAAACATTAAAGTTTAGCGCTTTAATGTTAAAGCACTAAACCAAAACGACATTTACCGGAGGCAAATGCTAAAGAGCTAAACATGTACGTTAATTAATGGCAGCTAATGTTGAAGCATCATACTGACACAATATTTAACTGAAGCTAATGCTACTGCGCTACACCAACACGGTATTTTCCAGAAACTAATTCTAAAGGGCTAAAGGGCTACACCTGACTGAAGCTAACGCTAAGGGCTACAACAACATGACAACATGGTATTTACTGGAAGCTAATGATATAGCACTATACCAGCGGGATATATAGCCGATGCTAAAGTACAGGCATAATGCTAACATTAGAGATAGTGGAAGCTAATGCTAAAGTACACCAACATGGTATTTACCAGAAGCTATTTCTAAAGCACCATAGCAATATGGAATTTAGCAAAAGCTAATGGTAAAGCGCTACACAAACACGGTATTTACTGGATGCTGACACTAAAGTAACGTACTTCAGATTATTATATCATGAGGTTGGCATGCACGAAAATGCCATGCTATGCGGTATTTACTAGAAGCTAATGCTAAATGACTGCTGGAGATCGGCACCACCGCGCCGCCATCCTGTTAGGATATGTAGGTATACTAGTAGACGATGAATGGATAAGTTTCTAGAGTTCACTTGAAATAAATTCATCTATTCTTAAGAGATAAATAGAAAATAAGATTTAAAATTTATTTACGATGAATTTATTTTGAAATGTAAACAGGTATCCGAATTCTCTCACGACTGTATTGATGTAAAGTGACCCAGGTCAGAGATTTTTAATAAATATTTATATTTAGTGAAAAAAAACATACTTAATCATGTAAAACTGCATGTATTTATATAAATATATTTAGTTTGGTACATCAAACCCTTCCAGAGTTTATCGTATAACTGTTTTCTTTCTTATCGCTGATATTTGGTTTATTTTCCTGCTGGTTCATCTTTGTGTCCGTTCTCCCCAAACATTCCCACACCGCTCAGGGTTGAAATTCATTCCATTTCACTCATTCCTCTTTTCTCGATTGCTTTCTCACCATTTACTGTTAGAATTGCCTCTCTGCTCCGATATATTTAAACCGTCCCCCTGGGGGGAGCAGAAGTCTGCCTCAATCTGGAACCAATTGTTTCATTCGGCTCATGAATCCAGAACCAAACCCTGACAAAAGAAGTGTTGTAAGGACCGCCGTGTTATTTGTTTCCAACACAGTTGCAGATTGCCCCGTTATCAGTGTGTTTATTGTGCGTCAGCGCTGCAGCCGTGGATGTGGAGAGGGGCCTGAAGCTTCGCAGCACATCAAAGTTGTCACAATAACGCTATGGGCAGATATGAAATAAGCCAGAACTGTCACTGATAAGAGGCCACTTTTAAATGCTCCCTCTGCGGTGATTTTGCCCTGCAAGTTTGGATCGTTGCACGTTCCCACACATCGAACACCAGCTTAGTTCCACTCCCATCTTCAAAGTGGGACGTAATCGGAAAGAGGCTTTGCTCTGCAGAACAACGATAAGCTGCTAATTAGTGAGCTGAACTTGGATTGTTTTTGAAAACCAACATTTTATAAATATATCATTAATATTTAGTCAAATTTAATAAAGGAAAGGAACTCTACACTTCAGCTTTGCATTTCAGGCAAAACCTGTGGTGCAAAAGTATTGTTCATCTTTTTGTCACATTTCAATCCAAAATTTTATTTTATTATTTTTTTATTTGATAAATCAACAGAATTAAGTGCATAATTGTGGCTAGCGTTTTAGCACTAGCTTCTGATAAATATCATGTTGATCCAGTGGAACTCATGCTATGTGTAGTGGTTTAGGGTTAGCGTAGCTAACATTGTGATAGCGGTGCTCATCACTGCAGCTAGAGATACTATAACGTGCATATTGAAGTTGAGCCCTAAATCAAATTACTCTTGACTGAGCTTGAGTTATTTTTTTCAATAAAAATGGGCAAAAGTCTCAGTCTGTAGATGGACAGTCAGTTTGTACAGACTTAATGAAACCTTTCCATTGGTCTGGCTAGCATATAAAATCCATAAAGTCCATTGAAGTTTGTGCTAGCATGAGAAAACGTGGAAAAGTTGAAGCGGTGTGAATATTTTTGCTTGCAGGTGAATCTGAGTGCACACGTGCGTCTGCTGTAGATTACACCAGTTGGAAGCCAATTAGCATACGCCATCAGGTAGAGTAATGCTTTGTAGAGGTAGCCTTGTGAACAGTCGTACACAGCACTAAAACATTCATTACAGAGGTCAAAGTTCACACAAACGTCTTCCAGAATCCAGAGTAAATAAATTTTAAGAAACTTATTGATTTATTGCCGTATTTTACAAATGTTAATGAAACGACAACAAAAAATGTCTCAAAGTTTTATGTATCTGACTGTAAACCGGTCCCGTTGGTTTGTTGTGGTCACTTGTGGCGGCCTGACCTCTGATGCGTCTTCATGTGCAGGAGGGCTCAGGTCTGGCCAGCAGAGCCGAGGAACTCCGTCTGCTCTTAAACCCATTAAGGCCACCTGGGTGCGTAGCCGGGAAGATGGCCGGCAGGTTTGTTGTGCCGAGAGGTGGCCAGGAGCAGCAGGGTGTTTGGCGAGATTAGTGTCCGCTCACATGTTGCATAACAGATTCCTTGGTCATGAAAAAGCTGTCTGCGTGCTGCACTACGCACAAATGCAGCACACACCACGGAGAAGCAGCATTAGCCTCCTACTGCTTTGGATCCCTGAGTTCCTGTCGATCATTAGGTCATTTTTACACCAGATTCAGTTTGTATGGCAGGAGAATCAGCCAGATTGACCTTTCACCCTGGGCAGGTTGAGTGGAAGCCTCAACAAATGTCATTATCCATCCATCCAGGAGGTGATTAGGTGGGTGACGGGTTTGAATCCATCCACACCAACTGCTCTGAGATTGAGATTACAATGGAGCAGCGCCTCAAAGTTATTCTCATTTTATTTTTTTGTTGGGATTTGGAGCTATAGACCAACAATATGGTTGTACATAGAAGTGAAACATGGTTTTCTAAACGTTTTACAACAAAAATGTAAAAAGTTTGTTTCAGAACCACACTTCTAGCACCATGACATTTTATTGAAGAAGCTACCTGGGTCACAGTCTCTAATTCAGCCCAGTGCTTAATTGGTTTGAATTTTACCTAAAGAAAAGAGACTTCTCTGTGTGAATTGGTGAATTCTCATCGGAACGAATAGAATCACATGTGGAATACCACAAGGCTCAGTCCTTGGTCCCCTCCTATCATGTACCTACATAATACTTTTGTCAATGCACAGCTTCAGTTATTACAGATAGAAACCAGAGATCAGGCTGAACTCTGACCTGAACCTTCAGAGCCACATAAGGACGGTTACAAAGTCTGCCTTCTATCACCTGAAGAACATTTCCACGATTAAAGGACGAATGTCCCAAACAGATTCATGCGTTTATCTTTAGTCGCACTGATTACTGCAACAGGGTCTCCACAGGTCTGCTTAACAAATATCGAATAGACTCTAAAAACTTCTGTTTGCTGTTGTTACCTAGGTAACGCGTTAATTTCACTTGTAAACATCAACAAAGGACAACAAAGCCACTTCTCTGGCCTAAAATAGCATCCCAATGCTAACATGTGGCAGCTAATGCTAACGTCAGTGTCCACAGTCCTTTTTTCTAAAGAAGCTCCATGAAAGATGAACTTTGAACTAATCTGATGGTTAAATAACTACAATAAGAGATGAAAACAATAAGTGTCTTTGTTATTGAGCTCATATGTTTATTTAGTCAATAATTTAGCAGCAAATGTTTCTTTTTCTATCCTTTAAACACCCTGAAATTAAGTCGGTTAAAAGCTTTAATCGATCTCCACCCCAAACGTGACGAACAAAACCTGGGCTGATCCAACATGCCTGTTTGTCTGGGATATTTTGCATGTTTGTCAGCAGGACGGGGTTTCGGTCATAAACAAGGTCACCATGGCGACTGCAGATGCAAATGCAGCAAAGAATAATGTTGAATGTCAGCAGTGGGAGCCCACTGTGCATGCTCGTGTGTCTGTGTGTGGAGAAGAACCCACCAGCCGTTCAACCCCACTGAGAGTCATAAACACACGCAGGCATGTTCTTCCACAAACAGACATTTTAGAGAGGAAAGGCACACAGAGATTATTATTATTATCATTATTCCACTTTTTATTCACATTTTCAGTAGAAACACAGACAAATCACACATTTTACAGAGTGTGGTATAAAGGCCACATTATCTATGCAGATATATACATTTAGACAAAAGAAAAAAAAAAACATCTCAACTGCAAGTGTTTAAAATCTAGAAAATCCTGAGAATTTTATTAATTTTTCTCATTTTTTTCATAAAAAGTGGGTTTTTTTAGTCATTCATTCCATCACATAAATTTCCTTCCTTAATTGATTTAATTATCATTTTATTTTTCATTTTATTCACTCAATAAATATGAGTAGTTCATGTAGGAACTAAAAAATTATGAATGGATAGGAGCAAAAAGAAGCATAAACTTATGAAATCTGCCCCTTTATTCGCATAAAAATAAATTAGACTATTGTAAACACATTTCATTTTTAGGCCTGACTTAAAGGAACTCAGTGTTTCAGGCTGATTTGCAGTTTTCTGGAGGTTTGTTCCAGATTTGTGCTGCATAGAAGCTGAAAACTGCTGTTTATCTTTGGTGTAATAAAAAAATCTAGTGAAACTTTTCCATCCAAACTCTCTGGAGTTTGTTGTTGAGAAAGAGAGAGAAAATATTTTAAATGAAAAAACTCAAGAAATGCTGAATGACTTTGGATGAAAATCCCAGATGGAACAATAACGTCCCTCCATCTATTCATAATCTGTCATTACGCACTGCAAAAGCACAGAATATTACCAAGTATTTTTAGTGCTAATATCTTCGTACACTTGGAATAAGACAAAACTAACTTGCAACTAACTTTTCAACAGGAAATTTGAGCTCATTTAAAGTCAGTAATTCATTAATAGTGTTGAAAATAATGTTGCAATTGCTGTTATAATGACAGTTTTTAAGTTAAATAATCTGCCAGTGGAACTGACACTTTTTCATCAGTATTATGGAATATTTGACTGAAAACAAGCTCATATATCTGGCAGGGTCAGATATATGAGCTAGTAGTTACATTTAGTAGTAACTAGTTACATTTACTTGAGTAACTTTTTTGAGAAAATGTTCTGTTAGGAGTATTTTTGCCATGCTGTAATTTCAGTAACTTTATTATGAAGTATTTCTACTCTTGAGTGAAATTTCTGGATTTTTTACCCACTGAATGAAAAACTAACGTTTTAACCAAAAATCCACCAGACAGACACACACCTGCAGTTTGTGTTGAAGTTTCATAAGCTGTTTATTGACACACTGTTTAAAAAATAATTTTGCCTGATTTTGTTATTTTTTGCTACTTATATGAGTTATTGTCAATATCAACATTTCTGTTTAGTTTTATATTTTGGTCCATCTTAATGATGTAATTTTTAAATATGAAATGATTGATCGTTTGATCAGTTACTCTTACTGGACAGTTTTCGGGTAATTTACTCGTCTTTGGTTTGTTTTGTCTTATTTCTAGATGTTTGCACTAGAAACCAGATTTGGTGTTTTTTGTGGTGCAGCTCCATCTTGAAGCCCCCTGCAGCGTCTTTCTTCCTGATTCCCACATCGTCGTAATCCGTCCGTTTTGGATTCGGGTCCAAACTCTCACCCAGCCTGACCTGCTCTGCAGAGGCTATTTTCTAATATTATTTACGCAGCGACTCCCTTTAGTTCTCTCTAAGCTGGTTTTTTCCTAGCTTTTCACTGAAAGGCTAAAAACACACAAATCCTCCCCAAAAGCCTCCAAAAAACCATATGGAGCACTATACCTTAATCAGAGCATCGCTGCGTGTGTGTGGGTGTGTGCGCTCACTAATATTAGAATAATCCCTGGTGATTATGGGAGAGGTTATTAGGATGAATATGGCAGCCAGGCTGGTCGGGTTGAGCCGAGCCCAGGCGGCAGTGAGAAACAGATGTCAGTTGACCCACATCTGCAATGCATGCTGGGACATCGGAGCGCCAGGCTCGGGGATACGCCGCATCTGGGGCCCCAAAAGATCGTTTCAGAAAGCGTCCCCCGAAAGCTGCCCGTCTTTGTGCCACGTTTTTCCTGCCTGGACGGATTTCTTCTTCTTTTTTTGTTAATTATAAATCCTCCATAAATAGCAACCAACTGTCTAATTTGGTTCTTCAAGGTTATATCTTTACACTTCTGTGACAATTGTGACATTTTTGTATAAATTTTAGTCCTGTCAATCGATCAAAAGATTAAATCAGATTAATTACTACTCCTAGCTTAGGAAAGCCCTCCTGCCACATTCCAACCAATTAAAATGCAACCAATTATTCTGATTGTTGGGAGTTTTTTGGAGCAGGAAGCAGCTAATTTAGTTTTCCTGCACTCAACAGAAACTAAGGGAAAGTTTCTCCGTTCCACATGCTAGCAGCTAACAAATGACAGATAAGATATATTTTATTTTCTAGTTTTGGGTGCTCACCCTTTTTAATGGCTCCCTGGGAAACGGCCCATTTAAAAAAACGCCACTGTACACACATTAAAAAAAAAAAAGCTTCATTATCTCAAAAGAAACTGGCAACAACTACCATCGATTTTTAGTGTGAACATTTTTCTCCAACGATGGTGGCCATTTTGGAAAACATATGTGATGTCTATGGTTCAAAATATGTTGGCTATGACTCGACACTAAATACATTAATTGGCGATTCCAGTTCAAAAATTTACTTTGCATGGCAACAATGGCAGCCATGTTGGAAAAAAGTCAATAAATATAATTTTTATTGGTGAAGTTGTGTCTGATTTGACAATAAAAATATTAATTGTGATAAATTTTGGCAAATGTAATGCAAAAATTAATTTTGTCAGCCATCTTGAATTTTCATTTGCTATATATACAGTATATATATGCATATATACTGTATATATATATATTTTAAAAAGCTAGCCTGTGGAAACATCTGTGTTAGGTTCTTGTATCACATGTGAAAGATTTATTTGAAATATTAAATTGTTTGGTGGATGCATGGCGTGCTGTGTGCTTGGAAATGGAGACTGAAACATCCGCGTCGCGTTTAAAGTCGTTCCTTTAAACGCTTAATTTTTTAAAGCTGCAACCACACGCGCATCATGTTCAACCAGAGGTAGCAGACTTGTACTTTTGTTGAATCCAGCTGGGCGTTTTAGTGGTGCAAATACGAGCTGAAACCCAAAGCAGTAAAAGTAGTATTGGGAACTACCGCCATCCCTCGGGGCGGTGCGTCTGCTGGTTTCCATGGCGACTGAGAGCAAACCGATGGAAAGACGGCGCTGGTCGAGAGACAAATCCTTCTGCAGTCTGGAAAACATGAGATCCAACATGTTATACGCCTGAAATTTCATTTTAACGAGCGAGGAAGGGTCAGAAAATGTTCACATGTAGAGGAATTCTCCCCTGACAAGAGAAAGGCGAGGGGAAGGAGTCCGAACGTCTCCAAACCAAACATTGTGGTTTGAAGTTATGGTTGCATTTTCCTGAAATGATGCGGTAGACCAACACTGAGCCGTAATTGAAAACAGCTCTCTGGGTTTGCAGCTAACTGTGGGACCTGGGTCCGCTTCTGCACGATGCGCCGGCGTTCTTCTCCTCTGGTCATTCCTCTGAATCCCCCAGAGGGTCGAAGGTCACGCTCCAGGATATCTGAGCGATGACTCAGCTGGCTGTCAAGTGACAAATTCAGAGTGTCGCATTGCCTACTAAGGAGAGAGACGCAACATTTCTTTATTCCCAGGAATAAACGGCTTCGCCTGGGACTCCAGATTAGGAACTGTGCTGGTTTTCATTTCCAGATGCAAAGATTGTCAGAGCTGGGAGTAACTAGTTACATTTACTCTATTACTTTTACTGAGTAAATTTATTATGAAGTATTTCTACTGTTACTTGAGTAACATTTCTGTGTTTTCTACCCACTGAATGAAAAACAAACTTGTTTTAACCAGAGAATTCACCAGACAGACTTACACCTGCAGTTTGTGTTAAAGTTAGTTTTTTATTGAAAAAACTGATTTGGAAAAAAATTTATTTTGTGCGATTTTATTTTTATTTTTGCTAAAAATAGTAAAACTAAACAATATCTAACTAATAACTACAGGTGAGCGATATGGATTTATAATTTTATCACAATATTTTGTGAAACTGTTGTAATAACGACAATAATAACGATAAACTATAACTTTTTCATTAGATAACAAATATTTAGTAATAGAATACATACATACCTGTGACGTTTATTAATGAAGTAATAACATGGTGAAAATAGTCCCCCATTTTTTCCTCTTATGACAGGAAAAGTAATCCTCAAAATTTTGCTGCTAATGTTTGACTGTGTCACTTTAAAATATTCTCCCTAAATTAAATTAAATTAATCTCCTCTGTTAAGAAATACAAAAACCTGTCATGCTGTGGGCCAGTTTTTTCTTTTTTGTTTTTAAAATACTCTTTAAAATATCAAAAGATTACAACACAAACAGTTCATTAGACCTACAAACCATCTCAACGTTGAACTCATTTGAACTGAAACTCGCATTCTGTAGTTTAATGTAATTCAAACCTTGCAAAGGAGAAAGCTTCCTGATGCTAAATGTCGCTAACCATGTTGTTAGCTTCAGCTACTGTAGGCGCTAAAATATGTCATGAACAAGTCCCATATTGTGCCTGTGTTTGAGCAACAGCGCAGAAGGACAGGAGGGCATCAGATGAGTACAGACTGTTTCCACCTGGCAGGTGCCTGGTCTCTAATCCCCCCTCTCTGTCTGATTAAACACACACACACACACACACACACACAAGGTCATCTCTCTGTCAACCATACAATAGTGCTGTGTACCCGTTTGGCCTACTTCCTAAATACTTCCTCTTTAGAAAGCAAATAAAAGCCAGGGAGAGAAACTGCTCAGGAGTTTGATTCTATTTCAGGAAGATCTACTGACATTTTATTTTGCTTTTTAATTTTTCATCTATATAAAGCAGGAGCTTTGTAACCTGAGGCTCTGGAGTCACAATATAATATTTTAGATTAAAAAAACAATAGCTAATTTTTAAAAGTATGACTCTTAATATCAAATGCAGATTTGAGTTTTTACTCGTTTGTCAGGGAAAAATTACATTGAATTTCCACAAGACAATATAAGATGGTTTATTAGGGCCATACTAGGAAAAAATTAAATTATGAGAATAATATTATGACAATAATCGTGTAAAATCAACTTCAGCTTTATATCAAGTTATAATGTTATTACCTCATCAAAAACATACATAGAGTTTTGCTTTGATTCTTTCATGAATGTTTGACAAATCCTTTCATCTCCATGGCAACCAGTAATGTACAGATGGACGTAGCCCCGCCTTCAAAATCGAAGCTCCTCCCTCACTCAGCTCCGTCAGACTCGCCAGCAGCATTAGCTCATTATAGGAGCTGCTTCTCAGCGAAACGTTTGTAAAAACGTTATTAAAGGGTTAGTAGAGGAGCCATGTTGGGATGACTTCCTGAAGGCGGAGCTTCAGAAAGACCAGAAGCTTCTTAAAGAGACAGAAGGCCCAATTTCAAGGAAGGAAGGTCATATTTGATGTAAAGTTTTGATGGCAACTGACGGAAACAGTTTATTGATTGTGCTATAAAATGTCGCCATGTGGAAACATCATACTGGCCCTTAAAACCTGAGCTAAATGCATCGTTAAAGAGACTGAGGCCCAATTTCCTGACTTTAAATCAGGAAGTAACATTCTTTTAAGTCATATTTGGTATGTATCATTTCTATAACAGCTGAAGTTAACATAATTACTTGATTGGGCTATAAAATGGGATTATGTGTCTGGAAATCACAACGTACTGCCCCTTTAAGAGTTTCCCCTCCTTGTTCTCCTTGGGGAGGTTTGGCCTTTTTCGCCCCCCTCTGATAGCTTTAATGTTGCTGAGGTCAGGACAAGGTCAACCGACTTCAAATGAAGATCAGTGCAAAACACAGAGACACCAAAGCAGCAGTTTTAGTTTTTCTCTTCTTAGAAACCGTTCATGCTTTGCTGTGAGAACCAAGGCGTTCAGATGGAGGGGATTGTCCCTGTAAAGGCTGTTTGATCTGTGCTATGATAGCGGAGGAATTCGTGGCGGTGCCATGCTGTCTGCTGCGTCCCCTCTCCTCACCTGGCGAGGCTGTGATTAAATATCATTTCCCCCCAGGCCGCAGGTAGAGCCCAGAGCCGCTTCCCTTTGCTGCGGGACGACACGCAGTCGCTCAACTCCCTGTTGAAAGTTTGTGGCACGCTAATGAGAAATCTGTCAGCGGCGGCGCGCTACGGGGAACTCGATGAAAAACAGAGAAATATAGATTATATGGTGCATATTGTTGCTGAATTCCTCCTGAAACGGCCACACCTAAAGCTCTGCAGACACAAAGTCCTGATCGCCTGTAACAGTACCTGAGTCGGTACCAGAGATCCGCCGCCAACCGGCTGCAGATCGTCTCTAAAACAGAGGAACGTCTCAACACGTTTCTGCTGTTCAGAGTGTTTTTAAAGATTATAGAGTCGTTCAGTTTCCATCTCATGTCCTCATTTCTTAAACACTTGCTACCATTTCTTCTCTTCTGTACCATTTTATTTAAATTCAGTTTGTGCAGATACTCTCACTACTTTTAAAATCTGACTACTGAGGATCTTTTCTCTCCTGATGGTCCAGTCGACCCGGTTCTGGAACCAGAACTTCATCATCTGCTCCACCTCCAGTTGCTGTGGTTCTCTCTCTCTCTGCTCTCAGTCAAACCAACCTGTTCCCCTCCTGGCCTGTGGGGGCGCTGCACCAAGAACCACTGAAGGAAACGACACAAAAACCTCTGAAGACACTGAGAGCAACTTCCTTCTTCGCCAGATGGAAACAAGATGGAGGCGTCAGATTTTAGCGGATTGGAGGATTTCTCTTTAGTCTTTGGCTAAAGACCAGGAGCCATTTCTGCTGCTAGCGCTAGGCTAACATATTAGCTTTGGTTGTATTTACCCAGAAGGCCCTGTGCTGTAGTCCACTTCCTGCTTTTGGAGCGGTCTCTGGTCTGCTTGGCGTTCACATTTGTACTCAAACTGAACCAGAGTTCACTTCAACTAAACCCAGACGGAGGTTTGGAGGACCAAAGGTCAGAGGTCACACCTCATCAAACCAACTGGGCTTTCTAGGCAAACGGACCGGAGTCGGGTTAAAACAGGCTGAACAGGGCTGAATGCTGCCTGTTGTTTGTTAATGTGCAGGAGGACCAGACGCCTCTTGATGATTCCTAATTTATTGTTTTATTGAGGTTAAAGAACTTTTTTATTTCATCTTCATCATTCACTTTATTTCAGACACAATTTATGATCCATAGAAAAACAAAAGACAAGAACACAGTTAAACCTAACTTGATTCCCAACTATTTATTTGTGTTACTTTAATAGCCTTTGGTGGAGTTTTAGAATCTATAACTGAACAGTTTTTCTTCCTCCAGTGTCTCATCATCATCATCATCATCATCATCATCATTAACATTCTTGTGTTTCCTCGATCCAAACTAACACTTTTTTATGCTCAGCCTCGTTTAGCTCATGATATTTGTGGGGTTTTTTGTTTCCAGTTGGATTAAATCATTATGTAAATCTGCCTGGTGTCTATATATATATATATACAGTATATATATCTATATATGTCCTTAGACATATATAGATACACTGTATATACAGTATATATATATGGAGATTATATATATATCTAATCTCCAGCAGACATCTCTTGGCTTATAAATCAACTTTACGGCTTCAGAGCTCTGTTTTTTCTGTAATTTGTGTGAGTGAGGGCTTTAAAACATAATGCCTGGCAGCCTGAAGGCGCCATAAATCAGGCGTGCCGTGTTTAAATGGCTCGGAGCAGAACATGCCTTTCTGTGCAGACGAGACGGACCCGACCCGGGTTACGGCGGCGCGTCTCCGCAGGTTGACGTCTGGCCCTGCTGCTCTCTAATCAGCCTGATGCTGTACTTACAAGGCTGACAGCTTAAGCAGCAGTTAGCTAGTTAGCCAGAGTTAGCTAGCACACCTCGACTCTCCACTTCTTATTAGTGTTAGCATAATGGCTTTCTATGATTTTTTCTCCTTGTTTATCTTTTTTGCCTTTTTGATTTTTACCAAATTATTTAGAATATTTTCCTCTGCTCCACCTATAATGCAGGCAACTCAAATCCATAGATTAGGAGAACACACACAGGATTTAAAGGGTACTTTGAATCATCATTAGCAATGAAACATAAACTAGTTACAGATTTGACATGTGTGTAATTAAATGGATCTATAACCCATTATGGGGTTATAGTGATCTTTTAATATTTAGTAGCAGATTCTTGTCTGTAATTGAGAAACAAATAAAACGGTGAAAGAAAAACTGAGGAGTGATGACGTCGCGTTTCAAACGTTGAGCTCAGGAATCAGCTCAAGTCATGATGAACAAAACTTTCATTAGAGTCTGGAGAAATTTAGCTGTAGATTGGATACCAAGCAAACCGGCAAGCTACATATTTAGTTCTAGACTATTTAGCTCTCAGCTAAATATTTTGCTTTCAGCTAAATAGTTAAGCTAAATATTTAGTTCATAGCTAAATATTTACTGATTACCTAAATAGGTTAATATTTACTTATCGAAATACTCAGCTGTGAAATATTTAACTTGGCTCTAAGCTAAGTATTTAGCTCAAAGCTAAATATTGGCGCTAAATATTTAAATTAGTTCTAATCTAAATATCTATATCAGAACTAAATATGTAGCTTGCCGACTAAGTATTTCAGCTCAAACTAAATATTTAGCTTCAAAGGAAATATTTAGCTTGAGCTAAATATTTTATATTTAATTAAATAATTAGGCTCAAGCAAAAATTTAGGCTCAAGCAAAAATTTAGTTTAACTAAGTATTTACATAAAGCTAAATATTTAGTTTGAAACTGTGACATTTATAAATGAATAAATAATACAGTAAAAATGACCTTGAAAATGTAACCCCTATTTTTTCCTTTAATAACAGACTAAGTTATTATTAGTAATTTTTGGCAGCGTCTCTTTCCAAGCAGGCGGCCATTATGCGTGTGCAGTCGGCGCTTCATTCCTTTACAGCTCATATCGGTGAACTGAAGCGTCCCAGTCGGCGCCCTCTGCTACTTACCTAATTAGCTCTAGGAGCCCCTGCATTATTAACAGACCCCCTAAATCATTCAGAGGGACCCTCGTGTGTGTGTGTGGTGTGTGTGTGTGTGTGGGTGTGTGTGCGTGTGTGTGTGTGTGTGTAAGGGGGGAACACACAGGATCACTGCGATAATGTCCTCCCCTATTCACGACATGTCAGACGTAATTATTCACCCTGGGAAGACACCAGAACAGAAGTAATGGCACCCATCTTGTGCCCAACCCCCCACTGACTGACTGGCAGGGGAGGGAAGATGGCCGAAACGTCTGAGGTCACGAGCGAACGCAGAGAAATCATCAGGAATGGACGGATAATGTTTGTGTTGTTGTGTGCATGAATCTCATCAACACCAGCAGCAGTGTCATTTTCAGGCCTCATTTGCTTATATCACATGTAAGTAAATCGCAGTTAGAGGCGTGTTGCTTTGAGCGTCGTTTAGTTACTTTTACTGCCGGGTGACTCACGATTCCACTGAATGAAAAATCTAATTTTGGGGAACGAAACGCGGGTGAATCATGTTCGGTTAGCAGCTGGAAATAGTTTGCTCTTTTTTTATATGTCAGTGAGACACAAAAGTCAACACACACATCACTTCCTCCCCGGCAGCCAATAACAGCCGCGCAGGGTGGTGATTCTGTTCTGCCTGGGATAATATTTGGCTAGGCTAGCGACCAGCAGGACACATTACGTTTACTGGAAAGAGCCGGGTTCCTGAAGGTCCAAAGTACTTCCTGAATGTTACTTCCTTTCCTACTTTTACTGCTGGCAAGGAAGTTGGAGCATGGATATTTTGTGAAGATTTAATGTTGTTAAGGAAGTCTCTTCAGATAATTTTAAATAAATCACTAATCATAAATATTAATTCTGACAATGCTAAAGTGCTACAACGACAGGGAATTTAGCTAAAGCTAACACAAAACAACTAGATCAACATGGGATATATCAAAAGCTAACACTAAAGCGCTATACCAACATAGAATTTAATTAAAGCTAACACAAAATGCTAAATGAACAGGGAATTAGAAAAAGCTATTGCTAAAGTGCTATACCAACATAAACTTATCACAAGCTAATGCTGAAGCGCTACAGCAACATGTAATTTAGCAAAAGTCAGAGCTATACTTTTGCTAGTCCAGTACCCTAACATTGAATTTAGCAAAAGCCAGGACTTTTGCTGGTCTAGTATACCAACATAGACATTAGCAAACATGGACATGTTGCTTGTCCTACATGAAAATTAGCTAAAGCTAAAGCGCAATACCAACATCAAATTTAGCAAAAACTAACACTAATTTGCAACAACATGGACTTTAGCAAATGTTAGAGCTATACTTTCACTGGTCCAGTATGTCAACATGGAATTTAACAAAAGCTAATGCTAAAGCGTTAAATTCAACCATGTTTTTTTCCACCATCTGTCAATGACGAAAATATGTTTCAACATGAAATGTCGCTGTTTAAGACTTTAGTGAAGGTGAAACAACAGAAAACATGCATCCTGTGTTTTAGCTCATGCTACTTTGTTGCAGAGCTTTTCTCTGTTTTCACTTTTTACAGGGAACAAAGTGGATTACAGACTTTTTATTGCAAGATGGGAAGAGAAATGTAATGGGAAAAAGAATTAGACCAGATAAAACTCAGGCACGTCGTTAATCTGCCCTGCCCCTCCTCTCTCTGTTTCAATTAAGAAAATGACTTTTTAGTTCAATTAACAATAATTCACGCTTAACTGAATAAAGTTTATTACACAATCAGGGCAGCAGCTAGCGTAATGGAGAGGGGACAGGAATGCCCCTCGCTACAGAGCGCCTGCTCCGGCGTGCGGTCTGAGCGTTGATGACATCACGCTGTCAGACGGAGGAAACTCGTCATGCTGCATCACAGCAGTCACTGCAGCGCTGAACTATAAACGCTAGCAATCATAAAGCTTCCATATAAGGCAAAACATTACTGAGAAACTGCTGTGTAAGCAAAACAAAACTTAATTCAAATTGTCTGGTTTAGGTTTTATATGAACAACTTTAAGGTTTTGACTTGTAAAGTAACAAAAGTCAAAAATAAACAACAATTTTGGTTAATTAGTCGGTTATAAGAAGAAAAGTGGGATTAATTTTTAAAAGTTTAAATGTTTTCACCATCATGTTTATTCATTTATATAGTTTAAAACTAAATATTTAGGCCCAAACTAGATAAATAACTAACAAAATATTTAGCTATATATTTAGTTTCTAAATTAAATATTTAGCTTTCTGACTAAGTGCTAGCTTGGAACTCAATGTTTAGTTTGCTGAATAACTAAATAGACTCCACTCAATATTTAGCTTCCAACTTAAGAAGCTAACCAACTTATAACTTGCTAAATATTTAGTTAGACTCTTGCTCAAACTAGATGTTTAACTCACTAAATATTGAGATAGAATTTAATTTATAAATTAAATCAGTAGCTTTCTGACTAAATATTAGCTTGACGCTAAATGTTTAGTTTGCACCCTAACTAAATAGCCTCAAACTCAATATCTGCCTATTTAGCTTAGCTTCTCAACTAAACAGGAAGCTATTTAGCTTGCAAAATACTTAGTTGGCAAGCTTAATATTTAGTCTCAAACTTGATATTTAACTCACTGAATGTTGATTAGTTTTTTAATTAATAGTTTTTTAATTAAATAGTTTTTTAATTAAATATTTAGCTTGCCAATTAATATTTAGTTTGGAGTTTTACTAAATGGCCTGAAACTAAATATTTAAATTGCCAAGTAAATATAGTAATTAAATACTCAGAAAACTAAAACATGAAACCAAATATTTAGCTTGATGATTGAGAAGTTGGTTTGTAAGGGAAATAATTAAAATTGAAAAAATAAATATTTAGCTGGCTACCTAAATATTTAGTTTGAAACCCAACTAAATGGCCTCAAAGTACAACTTTAGCTTGGTAACTAAATATGTAGCTAGCAAGCTAAGCTAAATCTTGAAACAAAATATTTATTTTGAAGCCAAATATTTCACCTCAAGCTAAATCTTTAGCTTGATAAACTAAATATTTAATAACATAATGAAAATATGATTGAATTTTTTTGCTCATATAAAAGGCTAAATAACCCAAATAGTTTACTATTACTGTGTATGCCCACCATTGTTTTCTCCTGTCAGTCACTCATTCCTTCATTTTACCTGAGAGCTGAACAGCGAAGCTAGCTAGCCTGGAGCTAACGAGGACAGAAACATTCCCAGATTCCCACCAGGTTCTGCTCTCTGGTTAGTGTCAGATTTGATCCGTATTTCTCCGTGTTTTTACTCTTTCCTGCTTCCCGTCTGACTCCAAATATCTGCACAGACCAGAGACGACTCGGCGACTCGAGGTTCCGGTCAGAGAGAAACGAGTCCGGTGGATGTCTGAGACGAGTTTCTAAGTTTGACCCGTTAAAGGTGAGAGGAATGCAGCGGTACGGGTCCAATAGTGAGTAATGGAGATGGATGAGCGATTGTGTTATTTTCTGGTCGCACGCTGTGACCCCCGATGCATCCGGCCACTGGAGGCCATGTTGGCAAGGGCAACAAATGATGATTAAGGACAGAGGAATGATGGGAAAATGTGGATTAATGACGCCAAGATGGAAATAATAGCCGTGATATCCCAAAACTTTAGAGCAGCGGATGGAGAATAAGCTTCGTATCCACTGGAGTGTAAACGCTCGCTTCGCCTTCAAGGTGATTTTACGAACGAAGGAGGAAAAATCAACTGACTTTCATAACTTTAGCATTGGGGACGTCTATGCCAGCTGCTGGTTGTTGTGTGAAAAATGTGGCAAAATTGTTAGAATAACAAAGAAGATTCTGATTTATGGGGAAAATCGTTGAATTTAAAATCATTTTGTGACTTTAGGAAAGTCAGAAAACATTACTTGGCCTATGAAATAGTTCATTTCCCTCATAGTTGTGAAAATCCAGAATTAGAAAAACATCCTAAACAAAAAAGCAGTCATGGTCTTGGACCATCACAATTTCAAACTAAAAACTTAATTAGCAAGCTAAATATTTAGTTTGAAGTTAAATAATCAGTCAAATATTTAGATAGCCAGTTAAATATTTAGTCTAAAAACTAAATATTTATTTTCCAAAAGAAATATTTAGGTGGTACTCATATTTTTCTTTGAAGGTAAATATTTAATTAGCCAGCCAAATATTTAGTTTCTGAAATAAATATAATTTTTAGTAAGCTAAATAATAGTTTGAAACTAAATATTTAGTTTGCGAGCTAAATACTTCAAGCTATATATTCAGATAATATGCAAATTTACTAAAATAACCAGAAGTTGACTGTCAAAATAAAAGCTCAATCTTGTGAAAGCATATTTAGTTTGAAACTAAATATTTAACTAACATACAAATTCAATAGCCAGACGTGAAAATAAAAGCTGGGTGTTAAGAAAATGTATTTAGTTTGTAAACTAAATGTTTAGCTCGCTGGTTTGAAACTTTCACATTTATAGATGAAAAAAATAGGTGGGAAATATGACTTTGAAAATTAAACCACATTTATTCTCTTACTAAAGGCTAAATATTTCAGATTGTGGCTGTTTTGACTTTAAGGTGCAACGCATTGGCTGTGCAGAAAAAGTTCAGGCCGCGATTCGAACAAGATGTTCTTTTCCTGTGTCGGATTTTATTCTCTGCTCTGCTTGTTCATCAGCAGAGAAAGAGAAAATCACACAAAATTTGATAGAATTGCGAAATATCTGAAAATATTCAGAAGAGCTGCTTTGATTTTAACTTTTTTTTTTAAGGTTTTATTGGCTCTGGTGGCCTTTATTTGATAGTTAATTGACAGGAAAGTGGGTAATGAGTGAAGGGGGAAGATATACGGCAAAGGTCGCCAGGCCGGAAATCGAACCTGTGACAGCCGCGTCAAGGACTAAGGACCTCCTTATGTGAGTTGTGCTTAACCCCTGCGCCACCACAGCACATCCCTTAACTTTTTTATCTGAAGGCCAGTTTATATAATCCCTGGATTAATTGTGGCGTAATCTGACTCATCGTCTCTGGCAGGACTGAGATCTCAGGTCGGGTGTCGCCCTCAGGGGAGGCAACTACTGAAATTTAAAAAAAACTCAGAAATTTCTGAGTTTTCTTAACTTTTTTATTTCAGTTTTTTGACAGAAATATATTTTTTCCCATCTACATCGGTTGGCCATTGGGAAAATATGTTATAAAACAAGCTGCTGTATCTTACTGTAAAGTTACTTGTTAGTTGGTTTTGTCTTATTTCAAGTGAAGAAAGATATTTTGTCTAGAAACTAGACCCTTATACTTGGTAAGGCTGAGTGTTTTTGCAGTGCATCATGAAAAGCTTCACCTTCCCTCTCCTGCCGCGTCCTGCTCAGCTCCGTACATCTGCGTCTGTTTACCAGCCTGCCTGTTTCTGCTCCGGTCTCAGCTGATGAGAGCAGCTCCCAGCTGCTCCTCTGCCGTTCCCCGCTGCTCGGGTTGCGCTGCTCCTGCAGGAGCTTGAGCAGCGGTGCTGCAAGAACACGATGATGAGAGTCACAGGGAAAAAGATTTAATGACCATCCAGACCGAACACTATTTGGGAAAACAAAGTTTCTCCAGCAGTTTTGCAAATGCTCATTTGTTTTTATGAGAGATTTGTAATTAAGAGGAAAATATTTCACTCCTCGTCTCGATCTGTTGTTTTTCTGATGCTAAAAAAAGTTCAATTACTTGTTTCAAACTTTTTTATGTATTTAGAAGAATAATCAAGTTACAGATATTCCTAGGTTTTTATGGAGATGCATATGGCACAGCATTAGAGCCAAAATTACACAAAAATTCACATTTTGTAAATTTTTGTACTTCCATTTGGGTTTCTACTGCTCCTATAAACACCCAAGTCGCTTAAAAAGCTTTCCAGATGTTTTTTGCATTAAGTTAATGTTTTTAGTGTAAAAATTGTGAAAATGAGCTATTTCAAAAACCTCCAGAATGTAACTTCTCAAATCAGCAAGCACTGCCCCGTTACACAGCAACCCTAGCAAAGTTCCAACCGTTACCTAGCAACCACAGCGGAGCTCAAGCACGTTTGATTAGTTGGTTTCTGCTGTATGCGCAGTACAATGGCTGCTGGAAAAAACAAGTGTTTTGTTGTCGACTTACCATCCAGAACCCTCTGATTGCATTCTTTTTTTAAAGGTTTTGTTGGCTCTAGTGGCCTTTATTTGAAAGTAGTTCAACAGGAAAGAGGGTAATGAGAGAGGGGGAAGACATGCGGCAAATGTCGCCAGGCCAGGGAGTCGAACCTGCAACCACCGGCAGGTGGACACGTGTCCTCGTGCCGGAGGACACGAGGACCTCCCAGTGCTTTGCCCCTGCGCCACCACAGCACCCACTGACTTCATTCTTGTTGATTGTGCAGGAGGCTCCACTTCTGCTTGTCAAAGATGTGTGGTTGTATAATTGTGCATCTGTTTGCAGCCATTTTCATGTGGGAGTGTAAACATTGAGTTGGTGGGCGTGGCCACCAACTCAATTTAAATAATCCTTAAACCCAGATTATTTGGGTTTAAAGTTATAAGAGGCTGTACAGTAGTCTTAATTTTGGCCCTAATCACGTACCGTAGATACAGTCCAACATTTGCAGCATCTGAAAAAGGAATGACACATACCAAACTTGCTTAGGTTGCCCCTGACAGATAAATATCTTTTATTTTTGGAGCTCTTGTGTACCTCCCTTAACACAGTGATGCCTGGACAAAGAGCCGTGTCTTCCACATGAGAAACAGCTCTTTCAACCTGAATGTTTCTCTTTTACAATCAGCATTGGAATCATAAAAGTTAAAGTTTTAAAACAGTAGCTTTAACTTAGCTGCTAGTTTTCAGCGTAATGACATGATGTAGAGAATATTTAAATGTGGCATGGGTCAAATTCTTTTTTTTTCTTTTCTGAGAGCAGAAAGAGTTTAGTTACAGGCCATGCAGAGAAAGGTGAAGAAAGTGAGGATTACTAGCAAACTGTGTCTTCAGGGGAGGATGGGATATCAGTTAGAACATGACATCACCTGGACAGGTTTTGTTTCTGGAGTTACGTTAAAGGTAGGGTTGCTACCCTAAAGTTGTTGGATTCCTTTTTAGTGCAGAACAACCAGTCTGTTTTATAGCTATAAGAGAAAAATGTCTTATTAGGTGTCATAAGTGAATTTGTGACGTCAATTTATTGAAATGTTTCCTCCATTTCAGGAAATGAAGGTCAGATGAAGCCAAATGTACATAATTTTGCAAAATGTTTCATCGGTCTGTCATAAATTTCGAGTAAGGCTGTTTTCCTTCCTGATGGTCCAGTCGACCCGGTTCTCCTGGAACCAGAACTCCATCATCTGCTCCACCTCCAGCTTGCTGTGGTTCTTCCTCTCTGCTCTCAGTCAAACCAACCTGTTCCCCTCCTGGCCTGTGGGGGCGCTGCACCAAGAACCACTGAAGGAAACGACACAAAAACCTCTGAAGACTCTGAGAGCAACTTCCTTCTTCACCAGATGGAAACAAGATGGAGGCGTCAGATTTTAGAGGATTGGAGGATTTCTCTTTAGTAGTTTGGCTAAAGACCTATGAGCCATTTCTGCTGCTAGCGCTAGGCTAGCACGTGAGCTTTGGTTGTATTTACCCAGAATGCCCTATGTTGTTGTCCACTTCCTGCTTGTGGACCAGGTCTCTGGTCCGCTTGGTGTTCACATATGTGTAGAACTCTGATGTGGACCAAACAATGAACTTTGGTCCGCCTACAAACTGGACACCAAAAACCAGCAGGTTTCTGCTCCAAAAGCCGGAACTGGACTACAACGCAGGGCATTCTGGGAAAATACAACCAAAACAAACGTGCTAGCCTAGCACTAGCAGGAGAAATGGCCAAAGAGAAATCCTCCATCCTCCATGTCTGTTTGCATTTAGGGAAGAAGGAAGTTGCTCTCAGTGTCTTCAGAGGTTTTCGTGTCGTTTCCTTGAGTGGTTCTTTATGCAGCGCCCCCACAGGCCAGGAGGGGAACAGGTCTGGTTGGTTTGACTGAAAGAAAACCACAGCTGGAAATAAACAAATGTTGCAGTTTTGTTCCCAAATCAAACCGAATCTACTGGACTATCAAGTGTGAAAACAGTCTAATAGACCAGAGAGTTTGTGGTGGTATTGTGTCAAAATATGAAAAATTCAGTTCTTTTGAGCAGTTCTGCAAAGAGTTGCTTAACTAATATCCTCTTAAACTCCCAGGGCTTCATGAAAATTTTCCAAGCATTCTGTCTTGTGAAATATTCCTTTGGTTACACTTTTGCAATTAGAAAATGTAAATCAGACAGGTGCTGCTGGCATCGATCAGAGTCTGTATTTGTTTTACCTAAAGGCATGTCAGATCCTCCCTTTGTAATAACGCACACGCTCGCATGTTCTCACAACAAGGTCACTCCTCACTTAGCGGTCTCCCTGCATCCGGAGAGGAGCAAACTTTCCTCCCTTGGAGGATGGAGGACAGACTCGCCTTGTTTCTGACTGACATATGTTCGCTGTGTGAGAGAGAAGAAGTGGGATCAACACTCTCTGCGCATAAGGAGAGGTACAGCTGCTAGATAGCATTTCTTAGTTTGTGTGTGAAGTGAGGGGAAGAGCGCGTGTCGGGGCGGACGCACGCAAAGCCAGGCGAGCGACTTCACACGGGCGTAGTAGTAATGAAGCGTGCCAGTGTGGAGAGGGTGGAAGTTGAGTGTCAAACCGATGAGGAGGAAGGAGGAATCTGTACCATTTGGTTTCCAGTATGTCACTTTTCCGCTGCATTTTAATCACCTTCCTGAATGCCAAACGCTCAGACTCAGGAATAAATCCTTGTTTACCAAAACTGACCAAGATGACAAATGTGGAATTTTAATAATTGGACTGCGGACAAGCAACTTTTAGAAGACAGTTTTTAATATTCAGATGCCCTCCCACTCACAAAGGCACACGCTGACTACATTTACCAACACACACACACACACACACACACATTCAGTGTTTTATGCCACTGGCAACTGCCTTATTCCCACCAGCTGTCTCAGTGCATAAAACCCAGGCTTGTTGTTAAGTCTGGGGCTTAAAAGTGCTGCCAAAAAGAACGCCGGGCAGGAACAACGGCGTTAATTCTGTTATTTGAGCCGCCGCTCCGTCTCAGCAGTTAAAAGCGCTTAAAACTAGCAGCCGGTGTCAACAAGGTAATAAAAGGAGGCACTTGGGATGCGGATGGTTGTGCCTGACTCATATGGATCAGCGGGATAACCGTCTTATTTGAAACAGTAGAGATGGGAGCAAAGGGAAGACAGATCAACAGCGGATAATCTGCTGAATAACACGGACGCTGGCGGTAGTTTCAGGGAGTTTTGTGCTGTTAAGCAGCTAAATATTCATTCCTCTTGGGAAACTTCAATTAGACAGACCAGCACAGAGTAGGGCTAAAACAATTAATCTGATTAATTTTGATTAATCAATTATTGAAATCAACTAATTTAGTATTCGATTAATTGTGTAAAAAATAGTGAATTTGCTGGAGGAAAAACTCACTCAGAACTTTAGGAATATATACATTTAGGATAAATAAAGTTTGTCTGTAAATCGTTCTACACAGAACTTTAATAGCAGTTTTATTTTCATCTATTTCAAATTACAAACAGAATTATTAATAATTGATGATGTTAGGAGTTTTCCTTTAGCTGCAGATGCATGCTTTGCTACAAATGATCAATGGCTCACAGAAGGAATGCTGTGTTGCTTTTTAGCCAGTAAAATTTTTGTTTTCTTAATTTAAAAAGTAAATTATTTGTTTATTTGCATTTTTAATATTTAGTTTTAAAAAAGGCTTAAATGAAAGATTTGCAGAATCTGCCAATTTTTAAAATCAGATAAACCAGTTAGGTCCAAATAATCGTCAGAATAAACGATTAATCGATAGCTGAAATGATCATTAGTTGCGGTCCTACCACACAGCTTTGCGAAGCGGAAAGCACAAGTTGGAGGTTGTGCTTTTGGAGAGCCTCATTTGGTTTCCTCGGCTGTTTCTCGTTGCTTGAAATGTCTCTCTTCCTGTGACATCACTCTTCCAGCTAAGTGGTCCTCTTCCTCTCAGGTGAAAAGTATCGCTTGCCGCTGCGCCTGCCAAGTCAGGAGTGCAGAAAACTTTAATTTCCCTCATTCTGGAGACAGTGCCAGAGATTTGGTGTCCATTAGCCAACCCTTGAAACACGAGCTGACGTGGACTTGGACTGAGCCGTGGCGGCATTATCTAACTCAAGAAGCAACGTATCATCTTTCATATTCCCTTTCTGTTCTGCTTCCACTTTTCCTTGTTGTCCTTCCTCTGTGAGGGAGTTGTTGAAGTTCCAGAAAAAAGTCAACTTGCCTGGACTCGGGCCACGCAGTGCATTACAGCACACCTCTTCTTTGCCGCCCATTAACTTGTCCTTCACGATGCGTCAGTGGCTCGTAAACGCCTCGGCACTTGAGAACTCCAGCTCCCCTGCTCTTAAATCCAAACACCAACAGTCTGTAAAACATCTTAACCGTCCTCATAGATTTGCACTGTTGCACATTCCCGTTAGAGTGAAAACGAGACCATGAGTCAGCAAAGGTGTTTGCAAAAATACAGCGTAAAAAAAATCGCTGCAGGTTCTGCCAGTAGGAATAAAATCAAGTGAAAGCTGCCAGAAGGAAGCCGAGTACCATCTATTCAATTCACTTCATTTCTACAGCGCTAATTCACATTAAATGTATTTTCAAGACACTTTGCAAAATAAAAAGTAATTAGTAAGTAAAAAGTAAAGAGAACCCAAAATGCTTTATGTGTGCTTATTTAATTGTGTGGATAGAAAGCCAAGGGAAGAAAGCAACTGAGTCAGTGAAGTAGCTAACTATGCTAGTTCAGGTTATTTGCGGCCATTTCTCCAAGTCGCCATCCCTCCCCGCATTAGCTGTAGGTAGCGGTAGAACAATATTGCCACATTTAAACTGTGATAGCTGGAGTGCCCACATATTTTACAGCCTGAAACCTTTGACGAAAGCCTGTTAGCGAGTTGCTAACATGTAAACAAATGGCGGTTCCGGTTAGCGGCGGAAGTCGCGCCCATAAATCACGCAAAGCCTCATGGGGGCTCGGAGTAAGGTGGATAGAGCAGGGCGGAAAGCTCCTTAAGCTGCGGCGCTGATACTGGTGACTTTAATACCTGCAGATCAAAGTTTTAAACCCAGGAGAGAGAGGAATCTGTTGAAGAAAAAGTAACAACTGCTAAAATATCTAAGTGTTAATGGAATCTACTTGGTGCCATTAATTATGAATAATTTAAAAATGGAGCCATACATTTATCTGTAACCTTTAGAAATGCTGCTGCTGAAAACATCAGCAGGAATAAGACCAAACACAGCAAATAAATAAGAAACAATTATGTATTAAATAGAAAATGTGGCTGTTTTAGATAATACGGATAAATAGTTTTTAAAATTACAAATAAATAAGATGTAAATAGTTCCTTAAGAACTCAAGTGATCCAATCAAATATTTGTTTTTAGTTTATTCTGGAGAAAAAAACTATAATATTTACATAAATACTTGTGCTGTTGTAACTGGATTACTAACCGTTAGAAAGCTTGCAAATACATACTTTTTTATTAGAGAAGATTAGATGCTGCTAGCCACAGTTAGCCGGTAGCTAACAGCAGACGATGCTAGTCCATATGTGAATGTAGCATTACATTGTGTAATGTAGCTGTAGACAGAAGAGCTTGTGAACATCAATCGGACCAGAGACCGCTCCAAAAGCAGGAAGTGAACTACAGTGCAAGGCATTCTGGGTAAATACATCCAAAACAAATGTGCTAGCTTAGCGCTAGCAGGAGAAATGGCTTATAGCTTTTAGCCAAAGCTATAAGCCATGTATGTGTGGCAGGTGGATTTCCTGTCTTTGTAATTAGAACCAAATTAGGTTAAACTGCGTTTCTTCCCTCGCCATCGTGTTTTTTTATTAAAAGATGTTAAGAACACAGACATAAAGTTTACAGCGCAGACACAGAGCCACGCTGGGCAGCGCTGTTCAGATGGAAATGCTGCACATAATTCTTTGTTCACAAAGATAAATCATTCTCACTGCTCACTCAACGCACCTCTTCAAGCACAACTACATGTTATACCTGCAGTTCACATAGAGCTGCACAGCAGAGCAACGCAGTGGGGTTTCATCTTGACTCCTACCTTGATGCAGGAGGTCAGGGGGCTTATAATACCCTGGGGGAAACCCTGGATATATGTAAACACATCAGTGACTCCTGGATTCCTGGGCTTCTCACCCCGTCTCTAAGGGAGCCCAGAGACCCAATCGGAGAAAACCCCTCCAGTATAACAAGGCAGCTCCCAGGAGGGGCACTCTCCAGTACCCCCTCCAAGGACTTAAAAAGGTGGGTAAACAGTCAGAACCCGACCCAAACCCGTAGGTAGAGGGAGAGGCTATCCTCTTGTTCACCCCAACGTACAGGCACCAAGATGGAGGCAACAAGAAAGCCCACTCCTGCCCAGCGCCTCTCACAAGGGTGGGAGAACATCCAACCCCTTTCAAGGAGACCGGCTCCAGAACCAGAGCCATGCACTGCAGTGAGTCCGACTATTTCTAGCCGGAACCCATGGGCTCTTTTCGGGCTGAGCCCGGCCGGGCTCCATGGGTTAAAGCCCGGCCACCAGGGGCTCCCCAACGTGCCCCTGCCCCCAGGCCTGGCTCCAGGGTGGGACCTCATGTAGGGGCGGGTACAACCACTGTTTCCAACGGTCGTATTCATCATAAGGGATCTTTGGGCTGCACTTGGTTCTGGTTCCTCAGCCTTGGACCTGTCTGCATTGGGTGGCCCAACCAGAGGCATGAAGCCCCGACAGCATAACTCCTAGGATCACTGGGACACTCAAACCCCCCCACCACGATAAGGTGGCAGCCCATGGAGGGGACGTGTAAATGTGTGCATGTATGTGTGTAAATATTAAGTTACCTATTAATTATGTAAGAAAGAGAGAAAATGAGAGAGAGGAAGAAAGTTGTTATTTAACACGAGGAAACGAGCACAATGTGGTGGGAAGCATATTCTGACTGTTGGCTCCAGTTGTGAGGTGAAATGTATGTTTTAGTTTTTTAAGTCTTTTAGGCTCGAATAAAGTTTTTTAGGCCGTAATTTAACAGGTTGAACAGGAAATTAGGAGGAGAGAGAAGGGAAAGACATGCAGCAGATTCTCCAGGACTGGGAATTGAACCCAGGTTGACAAACAAAACCTAGAAGTAACATCAGAAATAAAACATAATTTGCAGTTTTACTATAAAGCTGGTTAAAAGTATAACTGGATTAGGCATTTCCTGCCCCTTTTTCTTCTCTTTTATACAAGCAGACAACACATAAGCTCAACAACACAAAAGCTTTATATTTATTACAAAATGTTCATCTAAGAATTGATTTCTTCCTGTGATGGAAATAATTTCTGATTAAGTTCTCTGTTTTCATACTTTCATAGATTGTTCTTCTTTTTACCTTTTCTACAGTTTTTCATGTTAAATTGCACTTTTTTGTTAAGTTTGTTAAACTATCTTGAATCTGTATTTCTAAATAAAGACTAACAGAAAGATCACAGTAACTTTTATTTCTGATAAAACCTGTTTTTTCCTTATAACAAACAAACCAGATATAACAAGTTTGGGCTTCTTCATGGTCCGGAGTATTAAATTATGATTACAATTATCATCTAATATTATGTACAGATTGAACTCTAATCTTAATTTAACATCCTGGAACCTGAATAAATCCAAACGTGTTAAATCAGCTTTTTTATGTTTGGTATAAAAAGAAACAGGATTTATCAAAGAAAAAAGGTGAATGGACTGAACTTGTGTCGTGCCTTGCTAGTCATGTTGACCACTCAAAGCGCTTCACACTACAGTCACATTCACACACACACACATTTACACCCACATGCAGGTCGGGGGGCAACTTGCCGCTAAGTGCCCCGCCCCGGGGCACCTCAACATGTGGCTCAGGAAGCTGAAATCGAACTTACAACCTTCTGGTCACAAGACGACCACTCTACCACCGAGCCACAGCCGCCCTAAAAAAGCCACTGCATGATCCTTTTGCTAATCTTCTTTAAAATACAGATTTAAACAGAATAACGAGCTACAATTCAGTGCAATTTAATATAAAAAGTGAGTAGAAAAGGTAAACTAAAGGACAAACCATAAAAGCACAAGTACAGTGAAAATAAACAGAAATCATTACTATTAAAAGAAGAAATTTTAATTCTTAAATCAATACGTTGCTATAAATACTGAGCCTAGTTTGCGGCACTGAGCCGCCTGCCACTAAACCAGCGAAGGGAAAAGGGCTAACGTTCGGCTAATTCAATTCATTTTACAAGTTTAACAATAATACTGGACATGGTTGGAGTTTCTTAAAGTGTTTTGGGGGCAATTTACAGTGACCAACTGACCTGACCTACATGTTTTAGGAGATGTGGGGGGAAACCGGAGCACCCGGAGAAAACCCACGCAAACACGGGGAGACCATGCAAACTCCACACAGATGGTCTCTGTGAAGACGCAGCGCTAACCGCTGCACCACCGTGCTGCCCACGTTTTTCCCAATCGGGTCGGGAAGGGATCTATTTTCTAGTTAGTCGATGGAGAAAAAACTTCATGGTTTTTAAATTTCCTCTTGACGGAGCGTGGCATGGCGCCCCGTTCACAGACCTCTCACGTCTTTCTCCTCTAAATATCCAAATCAAGAACATTAAACATGTTCTTGATCGTCTTCAATCTTTTGGGGTTTTTTTGGCTTCTTCAATCGCAGAATGTTTTGGACTTTTTTCCAAATTGAAAATTTAGAATTTTTCTTTTTACCATCCTGCAGGGTTTTAGTATCTGGATTGTTTAAATCCTCCAGGATGGTTTCTCCAGCGATCTCAGTCTCTTCTGTGGATTCCGGATCCGTGGAACAACCTGATAAGGTTTTTCCTGAGAGTTCCTCCTCCGAAGAAACCTCTTGACTGAAGACTTTAATCGGGTTGACTTGGTTCTGTGAGTTTTCCTCCTTCTCTTGGGAAACTGGGATGTGTTTTTGATGGAAATCTTCTTCCTCAGCTCTCAGAGTGTCGGGCAGCAGTACATCCTCTCTTGCTCCGTCCAAATCATTTATCACACAACTTATCTCCTGCTGGTATTTTGCTGCTTCCTGTTTCAATGCAGTGACATCAGTTTGATACCGACGGTTTAACTCCAGGTACAAACCGTTAACCTTCTCCAACTCAGCCTGGACACTCCTTTCCTGGTCTTGAAGGAATTTAATCTCAGTTGTTGTTTTATCTTGGAGGACGGCAAACTCAGCTCTCATATTGTCTAGAAGCGCCATGTCCTCCTCTGATTTCTCCAGATTAATTTTCTTCTCCTGGTTTATCTTCTGCTGGTATGTTTCAGCCTGCTGCTGTAAATCCATAATGTCTCTTTCATATTTACGTCTTAGCTCCTCATATGAAACGTGAACCTGATCCAGTTCATTTATCATCTGCTTCTCTCTCTTTTGCAGAACTGTGATTTCTCTGGACATTTTATGGAAGAGCTCCACCTTCTCAGCTCTCAGATTGTTGATAAGCTGCAGATTTTCATTCGTTCTTTCTATGTTGGTGTCTTTCTCATGTGTCGCCTCCTGCCGATATCTTTCCACGTCTTGCTTTAGTAAAGAAACTTCGCTTTCATATTTGCAGTTCAGTTCATTGTATGAACGTTTGATCAGATTTAATTCTTCCTGCAAAAGTTTCTCGCTGTCTTGCAGGAATGAAATCTTTTGGGACATTTCTTTAAACATGTCGTCCTTCTCAGCTCTCAGGTTCTCCAGGAGTCGTTGTTCCTCACTCAGCCTCGCTTCATAAAGCTTCTGTGTCTCGGCCTCCTGCCTCAGCAGAGCATCGGCTGCTTCATACTTAGAGCGCAGTTCCTCGTAGGAAGTTTGGAGTTGGTCCAGATCTTCTTGGAGGGCCTGACTTTTCTTTCTCTCAGCCTGTATTTCAGCTACAAATGCTTCCTGGCTGAGGAGGTGGGCCACCTTTAACTCCTCCAAGTCTTGTTGCAAGTTCTTCTTCTTCATGTATTTCACATTGTTGTGAGCCTTGGAAGCAATGACCGCAGCGTTACGGACTGCTGGATCACTGAACTTCTCTACTCTCTCAAGTTCCCTCTTTGCCTCTTTGGCCTGGTTGATAAACGTTTCTTTGAGAGCTTTCTGCTTTTTTAACTGGAGTTTGGTCTCTTCCAGCTCGGCCTCCAGGTGGGACAGTTTCTGGTTGTCTTCAAACCTTCCGGCGCTCTCCATTTCCAGAAGGTAACTCAGCCTTTGGATTTCCCCGTGTAAGGCATTCGGGTGTGCAGGAGGGAACCTGCCTTGGGGGTTTTGCCTTTTATTAATCGCTCTATCGGTCATGGACTATAACTTGACATCAAGTCAGGCTGAGACAGCGGTCACTTGAACCAAAATGTTTCTGGACAATTTTGAGAAAAAATGTTGATAAACTCAGAAAAATGTGGGGATCTGTTGGTTTTTGTGTGAATTTTGTGAAAAACTGGAGGGGCCTATTGCTGTAATTTGGAGTCTCGAGGGCCACATAAAAAGCTATGGCGGGCCAGATTTGGCCCTCGGGCCTTGAGTTTGACACACTTGCCATATATGATAATCTGGAGAACTTTTTTCAATATCTATACCTTTGGAAAGTTAATTTTGCTTGTTTAGTCAAACATTTATTTTCTTTTGTACAGAGAAAAAAGAGAGTGGGAAAGAAAATGTATAATAAATAGATGTAAACAACATGACAAAGTAAAAGATAAAAACTATAACTATTGATTTCTAAATCTTGTTGAAAGTTGAGTCGGATTGATTAAGCCTCGTTTTTAATATCAGGCTTAAGACTCAAAAATTGTAAATGAGTAATAGTTGTAATGTACTAGTATTGTTGTGGCTTGTTTATTGTTGTCATAGCAACTGCCTACCAAGATGGCTGTCAGTTAAAACAAAGAAAGTTGTAATCTATATTTTCAGTTTGTTTTCGTTAGCTCTTTAAAGGCACGATGTAGTTCTTATTATAAATAGTTTTTCTCCATTAATTCCAGTTTTTACTTATATCAGCAGAAATGTTTCAGAGTTTATTTTGTTTCAGAGTTTATTTTGTTTCAGTGTTTGTTATGTTCTTGGTGTTAGCTAACCGCGGTGTGTGGATCTGGTTCTGTGTGTCGTTCCAAACCCCCCAGGCTCCGTTCCCACCCCTCACCCGGTATCAGTGCTGACTGATTAAGACCCTGATCTCTGCTGCTTCTTGAACGGCGTTCACACCGACGGCGCTGCCCCGGCCCATGGCTCTGGGCTGGTTAAAAAGGCATATCGCCATAGCAACACCGCGCTTCCTCTGCCAAGGAATTGACCTGCTACTGACACGATCTTCCAGATTGTCTCTGCTCAGGCTCACAGCCGCTGTGCGGAAACGGAGAGGCTCAGCCTGCTTGGTCTCAGATAGCGTCACGTCTGTCCACCTTATTGCTGGGAGGCTTACTGGGGAAACCATTATGGGTCTTACTTCCGGCGCCCACCGGAAGTAGCAGTATTTCATTGTGATTTGGGTTTTTGGCTAATCTATATCCATGATAGAAGTTACATTTCTCTTTTCGGTTGTAATACAATATTTAGTTAAACTTGTTTAGGGACAGAGAGCTGCTCAGTACAGAGGATCGTAATTGTGAGTTTAATCACAGGGAGCGACAGGAACACGATGATTAAGTTTTGTAAGGGAGTGACTGTGAATTAGCATCGCTGCTAGCAGCTCGTTTCTCTGAAGAACTGACAGTAATGAAGAGAAAAGCAGAGAAGCTGGTCAGAGATCTGAGCTTCAGGTTTGTGCTCACAGTATTAAACACCAGAACTACATAATATTAGCTTGGTGTGATGTGAATTTTATTTTTTGTTTGTATTTAAAAAATAATAAAGTTCATGATGTGAGTCTATCATTATGTTTGGGCCAGCAAAATTTATTTATAAGACAAAATAAAATATCTGGGTTCATTTAGTCCATCACAATCAGAACCTCGAGGTTCTCCGGTGCTGAGTGTCGCTGCAAATTAGCGGAGAAATAACCGCAGCTGCTGCGCTCCAGACCGTAATATGGAGAATCTCCCCGCTGGACCAGAACCGAACCGAATCACACATTAACCTGTTATAGAGAGCAACTTGCCACTGGAAAGTCTGCCCTTGTGGAGCTCAGTAACTGTTGTGCTGTTCATGGCTTTACTTTAATAATCAGACCAAGTTTAATTTGTGGGAGCAACAGGTGTGTCTTGAACGGCTCCCAAAACAAAGGTTGTAGTTTTCATCTCCTACCGACAGATAAGGAAACAAAAAGAATTTGGCTAAAACCTCTAAACCTGAACAGAGAACCCAAAATGCTTTATGTGCTCATTTCATTGTGTGGATAAAAAGCCAAGGGAAGAAAACCCACATCTGCATCCGAAGCAACTGAGTCAGCGAAGTAGCTAACTATGCTAGTGCGGGTTATTTATGGCCATTTCTTCAAGTTGCCATCCCTCCCCGGATTAGCTGTAGGTAGCGGTAAAACAATATTGCTGCATGTAAACTGTGATAGTTGGTGTTCCCACATATTTTACAGCCTGAAATTTCTGACGAAAGCCTGTTAGCGAGTTGCTAACATGTAAACAAATGGCGGTTCCGGTTAGCGGCGGAAGTTGCGCCCATAAATCATGCAAAGCCTCATGGGGGCTCGGAGTAAGGTGGATGCATAGTTCCCAGAAGTCTGAGCCGGAAGTGATCCGCCGCCATCTTGGTAGGCAACCCAAAGCATAGATGGACGATGGCTTAAAGACCAACAAAACAAAACTATGTTGACATTCTTGACCATTGTGCAAGAGCAATATATATGAACAAAATGGCTGCTGTCAGCATCAACCCTTATGAGGCAGATGGGGACAAACTGCCTCTGATCTCATACTGTGACATAGTTCACTACTTAGTGAACACAAAGAGTGAAATCCACAGACGCAAACACACAGGCTACATGTCCATATTAGCTAACAGAGAAAAGCTACATTAGCAAAGCTAACTTTGCTAGTTCGGCAGTAAGTACTACAATAAAAATCACAGGTATTTATCTTAGTATTACCCTGAGGTGGCAGAGTACTTAAACATTGTAATCAAGTAATAGCTGTAATGTACTTACACTGTTCAGTTAGAACCAGGCGAGAGCTAACTCTGTGGCTTTATTATTGTTGTCATAGCAACTCCACAGCAACTGCCTACCAAGATGGCTGCCAGGTACAAAGTCCACAGAATTGTGACGTTGCATGAGAACCATGTATTCTTCACCACAACAAAATTTTACCACTCGAGTGTGTTTCCTTTTTTCTTGTTCCAGGAACATCTTTTACATACATTTACTGCCAGTTCCTTCGTCACGGCGGCCTTTAGCACTTAGAGTGCATGCTTATTACTTCTTTTTACACCGAGGAGTGTTTTATGAAATCTGTTCAGAGCTGTCAGTCACAGTGGAGGACGAGTGCAAGGAGTCCTGAAGGTTAATGGCTGAGGAAATGCTGAGCAATTTAAACACCATATGGATAGGCTCATCATCTACAAGCTGTTCAAGGTTGAACCCATCCAGAACACTGTAGGATTGAGATAATAGCCTTCTTTGCCCAACTGTTGTTAAGCTACCAATCTCCTGTCAGCTGCAGGGGAACTGATAAGCACTAGGACCCAAAACCCTGCACAACTTTCTGCTTCTGTCTCCTTTCTCAATCTTTGACTCATTTTCTCTCGTTCGTCACTGTCAGGTACACAATGCAGAGGTGTTGATGTCGCGGCGCATGTTGATGTCTTTCTTTTCTTCTTTTCCTTCGCACCAACACGTCTTCCTTTTCTTCGCCGCTTCTCGCCATTCCCATTTCTCTTCCACCGGAGAGCGGCTCGCCCTCAAAGCCATCTGTTTCCAGGCAGCCTGCGAGTGTTGCTGAAATATGTAAGGCCTAATTAATTCAACCAAATTGTTTTAGAATAGATTAATACAATAATGGCAGCTCATGAAAGGTTATTTCAAGTACAGCACTCAGCTAATCTCATCAAAGGGTAGATTTTACTGCTCTGCACTCAGCGAACACCCACTGCCATATAGACCCTCGCGTTCAGGAAGGGATGGAAAGTTCTCTGTGTAGGAGATAATTAAAATTAAAATGGTAAACAAGGCCTTTCTGTTGACAATAATGGACTCAGAATGAGCATAAGCTCTGGCCATTCACCAAATTCAATTATTATCCTGAGACTTGTGTTGCTTTGTGTCTGAAAGTTGAGTGAAGACAACGGTGCATCCATGTTTCTCACTACATTTAATTTCTGCTCAATGCACCACAGTGGAGGGACTGTTTCAGACTTTTAGTACGGATAAGGATCGCCTTCGATAATATAAAGTAGATGATAAGTGATGGAGAAGCTGTCCAGGAGGCACAGGCTGTGGTGAAGATGAAGCCTTAAATACATGTTTGATGTACTTTGAGTCTCTATCAGGGCAGAAATGTTTAAATTAGTCTCGCCTGTTGTTGTGAATATATACTTATATTCTGTTTGTGTCAAATTTTTCAATTGTTTCAGTTTTCTGTATTACATCACAGTATTTTCTGTTGAACTGTTAAACAAGGTCATGGATCCACCATCTTTACTTCTTTCAGTGATTTTATTGTCCAAGTTCAAGGAAGCCAAAGCTGCAAGTGGATGAGTGAAACTATCAGGCTGTTGGCTGTATTAATCCACACAAGCCTCAGAGCCTCTTCAAAGTGCTGGATTTTATTTTATTGGAAATGTTGCACTGCAGCAACCTCTGTTAGCATCAAGACTTCGTCTGATTGAGCGTCGGTTCCTTCTGTCCACAGAAACGACAGACACAACTGCAAATAACAAATCTTAATTTAGACATGAACTCTTTCTGTGCTAATATAACATCCTGGCTGTTGTTTTGCTAGCATCGTGACTTCTGCTAATATGCTAGCTGTTAGCTTCTTGAAGACATTAATGTACTGCTTGTATTGAATATTATTATTTAAACTGGGATTGTTTTTGTTGCTTTTGCCTTGGGAAACAAATGAACTAAATGCAATCAGTGATGCTAGCATTAGCTTAGTCGCTAGCTATGTTAAGGACAAGACAACCTCGTTCAGCCATTTTGGTTCGAACATGTGAGCGCTTGAGAATAGAAAGTTTCTGTGCCACTTTGTATGAAACTACAAAATGGCCGAAAGGAAAGTGCTGGGACGCTCTGTATCCTGCAGGGGGCGGGGTTAGAATTGCTTCATTTGCATTTAAAGACACAGTACCGAAACAAGTTGCTCTCAATCATGCCTCATAAAAACAAACATTGATCCGTTTGGTATAACTTTTTACATGACGTTTTTACGCATCCTAGTGTTTTTTGGGTCATTCTGTGTCAGTGTAACAGCGCCACCCACTGGCCCGGCACACTTACTACAGATTTTCACAGTAAAAAAAATAAATCTGTGGTTATTGGAGATAGATTACTTTCTTTATCGTTTTGAATCTTCACCAGGTTGTTCTCTGTGTGCCTGATTCATTTACGTTTTGGGTTGAAACTGCCTGGTTCATGCTGAAGACGTCTAATCCGGATCACTCGGCTCAGAAGACGGATCTGTGATCGCTGCTCGTTTGATAGTTGCGTTGCTGAACAGCTGGCGATGCTTTAAATCTGGTGACCTCCAGGAAGAAACAATAGTCACTTACTTCAAAGCAGTTTGTCATTTATGACAGCGTCCTCCTTGTACTCAGTGTCACTCTGAGTCCTTGATAAACAGATTAGAGAAGAGTTTGGTTATTATTTTGTTGCGGGAAGAAACTGAACATCCTGCACCTCATCTATTATCAGATATCGTTAATTTTCCCCATGTGAATTAAAGACAATTCAGTTCGTTGCAGATAAATAGGCTAACCTGTGACCTTAATGTGAATTAAATGTAAAATATAAAGATTTATGTCAAAGTGGAGCGTTTCCAATCCAAAGAGACGGCGGCTGTGTCATCACTCACCTGGCCTAACCTCTGCAGGGAGCGGAGCAGAAGTCTTTATCCTGCTGTTCATCAAGATTAATACGGAGCCGCCGTCGTCCCCAGAGAACCGGCGAACAGACTCGACTTCCAGCGCTGGCGTCTATAGACAGCTCCGCTTCATTAGCGGCAACATTATGGCTCAACCACTTGCAATTAGGAATGTGTTTAAGAGGGTGCCATGCACATCCAAACACGTATACGTTTACACCGGCGCGTTCAGACGTCTGCGCCGCCGCGCTTACCCTTGCACCTACCATACATATACACAAACAGTCACACTGCCGGGTGCATCTTCTTTTTTTAAAGAGGAGGAATATGATAATGAACCTGGCTTGATAGAGTAATTAACTGGGCTAAATGGAAATCCCACGAGGTTCAGTGATAGTTAGCAGATGTTCTCTGAAATACATTAAAGACCAAACATCTTGTGAAGGGGGAAAGAGTGAGAGAGGAGGGAAAATGAGAAGTTTCTCAAATGAAGGAGGGAATGTCGAGTTTTATTCGGTTGACATCAGCTGATCTGAGACGGAGACAGAATAATAAAAAACTAAATAACCTCGAGCTAATTTTATATTTGAGATCTTTTACAATTTTTCCTAATAAAAGGCTGACTGAAATTTCTGACTGGTGTTGAAGCAGCTTATTTACAAGTTAATAAATGTGAGACAATAAAACTGGCAAAGGAAATGTTTTTGATTCAGTGAAGATGATAACATTCAGAAATGACACGCTTCTTTGATAGTTTCTGTTTGTAACGCCTTCATTTCTCCGTGTCTTGTTTGTTTATTGCATCACTTTCATAGTTTCATCGTTGCGTATCACTTTGATCATCACTCAGGCCTCTACATGCTTCAGAACCGCTGCCAGCACATCTGCAACAGCCTCTGCTTCCTCAGAAAAAATCCAGCAACTTTTCCAAAACAACCAAAAATCTGCAATATCAACAAACAAAAAATGGTGCAACTACAGACAAAATGCTGCAAGCAGCACAACCAGCAGCGAGTATAAAACACCAAAGATGGCTCACCAAAACAGACGTCCTCCAGACCACTAGGAGGAGTCCAGAGTAGCTGGACTGAAAATACTGCATTATAACTACTTATTCATTACTTTATTTTATTGTGGTACAGAATGATGTTTGTTTTTTACTCTGGAAGATCAAGACATTGAAAAATGTTAAAAGAAAAGTTAATCTTGATTTGTTTCTTTTGTTTTTGTAAGGTTTTATGAAAATGTTTTAATATAGAATATAATATAAAACATGCTCTATTTTGCATTTTGAACAAGTTTTGCACAAAGAATACATATATAGACGTGTTGTAGACATTGCTATCACCAAAAAGTTTTCAAAATACATTTTTACTTACTTACCTTTTGATTAATCTGGTTCATAAGGTTTAATCTCCAAGTTTGGGTGAAAAAATCTGAAGAAAAGTCAACATTTAGTTTCAAATGGAGATTTTGTAATATTGCAAAATTGTGTCTGAGGGTTTTATAGAAAAATTTCACTTTATCCACACAACAAAAAGAGTCATTTTAGTTTTTCAGAACATATTTCCCGCCCCTTTAAGTGAAATAAATATCCCTGATCGTCTTCATGTTAAATATCTGCTACATTTCACAGCAATATGTGCGGCGCCCAAGGAGGCAGAGAGAAACTTGGTGGCTAGCTAGCGTGCTAAGTCACACTGAGAAGAGCCATCTGCTTCTCTGTCTGAACTTTAGAACAAAGACGCCAGGCTGTCAAAGTTTCCCTCAAACAGAGAAACTCACCCTGACTCAGTCACACACACACACACACACACACACACCACCCACACACACCCCCACACACACACACGCCCACGCCCGCACACACACCGACACGCACACACACTTTCCGTCTCAGTAATGGATGGTATTTAAAGTATTTCAGGGAAGGCTCTAAAATCCTTGAAAATGGGTGTTTTCAAGGTTTTGAAAGCTTTTGATTTCTGTATCAAGTCCTTGAAAGTTCTTAATATTCAAACTGCATTATTTTGTATTAAAGTACAATCTGATATTTGGAATTTGGAAAATGTTATTTACAGTTGAAACCAGATATTTAAAGACAATAAAAAGACACATGTACGTATTTTCTCACTGTCTGATCAAATCAACTAACGATGATTTTAATAATCAGTTATTCTGATGGTTAGTCTAATATTTGAATAAAAGAAATTGACACATTATGTAGATTTTTCATTTAACCACAACAGCCTCTTTTGTACAATATTAATAAATAATTATAATATGCAAATAAACATCAAATTTCCTGGTTTATATGAAATAAAATAGCATTCTTCAGTGAATTTGAACCAGGTGAAGCTAAAACTGCATGAGGAGTTTTGGTGAAAACATATTTAAAGACAAAGATGTTTTTTTTTTTTTTTTATCTTAAATGGAAAATGTTTGTACTTTTTGTACAGATTTGGCTTAATTCCTTCTCTGAAAAAACAACACATTTAAATGTCTACATACTCCAGTTGATGATTAATCGATAACTAAATTAGTTTTTTTATTCTCACGTCACAAATTAACAGGCGCCGCCCTTCACCTGGTGACCCCAGCCGAGCCCAGCCGTTACCTAGCAACGCCAGCGGACTTCCTCTCGTTACCTAGCAACCCAAGCTGAGCTCCAACAGGTTTGGTCAGCTGGAACAGACAAATGTTTTGCTGTTGACTTACTCTTCAGAAACCACTTGCTGCATCCTTGGTAGTTGTGCAGGAGGCTCCACTAATGCATTTCAAAGATGTATGGTTGGATAATTGAGTGTCTGTTTGCAGCCATTGTCACATGTTAGTGTAAACGATAAGGGGCGTGGCCAGCAGCAGATTATTTGAATTGAAAGTCTCCTTATTTAAGAATGATTTTGTGCAAAAATTGTAAAGAACGGGTTTTGAATAGGCCATAGACCAACCCTAACCTGTTTAAGGAAGCACTATAGGTCACCTTTAATCTGCGTCCTCTAGTTTTTTTGTATTGTTTTCATCTTCAAAGTGTAAAACTTACCCTGAAAATTGCTTGAATTTTACTGTTGGAAAACGTAGAAACCCTGATAATTCCTCACTTTGTGAATATGAAGTGTCTTCCTGCTTTCCTAAAATGGCGGCTGTGGTGAAAACACGATGACCCGGTGGATGAGCAAGAGGGCAGAAGCACCTGCTGTCATAAGTTAGCTGCTGAATTGGTTCCAGTCGGTCCATGTGGTCAGTAGGTGTGAAGCAGCTGCAGGAAGTGAGGAAGTATAATAATGACTTCCCTCTCGCTCGCTCGCCCGCCCGCCTCCACCCACTCATCGCTCCATCACCAACATTAAAACCTCCAGACTCCAAACCCACGACGCTCTGCAGTCCAAACGCACCGGGCCTGAACTTCCTGTGACCTCACACCTTCAGCTATTGATCGATGCCAACGCCGCTTCCCTCCCTTTGCTCTGTGAAAAACCTTTTAGTGCGGCGCGTAATGTTTTCCAGAAAACGAGCTTATCTGTTTACATTAAGCGTGACAAATACCTGAGCCTGAACCCTGCTGCCTGGCATGAAGACAGAGCTGACGTAACACTCGCTTTCTCCTCTCGAACGACAGCAAATTATTAGTAAAATGCGCTTGATAAACTCGGCGTGAGGAAATATTACTCTCACCTCAATATTTGGCTGCTTGTAACACCTTTAGATAAAAACCAGGCAGATCTGACAGGCAGACAGGAAATAACTGCACAACAGAGAGTTAGAGCCAAAGTAACGAAGGAAAAGAAAAAACATCTTAATTTTATAAGAATTCACCCTCAAAAACTACAAAATAAAATGAGGAATGTTGAATAAATTATAAAGTTATTTATTATCTGTTTTAGAAATAAGAAAATAGTTCATCTTTTACCACATCAGCATTAAATTATTATCGACAGCAGGACTTTGAAACGGTTCAACAAGAGTCTGATGCTGATAACTATCAAGGCTTTTTATCATTAAAACCACTTCATTCTTGCACTTGTACGACTTTATTCTGGTAATATTTTGTGTTTATTTTACTGACATTATGATTTTATTTTCGTAATTGTAAAAAAACCAAACAGTTCTTCCATCCTCTGCCAGTTAAATCTCATCTCTGCGGGTTTTGCTGCTCTTGCTGTGCAGCGTTTCCCTCTGCTGATGTGGAGGCTGATAAACTTCTCTGACGGTAAACTGAGTTTGCTTGTTGCTCTGCGACGACTTGTGGCGAAACACAGAGGGAAGCTCTGAATCACACACCAGATCTGGTGTTCTTTAAAACCTGACAGAGATCCAATTATGATCGAAACTCTGCCACTGGAGATCCTCAGGAAGATCCTGTCGATTCAGACATCAGGAGAGACGCTCTGGGTGTAAACAGCTTTAAAAGTTGGTCAGTAACTGTTGGCTTCTAACTTACAGCTGCGATTCAGACCAAACATCATTCCAGGCTGTTTTCCCACCTGATAGTCCGGTGGACGCTGCTTGACTGGGGATCAAAACTGAAACTTTTGTTACATTTTCAGCTGCTGCGGTTTGTAAACCAACCAAACCTGTTCCCCTCCTGCCCTTTGGGGGCGCTGCACCAAGAACCACTGAAGAAAATACTGAGCACATGGATGGTTGTATAATTGCTTATTGGTTTGCAGCCATTTTCTCGTGTTAATGTGATCGTTGAGTTGGGGGGGTGGCCAGCAGCAGCTTATTTGGATTTAGTCACAAGACGCTCTAACACAGCTGGAAATAGGCAGAACTGGGCAGAATGAAATCTCTTTATCTCTGATTTTGTGTAAAAAAATCTAATAAACACATTTTTTACAGGCCATAGACCTATCCTAACCTGTTCAAGGAAGCGTACTAGATACCTTTAATGTAAATGAACATCGTAGCTCTGCTGTAGGATGTATCATCTTTCTGTAGAGAAGTGAGTTAATTTGTTGTAACTTTTCCAAGCAATCCAAAGAAAGCCAGTTTGTTTGTTATTTGAGTTTCGTTTTCCTCTGAACCGGTGTTCCTCTCAACCAGAACCAAGGAGAACAGTTAAGCGCTTTGTTGCAAAGATGTAAGGAAGACATCGCTGCTTCCTGCTGGTTAACCATTACCAAACCAGATTAATCATTCCAGGCATGTACGTGAATCTCTGGCTCGCTTCCTGGTTTCCTCATGCCACCGGTCTTACTTCATCACACCCAGAACCCAGAGCGCCGTCTGAGCCACAGCTACCGGCTGGAAATAAACAGCTGGGTTTGTTTTCCACTGTTTCCCATTCAGACAAACAGAAACACATGAAAACACATCTACATTAACACAACCTCCACTGGACTTTATTAGAGTTTTGTGACATGGACAAAGTCCTACATAATTGTAAAAGTGGAAAGAAAATTGCATATTGGTTTATTTTTTACAAAAATGTCTGAAAACATCTGATGATGGCTTTGAATTAAAGGACGTAACGATTTATATATAAAGTAGTTAGAAAGCTAAAGTAAAAGTAGTTATAATTACTATGGTGGTCAAAAGGTGACGACGTGAAGCAAACGGATAAACGAACTGCAAACACATAAATGATGGAAACTCCAAACTACACAGTTCAGCCTTTATTTAAGGTAAATTATGAGGAGTTTTTATTTACAAACACAGAAACAAACTCAACAAACCAAACATGCCGCCACCGCAGGACGAAATGCTGCACTCACAGGAAGTAGAAGCAAAAAGCAAAATCAACTATAAGCATGAAATGCTGCACACTCGCGCCACAAAATGGAAGTCCTCCAGACCACTAGGGGGCGTCTGGAGTCGGTAATATGGCATATTTAGTTTTGTAAATATGAAACATGACACCTTTTCTTCTGTACAAAAACTTAAACCATGGGACCAGACCCGACTTTACTGACCGTTTGCTCCCATATGACTGTTTGTCGACTCCCCCTAGTGGCCTGGAGGACTTCTTCTTTGTGGAACGAGTTTACAACATCTCATATTTCAAGTTCTTTTCACTCTTTGTAGCATTTTTGTTTGCATTTCTTTTGTTGATTGTCAGTTTTTGCTTCTTTGTTTTATATGTAGCATTTGATTTTTGATTTTTTGTTTATCTTACTGTTTGCATCATCCATGTGTTTGCAGCACTTTGGCTACTGAAATTACAGAGTAAAATATGTAATTTAATTAGTTATGAATCTAATCAACTTCTAGGAAATATATGTATATAAGATCATTCTAAAATTGGAAAATGCATTGGAAAGGAATGCAGTATAGTTTCATTTGTTGAAAAATTGCTTTCTTCGTGGGTTTTCTCCACAGTCCAGTCAGCTTACTTTCTCAAAAAAAAAGAAAAAATAATTTCTAGTGTGAAATATGAACAAGAGTTCATTGTTCCCTCTGCTAACAAAACTGATCTGGTTGAGTAGATTAAAGTCCTGGCCTGTCAGTCAACAGATTTGGTTGAAATTGGCAGCTTTATTAAAGTACATAGATTAATGTAATCAGATTCAGTTTTAAATGCATTTCAGAACCACGATAACGCCGAACAAATCTGTAAAGATGGACTTTAGCCTGAAACTAAAACAAGCCAAAGTGTCTAATGGAGCCATCAGCCCAGTCAGATTATCATCATCTGTTTGGGCTAGCTACCTCTGTGTCACACACACACACACACCCACACACACACACGTCTCCCTCAGATTCCCAACTACAAGGAGAAAAGAAGCGTCAGGAGATGTTTAATTAAGACAACAGATCAATTAACAGCTCAATTAGCCTGACTAATTAGGGGCTCAGTTGGAACAAAAGCTCTCTCCCTTTCCGTCAGTGTCTCTCCCTCATGGTCATGTACACACACACACACACGCACACACACTCTCTCAGGGTTTCGGCGCAGGACATGGTTGTCACTATAGAGCACATAATCCTACTTAATCGTCAGTCCAGATTTTGGCAGAAAGTTGCCTGGAAGCGAGGATAGGAACAGGAGTTCTCACTCTGTCCCGTTTTATCTGGGAATCCAGGATCCGCTGCTTTCAAAGGACTAATTGAAGTTGCAGCAGCCTGGAGGTTCGGCTGCATTTAGCTGAGCTGATGGAAACGTGTTAGTAACAGGAGGCCGACTGTTTAAAGCAGCTCCAGTCCTCCAGGACCGCCGACCTGCGGCTCCAACTGGAGATCCAAACGGTCAAACTACCTCCAGTCACAGTGGCAGGAATGCTAATGCTAATCTGCTAACAGCAATCTGCTTACAGCTACCAAGAACCACTGAAGAAACTACTGAGCACATGCATGGTTGTATAATTGCTCATCGGTTCGCAGTCATTTTCACATGTGAGTCTAAACACGTGAAAATAGTTTATTCAACTAAAAAATGGTTTGCTCTGCTCTCCAGAGCAAACAACTCTGGAGGATGTTTGCTCTACAAACAACCTCCAGAGTTGTTTGTAGAGCAACTCTGGAGGTTGAAAGACAGATGTCCTTACCTGCACCCTGTTTGTCCCCCCTAACTTTGAAAACATTTAGCACACTTAGCATTTTTTGCATAAATTATAAAACGCTAATTTACTTGTTGCTGGAAATTCAAGTAATTACATATTTATTTTTATCCTCTTATTTTGAAGTCGTTGAAGACTTTTTATTTTATACCCAGAATGCATCACTGTAGGTCTACAGTAAACAGTTTAAAATCTACTAATGTCCTCAGTGCTTTCTGACCGAAGCCCTACAGCGGTCAGTTAGCCGACAGGGTTAGCAAAACTCAACAGCTATAAAACTGAAACAATGACTGATTTTTTTTTTAAAGAATCACTTCCTGAAGCGCAAGCCTAACAGGAAGTTGTGTGACAACAAATTTGATCCTGTTAGGAGCCATAAGCTATGTTGTTAGACATGGTGGGGATCAAATCGTTGAATTTAGCACAGTAGCATTTGCTTCTGCTAAACTCAACATAGGAATAACACTTTAGCATTAGCTTGAGCTAAATAACCAAGTTGGTATAACGCATTAGTGTTAGCTTCCTCTAAGTTCAATGTTGGTGCAGAGTTTTAGCATTAGCATCAGTTAAATACCATGTTGGTCTATAAATTTATCATTAAGTTCTTCTAAATTACATGTTACTGAAGAATATTAGCATTAGCTTCTGCTAAGTGCCATGCTGGTATAGCTCTTTAGCATTAGTTGCTGTTGAATTTCATGCTCGTGTAATACTTAAGCGTAACTGGTTGTGATTGATGCCTTCCAGTTAGCTTCCAGTCCCTCTTGTTTGTACAGACAAGAGGGAGAGATTAGCTACAGTAGGAGCTTCAACGATGATGAGCGAGTTATTAATGCATTAAACGATCATGTTTACTATTTTCCACTACTGGCCGAGTTTGTAGAGCAACTCTGGAGGCTGGAAGACAGATGTCCTTATCTGCACTGTGTTTGTCCCTGTCTCGGTGTGTGTGTGTGGTGTGTGTGTGTGTTCACCCCATACGTCTCCGACGCAGCGGACAGGTCTGGGGTTTTGTTGCTGATGCTCTGTCTGCTCTCATTACGCAGCAGGCCCCAGAGAGGGCCCAGAGCCCAACAGGAACACGCACAAACACGGCGCTGCAGGACAATTAAACGCTACTGGAAGAATCCGGCCGAGGCCAAGGAGGAGCTGGAAAGCTGCCTCGTGTCGATGCAAGTTAAATTTAACTGGGTTCCTGCAGGACTCATGGAAGCCTGCTCTCTCAGTCACACACTCACAATGAGACACGGTGAAGTCTTGTGACAGGATGAGTGACAGAAAACCAGGCAGCCGGCACATGACTTCCTCTGTTTCTGCACAAACACGCCTCCCTGTGTTCCAGCGGTAAGAGGTCGCTCTGTTCAGCAGCAGAGCCACTTCCTTCTGCCCCGATAGGGTAACTGTGTCCTTTATGTGGCCAGTTTCTGGGAAAAAAGTTACTCTGTTTCCATTGTGACATGTTCATATAGAAAACAACACAGAAAATGAGAATTTAGATTTATTTAATCTGAATTAAATCAATATTTGGTGTCTTCAAAATAACATCACTTTACCTAAAATGTTTAACAAATTAACCTCAGAATCACATCTAAAACTCATAGTATTTTTTTGGACTGAAGATATTTCTGAAGCTGAATTCACACCAGCTTTGTTCAATCCGCTTTAATCCAACTCCAGTCCGTCTGTCTAGAAAGTCCGGTTAGTTTGGGGAGGAGTGAACTCTGATACAAACCTTGGTTGAAGTGAACTCTGGTGCAGTTTGAAGGCATAAGCAGACGCAGGAGGTGGACTACAACGCAGGGCATTCTGGGTAAAACAAACATGCTAGCCTAGCGCTAGCAGGAGAAATGACTCCTGGTCTTTAGCCAAAGACAAAACCGCTAAGATCTGACTCCATGTTTGTTTCTATTTGGTGAAGAAGGAAGTTGCTCTCAGAGTCTTCAGAGGTTTTTGTGTCGTTTCCTTCAGTGGTTCTTGGTGCAGCGCCCCCACAGGCCAGGAGGGGAACAGGTTGGTTTGGCTCAGAGCAGAGAGAGAAAGAACCACAGCAGCTGGAGGTGGAGCAGATGATGAAGTTCTGGTTTAAAACCTAACCGATTCTATCAACCTCGTTTTAAAGGGAAAAAAGTTTTCTTTTCTGAGTTTTGTTGCTGCGCCCGTTCTCGCTCTGAAGTCTCATCTTTGACATGAAACTATCTTCCTACCATACAGTGTATCTCTGCTCTTTGTGCTCTTTCTTTCCCCCAAAACAAAAGGCAGAGTGTTGTAACCTACTTTCAAAAGATGAGTTGGATACTTTGTATATAGATAAAGGCACAGAGAGACCAGGAGCAGCAGAAGATTCCAGCAGAGGATAATTGGCCTGAAGCCGTTCCTCTGGTCCTCTGCTCTCTGAATAATGCATGCTGTTTTTAATGAAGCCCTTTTTTGTTGTCTTTTTAGTTCTCTAAGATGTAGGGTGAAATTAGCATACTCCTGTGTCTGCATCTTAATGAGTGTTTGACTAATGTTTTGTTCAAACTGGCGCCCCTTCCTACTGATCTCAGCTCAAAGGTAAGATAAGGACCGCTGGAACCGGAGTTCAACCGCCGGCCTGCCGGTGCACACACTGTGACATCATCACACAAAGAGCCGTTTTTACGCAGAGGGTCGAAAAGCTAACAACATGATTATATTCTGAAATATTTTTCTTCTTTTTAACGTTTTTCCAGAGGTAGCAGCATAAAGAGAATAATATGCGTGTGAGTATTTTAATGAGGCTCATAGTATGACGTCTTTTTGGAGCCTGAAGTACTTTGAGAGAACATTCCTCAGTCACTGGGGCATGTACAGCGATTCCCTAATCCTACTTTAGAGCCTGCTTTCATCTGAAAACTGAAGCTTTGTGAAGATCTGAGGTGCAGAGGGGCGCACAAAAACGCCTCCCTGTTTAACTCACAGCTCAATATTTAACTCACCAACTACTATTTAGTCTCCAAACTAGATGTTTATCTCACTTATCTCAGAACAACGTATTTAGCTAAGTAGTTAGCTTTCAAACTAAATATTTAGCTAGCATGTAAATTCACTTGCTAATAGCATGAAGTGGACTATAACAAATAATTAGCATATTAGATAAACATTTAGCTCTGAGCTAAAATATTTAGTTGGAAAGCTCAGTATTTAGTTTAAAGCTAAATACTTAAATTAGCAAGCTAAATATTTAACTTCAAAGTAAATATTTATTTAATGTGGTTGATATTTAACCTGGTAGTAAAATATTTAATTTGAAAACTAAATATTAACTTAGCAAACTAAATGTGTTTATGTACTAAATATTTGGCTCCAAATTAAATATTTACCTTCAAAATAAATGTGAGATAAATATTTAGCTTGCTAGCTAAGTTTTAGCTCAGAGCTAAATGTTGAGCTAATATTCTAATTATTTTGATGGTAATTTTCTGATTATCAGCAAATGAATTTGCAGCTGATCATGTGACAAATTGTTTCCATTGAACGTTTGAGACATAAACTTGATTTTGCTACCTTTTATCAGAAAAACTTGTTTTTTACTTAAGCTAATTTATTTTTGAAGGATCAAATTGCATGATTATTTGGCCAATGGAAACGCAGCTGATATGGACCAAAACGTTTCTGACATCTTGTTTAAAATGGAGCCTAACCATGAAATAGAAACTTCTCTTTCTTCTGTTTAAAATCAAACCCGACTGACATTTGCTGCTTTTTTCAGCGCCAGCCTTTTGCGTCTTTCTGTTCTTTATCAGCTGATTAAGCACAAGCCCAGAGGAGACGGACGTGAGGAGCGCCGGCAGCCGCCATGCTGGCCTGAGCAGCCGCTCTTGGCTCCGTTCGTGTTTTCTCCAAACAGAACTGCCTGGATAATTAACCTGTACATTAGCTTCCCGGCTGACAGGAACCGGCGTGTGGATATGAGCGCGGCGAGTCGTGGAGATTGATCCCGAATGCGATGGGATGGCGGAGGCAGGAAGCCGCACGCTTTGGCAGATGCTGCCTTACCTGTCAATTCTCACATTCTGCTCAGTGCGGCAGGTTCACAGAGACGCTCATTTCCTGAGTTTGGCTCGTGATCGAGTCTGGCACGGGAACAAAACTGGGAGCGAAGTTACAAGATGTTGCCTCGGTGGGATTGCATCGCAGCAAACTTTCTGACAGCTTGAGCGACTGACTGCTTCTCTGTGATGGACTGAAGTCACGCCTGGGTTGCTGTTCTGGCTGACAGCGCACAGAATTACCATATTTATTGAAAAGTATTGTGATACCTTGAAAGGTGTCATCTTTGTGTTGTAAATCTATCAGTTTTAGTTGTTTTCTTCCTCATACAGGTTCAGAAAATCATCTAAAAGTTCATTTATTTTAGGTATTCAACTAAAAAATTAGAGTTTATTAATTGTAGAATATCATTAGTTGAATAGATGTTAGGATAAACAATGAGAATGACGCGTCCACGCACCTTAATGGAAAGTAAAGTGGAGGGAAAAAGTCATGACTTGACTCCGAAGATATTTACAATTACATCTCAATAAAGTTAGAATATTACGTAAAAATGCAACATTTCTTGCCAGTCATCTCAAACTCATATTATGTCTGGGGGATATGGAAAGTTTTTATCATAATATTTTTGATACCATTGTGATAACAATAAAAACTATTTATTGCATCTTTTTCTAGATAAAATAGTTCCTCAAACACAAACAATGCTCTGAAAAACATCAGTCACACAAATAAATGTGATTTATGTCACTAAACTGCACATAGAAACTGCAGTTAACCATATTTGGAAATTTCTTGATATTTATTGATGCTTTCATTGAACAAAAAATGAAGAAAATAGTAAAAATATAATAATAATAATACTACAAGCTACAGACAGTTTTATGTCTTTTTCAACATTATTAATTAGAATTTATTGTGAAAACAATAAATCAAAATTTATCACAATAATACGATGAACTCATTATTGAGAATCCTCACGCATGCTGAGATGTTTTCCAAGCCTTTCTGGTTATGGCTTACACTGTGAAAAAATATCATTAATGGAAACTCAAAACACCTGCAAACGTTTTTCTTTAAACGGTCTGTGACTCTGCGTCAGTCGGATACACAAACAGAGCGAAGACTGCTGACTGGACAGAAGAGTCCGACTCCCTTCACCGGAACGGGGAACCACAGAAGGTCGTTGCTAAATCAGTCGGCTGTTCAGAGTTCCTCATCCAAGCTTATTAAATTAAAATTCACATTTTGCACGTTTCTCTATTTCCATTTGGGTTTATATTCCTTCTAAAAACAACTCTAGCACTAAAAAAACGAACAGTTGTTTTCTTTAGCAATAACTTAATGTCTTTAGTGTTTGGAAAACGAGCCGTTTCAATGTTGAGTTACATTCCGCCCATTACCTAGCAACCCCAGCCGAGTTCTGCCTGTTACCTAGCAACCCCAGCCAAGTTCCGCCCGTTCCCTAGCAACACAAGTGGGTTTGTTCAACTAGGTTTTTCCGCTGTATGCCCGGTACAACGGCTGCTGGAAAAGACAAGTGTTTTGTTGTTGACTTACCATCAAGAAACCGCTTGCTGCATTCTTGTTGATTGTGCAGGAGGCGCCACATCTGCTTTTCAAAGATGTAGGATTGTGTAATTGTGCCATTTTTATGTGTCGAGTTGGGGAGAAGACTGATAAAATAGGCGAAACTGAGCAGACTATAATCTCATTGTCTAAGAATGGGTTTTGTTTCACCCATAAACCTGTACTAACCTGTTCAAGGAAGCATAATAGGTCACAGAAAATTAAGTGGAAGGAAGAAGTGTGGTAGGAAAAGGTGCACCATCAACAGGGAGATTTTCCCAGTGTCCCTGTTGCGTTACGTTTCCACTCAGTGACGGTTTGGGTCGCTATGTTCTCTGCTGGTTCTGGTCCACCGAGTTTCATCAACTCCAGAGTCAGAACTGGACCTTTCAGAACTCTTGATGCTGATTTCATTTCCCAACACTGACTTGGTGAAAACCAGAGTTTACAGAAATTTGTGAAAAATGTCTTTTTAAGCTGAGTTATTGGAAGAAACAAATGTGTTTTATTTTGCCAAAGTTAAATTCATTCATGTATAAATGTCAGTTTCAAACTAAATATTTGGTCCCATGTAAATATGGAGCTTCAAACTAAATTTAGCTTCAGATAAATGTTTAAACTAAATTTGTAGTTAAATATTCAGCTTCCATGAACGAAAGCTGCATATTTTATCCCAAATTTTTGAAAATGTGCTAAAAACATGGAAGAGAATTTATGAGTTTAATATCAAATTTACAACTAAAAGAGTTTAAAGACTGGTTAACATAACCGGCATGCATTTTGATCTGACATCTGATCCTTTTGCCTGATTTCATGGCCCTAAATGTTTAATAAGTGCGGCTCTTTCATTTGACGGCAGTGAGGAAGAGACCTCCAGTCACCAGAGCTGCTTGGAAACAGCAGCAGTGTAAAACTAACTGTGAAGGCAGCTGCTCTTTCAGCTCAAACCCTTTAGTCGTGCGCTGAAAAACAATGAATAATTCTCTTTGCAGGCAGCGTGTGGGTGTAGGGAGCAGGACGACCAGGCTCAGCCCAGATCAAAAGGTTTAGCAGAGGAACGACTGCAGCCAATGTTTCTGATTTCTGTTGAATAGGCAGGAATGCTGAGGTGTTTGTCTTCAACAAAGATTAAAAGCTGGAAGAGAAGCTCAGACTTGTTAGAAAGTTTTATCTTTTCAGTTGATGTGGATTGTGGTTCTGGTCCCTCGAGTCGATGTTCTGCAAAGCCACATTTTCACTGCAATAAGAACCTTAGAAATGGAACATTTATTTCACTATATAGACCTGATAATCCAGTGGACCCGGTTGTGCTGGAACCAGAACTCCATCAGCTGCTCCACCTCCAGCTGCTGTGGTTCTCTGAGTCAAACCAACCTGTTCCCCTCCTGGCCTGTGGGGGCGCTGCACCAAGAACCACTGAAGGAAACGACACAAAAACCTCTGAAGACACTGAGAGCAACTTCCTTCTTTACCAGATGGAAACAAGATGGAGGCATCAGATTTTAGTGTTGGAGGATTTCTCTTTAGTCTTTGGCTGAAGACCAGGAGCCATTTCTGCTGCTAGCGTTAGGCTAGCACATTAGCTTTGGTTGCATTTACCCAGAATGCCCTGCATATAGAAGTGAACTCTGGTCCTCTAAAGTTCAGTCTGGGTTCAGTTGAAGTGAACTCTGCTTCAGTTCGAATGCCTATGTGAACACCTAGCGGACCGGAGACCGCTCCAAAAGCAGGAAGTGGACTACAGAGCAGGGCATTCTGGGTAAATACAACCAAAGCTAATGTGCTAGCCTCGCACTAGCAAGAGAGAGGAAGAGAACCACAGCGGCTGTAGATGGAGCAGTTGATGAAGTTCTGGTCCAAACAAACTGAGTCTATCAGGAGGGAGAACATCCTTAGTGTTCATTCACTGTAATCCATTTTCATATATAACATACATGTTATGTATGTTACAACTTTGTAATAGGTAAAAACAACGTTCTCCGTCTGTTTGTAGAAAACTGCAGCTACTGTTAGACAAAATGCAGAACCTTTCAAAGATTTATTGGAGAAAAAACAAACCCCTTCCTTCCATCCAAACTGGATCTATATTTGGATCTCGTTTAAGAACACGTAACTCCCAGATGAAGTCGCGCTGCCGGCTTGCAACCCTTCGTCCCTCAGATCTTCTTCTCACCTGAGCTGTGACACCTGTGAAGTGTCTGCCAGCCTCTAAAAACAGAGCTCCTCTGTTGGTTTGTTGTCTGCAGGGCGTTCACCTGCCTGACAGGAAGGGAAAAGATTCAGCTCGCTCCTCGAGTTCAGCAGGAACATCTCCGAGAACGGACGTAGAAGTTTATTATTAGCCAATAATTCGAGCAGCTGCAGCGAGGCAGTCAGTCTATATGAGAAAATATGGGAAAATGATGCAGTGTGTGTTTACCATGATTTGGTTTGTGGGACGAATCCAATAAAGATGATGAAGAAGTCTCATCTCCGTACCTTCCACGGCCGGGATGCGCGGCAGAGTATTCAGAGGAGAGAGGGAAGTGATTACTGTCGTTAGAGCGACAGGAAATGTTGCATCTCTTTGACGTTTAGTAATGACCGCAGCAGCTGGGAACAATAAAACTCCAGTGTTGCCCAATTATTGGCCCGCCTCACTTACTGGATAAAAGTAATAATGCATATTATCCCCACATCCCCCTTTAAAGTCGCACCAGCGTCGGAGGAGAGGCAGCTAATCGGGTTTGCTGCTCAGGAAGCTGAGTGGGTTCAGATTGACGGGAGGAAGACTTCCTGCAGCGCTGCGTGATTCGATCACTCTCTCTTTCTCGCAGCATCAATCCATCCGTCTTTTCTGTTTCATTTCTCCTGATTTGAGGACGAACCTTTGAGGGGGAAGATTAAAGTGACGCGCAGGTTGTTCTGACGGTGGCTCCCATTCTGGAAAAGAAGGAACCAACTCTGGCAGATTCATAACAAGATAGAAAATGACTGAAGTATGACGGCATGGTAGGGCCACTGTAAAGCTATTTAAAAACAGGAGCCAGTTTTGGAAAAATGTTCAAAAATTTGCTAGAAAAAACTCTGAAATTTTTACTTTAATTTCACAAATTTTTTAGAAAAAACTTGGAGATTTATGAGTTTCAAAAGTCTAAAATTTTTTACTTTTCAAATTCAGAAATTTCCATTTTTTTCTTGGAAATTTCTGAGATTAATCCCAAACTTTAAGTTGTTTTTTCTAGCAAATGTTCTGCTTTTCAAACTCAGAAATGTCCTTGTTTCCTGTATAAACTGTGTTAGCGTTAGCTCTTGCTAATTTCCCTGTTGGTGTAGCGCTTTAGCATTAGCAGACCAAATGTTTAGTGCTCAATCTATAGGGTTAGAGCAGAAATCTTTTTATGATTGAATCATATTTTTCAATAACCTGCTGCTGCTTAAATGAGTTTTGTTCTTTTTTCATAATGTTATATTCTCTATGCCGTACCTTTGAGCTACTTTTCATCCTAATAAATCTCATTTGGATTCAGGGAGGGATGAAAGTTGTGAAGCTCCAGTGGAGGCCTACAGATGCCCTTTGACCTTTCTGCTGTGTGAGTTTGAAGAGACTTGCATATTAATGATTGATTAAACGTGTCTGTGGAGGAATAACCAGTGAAGCATTTGAGAGATATTTACCTTCTCTTTACTGTGAATAAAACACGAAGAAGGTTGAAAGTATTTCCATTATTATTGTTATTTAGATTGTAAACAAACTCAGTGATTGTTCAGAGGTGAGACATTTCGCAACCTGCTGAAACAAAGCAGAAAAGAGAAACAAGCTGGTTTCTATTTGCTGAATTTCCTACCAGCAACAGAAGGAAACATTCTGTTCTGTCAAACCCTCGAGTGAAGCTAAAAAAAACTGCGTCTTCTCAGAAAGTCCTCTGACACCGGACGCTTACGTCTCCATATAGCCAGAGTGCGGTTGTGTTAGTTTTACCTTTGCAGGAAGCGATGAAAACCCGGCTCTTTTATCTCCTGCGGTCCAGAACGCGCTCCTCCTCCGCAGGTGCTTTCCCTCCCAGGCCTCTTCGCTCGCTCGACCTCGGCACAAACGCAGCAGCAACTTTTCCTGCTGCTCTCCAATCGCTTCCTTAAAAATAGGGCAAGCAGTTTTAGATGTTTCAGCCTCTCTCAGTCACACATAAACACATTTCCTTGTAAAAGTGGTGATGCCCTCTAGTCTTTTCTCATGTGTTTACAATTTGTTTACCTTTTGCATCATGATTTGTGTATATTTATATTTATCCCGGTTGAATTAATACTTCAACACTTGCTCCAAGTCTTCCAGTTGATGTTTCAGCTTTGCATGAAGTTTTTACTATTTTATTAGCAAATGGAGAGAAAAGCATCTGTGATCTTAAAAGTTTGAGATAAAGAAAGCTGGTTCTCTACCATAACTCTGAAGAATTAATCATTTAATTTCCCCTTTAGCATCAATAAAGTATTTTTGAATTAAAATAAACTGCGCTTTGTGATGTGCTTTTCAACTAAATGCGCTCCAAATTAAAATGCATTGGGATTTTTTAATCAATTGATTTAGTTGTGTAGTTAATGTCCAAAATGACAGGAAATTTTAAAAATCATCTCTGATAACGCGTGTAATTTTCCGTCCATCCTACCATGTGCCATCAGTCATGACAACAAATTTAGCTGCACGATAAATTGTCCCAGAAGTTTTTGTGATAAACAATAATATTGGTGTTTTGAGACCATTTTCAAATTTGACAAATTTGTTCTGTCAGAGATTAGTAAACTTTAAATTCTAATAAACTTTTAACACTGAAACTGATAAATAAAGAAACAAAAAACCAGAAACAACAAACAAAACAAATGATGAAGTCTCTGTAAGCAAAAGGTCTGGTAGAGACAAAAGCACCAGAGAAAAGAGAAAACTGTAAATCATGGAAACTATTGAGTTTGTTTTAATTTATCATTCGGTTAATTGACTTGTTGTTTGTTGGGACAGTGAATGATAAAACGGGAAAAGCTTCGGTAATAATGTCACTGCTGCATCAGAGGTTATGAGTCAGTCGAAGTCGTTGTTTGTGTGGGAAAAATTAAAGTTCACACTTTGGAAAATCACCACGTTTACAGCTTCCTTTCCGGGTCGGATGGTTTCATACGATGTGACAATGTTCATTTCTCATAGATTTTGTGCGTTTGTGTGATTATAGGATAAACCTGGCCATTACGATGGCGAGACGCCACCATGGTTTCCGTGGCCAGAGAAGTGGGCCGAGGAAAATCCCCTCCGTCGGCGTTTCAGGTCGCTTTCCCTTAATCGTCTTATCGGTCTGACTGAGCAAGACGTGGCAAACTCCAGAGAATCCCTCCGTCTCTGTTTCTGTTTCCCTCGCCCCTCTCTCCCAAAGTTTTTCCTCTCTCTGGCTGGGCGGCCGCAGGTTTCCAAACAAACTAGCCGAAACATGTTGTCTGTGCGTCCGTCTATCCAGCCCTCCCGCTGGGCAACAAAGCTGCCATCCACAATGTAAGCAGGTGGCGCTGGCATCCCGGGGAGAACGGGCAGAGCATGTGGGCGTCACACCGTCGACGCCAATCCAAAATTCCCAGCTGACCTCCAAAAAACCGAGGCTACGGCTGCGCTCGCCAACCTCCGGCAAGTTCCTCCTCGTATATTCGGCTCTTGTTTTTGCTTGCCGTGATTTCCAGTTTAATACATTTTTGTTGTTTTCTTGCTGCGTGTCTCTGCCGGCGTGTTTGCTTTGTGGGGGTGCTGTTTAGCCGAGAGGGACCGGCATCAGGCCGCGGGCCAGCCGCCTTCAGTTGGACGTTAATGAACGGAACAGGAGTGGGCACATCTGATGAGGCTGGCCGGGCTGTCGACTGATTTTCATCTGGTGTGTGTGTGTGTGTGTGTGTGTCTGACAACAGGTGCAGGCCAGATCTCTGTGCACTGACAAAATACAGACTCTGCTGTGCCAACACAGGTGATTTCCACCCAAGACACACAAACACGCAGTCCAGTTTTCCTACATTTGTTCCCCTGTTCTGAGGCTTTAAAAACAAGAATTAATGTTTGCACAGATTCTGATGCGGCAGACAAAGCAGAGGAATCTTGGAGACATTTTTCACATATTAAAAACAAAAATCTTGGCTACGCTCACACAGCGGCTAAATGCGATTTTTGTCCGACTTTTTCAGCCCAGTTCCGATCTTTTCTCTGTAAAACTAAATCGTATCGGATAGTTTTTAAACTTTTACAAAAATATGGTTCTTTCCATATTTATTAAAATTGTTTTGTAAGAGTACAGTATGAGGCAGATTATTTCTGAAAACAATCAATCTCCTCCTGAGCTATTATCACCGTCTGGAGAAATGCACCAAAAACAACCAATAAGAGTCAGGAGGAGGGTTTTAGCGCTGTCAATCACCTTCATGTACTCGCTGCTAAATGTGCTAATGGCAGAGAAACAAGTTACCGTTAATAAATCGATGCCGTCATACAAATGCATGACATCCTTTTCAAAATAATATTTCTAAAGCATTCATTTTCCTCTCACCTGCCAGTTATGCACCACTTTGTTTTGGTTCATCACATACAAACACAATAAAACTTGATGGATTTTATGGCTGCAACTTGAAGAAAGTTCCTGAAAGTGACGCTCTGACTGCTGGGATCATCCTGAGATCTTCAGTTTTCCTCCCTCTCTTGTTCCCAGATGGATTCGGCTGAAATGTCGGCCTTTGAGCTGATGAGGTAAAATCTGCCTGTCGTATCCAGGCTGCAGTCAAACACGGCTCCTATGAGCAAACTACAAAGATCTGAGCAACAACATCCTGTTCCTCGCCGCCTGTCAGCAGGCCTCCGTTACACACCTGGATTCTCTGATAAAACCTACGGACCAGCTCAGAAACATCAGAACCTGCGACAGAAGCGAGCGAGAGGAGGAGACGGGACTGTGATTCTGTGGAGGGAGACGATTTCTAATCAAATCCAAAAATAACAAAGAACAAAGGCGGATAAATGAGTGAGTTTTTGAGCACAAGCTAGTGGGCTTTGGCAGCAGCGTCCAGGCAGGAGGGGAGGGGGCCGGCTAGAGCTAGCTAGCGGCCCGTCCACACATCTGTCCACGCAGCACGGGGTTGGTTCCAACGACACCCACAGAAACAGGCTTAACCTTCTCTCCTCCCACCACCTGTTCATTACTATGGGCCCCCCCACCGAGCCGCCGCCGCGCCGCTCTCCTCTCCTCTCCTTCCCGTTTTCCCTCTTTGTTTCCCTGCCCTCCTCTCTCTCTCTATTGTTATCTTTTATCTATTTTTCACTTTTCATTCCTCAAACTGCAGCTCCATCTCAGAAGCTGACGCCGCTCCGGTGCCGTACGCCGTTCTCCCAAACAGAGAGCAGAAAGAAATGGCCGGTGCGCGGTTTTGTTACGAAAAAGAGCCTTTTGATGAATTGTCTGTGAAAATGCATCAGTCTACCCACATCTTCAAAACCTCCAATGGCTCTTGTCTGCCTTCAGACTCATTTTTCTCCACATTGTTGGTAATTTGAGCGTTCTCGCCCGTGGCATCTCTCAAAGTTGGCCCATTTAAATTCCCCTTTGAAAATCTATTTGGAGGAAGGAAATGACAAGATTTAGCTTATTGAGGTTCGCCAGAACATCCTGGGAATCCTTCATCATTGTTTTATCTACTTTGCTACTGAAGAATCTCTCTAGCGCTTTAATGTTTGGTCGTATATTTAGCCAAGTTGAGCCTCAGCTTCTCAATCTCGGATGCAGCGTAATTAAAACAAACTACAAAACTAAAGCAGTTCACGGATAGGTTGGGACTCTTTTCTCTGCTGTGATTCCTGTGAAAAGGATAAATAAAATATTTAATAAGGACTGGAAACACATCAAAAGTTATGCAGTTTTCCCCCAATCCACTATTTATTAATTTCAAAACATAGATACAATCACCAGCTGCTTTATTAGGGACACCTGTTCAACTGCTTAACACAAATATTGAACCAGTCGATCACATGCTCAGAAAAAGTTTAAATATCCAGTAAGCAGCAGCTGTGTGGATGAAAATATGTAGCAAAGGTCAGAGGTTAAAGTAAAAAGAGCAGAGAGAAAAACACCACCAGTTATAACCAAACAAAAGTTAGCTGTGCTAATCCCAAAGCATTTAGCACATTAGCTAAGCCAGTGCTATAGATAACTATAATTAGCCAAAGCTAATGCTAAAACGCTAGTCAGAGATATTAGTTTAGCTAACACTGAAGCGCTATGCCAACATGAGGGAAAGATTAAGATTATTTTAAGATCCATCCCAATAATAAAGACCGACCTGAAGTGATATATGAGCAAAGATTACTAAATGTTGGAATTTATAAAATATATTTAATAAAGTTTAAGTAATGTAAATGTAAGTGAACAAATTTGGTTATTCAAACTAGAAATATCAATTTTCTTATTTCTTCTTTAGATATTAGCATTTTATTTAACTTCATTAGGATATTTTCTTTATTTGAATAAATATGTTGTCAGTTATTTTAAGGGAACATTTAAGAAAAGGTTATGAGGGAAAATCTAATGTTCAAGATAAATGTTTTAATTAAATAGTCATTTAAAAGATCATGATTTTATATTCATGTGAATAAAAATAGAACACATTCACATGTCAAATATACTTAGAATCAGGAATCTGGACTGTTGAGTTAATTTACCTGTGAAACAACAGAAGAAATTAGAAAAATAATTGACGTTATTGAGTTTGTGCTACATGTGAGTTTATTTAAGAAAACCTGAACCGGATTCACGTTAATTAACGAAACAGAAACCGAAGCAGAGAGGTTCTGATTCCTGTGGAAACCAAACCCAACCGAGCTGCTTGGCATGGACTCGCTCCATCTCTCTACATAATGTGACACATATTTCCACTCAGCCACTTATTTATTTTTAACTGTGAAAATAAAACCACATTCTGGGGCTGAACGCAATTATTATCCATGCAGACATGCAAAAATAGTTTAAGTTTTTGCTTAAGTTGAAGATTTTTACTTTGGATATTAACCAAAAAACGAAGTCTGTAATCATTACCTGTAAGTTTTATCAGGATAAAAAGCTGAGTTTTATTCTAAACCCTGGATTTGCCTCCTCAGTTTTCGGGACTTCGGGGAACTTGGTTGACTTGCTGAACTCGTCCACCTCTTCTCTTTGGCTCTTCAGTTGCATTTTTACGTCCTTTTTTCGTGTGTGTGCGTGTGAAATGTGGTTGGTATCTTGTTTTTCTTCGGTGCAGCTGTTGTCAGTCGGTTGCCATGGTAACAGATCTCGATGTGGAGTAAAGTTGATAGAAACAGCAGAAAAAGTTGTTTTTTAAGTTCGCCACCCTTTTTCCTCTTTAATTTCATTTTGACATTAGTTTTTTTTTGTGTGAAATGTGTTAAGTTGTTTTTGTAATAATTGATTGATTGATACACTTGAATGTAATTTAGGGTTTTTGGAGCTGTTGTCAGTTGGTTGCCATGGCAACGCGAGCAAGGAAAAGCAGAATAGAAGCGGTTTTCAGTTGTTCTTCACCTGTTTTGTTGTTGTTGTGTTTTTCCCTTTGCTGCATCCATTCGCTGTTGTTTCTAAAAGGGAAAAAAAAAAGCAACAACAAAAAACCCCGACAGAATCTGGACTATCTGCCTCGTTTCTGCCTCGAGTTTTCAGGACCTCGGGGAACTTCGTTGAGTTGCGTTCTGCTCTCTTGGGTCCTGTACACCTCCACCATTTCTCTTGGCTCTTTAATTGCTTTTGCATGCTGGTCCTGATGATGATAAGGAGAACTTGGTGACAACATCTCAATTTCTCTCCCCAACCGAACGCTCCCAGTTTCAATTATCGCCGCCGCTTTGCTCGCCGCCCTCGCTCTCTTTCCTCCAAATAAATTTCATTTCCCTTAAGCCTGCTGCTTTCCGTATCTGATGCCGCCTCACTCAGTTATCCATGCATGGCATTATCAGGAAGACGGGTCCTTACTGCTCAGTGAGAGGGAAAGGCTGCAGGCCCTTTATTACATACCAACGATCAGACTCTGAGGAGCTGGCTGAGGGGAAAACGCCTCAAGAGTTCGGCACAAAAACTCAAGGAGGAAAGTCTGAGCGAGACGAGGGAATTCGTTTGCTGCAAATTTCAACTCAATCAGGAGTTTTATTGCCTTCATTGAGAATAAGTTACTTTATAACAGTGATGTCCAAACCTTTTGTATCGTCGAGTCAGAAACAAAGCAACCTAAAATAAAGAAAATAAAGTAGGTTGTTGTTTTTATTTTTTAATGGACACAAAGGAATTTTTACGACAGTGCATTTGGGTTATAGATTATTTTAAAATTTAAATTTCCGCAAAAAGAGACATTTTCTAGAAAATCTTTTTTCTAGAAAAGTTTCAAAAGTCAAAAATTTTCAACATTTTCAATTTTTTTACAGACACTCTGAGGTTACTCTTAAAAAAATGTTTATGTTTTGGTGGAAATTAATATTTATTGAAAATCCAAAAAAGAGATTTTCTGAGTATTTCAGCCATTGCAGCAAAAAAAGTCGTGCATTTCTACCGAAAAAGTCAGAAATCGAGTTTAATCTTGGAAATCTTGTAGAAAAATGTAAAAAATTTCCAAGATTTTTCTACAAACTTTCTGAGAGTACGTTGAAAATTTCACAGGTTTTTGGTGAAAATTTACTTCTACAGTTGGGGGCCGCAAAAAATCAGTCCACTGGCCACAAATGGGCCCCAGGCCACACTTTGGACACCTAAAATGTTTTCAACTCATCAAAAGTTTTAGTCTTTAAAAAGCAGGAGGGATCTTTGGAGCAAAGAAATGAAACAAAAACTAAATATCTTGTCAGTTTTTTTAAATAAGTGGAAGAAATCCCTACAGGTGGGAGGTTTCAAATGAAAATTATGATATTAATTTAATTTAATTGCAGCTTTTGTGTCATTATTCTCACCTGAACTTTATGCAACATAAAAAATTTTATTTTTATGATTTCCACGTTGGCTAATAAACAAAGATAAGGAGGTAAAAAGTTAGAGCAGCTGAGCTCTGCAGGGCTAAAAGGAAACCGAGACAATTAAACCGAGTGATTTCATCATGTTTTATTGCCTCCCAAAAGCTCAAAGTAATATTCTTGTCTGCTTTTGAAAATTACAATAGAACCCTCTGAAGACTGTGGCATCAATACGAGTTGGTTTCAAGACGATTTTCCCACAGAGGGAAGTCAGACCTGTGTAACAATTAACAGCGTGACGAGCGCAACAATAAACACGTAAAGCATCGAAGGCAGCAGAGATAAGGTTAAGCTCCGTTTTATTGCCAAAGGTTCCCACAGTTCTGTGCGTTCAAAGGACTTCACCGAAGCACGCGCTCATAAAACTGCAGATCAGCAAAATACTTCGACCCACACAGTTAAAAAACAAAGAGGTAATAAAATGTGTTCTTACTTTTACTAATTCGACCTAGAATTGCTTTTGAGTAAAAAAAAAAATAGAGCTGGAAGTGGAAATCAGCCAGGAAATGAAGCGTAATAAAAAACATAATGGGTTTTAATAAACAGAAATGCTACTGCATGTTTAGAAAAAAAAAAATATATATATATATATTGCTTTAACTTAAAAAAGTTTAATGTTTTATTCTTCTGTAAATCCAGTCCCAAAACTAGAAATTTAAATATTTAGATTAATTCAGCAGTTTATTTTTTATACAAGAAATAAAATAAATAAAAGCTAATAAATATTAAGTAAAAAATTTTCACTATAATAATGGCTCTCCACCCTGGGCGCCTTTCAATCAAGGGGCAACACTAATAAACAAGTTTTCTGTTGGTATCATATCGTAAGAAAACATGGCCGTCTACCACCACTGATATTCCTATTTAGTGCTAAATTAAACCGATTAAACGTGAACTGAGACTCTTTTCAACACAATTTTAGATTTAGAAAATTTTAATGTTGTGCATTGAGACATATTAAAATATGACATAAAAATGGGTCAAACTGATCAGAGATCTTTTAAAACAGTTTTTGTGAGATGTTTTCTTACTCATTGGAAATACACATGACGATTAGCAATAGAAAAAGTCCAACCCTGGATTGAAAGGCGCCCAGGGTGGAGAGCCTTATCACATGTTGTAAATTATATATATATATGTATATATATATATTGCTTTAAAGAGGAAAAATAAAATCTGAAATGCTGTTGTCTATTTACTTAACATTTATTTTTCTATATAAAGATTTTTCTGTATAAAAAACAAACTGGTGAATTAATGTAGATATATAAATTTCTGATTTTTGGACTGAGAACTGGATTTATATTTTGAAAGAGCAGAAGAATAAAATATTAAGCTTCACTTCTCTTTGAGTGTCTTCTGAATATATTTTTTTATTCTATGTATAAAAAGCCCAAAAACAAACAGGAGAGCTGTGAATTTCAACCAAAACTGAACTGAATTCTGACTTTGTCTTGAACTAAAACACAAATAAGCTTTTAGATAAAAAGGATTAAACTCTTTAATAATTACCCTGAGAGTTGGGTCAATAAAATCTTATCAGGGACGGTGGGAACTGAGACGTTTTCCTGGATTTATAATGTCTTTGATAACCGGCGCGCCGTAAAACCCTCGGACGAACTCTTTCATGTTGTGGACTTTAAGCATTCCTCCCATCATGTGGGTGTTTGTTCGTGCTGGCAGATCGAAAAGCACCAGCATTTCGCTGCTGTCTGTCTCCGACTCACTGCTATTTTCAGGAATTTATGGAATAAAAAAAGATAGAAAAGTTTTAAACAGTTTAAAGGAAACTCAGAGGAGATTTGCAAGGTAAACATGAACAAACAGATCCGACTAATTTAATGTATGCAGAGTTAATGAGCACCAAAAGCCATACAGATTAGTTTATTTATGCTGATTTTTGCTTCATTAGAAATATTTTATGACAAGAAAATGCCTTAAAAAATTCCCAGGAAAAAATTAAAACAATCCAAGATGCTTCACATGTAAAATAATATTAAAAAATAGAATAAAAAGTGGTTAAATATTAAAACGAACAAAAACAAAAACAGGAATCCAAAACCAACTCAGAAAGGCAGATTACTGTTTCTAAATATAATCTTGGCCACATTTTGGAGACAAAATTGAAATATTTTGACGTAATGACAATGGGAAAGCAGGAAAACCTGGAAGTGTCAAAACGCCACCGGAGCTGTGGCAGCATCATGATGTGTGAGGTCATCGGTGTATAACCTGCAAGTTTGGCAAAACAACAAAAAGAGCTGACGGAACCAGCAAGGGGGCAAATACTTTAACGTCCTGCCTTCCTAATCTAATTCTCCGTCTTCATTGCGTCCAAACAGCAGCGTTGTTGTTAATCATGCATGTGCCTTCCTGCCTGCACCGCCCAGACGGGACCTTTAGCTTCCACCTGCCATCAGAGGCGGGACGGCAAACAGGCGACGGAGGGTTCCGACATGTCAGCAGCAGAAATTAGCAAACTGCACTCCCAACTGCGACACAGCCAGCGAGGAGAATAAACTCCTGTCTCTCACTTCGCCTTTCCTTTAATTCTCCTTCTCAAACCACTGAGAGACAGCGAGCGTCAGCCGGTGGATTTTTACAGCTCTCCAAAATCATTATTGGCAATTAGCGTTCGTCAGGGAAGACAGCAGCTGCTTGTAATTACAGGTAGCCCCTCATTACTTCTCCGTGTAGGGAAGAGGAAGGCTGGGAGGGAGAGGGAAAACATGTTCCAGAGCCAGTGTTTATCCTTATTTATATAATTCTTTACTCATGATGCGAAGCCACATAATGTATACCTGCTATAGCGGAGTGTTTGGGGCTTCAGCAGGTGCAGCTTCTGAAGAGGAAGAGATACTCTCCTTGTAAACATTAGCGCTAGCATTCTACGGAGAGTGAAACGTGCCAGATTACCGTAAGATAACTTCTGAAATAATTATTTAATGGTGTCACTAATTTATTAAAACTGGAAATGAATGAAAATAATTAGATCGGTCATTGTTGTTTTTAAAAAAACATAAAAAGTCAGTAGAATGTGCTGAAAAGTTGCTCAATACATATGGAGAGCAAACAGTGCCAAATTAAAAATAAATTAATTACTTGTATATGCCTCACCTAAATGTTTTTGATTTAAAGTGTAATCAACTGAAAAAATACAATACACCCTTGGCCGGGGGAGGGGCGTGGTCATGTGTGGCAATGAGAGGAGGGGGCGTGGTCATGTGTGGCAATGAGAGGAGGGGGCGTGGTCATGTGTGGCAATGAGAGGAGGGGGCGTGGTCATGTGTGGCGATGAGAGGGGGGGGGTGGTCATGTGTGGTGATGAGAGGAGGGGGCGTGGTCATGTGTGGCAATGAGAGGAGGGGGCGTGGTCAGTAATAAAGATGCCCTGTTGTTGACTTAAAAATTAATTACACATTAAGATTAAATCAAAAACATTTAATTGAGGCATATATAATGAATTAATTTATTGTAATGTGGCACTATTTACTCTCCATATATATTTAGCAACTTTTCAGAGCATTCTAACAACATTTTATTAAAAAAACAAGTGAAAAATCTATTCATTTGTGTTTATTTTCAGTTCTAATAAATTAATCACTCTTTTTTTTTTATTAATTATAATTTGGCACTCTTCACTCTCCATATATTCACTCCCGTCAGGTCTGTAAGATCTTAGAGGTTAAGGTTGAGATGACCTGACGTCTCAGGTCAAACTCCTCTGCTGCCGTTCCCTGAAAACGAGCGGCGCCTGGCACGGCGCGGGGCCTCCGACGCATCCGTGAAGTTTATTACATCGATGATTAAAGAGTGGATGAAATTAAAGCATTTCCTCCTTAATCATAGCCGGGCATCTTGGCTCGCTCAGGAGTGGCCGCCACCTGACGGGCCAGAAACTCCCTTCAGAGGAAAGTAATTTAGAAAGGAGTCAGTCGGCTGATATTAAAGCCTTTCTTACCTCATCGGCATGATTTTTGGTTTTAAGGTTAAGCTGTTCTCATCTGCAGATCCTTTCAATAAATCAGGGGCATCAAAAATTAACATTAAAGACAAATTTATCCGTTTTGAATAAAGAAAACAGAAACCAAAATCATGATTTAGATTCTTTTTTAAATTTTCATTCTGGTTTTCTTTAATGTTAAACAAATCGGGGGAACATTGCTTCAATGGAGCAAAAATATAAATCATTATTTATTCAAAAACTGGAAAACATTCAGTCTTCAAAAGCTGCATGTTTATGTTGTTCAAGAAATGTGACAAACTTTTTTAAAATGCTCATTCTGAGATTAATTTTACATGTTTTCAGGGGAATTTTCTTTAGACTTTTTGAAATTTTCTGAACTCCAAAAACGTCTAAATTGATTTTTTTTTCTTGAAAAGTCTGTGAAATTAATCTTTCTCACATTTTTTTACTTTTCAAGTTCAGAGAATTTCCATGTTTTTTAATGAACTTTTCTGAAATTAATCTCAAAATTTCTGTTTTTTCTCATGAATTGTTGATTTCTTTGAACTCAAACTAATTCCTAAATCTTTTGAGTTTTTTTCTTGCAAATATTTGACTTTTTGAGCTCAGAGAATTTCCAAGTTTTTTCTTGGAATTTAAAAAAAAATTTATCTCATGATTTTTTTTATTTTTTTGGTGGAAAAGTTTTTTTTTTCTATCTACAATAGCCTGAAAACGCCATAGTAGTAATAGTTCAGAAAAACCAGTCAGTTTTACTAAAATCCTTTAGACTGTCTTCCTAAAAACTGAAAAAGAAGAGGGATTCAATTTTTAACTATCAATTTGAGTCCAAATCAACAATAAAATGACTCTTTGAGGAGGAAAATATACATTTTGGTTCATCTGACCAGGAGTTTATTTCTTATTCTGAACATAAGAGGGATGTGGACATCTGATGCCAACAATCTGACACATTTGGAGAATATTTCTTGCCATTTATTTAGTTATTTCATGGACATTGCTAGTTAGCCATAAAGAATAGTTTTTATCTGCATTCCTAAAGGTATAATCAATATAAATAGAACCAAGTTAACAAGCTTTTTCCTTAGGAAAAAGAGAATAATAATAGTAAATAAAAGGCATTAAATCTAAAATAGATGTGGGATTCTGACAAACACCTGCAGGAAAACATAAAACTTGAGAAGTTTTAATTAGAGGGTGTACATACTTTTCCTGGTTTTGTTTTTCCTGAGTGCTTGTGAAGCGCTGCTTGTGCTGAACTCAGCCAGACAGAGGTTAGGTTCAGGTGAGAGGATCTTCTCCTCAACAAGGGGTCATGTTTGCTACATGTGAGGTTTCGCTGCTCCAGGCTTGCTAGCGGCTGCCAGAAATTAGCCTATTAGCCTCCTCTGTGTTAAAGGAACAGTCCGCAATTATTATAACCACTTCTGTGGGACATTTCGATTCAAACGCTCCAACAAAAGCAAAAAAAAACAAAAAAACAATAGTAGCTCTTTCACAACTATTTTAACTGTTAGTTCGGAATAATAATAATGAAAAACAGTCTCTTCAGACTTTGAGGACGTCTGTGAAGCTTCATTCGCTGCATTTTCTCTGCGCACACACGCCGGCCGGCTCCGGCTCAGTTACAGTACAACAAGCGGCGTCCTGGCAGCGGAGCCGCTCGCGTTCACGGGGCATCTCCGCTTTTCCACTGTACACCATCCAACGCAAATACAAAGAACAACTGTCACATTCAAACTGGAGCTGAAAATGACTGGCTGCGTTTCGATTCATCTTGTCTGTCCGGGTCCCTCTTTTTCATTTGCTGCCACAAAAAAGTTGGAACTGTATGAGAACCCCGCGCTAGAGAGAGAAGATCAAGTGTGGAAGGATTTAACAGATGGAAGTGGTACTAAATGAAGCGTTAATGCATGGAAGGTATAACGCCGCTCTGCAAGTTAGGAGTTTACGCCGGGAAGGGTGAGATGCTCCCTCTTTACGGTGGAAAACAGTAGTTTATGTAATTTATCAACTATTTAAGTGTCTTCTCTTTTTATCCAAATGATTAGTTGGAACATTTTTAAGTAAGATGGTACATTTAATCAGCTTTATTACCTTAAGAAGAAACTTATGTGATTATGTGCTGAAGCGAAGCACAATTTCCTAATTACGATGTTCCCCTTTAATAAGAAAAGCAATTAAATTATTAAAAAACATACTGCGCCATCATCCTCCAAACACTTCCTGTCATCTTCTTTGTTGTTTCTGCCAGTAGTAACATCAGGTTGTTGATCTTGTGACTCATGTCATGCAAAAAAAGTAAAAAATACTTCTATTGCAGTTCTGTGAAATACATTTTTGTCTAGAAAGTCCGGTTCATTTGGCAAGGTGTGAATGCTAATCAAACTCTGATCCTTCTACAAACCTTGGTTCTGATTAAAGTGAATCTGGTGTGGAGTAAATGTGTATGTGGACATCAAGCAGACCGGAGACTGCTACTAAAGCAGGAAGTGGACTACAGCAGCAGGGCTTTCTAGGTAAATACAACCAGAACAAACACGTTAGCCTAGCGTTAGCAGGAAAATGGCTTGTGGTCTTTACCAAAGACAAAAGAAAAATCTCCAACTGCTAAAATCTGACGCCATTTCCTCCATTTCTGCATCCATTTTGCAAAGAAGAAAGTTCCACCAAAGTTGATTCACTTTTTACACTTTTTTGTACTTCTATTTTAGTCTCAACTGTAGTGCCACCCAAGTTGCTTTTGGCAATAAGTTAATGTCTGGAAACAGGAGTCGGTTAAAAAGCCTCCCAATTGTTGAGTCACATTTCCTGGCCGCTGCGCCGTTTCCTAGCAACCCCAGCAGCACTCCACCCATTACCTAGTAACCCAAGTTGAGTTCCAGTGCATTTGGTCAGCTGGTTTTTATGCATTGTATAACAGCCGCTGGAAAAGACAAATGTTCTGTTCTTCTATTGATTACTTACCATCCAGAAACCAGTAGCTGCATTCTTGTTTTTTTTGTGTGGAGGAGGCTCCACTAATGCTTTTCAAAGCTGAACAGTTGTATAATTGCGCATCTAGTTTCAGGTGTGCATGTAAATGGTGAGATGGGGGCAAAACTGACCAAACTAAAATCTCATTATCTAAGAATGATTCTGTGTACAAGCGTGTTTTGAATAGGCCACAGAGTTTTCCTAACCTGTTCAAGGAAGCATAATAACAAACCTAAGTTGCATCTGGACGGTAGCTACTGTGGCAGCTTTGAGGAATGCCGTCGTTTTGCTGTACTGATCCTCGCAGAGCTGCAGCGCTGCATTTTAAACTGTTGAGTCAGATTTCATTTAGCAGCTCTTTCATCTGTTTTAACTCAGCGAGGCGAGGCATCCCGGCGTGTCCATGCGTGTGTGTGTGTTTGTGTTTTCAGCAGATTTAGCGGCCGAGACGTGTGTAAATTTGCGTGTGGGCCTTGGTTGTTTGTGCTCGTTACATTTCCACATGCGTGTCTGTGTGTGCGTGTTTGCTTCCAACCGAGAGCTATTATGTGGAGACAGCAGGTATAATATCTGCAAACCTCTGCTGCTGTGCTGGATAAGTAATGGCCTCAAGACGTCACCTTTATCTGCAGCCGCATTCGCTATTCCTCCGCCGTACGCAAGTACGGTTGTCCCGCCAGGCCTCCTCCTCCTCCTCATGAGGAAGGCAGATAGGGCCGTGACTGACACATTCATTTCCTTAACGGCTGCGGATGCAGACGCTTTCTGAAAGGCGAGAGCAATATATCCCGAGCGAGTCGCCATCACGCTCTGCAAAAACAGGGAGAGGACAGATAGGATGAGAGAGAAGAGCAGGAGGAGGTTTAGGAAGATGCAGGGCTGACGCTAGCGAGACGGAGATAGGTAAAACAAAGGAGGAGCGGGATGGGGAGTGAGTGAGCTGCGTAGTCCGGGGCTCCATGGGAGGTTCAGCCCAATCATTTATAAAAGGTAAATGCTGTCAGGACGCGGGGCGTTTAAAGGCGCGGCGCTGCAGGTGTGATTTATGCTCTCGGTACGGAGCTATAAATCACCCTGCCTTTGTTTCCACAGGCTGCTGCTGCTGCCGCTGCATCAAGGCACAACCATCCCTGCCTTGCCTCTACACACACACACACACACACACCCCGACGAGCCGAGTGATGGACATGGATGGATGGAGAGAGGGGAGATGTGGGCTGGAGTTTATTGGTGGGATTTGTTGAGTCAGAGTTGTGGATGAGCTCCAGTCGCACTAAAATCCATGAAAAAAGTCACTTTTACCCAAAGAGTTTCTCATTTTTTCCTTCACTGCTTAAGTTAGTTCATATTTTGCACATTTTTGTTCTTCCATTTGGGTCTCAACTGTTTCCAGAAACAGCCCAAGCACTTAAAAAAAACCCAGATTGTTTTTTTAGTAATAACGTAATGATTTTTTGGTGTCTAGAAAAGAAGCCCTTTCAAAAACTTTCAAATTAGAGTCATATTCCATGGGCACTGCGCCGTTACCTAGCAACCACAGTGGAATTCTGCCCGTTACCTAGCAACCACCGTGGAATTCTGCCCGTTACCTAGCAACCCAAGCTGAGCTCCAGCATGTTTGGTCAGCTGGTTTTACCAATGTATGCGCTGTACAATGTACAACCCTAAACTGTTCAAGGAACCATAACAAGTTAGATTTGTTTAACTCTATAAGAAACAGAGAAGGTTTAATATTCTGCACAATAAACACTAAATACAGCTGCTGATTTTTGTATTACAAACAAATTTAAATGGATGCAAAAGGTTGGTTCACCCAGAGCGAGCCATAAACCGGTACGAGATTCTCACACCACAAAAAAACTTAAATATAAATATAAGTTTTCCAATATTTACTCAAAACTATAAAAGAAAATGATTTCATTTAAACTACAACTGCTGCTAAAATAACTAAACATGGAAATAAATACAGCTCTATTAAAGCCTTTATTTGTTGTTACTTTGAATATGATAAGTAGATTTAAGTGCAAAACTGAAATGAAACCTTTCAGTAATTTTCTACAAAAGATTATTCCTAAAGTTATTCCAGTCAGTTTAAACGCATTCTTTAAATTCTTAGAAGTTTTCATTAAAACTTTGCATTCAAGTCTCCATTGTGCAGAGCAAATCAGAGTAGAAATCAATGTTATGTTTTGTATTTACAAATCAGCACTTTCAAGCGCGTCAGCAGTGAGGACATAGGCAGTATTATGTGCGCTGTGTGGGAGGAACTGGCGCTCCGGCGAGGTCAGAAGTCCAACTTATGACCGTCACATTGTCGGCATTCTTAAGCTGGCGCAGACAAAGCCCTTTGTTCTCCAGAAAACACCCACCGCTCTGGCTATGCTGGTAAACGGGTGAAAGTTCCTGAAATCTGATCCGTGCGCATGAATTTGTTGGATGAATGACAGCCGGGATGTTTGTGAGGATCCCCATGTGACCGTTGGCTTCAGGAATCATGATGGAGCCGTGAGTCACTGCGTCGTGAGTCAGTGACCTCCTGAAATTACATCGAATGATTCAGAAAGAAGAAAGCACCCTCCACACTTACCGGCACCCCTGGCACAGACGTGTAAAACATAAAATCTGTTTTGCAGAGGCGTATTCTCATAGTGAGAATTTCCCAAGTTAAGAAACATAATTTATGTTGCACTTCTTTGATTCCTCTTTTGTTGGTACTTTCACCTGATAGTCTGGTACACTCAGTTTGCTTGGAACCAAAATTGCTACATTTGTTACATTTTCAGCTGCTACGGTTTGCTTAAACCAAACCCTTTGAGCAACCTGTTCCCCTCCACGCCTTTGGGGGCGCTGCACCAAAAACCACTGAAAGAAACAACATATAAACCTCTGAAGACACTGAGCGCAACTTCCTTCTTCACAAAACTGAAAATAAATGGAGTGGTCTCAGATTGTAGCAGTTGGAGAATTTCTCTTTGTTTTGGTAAGATACCTTGTGCAATTTATCCCGCTGGCAGGATTTTTGTTTTCGTTGTATTTACCCAGAATGCCCTGCGCTGTAGTCCACTTCCTGCTTTATGAGCGATCTCCGGTCTACTTGGTGGTCACATATACATTCGAAAGGCACCAGTGTTCACTTCAACTGAACCCAGAATGAGGTTTGGAGCACCAGAGTTTGTATTTTTTGGTTCAATTAAGCACTCACTCCTCCCCAAACAAACCGGACTTTCTAGACAAACGGACTGGAGTTGGATTAATGCGACTGAACAGGAGAACACTAAGCGTAAATTTACACCAGCCCTGTTTAGTCCACTTTAAGGAAACTGAAGTTTGCTTGACTAGAAAGTCAACTTTGCTTGAACACATAATCACCAAAAAAGTGAACTCTGGTCTGCCAGTGCAGGGCATTCTGGGTAAATACAACCAAAACAAACATGCTAGCCTAGCGCTGGCAGGAGAAATAGGTGGAGAACTTTTGCCAAAGAAAAAAGAGAAATCCTACAACCTGTAAAAAAGGAAGTTGCTCTCAGTGTCTTCAGAGGCTTTTGTGTTGTTTCCTTAAGTGGTTCTTGGTGCAGCGCCCCCACAGGTGAGGAGGGGAACAGGTTGGCTTGATTCAGCAGAGAGAAAGAGAACCACAGCAGCTGGAGATGGAGCAGATGGTGAAGTTTTGGTTCCAAACTGAATTGGGTCTACTCGACTATTACTTGGGAAAACACACTTGAAGCTTTTTGCTCAATTAATAAAGTCTCATTAATTAATTGAACTTCAATTTAAGAGTCATTTTTGACGTATTTCACTTGACAATTTGTATTGAAGATTTTGACTATGGCACTTGACAAAATGTAATGTCTATTACTGGTTTTCATAATTGCTGATGATGTGTTTATGTTGTTTTGATCATGTAAAGCTCTTTGAACCTTCTTGTTGCTGAAATGTGCTATAGAAATCAACTTGATTAAAGTATTGATCATGGTTAAATTCTGATCTCCTGAGATCTTTGGTTTGTCAGAGATTGTCTCTGTTCTCTGTGTTTCCAGTGAACAGTCAGCCTTGCTCTCTGCTCGATATTGAATAAAAGTGCATGAATAACCTGAGAGAAGGCGGTGGTGTGAGTGCGAGGGGCGGGGGGACAGAAATGGAGCTGTAACACGCTGCGAACATGAACAAGCTGACCTGAATGGCTGCTGGTATTCTGATTTCCCCCAGGAGCTCCTCTCTGGCCTGCGCCTGTGTTTTAGATTCCAGGGGGAGGCCATTAATGCTCAGCTGCCGACCTGATCCATATGTATGGCTGGCTGTTCGTTCTGTTCGGCTCCTGCCTCCCTGGCTGCTTACCTGGCTGTCTGAAAGCCCTAAATTAGTTCCCTCAGAGATAGAAATAGAAAAGTAGAGACGGTGAGGACAAAGGACAGCCAAGATTGTTTTACAAGATGCTTTCATGTCTCAGAAGAACTGTAAAAAACTCAGTCTGCAGATGGAGGACCTGTTGGAAATCAACTACAATACTCTGGATTTAAATCATATAAAACTAGTCAGTAGGAGGAAAATATATTTTGTGGTGGTTGTAAAGTGATGCAGTAAAAATTACCAGAATAATTTGGGTTATTTAGCCGGTTATAAGAGGAAAAATATAGGTGTTAATTTTTTTAAAGTTATATTTTGACCATGTTCATTCATTTATAAATGGCACATTTTCAAACTAAATATTTAGTTTACAACCTAAATATTTATCACTTTATAAATTATTAAAACTGAATAGCTATTTATTTACCGTTTGATATTCCATTTCCATTTATAGAAAATTACATTTCTTATTAGCTAAATACTTGTTTAGCTAGAAATACCGAAATTTCACCCTGTCATCCTGGCACAAAAACAAATATTTTTTTATTGCTGTGTTTCCATGTAGCCAACTTGTTGTCATCATTGCAGTTTGCGTATATTTAAATATATATATATATATATATATAATTTAAAGGACTTTGCTAAATAAGTAAAGATTGATTTGTGGACAGAGGTTAGGAAAAGGCCAAGACAGCTAGCTAAATACTTAGCAAATATTTAGTTAGTACAGAGCTAAATACTTAACTTGGTTACTAAATATTTTGGAGTTAAATACTTAGCGTATTCACTAAATATTAAGGTAAACCAGTGAAAGAAATGCTGCCATTTTAATAGCCTTATTAATCCAGTTCAGTAATAAATCTGTCAGTAAAATTGTTGTTTTACTAAGGTAGGTTTGGTTGCCTTAATTATCTGTCATTTAGCACTAATACTATAAAAGTCTATCCCCTATAGGCTGTAAAACGTGTCAATCATACACATATTCACAGGAAGAGTTCTTATTGGCTCTATCAGGAAATTCTGACTTCTGATTGGTGAGACCGCTTAAGTCCCGCCCTGGAAATCGGCACTTCCGGGAAGAAATCCCAAGAGAGACGGAAGCAGAGCCGATGTTAAGCTATGAAGAGAGAAATGGAGAATTTTGAAAGATTAAAACGTTTGAGATTTATATGTTACCTGTCTGAAGAACGGTGTGTGATCCGACAGCCCCGAGGTTGAGGACAAGAATGAGAAGAATAAAACATTTGGCGAAGTCTTGGTGAGTTACAGCAGCTCAGTAAAATGGCTAATAGCCGACTAGCACATGGGCGACGCCATTACTGACTGGCACTAGTTGTGCCAATTAACAGCTACGGGGTGAAACTTTTTGGGCAATTTTTGTTGTATTACATAGGCAAATATTTTGTTTATAAATTATGCATTAGACATTTTTATGTTATTTTTTCTTTATAAAAATATACAGAAACTTTAATCTACAAAATATTGTCATGTGCTGAGTACTTAGCACCACATCATACAAGTCATTTGCTGTTTCAGTCAAAACTTCATTGTCCTTTATATTATATTCAAAATTGAATATTTTCTCTCAGTATACTTCTATGATAGACATTTGTATACGTCCATCAGACATCATATATATGTTGTATATTTGTAAATGCGGTAAAGAAAAATATCAAATGTAATTCAATAAATGCGGTTCTTATACCAGCTTTTCCATTGGTCTTATTAGTAGATTGACTCTACTTGCTTATAAAAAAGAGGAAAAATAATCTGCTGATTCTCTGTAAAATGCCACCTTTAATTTAAGTCGGTCTTAATTTGTCTTTGTTGCCAGCATTAATGATGAGTCGTGTTGGTTGATGGCTGAAATCTGTTCCTGAATTAATACTTGACGTACAGTCCAACTGCCTTCGCCTGAGGGTCTCTTCGTTTCTGTACTGAGAGCCATTTTAGCCTTAGCATTAAAAATGCAGGAGCCAGAAACTAAAGTGGATGTGAAGCGTCCGGATATAGCCGGCTCTTAGAGAAACCATTTAGCACTCAGCTGGAGTCCGAAGTCATTTTCACAATTATCGCAATGCATCCTGCCAGCAGACGGAGTTTCTGCGGCCGATGGAGATCTTTCAGCTCTGAGAACAACTTTTAACTTTCACTGCCAAGATTTTAACAAGTCAGAAACTCTCTGATCACTTACTGATCATTTCTACGTTGGCTGGTTTACAATAATATGTCTTCTGATGCAGAACATTGAGAAATAGTAAACTAACATAAACCTTTAAATCACTGGAGATGATTGTACAATGTCTGAACCTTTTAGCTCTTTGTCTGATTCCAATCTCAGAATTTCTTTGCCAATTTTAGTTAAACTTGTTATTGACATTCACCAATTTGCACTAATAAAGTCCAATAAAGAGTTGGTGCAAAGATGATGCTCCATGTTTTTCCCTTCCAAACTGGATTGTTTTTTCTTCTGACAAATGGTCAAACAAAATAAGGATAATGTTGCCTTTCAGACAACGCTCAGGGAATACTGTAGGAATTATGCTTAATTTATTTACTTTAATCTGTACCATGGGTTTAGTATGAAAACAGTTTAATGTAGTTAATATTAAATTACTTAATTACTAATATTACAAATTTATTTTGGTGATATCGTGACTTTATTCTCATATTTCCACTTTCTTGTTATGCTACTTTATTCTTGTATTATTACAACTGTTCTGGTAATGAGTTGTATCTCATTGTGTTGTGATTATTCTTGTGACTTTATTCTCGTACGACTTTTTTTTCTCACATGTCTTTATTTGCATTATTCATTTTCTCAGCCAATCTTAGAGTGTTTTCTAAAAACACTAATAGTTTCTAAATACTGTGTTGTGGTTTAGTAACAGTGAATTACCTTACTAGGTATGTTTACTAGTAATGAGACAGCAGAAATATTATTGTACATTTTTGATTGGTTTGCATGGAGGAATGAGGAGCGAATTACTGCAGAGACATTCCTGAACCAAGTGCCGTGAGAATTAAAATGCGTATGTTCTCATCCTGGTTAAAAATAGGCGGATTTATCATTAATGTTTCTGCTGGTACCGGGTGGAGGGGACCAAATTACAGCGGCGGAGGTGGAAGTAGATGGCTGGAGATGTGATGGTGAAACCCCTGGGCCACGCTCCTTTGAGGGAGAAACAGGAGATTAGACTGGAGGTGTGAGCTTGCAGTAAGATTACATTTTCTCTCTTTGTAATGGATAAGTGCTTCTCTTCTGCTTCTGTTTCACAGCGTTCAGGTTCTCCCTCTCCATCACCACACAAACATTTAAAAAAGCACGCACACACTCCAACGCACATCTCTCGTCTCCCTGCGTCCTCCCTCACTTGATCCTTACACCTACGTGCTACAGATGGTTTCATTTTATAAGAGATAAAACCACATTTGGTGGAACTGATTAAACAGAGGGAACAACATCCCCATCTGCCATTTATTCCAATCTGAAATTGCTTGGGCAGATGCTGACATCTTTGCAGATGATTGATTCACCCCGTCTGGCCGGAGTGGAGAGGATGGATCCTCCCTGGGGCGAAGGCTCCAGCGCAGTGTCACCTCACCAGATATGGACCCTCCGCTCCTCTAACCTCCCCCAACTCTGTATTTGTCTTCTGCAAGCTGCTGCAATCAGTGCAGGCCTTGATTGGACTTGGGCAGGTGAGTGGAGTACACTTTAATCATGACGCCAGTGCATGCCAGATTATCCCCTCTGCACGGGTGTGCAACCGGAGGAGGGGGTCTGTGTGACTGAATTAAATAGTTGCATGCAAAACCCTTTATTTGTATGCAGCTTTAGTCGGCCTGGACGATAAATTGTCCTGGAAGTTATTGCGATAAATGATAATGTTGTTTTGAGACCATTTTCCCGTAATAAAATGGTAATACACTTTAAAATCTAATGGACATTTAACACTAAAACTGGAAGACATTTAAAATATCCAAACAAAACAACAAATAAAATTAAGTATGAAGTCTCTGTAAGCAAAGTTGTCCTTAAAAAAAGACCAAAACACCAGACTGAAGACTTTAGTCGCCCAGTTTTTGGTAGAAATGGAGAGAGAAAAGAAAATAAACAATAAATTATGCAAATAAAAATTAGAGCTGGTTTTAATTCGTCATTAATAGATTTTTTGCTTACTGAAAAAGGCCTAAGTTTTAGACATTTCTAACTGAACATAATCTACATATGAAGCTAGTGAATAAATAATTTTTTGAGGTACTAAAAGTACCCACATGACCATGATTAACAGCACTAAGACCCGCCTTCTGGCTGTGATTGGTTGTTTCTAATTAACACTGAAAGAAGGCAGATGAGCTTGTGTTTTTATTTTTTCATATCTTATGTATCTCAGACTGTACTGTCACAAGTACAGTGACAGTTTTAACAAATGTGAAAAAAAAAATTTACGTATAAGTTACATAAATTAGCTATCGTTGTGGTAGCTACAATTGTAATCTACTACAATTAGATTAGCTAATTTAAACACCTGCTCTACTGATGATCTGTCAGAGTTGGTTTGAAGGTCTCCATTTTTTTTTATTGAACTGAAACTCACTGAATTCTGCAGCATATCTACATGTGGAGATTGTTAGTCAAACTAGCTTAACTGAGCTACTTCACTCTCCTTTCCTTTTATGTATAAAATTTTTTTCCTGACCTTGTCTAGTTGCCATAATGTTGACAATTACTAGCAAAGGATTGTGTCCCATTTTATGTATATATATATATTTATATATTTAATGCGTACATTTAGGAGTTGGTGTGTTATGTTGACAGCTTTACAGCTAAAACCAATGCTAATGATGGTATGCAATAATCTTTTTGGGGTCTTGCGTGCGATGTAATGCATTAACTGACACAAACTGCTTTTGTAATTTTGTAATTATCATTTTCTGCCATTGTTTGCGTCCAGATTTACCTTTTCTGACTTCTTCTGGTGCAGAATTATGACTCATGACTCATTGCAGCGACATAAAACTATTGGGTGTGATTTAGTTCCACATATGTAAGTGAAATAGATCAGGTTTTTATTTGGGTGAGAACGTATGAAATGGGTGGCGAAAAAAGTCAGATTTAGGCAAAAAAATTTGGATTGTGCTGAGGATGTTTCCTTGAAATGTCACAGTTCTGCAAACTGAATCGATCGCTGAACATTGAATCAGATTCCATCTTTCTCTTTGTGATTGTTCTTTGCTAACCGTCATGTTCGGACTCCATCGTCTCCATGCTGTTAAAGGAATACCAATGGCTTCTTGTTTATTAGATACGCCACATTCATCTAATCAACGTTTATAGCGTCCCCTCCTCTGCATCGTCTCTGCACCATCAGTTGTAAACGCTGCAGCTTTTAAAGAATGCAAAACTCTTTCTGGAAAAGTGACCATCAAAGCTATAGCAGCGTGTGAATAAGAGCGCACAGCCTCATAAAAACTGCTGAGCTGGGCACTTCAGTGCAATCAGGCGCTGGTCGCAGCTCATATACTCGTTAGATGAAAACCCAAGATGGAGGGAGAGTGATGGAGCTCCGCTGGCGGCCGCAGCAATAACTCAGCTGGGTGTGAATCACGGTGCGGAGGCCTGGAGGTGGAGGATGAATCATTAGGGTGGGGATGGAGGAGACGGAGACTCGGGGGATTTGGATCCATCAGACGGAGTTGCTTTGGCCCTCTCCAAAACCGGTCTGTCTTCCTCGTTTCTTCCCGAAGATCTTCTCTCCTCTTGTTTGTCGCTCCTCATCGAACCGCGATCACACTGAATCCGACCTGAATGTAGACTCTCTCAGGGGTAAATCTTTTTTTGTTTGTTCTACCTTTTTGCCATGTGTTTTTCACACAGGCACTAATAATGAGGGGGCAGGTCATACTGTACGGTCAGGGAGCTCAGCGGCAAAGATCTAAACCTGCTTATCCTCTGCCACAGACTATCTGAAATAATTTCAAAGAAATTGTTCTCTGTACATTCTTATTCTTGGTTCTCTCAGTTCTTTTAAAAAAAATCGGAGCCTTTTTTGTTTCCATCTTGGTCACATAGACCATGTGTTTACTTTGTAAAGCATCCATTGCATTAAGATGTGTTTGGTCACTGTTTATTTGAAAACTGCATTTGAATAGGCAAAAATGAATCATCAGTTCTGAAAATCAAATAAACATTATTTGGGTTCATGTGTGTTCTGATAGTTATGTGAAAAAAAAGCAAGTATTCGTTATTTAGAGGAATAGAGACTTGCTTGCAATTAAGTAATTGTATTCCCTCCCATCTTCCCCTCCATTCCTGCTCCAGAGTCTAACAGGAGGTCAAACTCTTTTTCACTTGTTTCAAGATTAGAAATGCTCTTAAAGGGCCAGCTGTGCCAGATAGTGCTAATAAACCCCATTAACAAGCTGTTAAAATATTATTAAATATTTGTGTCTGATGGCGTACTAGAACCATACTAAAAAAATTACAAGAATAAAGTGATAGTATTATGAGATTAGTCACACGAGAATATAGTCGAAATATTAGAAAATAGTCATAGTCAAATTTTCATTAGCGCCAAAAAATGCTGGGGGACTTCCGGGTGAGCAAGCAAGATGGCGACAGCATAATCAGGTGGCTCCCCGACATATTATTGAAAATCACAGGTTTGACGCAAGTGCGGGATATAAAGTAACTTAAAAGTGGGCCGAAATGCCCAAGTTTAAATCAAAGAGCACTTTGCAGTCTCGACATCTAATGTTAAGAGAGGAAGAATCGAACGAAGACGACATGGCTAACCACTCGGGCCTGGATGCTTCACTAGCGGCTAACGAATTAGCTAACGAGACAGCTAACCTACAAACTATTCTCGAAGAACTAAGAGAATCACGTCGAGAGAATAGTGAGGGCTTCCGAGAGGTTAAAGAGGAAATAAAAAACGTAAACAAAAGACTGGACGAGGCAGAAACGCGCATCTCGGAGGCGGAGAACAGGGTTCAGCAGCTCGAAGGGGTAGCATTGAAGCTAAGTAAAGTGCAGGACGAACTCGAGGCTAAGCTGGTGGAGCTCGAGGGGAGATCGAGACGGGAAAACTTGAGGCTCCACGGCATTGCGGAGGGCTCTGAGGAAAGCTCACCATCTTTATCAGCTTTCATAGAGAATCTACTCAGAGAGAAACTGGATATCCCGACATCGCTCGACTTGAATATTGAGAGAGCCCACCGATCTCTGGGACCCAGAGCTCCACCTGAAGCCCCCCCACGTTCAATAATAGTTAGGTTTGCCACATCCAAGGTCAAAGACGAAATATTAAAACGAGCCTGGCAAAAGAAAGACTTCATGCTGGGAGGGAAAAAAGTCATAGCGGATCACGACTATGCTCCAGACGTGTTAAAACGGCGACGTGAGTACCTCGAAGTGAAGCGGGTCCTCAGAGAAAAGAAGATTAAATTCCAAACCCCGTTCCCGGCCAGGTTGAGAGTTTTCTACGAGAACAACACATGTGTCTACAACTCTGCGGCAGAAGCTACAAAAGACAAAAAATGCTGGGATAGAAAACTAAAGGAGCTGATGTAATATTGTGGTAAACAGATTAAAAACTCCTTTGAGTTGATTAATAAAATAATATTTAAGCAAATAACTGTTCTCTCAAAGTTTCTATTAATGTGTCCCATATAAGAAGCTATGGCGGGCCAGATTTGGCCCCCGGACCTCAAGTTTGACATGTTTTAAATGGGATTCAGAGAAAACTTGATGAAAAAGTGAGAATAGGATGAAAATGAAAAGTGATCTAAAGTTAGTTGCTGTTTTAGCAGAATGAATGCTAAAAACACAACCTCAACCCGCTTCCTAGAACAAAAATCCATTATGAGGAGCTTCTGAGACTTTCAGCTCCCCAAGGCGTTGACTTTGGACAAGCAGAGGTTAGAAGAAAACAACCTGAAAACAGCCTTATCTCGCAACACACGGGTGTTTGTTAAGGCTCCCCATTAAGTCTCCCCCTAAAATTTGCATATTAATTGCATTTTGGCTCTACATTCCCCCTCCCTTAAAGGCTGCTGTTTATAGGTGCTTTATTTCTTTGGGAAGACGCAGACGTCCGCAGGGTGCTCACCTGCAACAGAGAACAAGAATTCAATTCTGCTGGAAATTGGTTTAACTTGAAAGTAATCAAGTTTTCAACCTCACGCACCTTGATTGAAGGTCTTGGAGGACCGGCTTGCAGGTGGATTTGCTCGCTCGGTGCGTAGACTTTATGCTCAAACATCTGGAAGCGAATGTTGTGATTGATGATTTTCGCTAATGATTAGCTGTCCTGTCAGAATCAAACAAGTTTTAACAGCAAAAATTGCCCAAATAGGGCTGAAACGATTAATCGATTAATTCGTCAACTAATTTAGTAATTAACAGGAATGTAGAGATTCAAAAAAAAAATTTTGCTGAAAAAACAACATATGTAGAGCAGTAATTAAACCAAATCTGTACATAAAATATGTAAATTTTGCCATGTGAATATGTTTTAAAACTCCTTGAACCACTCCTTGGCATGGTGGTTCAAATTCACTGAAGGAATGTCATGTTACTGCCCTATATTTTCTATTTAAAAGGGAAATGGATTATCTTTATAGCCATGTTTTAATATATTTCTAATATTGTATAAAACGGTTTAAGTGGTTAAATGAAAAAGCTGTAAAATGTCATTTATCTCTATCTGAATAATTGTCGAATCGGCAGAATAATCGATTTCTAAAATAATTTAGTTGCGGCTTAAACTCAAAGACACTTCAACAAATCAAATGATGATTTTTCTTACTGGGTAACGGAAGCAAAGCTAAACAATCTGAGTGGAAAATTAAATGCCAAATACCTAAAAACTTGTCACCCTTGGTGGCAATGAGTTATTAAACCTCATTAAACAATGAATTAAATATGATTACTCACATTTTTAAGTCAAAGTTTTTTAGTTGCTGATAGAATTAAAAAATCACAGCAGTAGAGTTTGTCTGACTACACATATAAGGGTCACAGACCTCAAACATTTTGAAATGATTTAAAAACAGATGAGAAATGACTTTACAAAGTTATTTTTAAGATTGTCATGTTTGTTGTAAAACTAACAGAACATGATACTGACCCTCAAACATGGTGGTTGTTTGATAACCTGAAATATTTGAAGGGATCTCAGACTAGTTGTGACGTCACGTAGATGTACCAGCGAGAGCATGTGATGCAGATGTTTTGTGCAGCTTGTCTTCTCCAGTCGTTCTAATGAAGAAAAGGGAAAACCTTTCCACCGACCGACAAAGGTTGCCGTTCATAAATGTGAAACGTGTAAAAGGATGGCAGATGTGGATTTTAAATCTACATCTGCGGTTGGGAGGAGCATCGTCTGCTAATGCTAGTAACTGTTTTGTCAATATTCTGCTAATGTTGAAAAACACAATTTTGCAATTGCTGTGTTTCTATTAAATAAGAATTGCAATTAAAATCACACGTGAAAAAGTTTGTTCACGTCATTAAAAAACAAACTGCGGCATCCTCCTACCACTTCCTGTTGTCTTCTTTGTTGTTTCTGCCAGGCAGTAACATCCAGTTGTTGCTTCCATTGCAGTTTTACGAAATATATTAATTTTGATCTGGCCGAAAACCCACCTCATCCTAGCGCAAAATCTTTATAACAAAATTGCAATGTTTGCATTAAGCATATTTATTTTCGAAATTTTATTTTGTGCATTTATTTGGTCCGTGGAAATCGTTAGTGTCTTTTGAACTCTGAGTAATGTCCAACGTGTTTTAGTGCATTGAATCTGGATTTAAAGTGCTACAATACAAAGCCTCAATGCAATTCAACATTTTACATTTTACTTCCTGCCCTCCATCTGAAACCAAAATCACGTGACTAAAAACCTGACTATAGACTTTATCTGACAAACATCTATTTCAAATGTAAAAAATACTGTACTATAGTTTTCATCAATTCAAATAAATTATTGTCACATGATGTTGTCATATTTATGCTGCAATGCATTTTGAGAACAGATTTTGCTTCATTAGCTAGAGCTAACCCAATTAGCTAGAGCTAACTGGGTTATCTCTAGCTAATTAAACGGTAGATGACAAACCAGTCAGGTTATCTTGTTTCCAACAGACATTTTGTTTCTAACGGCTGATAAAAATTTTCTAACTTTGATAAAAAACATGGAAGCCTCAATCCAGCTTCCATGACCCTGAATTTCTTTTTTTTATTTGTAAAAAATGCGTAAAACATATAAGAAAGATGTACAATTGAGTTTTTACATATCGCAAACAACAACTTGTAATAGGAAAATTACAAAATATTTATAGCAACAAGTTCAGCTAGTCTTTCATCCATTTAAATAAATAAGGCAGAGAAGTAAAAGTTTTCACAAGCAAAAACTTGTTTTCCAAACTAAACAGCAGTACGGAGAGTCAGATGGCTGCTTTCAAGTTTTCCTCTTCCCCCAGCAGCTATTCTCACTTAGCTCCAGCTCTGTAAGTTTTTTATATTGTGAATTGTGCCTGCTGCTTAGACATTTCCCTGTGATTTGGCAGCTTTTTCAACAAATGTTTGAAAAGATGTGAAAGTTTTAATGACTGGATTGAGCGGGGGATAAAGGAACAGCTGGAGATCCGGCAGTGTAGTGGCTATTTTTATCCAGCAGAGGTAAACTCAAGCTGTCTTATTTGAAAACCATCACTGCAATTTCATCCATACTTAAGAATAACAGGTGACTGAGCATCCGTGCTTCCTTATTTCCAAAACAATGTGGCCATATGGGTGTTTTTCCTTTCAGACGGATTCGCTGAACGCCACTCTGTATGTGTAATATCACATTATGCAGAACGGATTTATTTATTATTTTCAAGATAATAGTTTCATTTCAGAGATAATGAGTCACTGGATTTTTTTTCCCCACAGGCATGGCTGCACCAGTTAATGGAAAACACCAAAACAGTGAAGTAGTCATTATTCTGATTACCTCCATCTCTAGAAACAATGTTTGTGACAATCATTTCTGAGCACAATTATTACACTTGTGCGCTAAAGCTAGATTCCAGCACAGGAAATGCTTTTATTTCCATTTACTGGAATGGTTCTCCTCTCCCACATCCAAATCTAATGATCTGCACTCGGCTCAACGGACTAACTCGGTTCCGCCGTATTGATTTCCTTTGTGCTGCAGATTGATCTGTGCACAGCTACAGCTCAATATGTCGCTGCTGCTGTGCAACATTTTCACGACAGAAAGCAGAAGCAACATTATTCTCTTCACAACGTAGAGATGTGGTTAATCAGATTCAGGTTTCTGATGTTTCTGCTCTTTAACGCCCAACTTTTTGTGGTTCGTTTTATGGAAGCAGCTGTTTGTTAACAAGATTATCCTTCAATCTAGAGAGCAAAACAAGATTACATCTCCTCTCTGAGCTGCAAGATGATTTGTTTTATTTGCAAAAGCAGGAAAATATTGGGTGTGTCAGATGCATAATTGTATAAATTGACAGATTCATGGTCTAGTTTTGCAAACCCATAAACGGATGATATTGGCTGCTGTAGTGGCTACAAACACTCCGGTTTGATGTTTTTTGAAGATTTAATTTTTGAAAAGTTTGGATTTCTTTCCACCAATCCTTTGGGGTTCCATATTCAGTCAGCCATCTTGCTTTACAGCCTCTAATTATTTGGATTTTCAATTCTTGAATTTTAGAGATCTTTTATCCCACACCTCGTATGTCAACAACTTTTCAGAATATCAGGCTCTTCATGAAGGGCTCCCAAGTTTTCTATAACGGATTTACCAAAAACAATGTCGTCTACTGTTTTGTGTTTTCTTCATCCTCCTCCTCCTCTCTCATTAGTCATTAGCCTCAGTGAAAACACAGCATCACCAAACTACACCCCCTCCACAAAATCTGCTTTAAAGGTGGAAACACATTCAAATTACAACCCGTTTGTTTCCATTGGGCCATTCATTGACTCCTGACGTGTTTGTCTGAATTCCCACTCTAATGCAGATTCAAACCGATACCGATGGTGAACGTAGCACTTTTCCAGGCATTTTGACCACTGAAAGTGCGTTAAGCCGGAACCCATTTGCTCTTCGCTCACACATTTATTCGCCGATAATGACCAGTTTCAAAAGCCTTACCAATGTAACGACACAAATTAACAGACGCCGGTCTTCACCTAGTGACCCCAGCTGTTACCTAGCAACCCAAGCAGAATTTCATCCGTCACCTAGCAACCCAAGCTGAGCTCCAGCAGGTTTGGTCAGCTGGTTTTGTGCTTTCCTGCCACCACTTGCTGCATTCTTGTTGGTTGTGCAGGAAGCTCCATTTATTCTTTTCAAAGATGTACGGTTGTATAAATTTGCATCTGTTGGAAGCCATTGTCACATGCAAGTGTAAATGTTGAGTTGGCTGCAGCTTATTTTGATTTAAAGTGACAGAACGCCCTAAAACAGCTCATCCTGAAAGGAGCAGACTAACATTTTACCTAAGAATGATTTTGTGCAGATGTTTTGTATAGACCAGAGAGGGATCCTAACATGTTAAAGAAGCATAATAGGTCACCTCTACATGTCAGGAACAGCATAGAAAGATGCGGTAGAAGTGTCCGGCTCATGCATGCATGCCTGTGCATGTGTCTGCAGGATGCTTCTGTGTGGAAATGTGTGCCTAATGTCTTCTGAGGGGTTCGGTAGGCACACGATGGGACACTCTCCCGCAGATGCAATTAGACTAAATGGGATTATGCCTATCACATTTCAGACAGGCCGGCCCCAAAGCCACCTGGGGGAAGGCGTGATGGTTACAGGGGCGATGAGCAGGGATAGAGGAAAGGGAAAGTGTGGGGGGAGGAAAATCCTAAAATATCATCTTTTAGCAGCTGGGACACAGATGCAATGCTTAAATGTTTGGGTCTCTAATGCACTTAAAGAAATAACAGCAGAAGAGATAAATTATGGTTTGTATGTTCATTTTTCAGCCTGCAGTGGTGTCCGTTCTGTGTGATGTACTGTAGCATCCCCCGCTCTGGAATCAGGCTGAATGTCAGCATCAATAAAGAAAGTGAGGGTGGGGAGGCTGACATTTTCACACTGAGTGATCCTGCTCATTGATTCCCCCCACTACTGAACTCTGAGGTCAGACGGTTCAGGAGATACGACGGAGAATTAGGGCCAGACTAGGAAAGAAAATAAAAATGAGAATAAAGTCATATTCTTGGTTTGGTTTAAGTGAACTCTGGTTCGGTTCGAATGCGTATGCTAATGCTAAGCGGACCAGAGACTGCTCCAAAAGCAGGAATTGGACTACAGCGCAAGGCATTCTGGGTAAATACAACCAAAAAACGTGCTAGCCTAGCGCTAGCAGGAGAAATGACTCCTGGTTCTTAGCATCCAACCCCTACAATCTGACACCTAAACATTTTTGTTTCCATTTCATGAAGAAAAGTTGCGCTCAGTGTCGTCTTCAGAGGTGTTTTGTGGTTTTTGTTGCAGCGCCTCCACAGGTGAGGAGAGGAACAGGTTTGGTTGGAAATGGAGCAAATGTAATTTTAATCATCAAACTGATTTCACTAGGTTTTCTTTATGGGTATCAGAGTCAAGATTAACACAAATACACACACTTTTCAGAAATTTAAAGATGATGCAATTCTTCCACTTCACAGTCTTGTTTTATTTTGTTAGTCTGTCACATAAAATATAGTAATATAGATTTAAGTTCTCTGACAAACCCTTTCGTGCTACTTTTACCAAATCCACAGGTAAAACTATAATGGCGTAGCAGAACTAGTGAAGATTTAAAAAAGGGAGTAAATTTCCCTCCAAAAATTTTGAGATTAAGAAACGAGGACATTTCCAGAGTAGTTTGTTTTACCAGAAGTATTATACGTTATGATCTCCAATTGTTGAAAAGTTGCCAGAAAATAAATCTGAAATTTTAAGGTTTTTAGAAATTTTCCTAGATATGTTCTAGAAAAATTAAAATTTTTAAACGTCAGAAATTTTCTCAGAAACAAACATAAAAAATTCTGAGTGTGAAAAGTTGAAAATTTTTGACTTTCAAAAAAGATTTTGTATTAAATTAACGATTTTTTATTTATTTTTTGTGGAAATGTAGCATTTTATTCTACCTTCAGTTGCCCTAATACGCCATCGTACAAAATGCACAAACATATTGATCCTCATTGTTTATTTGCTTTAATAAAAGCTCTCAGCATCACAGGTAAAAATGCACCAAATGTTTATTTACCTCATGAATTATTCTGATCCAAAGCCAGATTCTAATGTCACTGGATTGTTTCCTTGCGTTATTAGCATCACTGCAGGCCCACAGCAGAACGTTTGCATGTCAAAGTAAGTAAATAACCATGTAGATGCAACCAGACATGGCGTAATGAAGAGGAATTAAACGTTCTGAGGTAAAACTGGACGTCCTGCTCCTGAGATCTGAGCCTTAGCGGGGGTAAACGGGAGCTGTGATAGGATACGGCCCATTAATTATTGAATCTGCTGACGTAAAGACAAATGGCGTTGTTCTGGCCCTCACCGGAGCCCGTGACTTTTACAAGGCCAGCTGGACGTAGCCTCAGCAGTTCTACAGTTACACCTCTAACTCAGGTTTAAAAGATGTGCTGTTTTATTAGCAGCGTTTCCTCGGCCCATCTGCAATATGACAGACGTTAGATTAAAGAGCTGGAATAAAATTGCTCTGCGCTCGGCTCATTTATATGGCTGCAGAAACTGAAACGCAGATGGAGAAACTCCTCGCAGCTTTGCTGCTTTGGGAAGCTGAGTGGATTAAGGTGCAGAAGTATTCACTCTGTTAAGGGGGCAGTGTTATGTCAAATTGACTTTTGTGATTTATGGAGCTACTTTGATATTTTCATGCATGTTTGAGAAATCCTTTAATCTCCATGGGAACCATTCAGCTGCAAAACGCCTGGGTGGATCTAGCTCCGCCTTCGAGGACAAAGTTCCTCCTCGGAGCTGCAGCCTCACAGAGCAGCTCCTTCAGACTAGCCAGCAGCAATTAGCAAAAACCTGGTGGGACTGCTCTGTTCATTACAGGAGCTACTGCTCAGTGAAACGCTGGTAAAAATGTTGTTAGTGTTAATAGAGCAGCCATGTTGGGAGGACTTCCTGAAAGTGGAGTTTCCTAAAAAATATATATATATAAAATATGTTTGAAAAGTCTAAAATTCCAAAAGATCTAGAACATTTCTCAAAGCTCTGAAATTTTAAGATTGGTTTAAAATTTTCTTAGTTTTTCTCACAAATTAACTTTTCAAACTCTTTTGAGAGTAATTAGAAAAAACCTTGAAAATTAAAGAAATAACATTTTGGCAGAAATTTTCATTTTCAAAAGTTTTTTACTTTTGAAAATGAGTTTTTTTTTTCCTATAAAATTGAGATTAACCTCAAAATTTCCGAGTTGTTTTCTTGCAAATTTCCTATTCTTAAGCTCAGATATTTACTAGAAAAAAAACTTGGAAATCTAAAACATGTTTGCTTTTTTATTTTTTTCCTCAGATTTGTGTCGTGATGAATTCCTGAAGAAGTTGTTTCAGGAAGAAACTAAAGACAGAAATTTCCACGTTTTTTTTCTAGAAGATTTCTCAACATTTCTGAATTTTTTTTCTGGGCTGGAATTTTCTCCTTTTTTAAAAACTTTTTATCAATGCATTAGGGTTTATTTTTATTTTTCATGTCTGAGACTTAACAAAATGAACTCAGTACTAATGACTCTTGTTTGCTGTGTGCTGAATAAATCCCTCTGCAGCTGGCAACCTTTAATAAAAAAGATGCAACATCAGAGGTAAATGAACCCACTTCTGGTCACTTTTGCTTCTTCTTCTGATATCCTGCATAAATTGGTCTCTGAAGAATCGAGCAGGGACCGAATGTCACTAATTTAAATTACCGAACAACTGGTTGGCACATACTGAGTATTATCTGCTCAGATGTTGCGAGGCTCTGAAGGCGGGTCCAACTTAAGCAAGAATAATCGCACCATTTATCAGTCCAGCGTGTGGTGAGGAGCCACAGAGGGCATTCTGAGTCCTGCGCTGTTTTCCTCTCCGTCCGCCAGCGTCTTATCGCCTCCTTCCCTTATATTTTATGTTGTTAGTGGCTCTCCCTGTAGACGCTGCCAGCTGCTGCGCCGGCCTTCTGGAAAAGAGGCTGGCAATTAGACCTTGTGCTTAAAACAAGGTGAGTCAAGACCTTTTAATGGAGCTATTTCTGCGCTCCCTGCACACGTCGCCACTCACGTTTCTGCTGCGCCAGAGAACCAAAACACTTGAGATGCAGCCATTAAACCTGCTGTAAAAATGCAATGATTTAACAGTTTTGATTTAATCGGTTCATATATTAAATCATTCTTTAAACTTTAACTTTTACTCTGTGCTTTACCGATTTTCAACGATGAAAACGTATTCAGCAGCTTACAGATTTCTGCTTCAAACTAGTAAATTTTTATGTTCTAACAATTTTTTTATCAATATAAAAACCCACCGAGGTTAAAAACTTATTTTCTAATGGAGTCTATGCCAAGAGGCATTAACAGATGCAACAAACCAAAACAGCAGTTTTCTAATGGCAAGTTAATACATTCAGGTGAAGAAAGCTTTCATAACCCATGATGGAGTTTTAGGGCCAGGAAAAGAAAATTATACATTTAAATTACAATAATAAAGTCAAAATATTATGAGGAAGAATGAAGTTGTAATATTGCCATAATAAAGTTTACTAACACAAGAAAGTCAGAATACAATAATTTTGCCAAAAGACAGAATACAAAAATAAAGTATTACAAAGTCAAAATGAGAATAAAGTTGAACAACAATAAAATCAGGATATGAGTATAAAATTCATTTACCAGGAACAGTAATGACAAAGTTGAAATGATGAGAATAAAATTGGAATACCAGAATAAAAGTGTAATAGGTTAAAGTTATAAGATAATAATAATTGACTTGAAAAGTCAAAAATTAGCTTGGAAGAAAAAACAGAAAATTTGAGAGTAATTTCATATATTTTCAAGTTTCTCTAGAAAATCTGAATTTGGAAAGTCAAAAATCTGCTAGAAAAAAATCTTACATTTTTAGATTAAGCTCAAGTTTTCTACAGTAAACTTTGAAGTTTATGAGTTTAGAAAATGAAATTTGCTTGAAAAATCTCAGAAAATTAGATTATTTTAAGAAATACTCAAGAAGACAAAAATGAATGTCTTGTTTGAAAAGCCAAAAAATTTGCTAAAAATAAAAAAATCTCAAACCTTCTAGAAAATCATGGAAGTTTCTGACTTTTAAAAGTCAAATTTACATGAAAAAAACCTGAATTTTTGAAACTCGAATTTCCAAAAATGTTCCTGTTAATGAACTAAACAATTTGAGAACTTTGCAATGTATCTAGGTTATTTTTTAATCTTATATTGAGATTTCTTTGACGTTTAGAAAGTAAACCCAGTAATCTACTGGGTGAAACCTGTTTTCATTGCGCTGTTTGCTCTGTACAGCTTTAGCGCTGCAGCTCCTCCATGATTATCTCTGTTTTTGGCTTTTTATCTGCAAGGATGAGGTTAACTTTCTAATTCCATCCCAGCCTCTCGTCTCTCCGCTCAGACCTTGATAAGACAGAAGAGGAAAGGCTGTCTGTGTTTAGACTGCTGCACCTTGTTTCCTTGGACCTCACCCAGCAAACCTTGAATCTATTCAGCAACAAACATAAACCAATGAAGGCACTGACAGCAATGCTGTCTCCACTCATCTTTTTCTCCATTTCACCCAGAAAAACCTAAATATGCTGAGTTTATGAACGAATAATTTATTTATTGGCCATATTTCACAATTATAGTTATAAACATATAAATTACAGAAAACAAAAAAGGATTAAAATTTAAGACATATAGTGAAACATGAAGGAACTAAAATATTAAAGTTACTTTAAACACAAAGAAACTGCTTTAAATTTAATGAATACTTTGAAATGACTCTATAAACTCTGTGTTAATAACCTAGAAGCTGTATTACCAAATGCTTCAGTTTGGAAATACAGCTGCTAACATACAGTTTGTGTATGTCAGCATACACAATTATAACTGTTAAACATTTTGTTTTTACATGTAAAACATGTTTCTATGGCTATAATATTTAATATTTTAGTAATCCCAAGATTCATTCTTTCAAATTTTCTTTTTAAGTATTAAACTGTGTTTTTTTTTACCAGCCTGTTTCGCGTTATCACTGTTGCTATGCAACAGGACATAAATCTAATGGCAGCAACAACTTCCGGTCTTCGCGGTCCGTTTCATACACCTGCTCCGGAAATGCAGATTTGTGATTGGCCGAGGAGAGTTAAGTTCCGCCCACGAAGTAGCGCCAGATGCATAATGAGAGACGTAGCCCAGATAAAAGCCATGCATTAAAGTTATAATTAATCTGACTGAATTGTGGATTTTTCTCCACATTATGTATCTGAAAACATTTTGTGAAGATGATGTTCCAGCCTGGATGATCGGAGCGCAGAAAACCCGGAGTTTTGACGACTTTTTGGCGTCTCGGTGAGTTGGCATCGTTGATATGAGGCGGCTAATGGCTGACAGCTAAACAAAACCATACAGCTTGTTTTAAAAGCTAGTTTGAATTGTAAACATAAGAAATGTGTGAAACTTCTGAGCGCCATTTTATTGAAATTAGTCTGAAATTGTATTTGTTGTTTTAATCTTTAATTTGAAGCTGTATATTACTATTTTGAGTTTCGCATCTAGTATTTTCCTGCCATTTTGTACACTGATGCTGAAAAATACTAATGGGGGAATAAAACCCTGTATTGTTTATTTGACTGAAAAAATACATTTACATACAAAATTAATATAAATTAAATTACGATTTAAAAAATTTTATTTGTTGAAAATACAACAGTAATTTATGGTTAAAATGTGTTTTAATTCTTTTATAAAGTGATAAATGCAATGATAAACATTGTGCAGTGATGAATTAACTATTGTTTTTCAATATTAATTTTTGTGTTAGTGTAATGTACTTCAGGGAGATTGATTTTTGAGTGGTAGATAATAATAGCTGTGTTTTGTACTGGTTATATGTTTTTGAGAATCCTGAAAACCAGTTAGATTTGGTGGTGAATGAGATCAGCTGAAAATTTAAGAGAAAATTACAAGGAATCAAGTACTAAACCTTGGGGGACACCACAGGTTAAAGAAACCTTTACAGTTATCGAGCCAAATATACCAGAGGATTTGGCCTATTGAATAAAATTATTTTGTCCACAGTGAAAAGCTGCCCAAAGAACATTGTATAACGTTTAAAAAGAGCAATTTCAGTTGAGCGCTTTGCTGAAAACCAAAGTGAAAGGAACCAGAAATAGGCATTTAAAACAGCCTCTTGCCAAAAATATGCTAATAATAGATGGCAGCTTTTAAATTGTATGCTAGTTGCAAACAAACAGTGAAAACCTCATGCTGTTTCCTGTGTTTTCAACCTAATTTCTGTTTTAAATGAATCCCTTTCTGCAGTGGTTTGACAGCAAAATATTTGAGCAATGGGCTTTTTTAAGGAGTGGCAGCAAGCGAGAAAACCAACGTTATCTTAGAGAAGTGAAGAAGCCTGCCAGGACCTTCATCAAGCTGTGAATGTTTAATCCTCAGAGCAGACCGGAGAGATTCACACTCGTCCATACATGGTGACAGACGTAAAGACCACCTGACCCTGACTCCAACCGGCTGAGTTGGTCAGGCAGCCATCTGAGGACTGGCTATATGATAAATGACAGCCTCCAACCTGACCAATCTAAATACATGATCTTGGCTCAATCTTTCCCCAAACCAGGTGCCAGTCTGTAAAATAGCCTCACTATAGCAGGAACCATACAGTTTCCTGCTATATTCTGCCTAAAAATAACCATGTGAACAGAAGGAGAATTAAATAGTTTAGTGTTCTGCTTCTTCAGTTATAAAATTAGAAGCCTGATGATTCCCTTAGCAACAAATCTTAATGTTTCTTCTGAATTTATTATTTATTGTGAACATGTAAGCAACTGTTGCATGGTAAAACTCAGTCTTAGGGAGGAGCGCTGCAGATGTCCTGGCTGGACAGCAGGGAAATGGGGGTATGGGTTGTCCCCGTCAGACTGTCAGTTCCTTGAAACACACACACAGAAAAAAAACGTAGTCAAACCGCACATGGGATCAGTTGGACCCCACTGGACTGCGTACAGAGTAAGGATGTGTTGACACCATCCCTGTTTAGTGTGGTTTAATTATACTCTGGTTCGTTTGTTTAGAAAGTCTTGTTTGTTTGGCTTGGTGTGAATGCGTAATCGATCAGAAAAGCAAACCCTGGTCCACCTAAATGCCTCGGTCTGGGTCTGGTTGAAGTGAACTATGGTTCACTTTGAATGCATATGGGGACACCATATGCATTCAAAGTGGACTATGCATATGCAGAAGTGGACTTCAGTTCAGGGGGTTTTGAGTAAATACCACCAAAGCAAACGTGTTAGCCTAGTGCTAATAGAAGAATGGCTTGTGGTCTTTAGCCAAAGACTAAAGAGAAATCCTCCAACCGCTAAAATCTGATGCTACTCAATTTTGTTTCCATTTGGTGAAGAAGGAAGTTGTGCTCAGTGTCTTCAGAGATTTCCAAGTTATTTCCTTCAGTGGTTTTTGTTACAGTGCCCCCACAGGCGAGGAGGGGAACATGTTGCTCATAGTGTTTGGTTGGTTACCACAGCAGGTGGAGATGGAAGAAATGTTGACGTTCTGGTCCCAATTTAACCGAATCTACCGGACTATCAAGTGGGAAAACATATTTAGTAACTGACTGGCAACTGATGTTTTTGACCCAAGTTGTTGAATTTCTTTTGTAGTTCTAGTTTTTTTTTTTTTTTACCCCTCTAGGGGGTCTTTTGTGGGCTCTAGTGTCCCTTATATGACAGTGGGCTGACAGGAAACGGGAAAGGAGAGGGGGGAAGACATGCGGCAAATATCGTCTGGTCCGGGAGTCGAACCCGCGACGGCCGCATCGAGGACTCAAGGCCTCCAAATATGGGTCACGCTAACCACTACGCCACCACCGGCACGCCCTTGTAGTTCTAGTTTGACTAGAATCAAAAGTAATTATCGACTATTTTCTGCATACAGATATTTTGACCTTGTGTAAATAAATTGTAAGATAAATTTGCCAAAGGCTACAATTTGTTTATACCTCTTTATCTTATCACAAATTTGTGCTCACAAACACCCACGAGCTGTTTTAATATGTAAATATTTGCATGCTGATCCATTAATAATGACCTATAACAAATATGCTAGTAAATAAGGATAATGGCTGTTAATCTTAAGATATGTTTAATAATAAAATTAAAATGTCTGTACATGGATGGTGTGCTGTCTGCAAAAAGCTCTCTGCCTTTTGTTCTCCAGCAGATAGAGAGCATCCGCTGCTCCACTAACAACACATAAATATGCATTAATCTGTTCTGGTTGGGCGAATTTGAAGAACTGTCAAGCATCAAATGTAAAGGTCATGCTTTGCTTGCTGTAAGGGGAAAAATCCCAGAGACCACGGTTAGGGCACCATTTGAATAAACTATGCAGGGATTTACAAGCAGTAACCTTCAGGGGGAATCACGCCCCCGTCCCCGTTATGGATGGGCTCCATCACCAACTTCACCAGGCTGAACTGAGAGGAAGCAAACGCAGCGCTGAGTGCTGCTCTAATTACCATGAATTTCACGTGTTTTTGTTCAAATAGGTTCTCAGCAAGGTTATCATAGTTCACTAAAACTGACAAAATAAACTGATTTTAACAACAACAGTAATTAATAGGGTTAAATTATAACTGGAGCTACATTGTGTGTTTATAGCATTAAAATATACTTAAATTATAGACAAAATGCTCTTTGTTTTTAGTTTGTAGTGCAAACATCTTAGTACACTTGAAGTAAGACAAAACGGTAACACTTTATTTGACATGAATAAGACTGTCATGACAAGGTCATAAACATGACATAACACCTGAACTCATGAACATGAGTAAGTCTTCATGAATATTTATGACTTGTCATAAAGTGTCATTCGGTAAATCATGAAACTTTTAATATGAAGATGACATTATTCAAAATGTCTGATTAAACTTTAGCTTTAATAACATAAAGCTACATAATTTTTAAAGTTTAATCTGTAATACTTTTATAACAAATTTATGTCAGATCATGATTTCTTGGTTAATGTCAAGTTGTCATAATCAAGACATTTTGAATAATGTCAACTTTGTATTAAAAGTGTTATGATTTACCAAATGACACTTTATAACAACAGTCATAAATATTCATGACAACTTACTCATGTTCATGAGTTCAGGTGTTATGTCATATTTATGACATGACAGTCTTATTCACAACCCGTCAAATAAAGTGTTTCCGACAAAACTAACTTAGTAGTAACTTTTCAACAAGATATATGAGCTTATTTTAAATCAATGGCTCCTAAATATTGATAAATAAGTACTAGTTCCTCTGGCAGATAAATTCACTTTTAACACGATATTATTTGAAATGCACATCTTTAGAGCAACAAACGCATAAAGAAGTGTGATTTATATCACTAAAACAATATATTGTGAATTTATAGTGAAAACTACAAATCAAAATCTTGTCTTGATAAATTTATCACGATAAATGTTAAACAATACCTCAAATTAAAACTGTATTAGACAAGATAAACCTAAACTAATGAAAAACTTATTTTAACCCTGGTTTTTAGAGGGAGGGAAATCTTTTCTCAGTGAGTTTGTTGTATTTTCTCTGTGAGTTTGTTGTATTTTAAAGTCTTTTCCCGGTGAGTTTGTTGTGTTTTGCGTGTAGCGCCAGCAGCCTGACCCCGCCCGTCTGCGGACCGTGACGGCCAGGCAGAGCGTGGCAGGTGGAGGTCTTTCAGGCGGAGCGAGGGGTGACCTTGCCACGTCTCCCGGTTGCCAGGTTTGTGGCTCCGCGGCGCAGACGGCCTTGGTGAGCAGAGTGCCGGTCCCGTCCTCGGTCTCAGACGCCACATGGCCGCCCCCGAGCCGTCAGCCGGCTAGCAGACGGCGGCGAGCGCCAGCCGGGTCGCCGCGGCCCGCGTCCGTGTCAGGCACAGAGAGGGCCTTCTCAGCGGGCGGCCCGGCAGCGTGTCCCCCTTTCATGGAGGAAGTGTGTAACGGCTCGTTTGCACGTGCTTTGTGTAGATTAAAGCGAGCGCCTGTCAGAGGTAATTACATGCAGAAGAGTTTATAGACTTCTGCTCAGACCAGGCTGCTACATGTGCCATGAATTCACTGTTAACTTCTTCTTGCTGGCATCCTTAAAAGCTGCAGATAATCAAATAAGAATTCATGAACTGATTGGGATTTTCTATATTTTTACATGAAATTTCACCAGCCACACCTGGAAGAACTAAAATAAATCAATAAACGATCCGTCTGGTGACTTGAAGAAAATAGTTTTTCATTTTTATAGCTGTTTGAAACAACAAGTGGTGTTTTAATACTTTACCTCCCAATCAAACAGAAACACGATTTGTCATCAATATCAAAATACTGACAGTTTCTAAAGGGCAACAACAGACTCTTTATTTGAGAAATATTAATTTCAGATGTTAAAACAATGAATAGAAATACTATAGGATCTGAAGTTTTTATTAAAATACTGTAACACGAACGTCGCCATGTTGTTTATGCTACAACGTATACTTGCTAGGTTGCGTATGCTAGGTGCTTAATGTGCTAGCTCTGTCCTACAAAAAACAAGCCACAAGCTTAGAACTAGCTTACGTCTCGCCCCTATTAAACTTGTAAACAGTGTAAGTATGTTACAACTATTACTTGATTACAATGTTTGAGTTCTCTACCCACCTCTCTGTAATACTAAGATAAATGTCAGTGATATTTACTGTACGTAATTACTGCCAAATTAGAAAAATTAGCTTAGCTATGTAGCTTTTTACTACAAGCTAAAACGGACCTGTAGCCTGTGTGTTTATAGTTCAATGTATTGACTCTGCCAGTCACCAGAACCTCGTTATTCATACAAAGAGTTTGTACGTTCTTTACAAATCCATTGAAACACCATGGGATCCGCTATGCTCTGCTCTGCGCTTGCCTACCAAGATGGCGCGGAACATGTCCGGTACATGTATAGCTACTAGGGCTGTACTGATTGCAATTTTCCTGAAATGTCGCTAAATATAGCAAGACAGTCACTGAGTTGGTAACAGTGGGACGACTATTATTCAATGAATCGTGCAGACGTGACCCGATGGGCGGGGCTAACAGTCAAACCTCCCTAATGGGCGAGCAGAAGAGGACTGTGGTTGATTTTTAGACCTTTGCTGAGGTACGTAAGATCATCTTCACATACAATATCAGCCGATCATGATCTCCCAATATTCAGGAAACCGGTGTGCCCCTAACATCTACTTTCCTTGCTAAGGAATGGGCAGCAGAGCTAATGGCTGTGCAGCTGAGCCACCGCCTGCCATGCTTCCCCACTCAGTCAGCTGCAAACATCCGGTTCATCATCAAGTTTCACACTAACCAAAAACACGGGATGCTTTTCTAATCTAAATGAAGAGGAATTTCTTTATTGCAAAGCAAAATTCTAACCCTGATTTAGCATCGCCACCCCCAAACAATCCACACTGGTTCACATTCTTGGTGTTTTTGCCGTTGCCCAGTACAGCAACACATATCTGTGGGACAGGAAGGTGTTCATTGTGGCATTCAGTTATCTGTATGTTTCCTCTGCAATAAAACGATGCAGGAGGTTGGAAGTGCGTACCACATTTAAATTAGAAGGGACAAAGTGACTATTTGGACTTGGTACAGTAATAGCGTGATGAATTATGGCACATGTTCTTCAGGGGACATTGCTTGAGGAAATGTTGTAAAATGCCCGTGGGAACCAGCGCTCATCAATCACACATGGTGAGGTTGGGCTGTAGCGATGCCCAGAGGACCCAGCCAGTAATCTGAATGGTGACACTGAGCTGCAGGGCCCCCATGGGGCTGCCCGCTCTATCGCCTGCAAAGAAAACAGATCAGAGTAGAGGGATCAAGGTTTGTTTTCTCCCTTTTCTAGGTCATTATTTATTATGTGAAATATCAACGTCCTTGGCTGCAGCATGGGATCTTCCTCCCCCTGCAATTGACAGATCTCATTATAAGATAAATGTGACAAAGATAGCTCATAATGCTTCAGAGAAATGTAACACCATTAGCAGGTCATTGTCATCGTTCTAATGTGTCCTTTTAAGCCGCTTAGTGAACTGGTGCTGAAGTGTGATACAGGGATTAACCTATCACAGAGTTGCTGCGGAGGAGTTGAGCCGCCATTGATGGAAATTTTTGGATGTGTTGATATCTTCCCAGGCGCCGCGCAGAGTCATGGCGGAGCCTGATTGGTAAACATGGCGCGGGTTCTGGCGTGGGGTGGGAGGATGTCTTCAGGGTGCAGGCAGGCAAGTGGTGTGACTCCATGTTTCCATGCACAGGAAGAAACTTGCTGCAGAAAATGGTTTCTGTTATACCAAGAAATTATCTTGCTATATATAGGAGCAATATATTACCAATTTAAGAAAACGTGTTGACTGGAGTCAAACCATATCACCTAAATTAATTAATGAGGTAATTTCAAGCTTAAATTATGGGAAGGACTCCCAAATTGTAAGGAAACAAATGGATTAAGTGATTATTTATCAATCAATCAAGTTTATTTGTAAAGTATATATTAGCAACAAGGCAGTTCAAGTGCTTTATATCATAAAAAAACATAAAAACACCAAACAGTCAACAATTGAGAAAACCAGAAAACAATTTACATTTTGTGTTTGTCTGTTGTTACACATCAAGTATGTTGGTCAAAGTTTCATCTATTATTGTTCAGAAGCAGCTCTAACCAGGTGGGATTTTAACCTTGATTTAAAGGAATTCAGTGTTTTGCAGTTTTCTGGAAGTTTTTTTTCCAGATTTGTGGTTCATAGAAGTTGAATTTATGCATTTGTTATTGTTATTGCATTTGCTATTTACCGGAAAGTAGACCCAGCTGAATCAGATCTATAGGGTGTTGGCTGGTTTTCTCTGTATTTGTTCCCTTTTAAAGAAGCAGTGTCGTGTTAAATCGACTTCATGTTATTCCCTCGTCAAAAATAAATCTGGAGCGTTGCTTTGATTCTTTCATGCATGTTTGAGAAATCCTTTAGTCTCCATGGCAACCATTCAGCTGCACGAAACGCACGGGGGACCTGGCTCCGCCTTCGAGACGCAGCTCCTCCCCCACTCAGCTACTTCAGACTAGCCTCCAGCAATTAGCACACACCTGAGCTCGTTAAAGGAGCTACTACTCAGAGCAACTCTGATTAAAAATGCTATTAAAGGGAAACTGGGCCTTCAGTGACGACTTCCTGAAGGTGGAGTTTTAAGAAAGAGCAGGAGGTTTTAAAAAGACAGAGGCATTAAATCAGGCAGTGAATTTTTTAAAGTCATATTTAACATATTTATCATTTTTATAACAGCTGAAGGTAATGTAGTTGATTGTGCTATAAAACGGCACTATGTGTTGGCCTAATGCAAGAAGCAATAATTTCAATTTGCATTATTTATTATTTTTCTCTTTCTGCCAAAAACTGGATGATAAATTCTCCAGTTTGATGTTTTGGTCTCAAGTTGCCCTTTTGTTTTTGAAGGACAGTTTTGTTAATGGAAACTTCATGATTTATTTTCTTTATTGTTTTATTTATTTTGGATATTTAAAGTGTCTTCCAGTTCCAGTGTTAATAGTTCTTTGGAATTTAAATGTAATTTAAAGTTGATTGATCTCCTGTTGGTACCATTACATGACTTGAAAATTGTCTCAAAACAACAACATCATTGTTTATCTGGTACTGTTTGTTATCATGACAGGCCTAACTATGTGCCTGCCCCTTTAAACTTTTCTCCCTTCCTTTTCCGCCTCTTTCTGTTTGCAGACCAGTTTCTGGTGAACGTTTTAGCCGTAATGCTTCACTTCTGAAGGTAAATCTGTTGGGATTCACTTTGACACTCACAGTTGCGTTGTAATTTCAGGATTTTTGTGTTTAAGTTCTTATTACCGATCTCATGTAGTCATGTTGTTTACGTCCGGATATGAGAACCAACAACATGGCAGCCGCCGTGACGGGACCGTTTATTCGTCTTTGTTTGAAGGAGAGGTCATGTGATCAGGGGATAGCAATTATAGGCATACGCTTAATTACATTAGCAACCCCATGTCTTTTCATATTATCTCTGACGCAAAAAACACAGAGAGAGATTTGATTATGCTAATAAGGTGCGTTTTATACATGGTAATGGAGGCCCAGTTCAAAGCCATTAGCACTATGAGGAATATCCATTTGAGTGTTGAGCTCTCGAACGCAGCTCGGCTCAAAGTGCACGTTGTTTAATGGTATTGATCAATGGTCGACTGAGCTGCGGGGCTTTCGCTCATTACTGCGTCTTATTCATGCTTTCTTGGATAATGATGCCCGCACGGCAATTACTGCCACAACCATTTAGATGATGTTAGAGAGAAATCATAGAGGTTAAGGAGAGCAGCAGAAAAACAGAACAACAATTTGGCTAAAACTGGGAGGAAAACGTGGGTTTGCCTCAGTAGAATGTCAGGTTTTTAAACAAATCTTTGCATAAAGATCCATCTGTCAGTCTTGCTTTTTTCAGTAAATCTAATTTAAGAGACAGATGAAATGCAGAGATCATCTGGTTGCAGCAGACATGCTGTCCTGGAGACAAGGAAAAATTCTCTTGAGAAATGTTTGAATTTTTTTATTCTTTAATTGACACTCAAAATATTAATCCTATTTATTAGTTTAATGCCACCACCAATTATTGAAGAACGCTGCTTTCAAAGGCATCCATCGTGCCGACTGTATTAATCTGATAAACGATAGAAATGTAATTAATAATGTATGAATACAGGTAACAATGTACAGAATGCCCTGTAGTCCACTTCCTGCATTTGGAGCGCTCTCTGGTCCGCTTGGTATTCACATACACAATGGAACTGAACCAGAATTCACTTCAACCGAACCCAGACTGAAGTTTGGAGAAAGACCAGAGTTCAGTTAGCGTTCGCAGCTCACCAACCGGACCAGACTTTACAGAGAAACGGACTGGAGTCGGATTAAGATGGACAGAACAGGACTAGTTTAACACATTCAATGAGTAGGAAAACTTGTCACTATTTGACCAATTGTGGATCAGAATCAATCAAGGGAAGTTATCTGATTGGCTGTTGCATCCATAGGAAAAAATCTATTTTTCTGTTTGCTAACCCAGCCGAGTCGTCTCATGTCATCTCTGCCTGGTTTCTGAATCCGTCTCTCTCTCTTTCTCTCCTCCTCCTCCATCTCACCGTATCAATGAGGCGGCAGACATCCCAGACCTGCTCAGTCAACTGCTTCAAGATTTATTCTTTGTAACAAATCTGCAACAGCTGGAGAGCCGGGGTATGCATGTAAACTTTGTGTGTGTAATTTGGTGACAAGTCAGGCTTAATCAAGCTCCCAGTGGCTGGATGAGAGGAGCGCAGGGGAGCGGCATATGGGGAGCTGAGTGGTGAACAGGCAGTGGGCAGGGAAGGAGACACAAAGCTGCGCTCGCCTGCATTAACGTGTCGTACAGTGGCGATGGCAGCCGGAAGTACAGCCAGGAATCAGCCACCCGGCTCTGTTTCTGACAATATATTTAAACAAGATCTGCATTTCTATTAAAACATGTCTTTGTTCTGTTGAAGGATGGGAATGACACAAGATTTGGTTTGTTTTTCTAAGCCGTTAAATGTTTCATATAGAGGAGAACTTGGTTGAAAGTTGGCAGAAAAGCCACCCAACATAACTGCTGAAAATATTCTTGTTTTAGTTGAGTTTACTTATTTGTATTTGTTGTTAAAACATCCAGATAATAACAGTAATTAACAGTAATTTACTTTCATACCTTAGCTTTGAATCTCTTACAGACAATCAGGGTGGAGTTTCTCTTAGCGTTTTGGGTTTTCACCCAGACAGAATAAAATAGATTACAATAGAAACATTCTCTATTGTTCCACAGTGGGAACTTAACATTAGCATCTGCTAAATGCCAAGTTGGCATAATGCATTAGTGATGGCTAATTATAGTGTTAATATAGAGCTTTAGCATTAGCATCTGCTAAATACCATGTTGTTAGAGTGCTATACTGTTAGCTACTGCTAAATACTATGTGGGAAAAGTGTATTAACGTAGCATTAGCTACCCCTAAATTCAAGTTGATATAGTACTTAAGCATTAGTGTCCACTAAATACTATATTGTTTTAGTGCTTTAGCATTATCTTCCAAAAAATACCATGTTGGTATTTCGCTTTAGCTTCAAATAAATAGCATGTTTATATGGTGTTTTAGCATTTGCTAAATATCATGTTAATATAGTGCTTTAGTGCTAGCTACCACTAAATTCCAAGTTGATATAGTGCCTTAGTATTAGCGTCCACTAAATACTACGTTGTTATAGACGCTGCAGTATTAGCTTCCACTAAGTACTTTGTTCATACGGCGTTTTAGCATTAGCATCCTCTAAATACCATGTTGGTAAAGCGCTTAACCTTTTTGAAGCTACTATGTCTTTAGTTCTTTAGGATTAGTGCAGGTACCTTTTGGTTACCATTAATGTGTTTTGGCCAAAATCCAGACTTGGGAAGATGAAGCTGAACTAAAAGTTCTGATGGATTTTGGTTTTAAATGTCTGTGGTGAATTGAGACTCATTTTGATGGTAACTGAGTCATTTTATTACATTTTATTGTCTGTGATGCTCATATTTTAATACAATTTGACTAAGTTTGCAAGAAGCGCATCAACTGTCCTCCTAATGGTTTCGATAGCTCATAAAATCTGCGTACATGTGTCACAGAGACCCAATAAAACATGAAACAAATTAGCGTCCTTCTGTAAAACTGTTGATGCGTTTCTGATGCTGACCTCTCTGGTTAGCTTACCCGGCAAAAGCGGTTCATTTTAGAAACCTGATATGACATTACTTGGCAAACTGTATTGAGTTTATTTAAATCAAGCAAAGTGCTGAAATCATAAATCTACTCTGTTGCTTATGAAATATCCTCCTCACCTTACAGCTGGGATGTAAATTACAGTGATGAAGTAAATACAGAAATATGAAATGTGGCATTGAATGTTAGCACAGCGGGAAGATGAAAGCTGTGGAAGGAGTCAGTCTATTTGGGAGTGTCCTACTCCAAGACCGGCTTATCTGCCAACTCCAGCTGCCTCTGGGGGAAATCACGTTTTAATCATGATTTTCAAATTTTCTTCACCATGACTCTGAAGGAAACTACTAACTGTTTTATAAAATACTTCATGTTTGTGTTGTGAAAATGACAGCACAATGTTCCAGCTAGATCTCAGTTGCATGATTAGTAAGCTTGGTGTGATCTGTAGTATGAGAATCTGCAGGATTTTAGATTTACAACCAGTTCTGCAAAAATTGATGAAAGAGAGTTTTAAAGATGCACTATTCTGTAAAGTCAACTTTAAAAAAAACAAACTTGTCTGTAATATTATTTCCCTGTGTTGCTTTGATTCTCTCTCCCATGTTTGAGAAATCCTTTAGTCTCCATGGCAACCCTTCAGTACTGGAAACGCATGGGTGGACTTAGCCCCGCCTACAGGACACAGCTCCTCCTCTGAGTTGCAGTTTCCAAGCTTTTGTCTTCTGAAGGAGCTCCTTCAGACTAGCTATCAGCAATTAGCAAACACCTGGTGGAATTGCGCACCTGCTGAGCTCATGATAGGAGCTACTTCTCAGCACAACACTGATAAAAACCTTGTTAAAGGGTTAGTAGAGGAGCCATGTTGGGATGACTTCCTGAAGGTGCAGTTTAAAAAAAAAGCAGGGGCTTCTTAAAGAGACAGAGGCGTTAAATTATAAAGTAGAATTTATTTTGTCATATTTGAAATATACAGCACCTGAAGGTAAAATAGTTACTGGATTGCGCTATAAAATGGCCGCCATGTGCCTGGAAAAAGCAGAATACTTCCCCTTTAAAAACAAACACTGCCAGCAAACGATCTGATTGCCAATAGCAGGCTCTGTTATGCTGGCTTAGTCTGCCTTAAGATTGTAACAATGTCAACTTTCTGTCACCTGAGCAACTTTAAAATACGTCATTAATCGGGTCTTTATTTTATCACTAAAACACATTAAACATCTGTCGTCTGTGTGAAGCTGAAACTGATGGTTGAGGTGCAGAAACCGAAACTCTGCAGCGTCTTGGTGTAGATGTAATACCCAGGGCGTTATCACTGGGAGAGGATGGCTAAAAAACTCAAACCAAATGAGGCATAACATTATGACTACCCGTTGAATTGTTTGTCCTTTACTAGCAAACTGACCTTTACCTTTCGACTTTGTCATCCTGACGTTATGCTGCCCATTTTCCTGCTTCTAATACTTCACCGTTGAATACCAACTGTTATGATTGATGAATATGGAGGACAGTTTCAGTTTTCTAAATAAAAATCACCTTTTTATAGCAGAAAAGGGCAAATGATGAGGGCCCCATGCGAAGGTGTTGTGTGAGTTTGGGGAAATGTGCGCCGTTTTGTCGTGATGCATTATAGTTTCTCCACATGAACACATGGTTAGGTATTTACCAAGCCATCTGCTAAAATCGCCCAGCTGAATTGAGCTGACATCCAGTTGCTAAGGAAATGAATGCTTTTCAAAGAGGCCAGCCAGTGTTGCACACCTGTCAGTGGAAAAAGACCTGGTCTCCCTCTTATCCTCCCTTTCTTTCTTTCTCTCTTCATGCATGTGGATCTGAAGCTCATCAGTCACTTATGATGCTCAGATGGAACGGACGTTGCATTTATTATAGTTTCTCTGTGCAGACATAAGATTTAGATCTTTAAGAAGAGGCTGAAATCGCAATAAGTGGCACAAAAGTTTTCTAAATATGGAAGATGTAGCACAAAGTACTCATCTGTAATCAACCATGTTTTTCATTTTGAATTAGATTTAATAAATAATAAGAACACAAACATCCAGTGACTTACAAGACAGGCAGACTGGTGTTAATGCTTTTAGTAAACTCCACTAAATAATCTAAAAACTTTGAGCAACCCAAATCCTTTTCTTGTGGAAGTGGTTTACAGCCACTGGAATTTTTTTTCCCTTTTTTTCAAGAATTTTGAGAAAAAAAGTCAAAATTCTTAAAATTTTCTCAGAATTCTGACTTTTTCCCCTCATAAGTCTGACTTTTTCCAGAATTTCATAATTCTGAGATTAAAATCTAAATTCTCAGGACTCTGGCTGTAATTTCAAAATCTCAGAATTCTGAAATTCTGAAGGTTTTTTAGAAAAAGTACAGAATTCTGAGAGAAAAGTTGTAATTCTGTTTTTTTAGTGGTCATATTCCTCAGTCCGCATGTTCTTGTTTCTGAGAATAAACACAAAAATCCAGACATAAATAATAGAAAAACCATTATTTATGTCAGAGTATTTGTAGTTTTTTTTGTTTTTAACAAAACAAACCAGGCAGATTTTATGTTTCAGATATATATTGATTTATAGCTCAATTTTCTACAGATTTAGACTTTTTTACATTATAAAAAAATGTGTTATTAGTTATGCAGCTATTTTTTTTGCATTCTGGTGAAACATTCGGACACTTCGTGATCTGAGCTGAACGAAGTTTGATGAGAACCGGCATTAAATCTGAAATGTTCCCGGTCAGGAACGCCGACGCCGGGTCGTTATGATCGTTTCAGCGTCCCGCCGGCGGCGACTCGTTTCTCAGTGAGCGCGACTGGAGGAGTGTGTCACGCCCCGGACGGGGCGCGACCTTCGGAGAGACGCTCTGTCATGTCGGCTCCTGCCCGGGTGACTCCTGTAAAGGTCACCGCTGGGTCACACCAGCGGCCATAAATCAGCTAGAGGAGCTGGGAGATTGTGTCCGTTTGGTCCCAGTACTGCTGTCCTGCTTGGGCCTTGACCCATTTTCAGCTGCAGAAATTATATCATAAAACACCAAGCGGTGCAACATCAGAGTTTATAATATACCAGACTGTTTCTGGATTAGTTTATAAATTAATAAAATTCGGCTATCAGAAACCTACAGGTGTAAACACGTCTGCTAATAGCACAGCTAACTTTTGTTTAGCACTTTTGCTAACTTTGAAAATGTTTAGCGCATTTATTTATTGAATTAAATAATAATCAGATTATTATTTGATTTTGTAAATAATAAATTAAGATTTAATTATTTTGTTCAGTTGAGCCTGAACTTGAAAACTGGACTCCTATGTGCAAAATAATTTTTAATAAGAAAAAAATTACAAATCGGGCGACTTTATTTGCTTGATCTTATTTATTTTTTGGCCTATATGATTAAAGTTTTCTAAAATTCAGATGTTTTGTCAGATGGCTGCAGGCAGTATTGAGGCAGGTTTTGGGTTTTTGTTTCTAAGCCTCATGTGTCAAAGATCAGAGCGTTCGTTCTGCATTGATGCCTAGCATTAGCTTTGTCTCGCAGCGCATTATCACTTCGCCGTAACACGGCCATCAGCCTTCCATTAGCGAAATATTAATATGCATTGGGAAGGATAATTGCCCTCGCTGCTCTCATCACACAGACATCATGTGAACTTTGAGACAATCCCTGAACAAAAGAGCCTTGGATGGAGGGGCAACATCTTCATTTCCTTCCCAGAATGCATTAGGCCTGTAAGTGGGCTTGCCTATTGCCGACGCTTGCGTTTCCGCCGGGCACCTGGGATTCTCCAGACCTGTTTGATGTGGCCCTTTTCAGGCACTCTGATCATCCTGTTAAATTGCGACTAATGGACAGGCCCAGACAACAAATTGGTGACACGCACACACCTGTCCTTTGTAGTGCGGCAAGACATGGCGTGCGCAGGCCGTGTCTGTCTCCGCGGCGCTGCTACAGCAGCCATTTAGTCCTGAATAACCCCAGGTGCCATTACCTTGGTACCTGAGTAAACCCACACAGACAAACTGCAACCAAACAATGCTGCGGTCAGCGTAGGCGGAGGGTGCTGGTGCATATGCTGGTGTGTTATATGCTGCGTTTGTGTGACTGTGTGTTGGTGTGTCACGTTGTGTTTGTGTGACTGCTTGTTATATGTTGCGTTTGTGTGACTGTGTGTGGACTTTCTTCTTCACCGGGGGGTTCGGTTGATGCATAGCTGCACCTGTCTCTTCAATAGAATCCCCTCAATTGAGAATAATAGGTGGGGGAGGGGTGATCGGCTACTCTGGCGACAGATTGTGTTTTCCAAGGCCATGCCAAAAAATACAAAATAAACAACTAAAATAAGTACTATCAACATTATCATTAGTTTTATTTTTTCTTTCTGTGTTATATAACAGAATATGAAGAATCTATAGGATGTCCATTGGTCGTTATTCTGATGTTGTGCATCTGTTATTTCCAATAGTCATTATTAATATTATTACTATTATTAGTATGGGTCTGTAGATTTTCTTGTCTTATGAGTCAGTTATAATTATTGCGTTTATAAATATTATATTTAATTAAACTGAATTATACAAAAGTCTCTAGTAGCCCTTTTATCTGAAGCCCTTTTATTTGAAGAATAATTTTGTTCAGAGTCTTCATAATTCATTAAATTTGTTGTTTTGTTTAATTAATTTTAAGTACGGTATTTAAATTGTATTCCAGTTCTAGTTCTAAATGTTAATCAGATATTTACAGTTTATTAATCTCTGAGAATGTGTTCTTGCATCATTTTGCCATTACAATTGTATCGCTTGAAAATGGTCTCAAAACAACAACATTATCATTTAGTCAATAATTTATTGTTGGATAACAGATTTATAGAATTTCTGTTCTGAAAAACACTAAATTTAGCAAACATCCCATTACTAGACCATGTGTTTATCAGTTTTATACAATGGTGATAGTATTTATAAAACAAAAACTCACCATTGTTAAGTTGACTTTTACACAGAACCTTTCGTTTAACTTTACAAATAAAGTTTAAAACATTTTGCTTTTCATCAACAGAAAGTTACGATGGTGTATTTGACAACAGTTAATCACAGAGTAAATTAACATGAGCTCTATAATTTACAATCTGATAATTAATCATTTTTAAGTCCAGCTTTGTTTACAGTGACTTCATAATCCATTTTATCTGTCATCTTGGTTGTGTGTGGTTTTGATTCTGCTTTTATTTATTGTTCGTAGTTGTCGTGTTTTATTTTGAATATTTAAAATATCTTGGGGTGAAATTTCATTATCATGGTATTGTCTTAAAACAATAGTGTTATTGTTTATCACAATAAATTTTGTGACAATTTATTGTCCAACACAATTTATCGTGACTTTTTATGTAAACTAAAGGAACATGTTCCAATTTAGGCAAGAACATATTTATTTTCCAATTTAAAAAAGGAATTCAGTTTGTTTATTTGTATCTTTTTATGTATTTCTAACATTGTGGTTAAATAAAAAATCTCCAATCGATTGCAAAATAATCATTAGTTGCAACCTTAAATATTTTCTATAAGTTATCTATAGAAATTCAGACATAAAGTAATGCAGATTTATAGCTAAAAAACTGCTTTCTTACAGATATAAAATGAAAGTAGGAATAGTTTAATTTAAGGTACGATGTTCTAAGGAAGTTTTTCACCTTTGTTTAGGTATTTTAAACATATTTATGCATCTCGTTTTGACAGAAATACTGCATCTTAAAACAAAAGTAATAATCTTTAGTTGCATTTATGGCTTCCAAGTTAAATACTGACGCCGCCGGCCGGTGAAATACCGGAGCGATTGCCCGTTTCTGGTTTGAAAAGCTGCAGGTAAGTTTGAGAAACGTCCGAGTGTTGGCGTCCAACCAGGCCCATATTGAATGGCACCTAACAGTTTTAAATCAAGTCTCTGTGCCCAGCATCTGATGTGGGAGGGACTGGGAAAGGCTTTCTGCGAAGCGCACCGGGAGATTTTTTATATTTGAGATTTGAACGTGTGTGTGCGAGCGTGTATTTGTGTTTGTGTGGACAATGACAGTATCTGTTGTGCCAGAGGAACTGATGAGCAGGTGGTCTGAGTGGGATTCAGCATACTCTCTCTCCCTCCTATTCACACTAGCACTCAGCTCTCTCTGCTTCTGTATTTATGCATTTTTGTCTGTCTGTCTGTCTCCCAGGAACACTCATTCTCTATTTCTGTTTTTTATTTTTATTTGCAAATTGTTTCGTTGTGCAGAAATGCCACTTTTAAGATTCAGAAACTTATTATTTAGGTTGATTTGGAACAGAAATCTGTAATAAATTGATGTTAGTACTGCAGATTAAACATGATTGGATGTGTTGTGAAGGGTTGGGCACTTATTGTATCGTCTATCATTTATCGTGATAAGAATTTTAATTTATCGTCACACCGAAATTCCAATTAATGATGTCCTAATTGTCAGGATTGATAGTTTTGCTATTTTTCCAGTTTGTTCAATAAAAACATCAATAATCGCACTTCTTTATGTTACTGGTGTCAGAAAGCAACACCTTAAATCAGTGGTCCCCAACCTTTTTAGTCGCGCGGACCGGTCAGCCCCTCGCAATTTTGCTGCGGACCGGGGTGGTTGTTTTGTTACTCATTCTGCCTGCAAGTTGGCTCAATTTTGACGCGCAAGACAGTAACCGGTAAAATCCGGTTTAGGATTTTCAAAATAAAACATCCAGAAGTAGTTCATTATGTCTTGCGCGGGCCCGGTGGTTGGTACCGGGCCGCAACCACCCGGTCCGCGGCCCGGTGGTTGGGGACCACTGCCTTAAATGGGGACGTTTTGTGTTGTGGGGCTTTAATCGCTGTGACACATCAGCTGCGATTCCATTACAAATGTGCACAAAACTTTGACATTAAGCTATTGTCGAAAAAAAATGGCGGTATTTCCATTAAATAAACGCAATTAAAATCCAACGGGAATAAATTCGTTCTCGCGATAAATCATTAAAAAACATCATCCTCCAACTATTTCCTGTCATCGTCTTCTTCATGGTTTTCGCCAGTAGTAACATCCATTTGTTGATCATGTCACCCGTAATGTGAAAAAACGTGTTTCCATTGGAGTTTTTGAAATAAACCAATTTCCATATTGGAGTATTTTTTAAATTGGCGTGTTTCCATTAAATACATTTATTTTATATCATATCAATTACATTTTATATCAATAAAATCATCAATGAAAACACAGCTTATGTCATTACAGTTATCTAAATAAGAAGAAATAAATAGTCCTTGTCACTTTTATTGTAATAATAAAAGTGACAGTAGTACAGCAAAATATTTTGATATAATTTAATCATTATTGCCCACTCCTACATATAGTTGATGATATAAAGCAGGAAAAGATTTGCGCTTGGTTGTTTTGTTAAAGATGAAAAGAGCTCTATGGATATCTTACAGGAGACTGCTTTTCTGTTTTTAATTATTTTATTTTCTGAGATTTCACTTGTTTGAAATAAATGAAGGTCTCATTTAATAAACTCTGTCTACGTGACGTTGAAGATGAGACTTCTGACATCCTGCGCTCGATGTTTCACTGAATTAAATATTCCAGGAACCGTCCTCTTCCATTACTCAGGCAGTGCAGAGTTTCAGGACGATACGCCGCCGTACGCTGCATACCTTCACTCACCAGATGTCTGCTCCATGTCCATTGATTGCTTCGCTGACACGGTTCAGTGGCGTTCCCTTTATCCGATACGAACAGGTACGCACACACACTCACACACACCTGAGCAGCTCAGTACAATGCAGTGTAACGTTGTGCCCCGAACCCTTCACGGTACATAGAGGTGACCCATATGTTCTTGTTATTGACCTACTTTAGGAGTGACACCGTGTTAAGTATCATCTCCATTCAGACGGTGAGGTTGTGATCTACATTTACACGGACATCGGTGTCGGATATCGCCGTTCCCATCAGACAGGGCTAAGGCACGTTTTAATAAAATAAGTAAAAATCCATAAATTAATTACCTGTGATTAGACGTACAGGAAAAACTCTCTATAAAAAACGTAAATATTTTACAGTATTTTATAGAAACCCATAGACACATTGCAGCTTGACGTCACGTAAAGCTGCAACGCCCCAGCTCCCTTCTGGAGGGCCAAAAGCTGCTAGCCGACAATGACTAGCATTGGTTTTAGCTTTAAAGTTGTCAACATAACACGCTAAATCTTAAAGGTATGCAGGATATATTAAAGAAAGGAACACAGTCAACACTACAACTAGATAGCAAGGTCAGGAAAAGTTTTAATAAAAAAAGATGGAGAGAGAAGTAGGTCAGTTATGCTAGCTTGACTTTGACAATCTTAATATGTAGATGTGATGCAGAATCTAGTGTTTTGGTTCAGATAAAAAAAAAAAAAGCGACCCTCACACCAACTCTGACAGATCATCAGTGGAGCAAGGGCTTAAATTAGCTAATCTACCTCCACTGTGTTAGATTAGCGGATAGCGGCGGTAGCTAATCTATCACAGCGATCACTTATTAAAAATAACAAAATAAACAAAGCCTGAAAACATAAAACCGTGACGGATTTCATGTTCTGGTCTTTGTGTGGAAAATGTTCGCATGTTTTTTGGTGTTGAATTCTGGCACATATAGTTATGTTATACATGCAACTTGTGTAT